>NC_136591.1:8191960-8898210 GCF_910589615.1 Taurulus bubalis
ATGGCTGCATTTCGCTGCCATCATCTCGCTTGCATTATCAAGTAACAAGCGCTGGTGAAAGAAGAAGAAAAAATAAGAAGACACTGCTCCACCGCTCAACCTGAGATGCGAGTGTGACATTATGTTGACAATTGTGTGTGTGTGGAGACTGTTCAGACAGACACTGGCATATCAATGCGAGCCATTATGCTCTATAGTAGATTGGCTTAGCTTTGTGCTGAGGTGTAATTGCGCAGCTGTCTGGCATTAGTCCTCCTAAACAAATTGGCTTGGGGAAGACTGCTTTCCAAATCTACCAGTGAGGTTAATGTGTGATGCGTGCGCACACGCGCACACGCACACAATCTCCTGTTGGTTCGTTTCCAGCTTTAGACCATGATTATCAATGCCACAATTTGCAGATATGAATCATTACATATAGATTTTTGTTTATGTTATTGATCAAAGAGGTCAGAATGTGTCGACTGCGTGCCGCTCTTGTTGACTGGGCAAGAGTGACGAGATGAAGATGAATGGGCAACAATGCCGAAAGTCTATCAATATGCAAGATGTGGTCTTTACATCTAAATTAGTCTCCACCGGGATGTGTGGGGTGACAGTGTTAAACTATTCCTGATCATGCCTCCGTCATGGGATCTCTTTAAGATCTCACGCTTTGGGGTTTGATACATGCTCACTAAATGTCATTTCAGCTGTGTTTGTGTGCGCCCAGTAAGTGGTAATGCAGTGGCCCTTTCTGCGGATATTTATCTTAGCAAATACAAGCTAATAAGGTTGTTAAAAAAAATCCTCACTGCTACACAATGACACCACAGCATGCATTGTTTGCTTGTGACAGGTTGTGTGATCGAGTAGCCTTTTCAGTCAAAGCAGCTGGGTTTATGGGATACATCCGAAAGTCTATCCAAAAACTTCAGTCCAGAGCAAGATATTTAGTAGGCCGCAGAGGATGATTCATGTAACGTGAAGATAACCATGAAACTATCTACATAATTCATAAACTTGATCAGGTTTTAACCTGAGGTCCTGTTTTAACTGCAGCTAAGATACCAAAAGCTAATAGCAGGCTAGTGTGGTATAATTCAAGCTCCTATAGTGCAACTATATATGGCTAAATATAGGGCTAAATATGTTGTTTTATTCACTACTGGTAAGACTATGTAAATGTAAAAAAAAAAAATCATCAATATCTTTTTTTTAATGTCCAATATTTACAAATCATGGTGTTTAATGAACATGGCAATCTATAAAGGTATTTTAGTCCCTTTTTGCCTGAATAGTATCATCTTAACTTAAGAGAAAAATGAAGGGAAAACATTACTGTGCGGTTGAATATGTCCTAGAGAAAAGATCAAATGGGTTTATGTGACAACTTCCAGTCAGCAGTCTTTTAACAAATCAAAACATGATTAATCTCTCCCATAAAGTGTGTGGAATGGAGCCTCCTTTTAAGGAGTGGACCTTCAAACTCCTCAAGAGATGATTAATTAATGTCTGCTAAATACAGGAAAAAAAAAACATTCATTTTCTCAGGGAAGTGCATGACTTTTGTCAGCTTTGAGTTTCCCTGTAGAATTGCAGATTACAATTAAATTGTTTTTTTTCATCTGGCTTTGTATTCACCATCATTACTTGACACACATATTGTCACTAGCCAATGGAAATATTATTCTACATAGTAATCCAGTGTATGACCTCACATCTCAAAATAAATATAGAAGGAACCTTTGAGCCATTTGATTAATTCACAACAAATAAACAAATCAGGTGTGATTATGGTCACTTGCAGGATTCAGAAAACAAATCCAATCTGCAGGAGACCGGCTTTCAATTATTTCCGTTTGATTTTTCCGACGTTGATCTAGTGTGTAACTTCAGTGTCGATAAAATAAAAAAAAAACATGTATAATATTTCATCAGAAAAATGCAATCTTTCATAACCAAGCTCTCATCCAATGGACTGGATAGTTTCAGACCGTTTGGTGGATCGGCGTGAAATGCAAATTTGGAATTTTACTTTCAAAGTAGCTCGGAGCATTGAGGGATAGCAAACTGCTCCTATGAAAGTTTTATTCCAACCTGCTGACGGTAATCTTTTTCTCGTCACTCCTTTGAACGCTTTCAGTGCAGTTAAAAGAGGAACAATCAATAATGAACTGAATGTGGCCATATTAGAGCCCCATCTGGGATATGAATGCTCTCTTCCCCCCATAAATCCATAACATCACGGGTGAAACGCAGTGACAGAGCTAATGAGAGAATATGCTCTCAGTGCACAGAGCTTCTTCTTTTTTTACTGAAGACAATGCAGCACTCTCAACCGTTTAGGAATCCATTGGTATCCATCCACTGAGCCCACCATTATTCCTCCATCAATGTCATTCAGAGGTGTCATCTCAATGTGTAACTGTCTCAGGATAATGATGAAAATCTAACTATTCTTTTTAATGTCACCTCATCTTGCTTCAAATCATATACACTCACCTAAAGGATTATTAGGAACACCATACTAATACAGTGTTTGACCCCCTTTCGCCTTCAGAACTGCCTTAATTCTACGTGGCATTGATTCAACAAGGTGCTGAAAGCATTCTTTAGAAATGTTGGCCCAAATTGATAGGATAGCTTCTTGCAGTTGATGGAGATTTGTGGGATGCACATCCAGGGCACGAAGCTCCCGTTCCACCACATCCCAAAGATGCTCTATTGGGTTGAGATCTGGTGACTGTGGGGGCCATTTTAGTACAGTGAACTCATTGTCATGTTCAAGAAACCAATTAGAAATGATTCGAGCTTTGTGACATGGTGCATTATCCTGCTGGAAGTAGCCATCAGAGAATGGGTACATGGTGGCCATAAAGGGATGGACATGGTCAGAAACAATGCTCAGGTAGGCCGTGGCATTTAAACCATGCCCAATTGGCACTAAGGGGCCTAAAGTGTGCAAAGAAAACATCCCCCACACCATTACACCACCAGCATGCACAGTGGTAACAAGGCATGATGGATCCATGATCTCATTCTGTTTACGCCAAATTCTGACTCTACCATCTGAATGTCTCAACAGAAATCGAGACTCATCAGACCAGGCAACAATTTTCCAGTCTTCCACTGTCCAATTTTGGTGAGCTCTTGCAAATTGTAGCCTCTTTTTTCTATTTGTAGTGGAGATGAGTGGTACCCGGTGGGGTCTTCTGCTGTTGTAGCCCATCCGCCTCAAGGTTGTGCGTGTTGTGGCTTCACAAATGCTTTGCTGCATACCTCGGTTGTAACGAGTGGTTATTTCAGTCAACGTTGCTCTTCTATCAGCTTGAATCAGTCGACCCATTCTTCTCTGACCTCTAGCATCAACGAGGCATTTTCGCCCACAGGACTGCCGCATACTGGATGTTTTTCCCTTTTCACACCATTCTTTGTAAACGCCTAGAAATGGTTGTGCGTGAAAATCCCAGTAACTGAGGAGATTTTGAAATACTCAGACCGGCCCGTCTGGCACCAACAACCATGCCACGCTCAAAATTGCTTAAATCACCTTTTTTTCCCCATTCTGACATTCAGTTTGGAGTTCAGGAGATTGTCTTGACCAGGACCACACCCCTAAATGCATTGAAGCAACTGCCATGTGATTGGTTGATTAGATAATTGCATTAATGAGAAATTGAACAGGTGTTCCTAATAATCCTTTAGGTAAATGTATGTCACTATGTAAATTGACTAAATAAGATAACATTAAAAACATCTTCTCTCTCTCAATATGTTCCTCTATTGCTTTTCCCCATTGTTGAATTTGGTCATGTGTGACCTCTTCCCTCACCTGTTTTCCGCAGGGTTATATTCTACCTCAGTTAATTGAGTAATTCAATATTTTTATATCCCTGCATGCGAGGATGGGGACAGCCATATAAATACTGTAATAACAGGGCAGAATTTCTGGTGCGAAGGTCAAGCATGTCACATAGACCTCTCTCCGCCCCTTAAATATTTCATTACTTCAAAATGAAAAATTGTACATCCAATTTAAACATCCCTGCAAGTCATTCAGAGGGGCTTTCAGATGTTGTGTTTACAATAAAAGCAGGGTTGAGTTTTTCTTCTTTTCTTTGTGATGTTTAAATTATTGTGTTTATTTGTTCTCATCTATAATCCTCGCAAGAAGTGATTCAGTCAGATCTCAAACGGCTGTTATCACATCACGGTATTAAAAGTGGACAGGTTCTGAATCAGCCTGCTTTAATTTATAAAACAGGGAATTGTATTGTATGTATTAGAGATTTATCGGGTAAATACATTTTTGATTAATACTTATTTGGTCTCAGAAAAATTGCAGAACAATTTCCCCTTGACCAAATGTTTGCCTGACAGTGCAAAACATTTTAGCACTTTGCTTAATTGAACAGTTAGTCAATGTAAAAATAATGCAGATATGATGGACATAAGAGTCTACCAACACAGTGGTAGCTCTGAGGCTCTAATGCTTGTAAAGAAAACTATTGAATAAAAAAAAGTATTGGAAAAGTTGAAATTTCGGCTGATGGTTGCTAAACCAAACATCAGGGGAACACGGAAGTTAACAAAGACCATACATGTCTGCATCAAATTGCAATTCATCCAGTGGTGGGCTGTGCATTTTCAACCTGTGCCGTCTGATATCGTATACATAAATATGCACATGACTGGATGCTGCGTAATAACAAGTAATAAACAAATGAATAAAGAAACAATGAAACGCTGAGCCTCTGCTCTCTAATCTCCATCACCACTCTCACCGCGGTGCCAGTCGATCCACAGAGTAAAGACCCCAATGTTAAACATGAATTATTCCGCAGGCCGGGACTCATTTGACTAATCAGCAGTTACGGGACTCGGGGGCACAGCCTCTTGAGCGGCAAATGCCAATATCCACTGTGTTGGCGGGGGCAAAGGGAGGGGTGACTATGGATCAACAAGCCAATACGGAAGAACTGATCCATCATTTTACCCGCCATTGTCCAGAGGGTGAACCATGTGTTTAGCCAATGAGAAACAGCAGCAGCGGAGGTGCTGGTGGGGAGGGTCAACAAGCAACTCCTCCCTGACAAATCCGTGATCATGCTAGAAACTGCCAATTACAGCTTTTAATGACCAGAGCAGAAGGCAGAGGTAAAAGAGGTGAATGCTGCTCAGTATTGCCACAAAACACGGTAATGGTGCTCTACCAGAAGTGTGAATTTGAATAATTTGCTTGAAAAGACAAAACGAAGCAAAGGCCACATGTTTCCATCATCATATCATAATACTCTTAAAGCCCTGCTATCAAAACAGTCCGGACTCGTCTGAATGACTGTTATTAAAGACATCGGACCAAAGGGTCTCTGAACTCCTCTCCAAACAGATTGTGTACATGTTGAACCCTGTTGCATCAAAGTGGCAAAGAAAAGCACAACGTGGTCATATTTCAATGGTGCATCAATTATAACCCTCTCTCCTAAAAATGCACTCAATTCCATTCCAGCTTCCCACACCATACAAGCACAGCCTTTACAGAGAGCTTTTAACCGATTGCATTATTTAAAAAGCCACCCCAACGCACAAAAGCAATTTGGGTAGAATAGCAGCCGTAAAATATAGCTTTCAGTATTCAGTCGTGGGCACAAATGGTTTGTCTATCATCACCGCTTTTTCTGTGACTGCCTCCGTCCTCTTGTCAGACATGGCACCCTCACCCCTTTGCAAAGAGCGTAGTAAGTGTTAAGGCCACACTTCAATACAATTGATCTTGCATCAGGTACACTTGACCCCTCCAACCTCACCCAATTTACAGAGCATTCACTAGGACTCTATTGGAATTCTCTCATTTGATTTCATGCCATGCCTTTACAGGGAGCGGAAGATGCACAAAGACACGACAGATGTTCAAAGTCTCAACAGGTCAATGACGAGAACTAGGATCTGTAATTCAAAAGCCATTTGAAAAGTAGACAATGAACTCCACGGACAGGAAAAGGAGGAATGTCAGTGCGCTCGAACTCATGTGGTAGAAAGAAAAGGGAAAAGGAGGGAGGACTGTGGAACTAATTAAAATGCTGAAATGGTTTAACCTTCAGAGTTTAATGCTTAAGCCTGGTTCTTGCTCCAGCAGAAAGTGGCAAATTAAATCAGGTCTGAGCAGTGGCACGCTGTGAGAGACAGAGACAAGTTCAATATGTATGATTTATCTAGTTAGACAAATGAAATCACTGTCAGCTTATTCTTGCGAAAAGGTTTCAATGTCTCCTCCTTGGGAGCAAATGCAATTTGTATCAAATTTGATTTTGTCAAAACTTTTTTTTCTCCTTCCTCCAGTGGCCCATGGGAATGGCTTTAAAGGGCGAATGAATACAGGACAACAGAAAGCGGGCATCCACGGTCATTGTCATGTCATCATTGTACAGTAAAAGAGTAGCATCTCACTCTGTATTGTTACTCTTATCCAGTCGGGAGAAGACAAGAACACATTTATATTATAAATATTAAATTGTAGGGAGATCACACATGTTCACATTGAAGTCTGCTTAATTAATTATTTACCTTGCTCATCAAAAGGTTGAATTTGTGTGGCGCTCAACCGCTCTTTCACCACGTCAGGAAATAGGATAAATGAATAATGACTGATGTAATTATTTTTACACAAGAAAAACAGCTCTTTATGTTAAAGAGCCACAAAGGTCTGGGTGGATGGACGTGTTGAGACCACCGCTTCCAGTTTCCCATACAAAAAGTCAACATATGTCATTCCACCAAATTTCCCCTCAGGGATTAATAAAGTATATATTCATTCATTTTATTCATTCATTCATTCCTTTATCCATGACAGTTGTAATTTTCTAAAGGCGCTGGAAAGCACTGACAAATGATGTCACCCTTTCTTCAAGGTGGTTAGATGAGAAAAACACGAGTCTGGATCATATATTGAATAACATGGATTAAAAAAATGGATCCTAGGTCAAAACATTTTTGACCTCATCATTTAAGCTAATATGAATGGTCCAAAAAAAAAGAAAAATGTGAAGATCTCCAATTAGATTACAGCTGCGTAAACGGCTGATATAGATACAATGTGATCGAGAGCATTGACCTGATTGTTTTGCCAACAAATGAGAAACTGATGAGAATGATGAGCATCGTCTACAGTTGCTAATGGAGTATTCAAATATTCGCCCATTCCTGCAGAAAATCAAACTGCGTCCTCTTTTGAATGGAGCTGTATCAATCCGATACCACAAATGAGAGCGCTTGGTACACTTTGCATGATCATTTATCGCCACAGGCAAGTGTATAAAACGCGCTGAGAGTGGATGTGTTTTAAGCAGCCGGCCTGTTCTCGTTTTCAAATGATGAAACTGTCAATACATTTGTTATTTCACAAAGAAAACCCGAAAGCTTCTTGAATGAAGTCGACAATCTGAAGGGCGATACAGCTCCGACTGAAGCCAATGTTCTTTGAAATCTGTAATCTCGAGATGGTTTGTTGATATCTGTGCTGCCGTCACCTATGGATACAGACCGCTTAAAATTAGTTTCTGCCTTGATACCTTCTCTTCACATGTTCTATTACATAACCATTAATCCAGCCACATTTATGCAGGCACCTAAAAAGAAGAGCTAACGGATGTAAGGGCCGGATTTAAGTGCATTTCCCATTTATCTTCAGCTCGCCCAGCCTATTTAGGTCCCCCGTGTCATCATTTCCTGAATAGCATCCTCAGCGGCCAAACCCAGTCTGAATGATAACAATGACAAATGTGCTTACTTTCATTCTGCAATCACCATCACCTCCGAATCCATAGTCATTTTCTCCAAAAAGGATATCCACATTAGCTAAGTGAGTGATTTATGAACTTGTCCACACAGCTTTAAATACAGAAACGACAAAGGGGGAGTTGGACAGCCTCCATTTTATCTCTTAGTGGAACTCTTGAGTTATGTGTGCATGCACTTTTTAGAGCATGAAACACTGAATAATGGGCATTAGGTAAAGTAGTAAATAACTCTCAACTAAATATATCAACAGGATCAATAATGTTATACACAACCAGTGAATTGTCACTGAAAATACACACATAGGATCAGTGGCGGTTCCACATGTAATTACGCCCCGGGCGAGACCCCCCCCCCCCCCTCCGAGCAGCGAAGGGGGGTCTCGCTTAAACTTAAAAGTCCGTTATAACTCTGTGTTCTGGATTGAAATCAAGGCAGAGTATACTGAGATCACCAAAAAAGCTCTGAAACCCTGCCTCCATTTCAACATCCTGTCTTTGTGAAGCGGGTTTTAATGAAGTGACAGAGTGACATAAAGGTTTAAGGTACGGAGTAGAGTCAGTAGACTGGACATAAACAACAGACGTCGGGGTAGCAGAGAAACAAGCTCAGGGCTCCACTAATGCAGCGTAAGGGTGAGTTGTATCTTTATGCATTATATAATTGTATTTATGCCGGTCGTATTACGTCATATTTATTACGTCATATTTTTCGTCTACACCGTGAAGGCCGGTCCATGAAAATATTGTCTGACACAAAACCGGTCCGTGGCTCAAAAAAGGTTGGGTGCCACTGCATTAGAGTACGGCTCCATAGCCCACGGTGGATCCCCCAAAATGATAATACAAAGGGACACAAGTAGTCAAATGTGGTTTGACTGCAGTTCTTAGCCTTCTTAACATTTTGCGGATGAGAATTCAGCAATAACTTCGGTAGTTGCCATGCCCTGGAAACAATCAAAACAAGTGTTTTGAACATAATCAAGAGGGAAGGACAGTCTTATTGGAGAAGGTGACCAACACTTTAGTCTAGTAGTGACTGATGGAACAATAGAAAGTTTATTCTGACTCCCTGTCAGGATGTTAAGCTTTTACCAAGGACAGAGCTAAATGTTCTGCAGCAACCGTTTTGATGAAAACAAAGATGTCTTCTGGTTGGCAGAATATCTTGCGTCAAACTGGCTTTTAACATAAAGGAGAACAAGTTGGGAGGTAATTATTGATGAAGCGCAAGAAAAATATTGAGAATAAGAAGTGTGAGGAGACAGACGCAGAGAACAGATACAACCGGCTGAGAAAACTGTCAGCACCAGCAAAATAACAGACAAAGAAATGTCATATATCCAAATGAAACACAAATACAACAGAGTAACATCTGAGGCTCAGCAGTGAGGCTGAAAACACAGGGACGGCCTCGTGGAAGACGGCGCCAGGAAAATGCTCCATCTACATCCACCACCTGTTCATACAGGGAGTCACAGACGTCCTGGCATCCAGGCTTAAGTTTCGTCACAAAAGGTAAATTCCAAAGCAGCTGAGAGGAGCAACCAGTATGGTGGAAAAGGGAAGATACTGTCGAGTAGCCTAAAGTATAAATTCACCTCATGACTAAGACAGGGATGTATAAATAGCTATAGTAGCTGAAGTGGGAAGTTATACGCCATCTTGGCCTTCTCATATACTGTAGCAGCTTCCAGTGTTTCACATCCAAGCCAGGTTTCAGTTTTGTAAGTATAGCTATATTGTAACACTGTTGATATAGCGCCCTCAAAGCTGAGGGGTTAAGATGGCAGCCATGTATGAACTAGCGGGAGAATTCTAGCGGGGATCGTTGCCGCATTGCTCTTCTCCTCGGTTCCTGTCATCTCTCCGCTGTTGCTATCTGAAGTAATGAAGTGGCCAAAATAATTATAATTTGAATAAATTAAATCCCCAGTCAAATTAAAAGTGCAAACATGGGTGATCTTTACAACTAGACTGATACAAGAACCAGACTCGTATATTGGCAGAGCGTGGGTTATTATGATATATCAGCATACATTTATCTCATAAATAACAAGCATTTGTCGAAGTGGAAGTGCCAAATATATGTTATGTTAGTTATAATGCTCTGCTTAGTACAAATATAATAGTATCAAAAATATCTGTGTATATTTATGTAAAAAGAAAAAAAGAATATCAGCCAACAAATTCTTATCTGATTATTGTAACTCAAATCTTAATGTTGGTACAGGCCTCAAAAATCTGTTTTTGGTTGGGCTGCAATCTTTTACTTATATACACAACACTGGTAGAAACCAGAAAGCATGACCTCACTGTTACATGAAAGATTTTAGAGCCATAATCCACCTCTTTTTGTTCAAGATTCCTTCCTTGCGGTTTGTTTTTGGTGGCACCGCTAACGCATACATTTGCATTAATGGCTTGCAAAATCAATTTTATGCTTTAATTGTGCATTATAAAAAAAATGATCCACACACAAAAATGAATGCTTTTTATTTGTTTAATGAAGCCTATTTAATTGTACAATCAAGCCCAAACGCTTCCCCATATACTTAAACAGAAAGAATTGATGACGGCGCCTCCAAACGATACTGAGGTAAAAGGAAACACAAGTCCTCCAACTATTGTTCTTTTCACAATGTTGCCCATCCATACTTGAGAAAGCAATGATTGTAATTGTGTTGCCGTGTCGGACCGATAACATTGTGATTCTGGATTTACACAAGTTTCTTCTGTATGTCCAGTTTTCTGCTTTCTATTCTATTATGAGAAGGCCCAGGATAAGAGGTGTGCAGTAGCGGGACATACACTGCCAATCTAGCTGTCAGAAGCAGTGTAGGTCCAGATCTCATCTGTAAGTACCAGCTGGCTGAACGGGGGACTCTGCACTACAGATAAGCAATAGTGTGACCTTAATCCCACAAATGGAGCTTCCTGTGGCCTCAGGAAGTCAGAGGAAACGGTACCACCAGCCAGTCTGCCAATACCCGCTACAATCCCTACGGTATCACTCTGCTGTAGCCTAATTTGTCATGATGCATTCTACCAGTAAATGTCTAAAAAAAAAAATAATGTCAACAAAACGCTTGACGAAAGCTCCAGCTCTAATCACAATTAGGGATATAATTGCTTCCTGGTGACTATTTTCAAAGCAGACCTGCGATGATTTCCAATGTGTCTTAAGGCATTGCTTTAAAAAGCAACAGAGGCTGAGCTGGGCATCAGTGTTGACGGGATCCTTTTAAAAACAACGCCCTCAAGATATCTCTTCTTTTCATTGCCAACAGCTAGTTAATTCCCATGGAATAGAATTACAGTGCAGGTAATACACTTTTTATTTGCAGTGACATTCATTTTTTTTTCACATTACACTATTTACGCTATTCAGTTAGGTCGAGAGACAACAGCAATTATATCCAGCATGTCCTTTGTCTGTCCGCTAATGGCACTAGATCACAGTTGTTTATTTTTGCTCACTATTTGTGTTAAATAGGGAATAGCTTATGAACTAAAACATGCACTATCATGCATACTTTTACTTTCGTTATCCATAGTGGTTATCTACATAAAAACACAATTCAAATGATGACAAAATAAAGATTATAATTTTGTGGAAAAATCTTGGCATTATCCATTTTAATTATGTATTATGAAATGCTTAGAGCTTGTGTAAGGAAGTTAAAAGGTCTTAACTCCCGCTCGACTTTTGTCATGTGATAATGTTTTACTGAAAGGAGCATGAACGCACCATAATGTAACCTCTGTACGTTATAACAGCAGTTAACTGTTGCTGCCAACGTTATTTGTTCTCCCCGTGCCGATTTCAAAACGGCATAATTTTGGGTAAAATTATGTTGTTTGTCAATGACCGCCAAAACTGTCACATGTGATCCCAAACCGCTGTGGTTTAGGTTTGATTAAGTTCAGGCGACTAAAACAACATTGTTAAGGTTAGAGAAAGATCACGGTTGTAACTAAAAGGAACCCAATGTTGAATATTGGTCGGAGATGGGATGTGAACAGGGATCTGAAGGCCTTTACACACTGGGGATGAAACAAATAAATGGTATGGAAATGCAAAATACTCATCTGTGAATATTATCTATCGAGGGCTTTTATTGTGAAAAGTGATAACAGAAGGAGTGGGTCTGGTGTGCACTGCCTTTGTCAAGGTGCTCAAATATAGACCAGAACTCAATCCATTTCACACATTGTGATTGGTGGTTGATGATTTTATTCACGGTGCGAAAACTCAGCTTTTTATGCTGCATAATAATTGCGTTTGGCATTGCCATGACAATACCACATTAGCTACTTCTTTACTTCTTACACTTACTCATTTCACAGCCACAAAAAAGGTCCTTCTCATGAAATTGTATGAACGTGTTTGACCAAAGAGACTGAAGCTGACTTTGTCACTGTTAGTTCAGCCTGAAATGGTCCAAAATTTTACTTTTAGAATGGATTAAGCAGTACGTATTATGTACATCCTGCCAGAGCCAGTAGGTAACTTTCACCAGAGATGAGAAAGAAGAGGGATGGACCACTTGTTTGCTATACTTTCATCATCAGCTCCAGAACAAAAACATGTTGCGGCCGAATGAATCGCAGATGAAAATATCTCACGTATCTCACGTGTGTGAGCAATCTCGCTTAGTTCAGGTATCAGAATCGGGAAGGAAAAAAATGATATCAGAACATCTATACTGGGGTTGCAGCTTAATGTTTGAAATGATAATTAGTTACTTGACAACTATTAAGAAAAGTTAAATCTGTAATTGGCAGCTAATGGATAATCTACCTGCTGTGCCACCCTGAAAACTTGACTAACTACACAGTCCATAATTACAATTATGTTAGATTAATAATTTCAGTGAGCTTCCAGTACATGCCAGGCTGAATGCATTGCCAGACGCAAAGGTAATACTTCATTATTTATTCATTACTTATCATTAAGCACTATACTATGTCCCTGAATATACTGTTTGCGCCTGTTAGGCAGTATTATGAGCAAATATTGCACCAGTGTAACATTTCTCTTGGGTTTTGCTCTTTGGATTCAGCAAACGGTGAAACACTTGGGGATTTGCAAACACGTATGACATTTTCACCCTGAGGGACTGCTTACATTAAATATTAGCACTGACAGGTGTAGATTTCTCATGTCAACAAATCATCTAGTGAACCGCTCTCCTACATCCTTGGGAGCCCGGGCTGCAGCCAAGACGTCTACCTTAGTTATGTGCAAGTCACTAGACCAGGTCCAATCGATTCTGAATGAAGACCCGGTCCAAAGGGCATCAAGATCAGTCAAACTAAGTACAGCGGGACCACATAAATATGTTTAAACGGACAAAAGAACTGTGTATTTGGATTAACAATGATACATGAACATTGGTAGTAATTTAACTATATGTTCTTAAACATTTAACAAAAGATTCCACGAACGTTTGGGCACTATGGCCTTTTAATACCTTAATACATGAGAAGGGCTTTTGGTTGTTGATTACTACCAACAAGTACTTAAAAATAACAAAGTAGTATTGTTATGTTCACTCATTCAATGTTTCGGTTGGATCTCTGCTTGAATTACCTATCATCTTTGTTCCATTGTTAAACTGTCACTTTTATACTACGGCCCATCTTTAACCTACATAAAGCTGTGCCCGAGGCTTGTCAATATTATTGCCAATTCCTTGGTTGCCAGAAGAGGTTGATGAAAGTTATAAATTACTAAATGCACACTGTAAATTGTTTATATTGCTGGGAAGAAAATAAACAGAGGTGGAGCAGGTAGAAAAAAATAGATCTGTGAAGCTCTTATTCACAATATTGTCGCAAGGTTGAGAGAATAAGCCATAATGGCCGATAGAAAAAAATAGTAAAAAGAATTGTCAAGATAAGTGATTACAGCAGCACGGATCAATCGCCATTTTTGCTTTGTTATGATCTGTCGTCAAAAAATACAATAATACAAGCAATGAGTTGTAGTGCAAATCTGTGAGGTGCTTCACTTAAACATCAGCAATCAACACAACAAGCGTGTTCGTGTCATAGATGGTGGACGTTTCATTTGGGAGCCGAAATTAAAAGTATGGAACGTAAACACGCAAGATGGACGAGGGAGGGTCCGATAGCGAGCATCAACTCTTCGACAGGTTTCCTGGCAGAAACTACAAACATGGAATCTTCTCAGCCCACTGGCCAAAAGGTGTACTGGTTGAGTATGTGGATGGGATTCAAGCATTTAGATTGTGTTATTATTAGTGTATAAATGCATTTATTGTAATAGCAGCATGTTTTAAAGCCAATTCTGGGGCAATGTATGGTGCATTTTAGTGCATATTAGTCTGCACCCATTGCATTGAAACAACAGGTATGTCTTCTATTTAAGTAGCAGAAGAAAATACACCTTATTCAGACAGAAAGAGACAGTGAGAGTGTCTGAAAAGTATTTTAAAGACACCGATGATGTATGTAAATCGATGCCTCTTCACTCCTTTGTGTGTCAGACAGGATGTGGCCATCTCTAGAAAGAAAGAGGGGGCATTGTTATGAACTCCTACACTGCCCCCTGTTGGAGATACACAGACATGCACAATGAGGCATGCATCCAATTCTCATCTGGTTAAGAACTTATAGAAAATGGCCGGCTGTATAGATGAGGATTATGGCATTTAATGAAATAAATAAATGTATTCAGAACACATGTGCCACCGTAAATGATGAACCTCTACAAGGAAAGTATTATTAAGGCCTTTAACATGTATGTGCACATCACATATTGGATGACAGGCTGCTACGCTCCCCAACTTACTAGCGACACGATTTGTGTGCCATTTAGAGAGTAATAAAAACATTCACAGGCTTATTGAATTATATGACTCTTTAAAAGCCATTGTGTAATACTGCCAAATCTTACACTCCAGGCAGAAACGCAAAACCGTATCTTGAGAGGTTGGGGAATTTTCATTTTATGTGGTCTATTGTTGCTTACTGCCTGAGCAGAGTGGATAAATCAAACCAATGGCCCGGGAACCCTCCTGGTCAGCCGCAATGGGTGGGGGAGGGAGGGAGGGGAGAGAGAGAGAGAGAGAGAGAGAGAGAGAGAGAGAGAGAGAGAGAGAGAGAGAGAGAGAGAGAGAGAGAGAGAGAGAGAAGGGGATGGTAGGATTGAAAGCCCACACATTGGAAAATGAACTGCTGTCTTTCAAACCAAAAATCCCACATGATGGGAAAGCAGTGAAGTGGCACTACACTGTGACAGCGCCTTGTTAGTGACTTTAGCTTAAGAACTACTACAGCATTTGGCTCCTTCAGTGAGAGAAAAGAGCTGGGAATGTGAAATAATAAAAAAAAGTGTGTGGGAGCAGAAAGAGGAGTTATAGTCGAGGTGAGAAACAGGAAAGAAAGAGGAGAGCGAGAAGAACGATATGGCCATGGATCACAGGTCCTCTCTAGTTCAAGGAAAGTTCATTGAAACTCTTGCTCGGATTCATGTCATCTGTTTAGCTGTTCATTGGTCCCTGGAGTGCATCGCTCTGCCTTTACAGTCTGTTCAACTTGACAAAAGGGCAGGAGGCTTATCAAATCTCCAGCAGCCAGGAACAGGTTCTCCGCCAAGTTACATATTTCAAATGAAATTCACAATATCAATTATGGATCTCTCCCAGTATGGACAAAGCGGTTTCAGTTGGCAAATATAGGCATATGGTGGTTTGAAGCTTCTGAAGGAAAAACAAGCAGTAATTTGGCAGGCAGTTATAGTAGTCTAATTACAAACAGTGCCTCTGTCAGTGAGTAAGTGGGCATGCAGAATGCTATGAAGAATTGCTCCTTCTGTCTTCGTCCAGATGACTGAAAAGCAATGGGAATGAAAAAGGAGAGTCTTATCTAATTGCCACAACAAATGCCAAAGTGGCAAATGGCTGTTGTCAAACGGAGACAGTTTTATACATGTAAACAGGGAAACTAGGCAGAAGACAGTTCATAGACTAATTTCTCTTGTGAATACTATATGCATGGTTTAATACATTGCATGGCCATTGAAACGTCATTACAAACGGAGCAAATACACAAACGCAATCAATGCACTGCTGATACACATGTAGGACATGTCAAAAACTATTCTGAAGGCCGCTAACCAGGTGAATATGGGTCTGTATCGTATTTAAAAGGTCACAGAAAAACGTGTGCTTTCAATGGAGCATGTGTCATACAAAGAATATGTGTGTCATTTATTGCTGTTGTAAAGGTGAACCCACAGAGAAGTTGCAGTTTTCCTCAGCTCCACTGAGCATTTTAGCGTCTTTCAGCTCCTTGTTTTGGTTGTAGCATCTGTATGCTATAAAGTTCGCCATATCAACTTGAAAGAAGCTCAAAGTTTAGTGTTGCGTTCACAGCTTGTTTGTGCTTTTCCCGATGAGCCACTGAAGGAGCATCAATAAGTATTATTTACTTGCAGTAAATCATCCCTAGCTATTTTAAATGCACCTGTTTCGATAAACTAGCCAGCCTATTGTTATGTACAAATTAAGTTCTGTTGCTTTGTGTGTTTTAAATGCTTTGCTTTACCTTTTGAGGCCCTTCACATTGCCTGTGTTTGAAATAAGCCATATGCATTAATTTGCCTTGCTTTGCTTTCTTAGCCACTCTGTTGACACTCTTCTCCGCTCTGACCATCCTTCTCTTCATGCAAAACTCTCTGCATGGAGCTCATTCCTTAACAGCATGCCATACATTCGTTGAAAATAGCATACACTCAAACGCAAGGTCATACTGACTTTAAAATACCAACTTAAGAGCATAAATGCATGAAACCGATATTACCGACAGTAATGCTCTGTAATAGTATAGTGCCTTCTCTGTTACCGCTTCTTTCTCTGTGATGCCTCAGTACTTGACGAGGCTTGTCCTGCTTTGTCTTCAGAGGCATACGTTTCACCTTGCCTCTGAAGAGAAGGAATGCTGGAGAAGGGCTTAGCTTCGAGAGTAGATTGCTAGCTAGTTTCTATAGCTTCTATATTGTATAGGCGTCGCCCTCTAAGAGATGGTGTTATTGGGTCTATCCCTGCACTGGCCTCTTTTTAGACCAAAGTTCTGCTCCCATTTTTTGTTTGTTTCAAGTGAAGAAGTAAACGAGATGAAGGTGTCCACAGGTGTTCGGCAGTGTACCGACTGCCAGACTGGCTTCTACCTCCCGTCTACCTGCCTCTACGCTCTCCTCAACACAGCTACACCTGCCAGTCTGTGCCCGCTTGCCTTCAGGGAAACTGTGGCATCGAGATGAGGACTTCACGATGCGTCGTGTTGAAAGTTGTGGCACAGCAGCTGGGCAGAGCATCAACTTGCCAACATCTCCGCCATGACCACCAAGTCCGGGGCTCTCTCCACGGACCTAGAGATGGACAGGAGGCTGTGACTGCTGTCCTGAACCTCACCCCGGCTATAACGATGGAGGTGACCAGAATAATTGCATGGCAAACGATGATGCACCGTTACAGCTGGCCCCACAAGTCGCAGCTTCACCAGACGGGAGCTGTTGGATGGTCCCATATCCCCTTGTGGGCTGTTTGGACCACTCCTCCAGAATGCCACAGCTAACCCTAGCCCATGGCATTAAGAGTAGGCGGCCTGCCACTGCCTGGTCTCACCCACCGGGGCGAGTTACTGGTGGCATTCCAGCACGCCCGGTGTCGGTCTCAGGTTCAGCTCACAACACTGACGCACCGGCCCTTTTTAAAGACAGCCTTCCCACCTGAAGGGAGCGACCAGCGGAGACGGACAATGAAGAGAAAGAAAACAATGTTGATCGACGCTCCACAGAGATGTGCTCTCGCTCTCACAGCTCAGCACAGCCTGCTATCCATAATTACATGTTTTTTTAGGCTAATTTCAAGGGGCTACACATTCTTGTTTGCCTGCCCCCAAGGTTCTCACCGAGATAACTTTATCTTCATCCAAGGCCCTCCTCAGAGGGAAGACAGAGGCAGACATCTGCGCAGTGGCATCCTGGGCTCATCCGTTTCCGCGAGAGATATAAAGCCTTCCTGACTCAATCGGTGGTAAATGTGCTATTCGGCAGATGAAGCGCTGCCCGATCTGCCGCTTTTACGCACGCGCTCTACGATGCGCCTCTAATCTGATCATCAAGGATTAGTGGGCTGCATGGGGGACTCTTCTGCCGCGGCAGGGCGTAGAGAGTGAAACAAATTTATTTATACACAGGGCTAACACGGTGTACACCGTGGCACAGTCTCGTTGCATGCCTGCCTTATTCTGCATGGCTTTTACAGTTTGTGAACTGGTGTTGTCTGCTAGCGGACATTGGTGTCTTTGCCCTAAACTGAATAGCGACAGCCATTAGAGTGCGAAGCCTATAGGAAATAGAACGTTAGTAATACTGTAACTAGTAGTACTGTAACAGTAGTACTGTAACTCCAGTCTCTGGGAGTATAGGCATAGCCCTCTAAGGTGGGGTCCCCTCTGGATCCTCCTGAAGACATGCTTGATCAAAGTGGGAGCAAAAAAAGGGTTCACATATCTCATGTGCAGATGTAAGGGAGTTGCGAACTAAAATCCTCATGTCTATACGCCTACACTCACAGAACCTGGAGTTACAATACATAACCAACGCTATATGGGCTTCTCCCCAGTGTGTTGTGTAATACAAGTATGATGTATGTGTAAAGTAAGATAAAGAAACAGAAGGTTTAGGGTTAGTGTTTATCTCTGTAGTTTGGAAACGTCTCACCAAAGCACTCCATCTCTGTGATACAGTCTCAAAAATGTAAATTAGTTCCATTATCTGTGTATATAAAACATAACTCTTTTAAATATATGCACAGGTTGAAGAACACAGCCAAGTTGGAAATATAAGACCCAGTTTCTCAGTCTCTGATTTTCATGTTTTTAACTCCAAAATGAAGCTAAATTCTCAGTGGTCTCATTAAGACATGGCTTCTGTCAATCACAGCACATTCAAGCACACAGACAGACGCACTTTGTTGAGCTGTAGTTCATTAAATTTGCAAGGGGGAAAAACACATCTAATACAATTAGCATTAACTGGTTATCATTTCCCACTGGGAATAGTCTCTGACTATTTCACTTTAAAATAAAATCAAGACCAGTAAACCAATGTAACATGATACGAGTTGGGAAAAGATATATATGATGCAATGTGATGTAAAACAGTAAAAAGGCAGGCAGGAAATAAGCCAGCACTCCAATCGCACTGGAATAATCCTTTATAGGAATTTTTGGAGCGCAGAATGCAGTGCAGACTCCACACAGTCCAACACGGTACATTATAACAAAGAATGAAGCTTCTCTGAAGGCAAAGGTAAATAATATTCAACCAGCATATTGCCTCGTGTTTCCATTACTTGTTTCCCACCTGCTATGTCTCAATATCCGTTTCATGATATTCCCATGTATACAACCTGGGGCCATGTAAAACTACAAAGACAAAGCAGATATGTCATTTATGTATTAACAACTCCTAGTGTGACGGTTAAAGATAGATTATATTTCATTTCTATCACGTCTATAGTATGGGGCGGCTGACTCCAGTGTCTAAAGACATTCAACAGCATGATATGCAGCATGCATACGAATTACAAACAGCCCTCAAATATACCTCCTAGTTGATTCAAATGAAAGCAGTTACAATTAGCCTCTTCATTCCTATTATTATTTTGCTTAAACCATGCTTCAATGTAATTAAAAAAACAGCTACTGCAGAAAGGGCTGGGATGATAAACCACGAGGTTGTGTGCGTGGATCATAATGCTTCATTTAGGCTCTAATTCAAATTGAAAAACAATATAGGCTGAGAAGGGTGACATGATTTGCACATGCTTGTTTTTTGCGATGGCTTTGCTTTGAGCTGAAAAACATCTTAATTCGAGGAGCTGCGACACTTTGCATATTTCAAACAAAAAACATTATTTGCTGTATATTGATGTATCAATTGTATTGTTCACAAAACCTGAATTTAAAGAGAGCAAACTAATATGCTTTCCTTTCCCCAGACATCAATTTATGAAATGTTTTTTTGTTGGAAATGATCGATTTCTGAGGAAAGCAAGAGAAAATAGAGTGATGGCCGTCAGTTCTGTTGTCATATTTAAAATGAAATCCTTTCTTCAAACTTGAGTTAACTTACAGTTTATGTTGAGGTGCTTAATCTAACATTTAATATTGAATTTAGCTTTGAAGCTGGTGATAGAATTATCATTTTAAGCTTTGAATTTTGGTTATAAAATCATAGTAAAATAAATGGCACTTACCGTCATGGTCTTTTTTTCCCAATACAAGAGCAAAAGTGTAAGAAGTTAATTAAACAATGTATTTTTCTTATATAGGAAGAGCTGCAATCTTTAGCATGTCAAGCTAACAAGCTCACTTCTCCAGAAGTAGCAGAGCATTACCTCCAGGGCACATTGTTCACAAACTACATCAGATGCAGGTTGAGTTCAAAATAAATAAATAAATGCTGTCAGAGTTTAAAGTGAAATTAGAAGCTCTGCTCTGCTCTTTATTGGATTTAGGCAAGTTTACACTCCAGGAACCACAATGTAACCGGATATAACTTAAGTGTGCAAACCACATTGATTTGTCTCTATTCTAAAAACACTTTCTCTTGTAACGTTCAGTGAAAACCTAAGTACATAGGTGCTTGTTATGTTAGAACAAAACAGCCTGAGCTTGTGGTTCATTCTGGACACATGACATCTATTGCTTCTGTCCATCCCGGGAGAGGGATCCTCCTCTGTTGCTCTCCAGAAGGTTTCTTCCTTTTTCCCTGTGAAAGGTTTTTTGGGGAGTTTTTCCTGATCTGAAGTGAGGTCCTGGGACAGATTATAAAGTCCTCTGAGGCACATTAGTAATTTGTGATTGTGGGCTATACAAAATTTAATTGAACTTACATGTTTTCTCATAATACTAAGACTAACTAGCTCTCCACTGAAATATAAGAACTAGATTGGATAAATGGATCTTCAACTGGTGAGGATGCTGAGATTTGGGACATGGAGCCATCGCGTTAATAGTCAAGGCACCGTGAACAGAATTGTCATTTAAAACGGACATTGATTTTTTTGGGAATTTTGAATTTGCATTCTTGATCACTCAGGGCAGCACTAGGCCGGCCTCCCGAGGCAAATTTCCCAGCCTGCTTACTATTCCGGTTGCGTGGCACGCGTGCTTCTCTTTATTGCAGAATTCACGGCCGCCCATAAAGGCCATTACAGAGCAGTTTAAAGTGACAAAGCATGTGATGTGAACAAGAAGCAGGGAGGCCATTATCACTGTCTAGGGCCAAGCTGTGTGCCAAGTCCAGCTGGTACTCCCAGACCCCCGGCAGTGCCCCCATGGTGACTGAGTGTCGGCAGAGTTACGCACGAGTCTCACAACTGTCCTGGAATATCTCTGAACGTCATCAGGATTTAATGAGGTGACAGTGCATTGTATCAAAAACTAGTGGGGGGTCTGCTGCTGCCTGCCACTCTCCCCTCATTAAAGCCCTTTTAATGGGCTGTGAAGAGGGGAGACCTGCTCTAACTGGCTTAACGCTTGTTCAGGTTGTCAAGGAAAATCATTTTTGTTTAAGGACGAACTTGCCAGTCTGCACTGAAATATTGATTCAAGTAAACTTCAAGGGGTTGCTGGCTGCAACTAGTATAATGGCAGTGACTACATAGCTGATGGCTTTCTGAGACTCAAAAGATATACGACTGAATACAGACTAGACTGTATATTTAGCAGGCCAGGCGAAAAGCAACACTGGAATACAAGAATGCATTGATAATTGCCTATTGACACTCTTTCATCACAGTTATGTCCAAGTAGTCAAGTTTAAACAAAAAGGAAAAGGTTAAAGCTAACAACGGCAACCATTTTGGAGAAAGTGTGACATTTGCAGGCCGGGCTTTGCTGGAAAAACGGATGGCATTTCCTCACCGTAGCACGGGCGGTTAACAGATCAGATCAATCAAAGGATATTATATGTTGAAAGAACATCCACAAACAGCAGCGCTTCATGCTGGTGTTTATTATGTGCTTTTCACTTTTCAAGTTCACGCCTCAAAAACGAGCCTTGAGCCAATCAAGATGAATACATTCTCCATTCAATGTGACAGCTTATGGAAATCCAACCAGCAGAGGCATTAGCAATGTGAAGTGTTTTTTTTTCTTTTCAAGAAGAACTAATTACATCATTAGCCACATTAAAACAACTTTGCATTTGAGAAAAGGGCAAATGACTTCTATAGCATAAAATGCAATCGCTTTGCTAGCTTGTGTGTCATTGCGTCGTGGTGATAGGAGAAGTTAGCTGTGTGGAAATTAAAGACGGGGCCAAACAACACGTTAATTAGTATGACAGTAATTGTCTATTTACTCCGTTAATGAGTGCAGATGCTTAAAAGTAGATAATGGCCAATATGTCTTTAAGGTACTGTGATTAACATTAAATGAGCTTTCTTTTTCCCACTCAGGCATGGTCACGCTCCATATCAAGGTTTGTGATCTAATACATTGTGTTCAATGGAAGGATAATACATGAATGTGGGCTATGTTGAGTGATATTGAGGAGTGGAAACCTGAAGCCGAGCCACAGTATTTATTTCAGATGTAAGAATATGCAATTTAACACATCAATTTAAATGCAATGCACGTAGATAAGTTTACAAACCACTACTTTTCTAGTACCGTGTGGAACTTTAGGCCCCTGGCAGCACTATGGTGCGATGTTTTTATGAGTTGGTCCCTGTTTGGGGCACAAGGGCATGCAGGCAACATAATAAACATTCCTGATTGACAGTCGGTGGTGGCAACATGCGAATAATTGTAGACATTTTCCAACAAGGCCAAAGAAAAAGACGACTAAATATGGATATAAACCATTTAAAATATCCTAAAATGCTGGCTTTGTGAGGAGGGAAATGCATAATTCTTTTTTAGATTCAAATTTGTTAGACGTTGAGGACAAACAAAGCCTTATGTTAAGAGACTAAATGTAAACATAGCATTGTTTAACAAGAAACGGCAGCTTTAAGTTTCACATATAAGTTGTATATTGTTATGCTTTTTATTATACTGCAAAATAGTTTTTCGCGTTATATATTATATTTTGGACAATATCTAATTCAATGTGCTGTAGATAAAAGGTAAGCAAGTCAAATAATGTGGTTCCCCTATTTTCATACATTTCTGTATTAAATGCATTAGCGTCGCTGATGGATGTATGCGCTCAAAGGGAAGCTCTGCTATCAGCTGACCTCTGGACAGTTCTTACAGGTAATGCTGAGAATGCAAAGACTTTGATGGGATTTATGCTGCCATTACAATTTCTGTCACTCTGAAATAAAAAAAGTTCAAGAGGATGACCTCCATACTGGTGAATGTGGCGACAGTGAAGGACACTTAAATCACTGCTAATCTTAAAAAACGTGAATGGTTTTTCCACTGACGCACAGACTTTATAGTGGGGCCTGACATTCAAACAGCCTTGTCAAAAAGTCTGGAAACAAAGTTTAGGGATGTCTTTTTTTTTATCTATTTTTATTTTTTTAAACAAATGCACATTTATCATGTGTTGTGCTCAGTGAAATTGAGAGACAAACCTGAAATCCCTGAATGATTTCCACACAGAGGCACTTTCTGTGATGCGAGGGGAAGCTATAACTCTTCAAAACAGCAGTTATCCCCGGCAATCTAGAAACATACATCATCCGGTAACAACACATTCATCACAGAATGGCAAGAAAAGAGCTGAGGAAGGGGAGCTCTGCGTAATACCTCTGATTAAATCTCGGGAAAGCGGCACAAAAGTTACATTCTCAAGCAAAAATCATTTGTTCTTGGCAAATTAGTGTGGGCAGGTGCTATTATTCTCGCATGAACTCTTTGGCTTTTGGAAAGAAATTCATCTTTTCAGAAATAGGAGGGAGCAAATCACTGTGAAGTTATTCAATCACTGCCTAGTGATTCAAGTAAAATTACCTTTTTGCTTTGTATGCAACTACTGAGCTTCAGTGTCGATGGCATTTAGAACAATGATAGCGGCTGTCAAAAAGAAGCAGCCCTGGTTCACAGCATCCAGGGACCGAAGGAATACAAAACTTACTGGACTCTCTGTGACTGCACGATTTCACTTTAAAGCTTACCCTTTAGATGAAAAACCTATTGCTCCCCTTGCGAGGCTAAAAGACTCTTCCTTTAAACTTGTCAAATTTCGACCAACAACACCTCAACGTGTTTAACTGACCCGCTCTGGCAAAACCGCCACTGAATGCCGCTGCAATATGAATAAATAAGCAAACATACGCTCATCTTCTGCCCACCCCTCACACAGCGTACAGTTCTGAACTCAATTTCACACACCGCTGCCTTCTCAGACAATTTAGACAGGCTGATGCCAACAGCAGGAAGTGAAGAGACAATGCATTTATTTATGTGTGTGTGTGTGTGTCAGAGGAGCAAGCGTTTGTCTGTGTGTATGCACCTATATATGACAAACACATTGGAGGGAAGCAAGAGAAATGTGATTCAACCCCGAAGAGGCGCGAGCGAGAGAGAGAGAGAGAGAGAGAGAGAGAGGAGAGCGAGACAACGGGCATATCCAGGGGAATTGTTTTCTTAGTCACTCATCCGGTGTTTGTCCCCAGCACTCCCGTAATGTGTCGAAGGAGGACATGAAACGCTCCCCGTCCAGAGACAAAACTCCACCATGAGAATGCTGACAAATAAGAATGACTCTGGGTGTAGTTTAAATAAAAGTAGGACCAAGTGTTGGTGTTTTAGGCACTGACAGTCAGGATACAGTGGCCTTTAAACAATTCTTCTTTTTGTCTAAATCTGTTGCATCCTCCAACTTAAAGAAAGCTGAACTGCAAGATTATCGCTTTAAACCATGAAGGATAATTCCGCAATGTGGTCTCATGAAATAACATTTGTATTCAAACAGAAAAGGAAGCTTTAAAGAAAAGTAAAAAAAAAAAAAGAAAAAGCTTTTCCTACCGTTTAAAAGACATGAGACTATTACTCGATTGATCCCCCCCCCCCCCTCCTCACCCCGTCAGTCTTTTTATATGCAGGGTCTCTGAAAAAAAGCAGCAACGGCTCCTCTAAAAAAAACACACATTTAAGTCTTTATTTTGTATCAGTTGCTCACTTTGCAAAGTGACGTCAAGGACAAAACCTTTAAGCTGGCAGGGGGAAAATAGAGTGCCTTGCCAAAGACGCGTTTCCGCCTGGAAATTATTCAAAGCACAGCCGTGTATAAGATATCCAAGTGCTCCCCGAGTAGAACCGGGGGTTCAGGTTCACTGAGCAGTTCCTTATCACAAAGACTTTGGATAATTGACACAGACATATCAAATAAACTTTCTACAAAATTCACAAGTAAGCAGGTATGACATTCTAATGGACTTCTTCATTAAGTCTTTCAGCGGGGGGTAATGTTTGAAATTAATGTGACATTTTCAACTCCAAAGAGTTTCAGGCTTCAGCTATTTCTCCACGCCTGAGACTCGCTGCGCATGTAATTTATGCACAGTTGTGATCTAATACAAAGCTGTGTTTTCTAAGCTGCTGGAATCCGACATCTAACACCGAACAACACGCACATGTGCGCGCATATCAGCGTTGGTGAAAGAGCAACAGTGATCTGAGGCTTCTCGCTGCCGGGTGTGGCTTTCTAAGACAACCGTGTAGGTGCTTTTAATGTATATGAGTAATACGTATTTTCACAAAACGTGCAACAACTGCAACAAAGACACGTTCTTCTTCTGTTAAAAAAAATAAATATATATATATATATATAGCACTTAATAATAACTACACATTATTTAGCATTAGTAAAGCATGAGTAAACACTTAATTCATCATTTAAAAAAAAAGCATTGTTCCAACATGAACACTCATTAGTAACTCGTCAGTATGCAATTCATAAACAGTTACAGATGTTTTATTTATTTATCATGCATTTATTTATACATGTAATGATTTAGATATGCACTACGTTTACATGTGCTTTATAAACGGCTTTTAATACTGCAAATCCTGATTAATTCAGGTAGTTACTAGTCGTTAGTTCAGTATTTTGTGCCACCCCAACTAAAGTAAAGGCTATCTATGCCTTACAATGCAATATATATATATATATATATATATATATATATATATATATATATATATATATATATATATATATATATATATATATATATAAATTTGTGTCTCACAAACGTCACAATGAAATAAATGCACAAAATATAAAATATATATATAAATCTGTCTCTCTGTGCTCTTTATGCTTCAAGAGTTACTTCCACTTCTGTCAAAGTGTGATTCCTGAAATTACAATGGTGAAAGCGATGGATACAGAATAATCCATAGTCTGGTAACTAGGGAAACTGGTTCTAAAATGCCAGTGAGAGACCGTGCAAAAGAAGATGAACGTTGTCTTCTTTCCCTGCAATATGAAGGGGTTAGTCTTCCCCAGTTGAGTTTTATCCAAGACTCTTTATCCAACACTCTGCACTATTATCATCATTTCCCACTAAGCAGAAGCTCCCCAGATACTCCCCAGAGAGCGGCATTGAGCTGTACTAGCGCCTTTGCCATGTTACCATGGAAACATTCCCATGGCATAGCCCATTACAGAAACAGACACTTGCACATCACTTCGGAAAAGCTTTCGGGGGAAGATTTCAACCCCAGTGTAAAAATACTGCAATTGTCTTTTGCTCAGACTTGAAACCTGAATTTTGCATTACCTGTGCAGTGATATGTGGGACACTTTGTCGGAGCTTTTTAAGGGTTTTCTGTTCAACATTAAGGCTGTCTGGGTAGCTTTCATCAAAAGAAATAGAAATACCGCAGCACTTTTCTTCATACAGAATACCATATAATAAAATGCACTACTGTAATTACCTCTAAACTGCTGACTAATTTCATCAAGCATTAATTGGAAATAACAAAGAACCCTCTAGCAGCCCCCCGTCTCCGCATCGATGTCCTCCATCACCTAAATGGTCCTTGATGAGGTTAAGTACAACGGTAGCCCCGGCCCGACTGTTGCACATATTCTGCTGTGGGGAGACATTATCCTGGAGGCCTGCTTGCTTTTGATTAAGTCACGTTTTTATTATGCCGTCTCTGCACCCGTGTAATGAGTCTGGCGGAAGGAGGATAGAGCCTTGATAAAACATCCAAAATAGCCGGTACGACTTCTCAGCCATCGAAAATAAAGAAATAAAAGGCTTTTGGTGAATGCTGAGTCTAACTCCCAGTGGCAGGATGTTGTTTGTTTACCTTTGGGAGCAGAGAAAACAGAGATACGGTGGGCGTCTTCTTGGCCCCTACTGCAAATACCAACCCTACTCTGAAGAGACATGTACTACATCACCGCCTGCGTGTCTTAAGCCACAGCCATCACTCACCTGCTCATCACTGATTGCTCTATTATGACATACCATTACCTCTGTGACTAATGAGTCACCTCGGAATAGGTGAGTTCATCAATACTGAGCAGCGCCATCGTAGGTGGACCTTTGCCGTGAATACAGAATGACTCGTGATGGATCTTTTGGTTTTAAGATGTTGATTTTTGAAGTGACTCATCACTTCCGTGTGACCTTTAATTGAGCAAAGTGATAGTCAATTCATCTTTGCAGGAAAAATGGCATCAAAGCTCAATTGGGAAGTCCTAAGAGGGCTGCATTGCCTGCTACTGATTAGTTTGGGTTGGGCGAGATTAAACTGAATGGCAAGGGAATGCTGATTAATGTTGGAGTCACTTCAAGCTCACCTTGATTAATTCCAAGGAAAAGGCTGTTTTAGCCTCTGACAAACAAATTGTTGATTTCTAAAGCTCATAAGCAGGCGGCGCAGCATAGACTCATTTGACAATGATATTTCTGCATGTATTTGAATTTGAATGCATATGCAAACATTGCTTTAGAACGACTTATTTGCAGAGGACATCGACGAATGAATAACAATGAGCAGCCACACTTTGTGCAAACGTACCGCTTCAGGCAGGCTGTGCAGGTCCCGAGGAGTTGGAGCCGGTCCAGAAGCTTCGGGCTCTTGAACTCGGAGATGAACGGCCCCCTCTTCTCCTCCCAGCATGCAGACTCCATAACACCTGTTCCTGCTGAGGTATCAGGAATGACATTTTAACATCTGTTCCCCCAAGTCCTCATCGACTCTGTGCACGCTTTAACATTACAGGTATGTTGACCTCACTTTAGAAGACTAAACTTGAGAAGCTCATTAATTAAGTGGCACAAACCCAATAAAGTACAACAACTCTCGCCATAATGAAGGGCTCACCGACTGCACAGGAACTGGCGTGCATTCAATGTTGAAAGTAGACAATATGTTAGTATTTGTTTCATCTTGTTTGTCACATTATTTATCTATAGACAGACAAATATATAGATGTATAGATATATGTAGATGATGTGACAAACTAGACTTCCATGAAACATTTAAGGTCTATGGAGAAAGTCTGGAAGTTGAGCAAAAACTACTTGAGGCTTTTTAGCATTTATTTTACTTCTTCTACTCAGTGAAGCATTTTAAATGTCCCTTTCCCCAGTAAAACCATTATATTGTTTTCACATCAAAATGTCATTTGAGTTGCAAAAGTACACCTTCTGTATAACCCCTCACAATCGGAGCAAGGGATAAGCAATAGGTTTTTGGGGAAAGCGTAAAGCTGCTTAATTGGCTGTCAAAAAGTGCAACTGAAATAGCACTGCCTTCACATGATGTGATGAAGAAGAGGAGAGTATGGATGTTTGGGCTAGAAGTGGCGTCAGGGCGTCGGTTTATTGGCTGTATGACTCATGCAATTGTCTAAAATTTTGGGCGGCTAAGACAACATATTTCACATGTCGTCTATAGCTTAAAAGCTTATACGGTTGTTTAGTTCTACGAAGGTTTTTTTTTTTTATAAAAGTTATCAGCCATCAATAACAAGTGATAAATCACACAAGCCACGTTTGTCACTGCAGGCCATGAAAAGAAGGGGCAACAGAGTTGTGTCACAGGAACAGAAACCAAAAGAGAAATGCAAAAGATTTGTTCATTTCTATCGATGTCCGACTTAAAATGAAAGAAAAAAAAGGTTGCCGTGACCCCCAATGTCGACATGCTGCAGCAGTTCAAATGCACGACAAGGCCATTAAAGTGAGGCAAGGAACGTAAAAAACAAAGAGACAGAAACTCATCCAGCAATACACTCCCCTCCTGACATTCCTTTTGACAATTACTTATGTCATACAATTGCTTGCCAGCTGGTGGTGGGAAGAAATCTGACAGTTTTATCACAACTTTGACAAAAGTAATTTACTTGGCTCAGTTCTGTTGTGCTTCTGTGGAAAAATAAATCATAAAAATAAAAATAAATAAATGGCACCCCACCAGGATTTGACAGTTCAATGTCTTCCAACCCTCGCACAAATGGTGTAGTCTGAACCTAACGTCATAAAAGTGGGAGCTACCAGGGCGGTGTGCGGTGATCCATCATCTGTCTGGGGGACACTTTGGTGGTCCATTGCTGTTCATAGGCCAGCTGGGACTATATCCAGACGGCTGTTTAAAGCTCAGCTTCACACAAACTGATTAGTTGAAAAGAAACTGGATTTAGAATGGCTTCAGATTTTATTCCTTATATTTCTCGGTCTTTAAAGAAATGTTTGTTCTACGCCACATAAAGTTAGGATCAGTATGTATTCCATCACAGTACACTGGAGGTACAGTATTGTGACAAATTCAGGAAGATTTTACTCAAAAAAAGAGCTAAAGTGTGGTTTATACTTTGCCGCAGTGAAGCCCCAAAAAGATGTGATAAAGTCGAACAGTTTAAAGGTTTGTGTGGTTCTATTTTTGGGATCGCTCTCACGGCAGAAATTCAATAAACTATTTAACGGAAAATGTTTGCTAGGCTAGACGTTTTTTCACCCCGCCAACGGCTGAGGGAGCTTGGACATGGGATTCCAGGTGGAAGGCCTTCGATATAAACTAGCCATTAAGGAAAATGTCTTCCTAAAAATCTGGCCGCCACCTCGATAACGGTCAACACCCAAGCAGAACTGAACTGACCCGTAGACATCACGCGCTCGACAGGATCTGATATACGGTCTGATTAATGATGCATCACATCCAATGCTAGATTTTGTTTTGTCTTTTTGTTTTCAGATTATTTCTTCCTTTTCCTGAATTGTACTCATCAGCTATAACACGTAAGCGATTGTATTGTTTTGTCTGCTGCTTGCTCTTCTCTAGTTGTGTGTATGTTGTATACCATATTTAAATCCTCAGGCTTTGTTTTACCTGCACACTACTGTATCTTGCCTCTATGATGAACAATGTTGCCATTGTGATGTAAACACTGTCCTTTCAAAATTCAACATATTTGAAATAATAGTAGTAATAAAAAGAATAATCGTTCCCAAATGAATACACATCCACATCGTAAAATACATCCGTAATTTGGTTTAATCAAATGTACAAGTGAGTGATGTATTTCCACTGGGCATGGTGACAGAATGTTTAAATACATGAACGTTGTTTTATAGTTATTAAAACCAAAATGAGCTTCAGTGTTTTGTGTTATTGATGTAGGATAAAACTTAATCTGATGCTCCCATAATTATCTTGGGCGCTGTAACCCTTAATTCTCAAAAGGAGTGCTACATCTTTGCATACAATCATAAATCAGGGCTGCAGTCTGCATACTTATTTCAGTGGGAATCAGTCACTTACGGATTGGAGATTAGCCAGAGATAGCATGAACATTTAAAAGTCACACGGTATTACAGATTTACACTGCGCTTACTCCATTAGTGGTAAAATATATTCACTTGAGGCTATCGACCAGAATATGTTGGTGAGAAAGAGGCTTTATTGGCTTGCTGGTGTACCTGACAGAATTCCAATGGTTGTTTGATGGTCTTAATGCACCATTTAAATGTAGACCCTGAAGCTGAGGGGAGGGGAGGAAACCCATGCGATGAGAGTATGCATGGAATCTGAAAGTCAGATGTCAGAGGAGTCAGTGGAGGGGAGGAATTTTCTCAAAATGCAGAAACCACAGGAGTGGAATATCAAATGTTTAAATCTTTTTCCTAGGGATTTTGGAGTGTGACTAAAAAAAAAAAAAGAAAAAAAAAGGGAGCTCTTCTCTTTCAGTAGCACCAAAGTATAATCGACCACTTCATAATTTAAAAAAAAGGGCCCCTCCAAGCATACAAGTCTTTGAGGAAATAAATAGAGCATTTATGCACACAAATTAAGTGAATAGTGAACAGATGTGCTGCACACCTGGGATGAAATGACCACAATGGCCATTCTTTTCCATTCAATGACACAACGGGGAACAGAAGGATCTATTTTTCCAGGGACACGATTAAAATTACTTACCACATGTAGTGCACACAAATCTAAAACAGAAAGGCCAGAAATCAACAGAGACATGTACAAGTCATCGAGCAATAACTTAGAGAATAAGAGCCTCTTTACAAAGGCAATCATGAATATTGCCAACGCAACAAACCTCTTTCAACATTAAAGATCTCTTCTACTTTAAGGAAAGCCGTCTGAAACTTGAAGGAAATGAAATGTGTCTGATGAGTCATTGCTTGGGGAAATCAATTCATTTAGTCATACAGAGGTGCTAAGTTATTTATTGCCTGTCAGCATGAGGTGCTGGTTCATAATGTCTTGCTGCAGAAAGAACAGACGCTAGAGGAAATTTGACGAGAATTATTTTATTTATACAAACAGGATGTGTTCTTAAAAAAAAAGAAAAAGATGATGAACATTTTTCTATACCTTTGTCTTTTCTCATTTTTCTAAAATGCTTCTTATGCTAAGAACAAAGCACAAATATGAAGAGAAATTCTCAAAACATTGAATGAAAGACAAAATGAAAACACAAAAAGAAAACGTCCCTCAAATAAAAAAACAAAACAAATACTGTACATATCACAATAGCAGCAATGTGCACCAAAACAAACGTTACAGCAAAGACAGTGAACCTTTCCAGTGGCTGGAATGCTCAACGCACACAATAAAACTAAATTGTTGAATTAGTACAAATCGGAAAAGACAGCTTTTGTCATCGGATCTTACTGCAGTTTCCTGAAAAATAAGAATTAGAGCGCGGTGGTGTTGTAATTCAACAGCGGTTATCTTAAAACGTCGCACAGCTCGTCAGATCATGTCGAGCCCGACAAGCCGGGGAGCAACATCCAACCGCCTCAGCTGTCATTTGTCAGCATCCAGATGTGCTCCATTTACACGTGCAGCTGTGCTTAGAGCCGAGACCACGTGCTACCGTCCTGCAACTGTGCGTATTTCTAAACGTTAACGTTTGCATGTTACGTGCAACCATTTGTACCACATGTCGAGCCTGCACATTGTTGGGCTTGAAATCCAGCAAACATCCTCACAGCAGGGTACCACAGCCAGCATGTCATTCTAAATGTTAATAGTTGCATGTACGAGTTGTCATTTATGTTAGCGTGTCAAGCGTTATCATTCTTGAAGTACAGCTGAGGCTAAAAGGGACCCGGGCCATTCATTTTTCATGTTAAATGTTTGTGACATGAAGGACGAGGGGACATTTTACCCGTTATTGGTAGAGCCAGATGAAAAGTTAGAGGCTCAAATTATTCATATTCTGACGACTATGGATGACTTCACATATTTTAGTGGCAATCAATCCAGTAATTATTGAGCCATTTCATTCTGAACCAAAGTGTTGGCCTAGCAGACGAAAACTGAACAAAACATTGAACACTTTCATATGCAGCAAAGTAAACGTAGAGCACGATCGCTGCACAATCACTTCTGTCTTTTAAGTTGGACTTTGCACCACGGAACACTTCTACAATCGAGAAGCCTAGTCTCTTAAAGTTTTGAGACATTTTCACACAGAAAAAGTTCAACATAAAGTTGAGGACACACCACCATAAAGTAATAATAATATATTAATGGGGAAATGCAAACGAGGCTTGGTCACAACAATGAGGGGGATGTCAGGTGAGGCTATTTAACAGATGAAGCAGTAAGCTACTTTCTTGCACAACCTTGTTTTTGACTTTCATCACAGCACCATTCGTGAAAGCAACACACCTCATAATTTTAACATGGATCACGACATTCATTTGAAATCAAAAGGTACTCCCTCAACAAAACAATATCGTCTCACCGCCATGAATCTGTTTTTTAGGCCACTCACTTTGATGTCTGCTTAAAAAGCCATTTGTCTGCTCATATCAAATTGTAATTGGCATTCTAATAGCAGTAAAATGTCACAGATACCAACAAAAAAAAAAACACGTACCAATTATAGACACTATGAGCACTTTAGAATTGTTGTATCCTTTACCTACCTACCCCACCCCCTCTTTCCTCCAATGGAAAAACCCTTTTAAATGCAAATACCTAGGAGGCAATTGGCTTCTTATCATATGTGCCATTGTCTCCTTTGGGGTAGAGGGGCAAAGAGCCGTTTTGCTCCGCATCTGCATGTAATTGCACGCAGAGCTTTACAGTTTATGGTAGAGCAAAGCAGCGTCCGAATAAATTACAGCAAAGACGCTCCATTAAGCGGGAGGATGCCATTTATTCCTGGTGCTACATAGACGAATGGAACGCAAACATAAATGGAACTGCGGCAGGTTCTGTAAGTTAATGTACAGGTGGGGTCAGCTGGTCTAATTTATCTTGGATTTATGGGAACTACTTCCTGTTGTATTTGCCTTATTATCTGGAACCAACCTCAACATATAGAAGATGCAGATATGAAAGAGAGGCAGTGCATGCTCTTACTATGCACACTTCAGCCTGACGAGTCAAACAGGTGGTCAGTGAAGAGACACTGCAGGTGTGACTTTCTACTGTAAATGACAGCGCAACACCTGCTTAGGCTGGCAAGGCCAAGACAACGTACAAATGACACTTCAGATAGTCTCACATCCTCAAAGATTAATCAAATGATACCGTAAATGTATAACTAATTAACATAGCAACTAAGACATTACTTTTATGCAGTCTTTCCAGTTTGACTATAAAGTGAGCAGATAAATCCTCTCTTGCTCTCGCCTCTGCACATCAGACATGTCTGTGCCACGGCAGGTTAACACTGCCATCTAGTGACCAGAGAGAGAAACACATCTGGAAACACCCATAACTTGATCATCCCAGAAGACATTGATTCAGTAGATGCAGGGCACAGCTTGAGGTGTTTAATTGTCATTAAATAATCTATTCTAGATGGTGTAAACATGGTTTGAAAGGTACACTCAATAAATCAGGAGTTTCATTCAGTCAACAACAGATAAGGCACGCTACACATTCTTTACAACGCATGGCTTTTTTCCATCACTTGCTTTCATCAGGGCCTTGATGGCCCTCGCCCTCATTTCTAACTCCAGAAGCTCCAGTTGCTGAATTGAAGGCTGACACGCTGCAGGTGCTCGACTTGAAACGGAGCCGCCTTGAACAGGTAAACTATCATCTGTGGACTGCGGAGGTACACTCTGTTCTTTAGCTTCCGCTTTACTTGAAGAGGATGAAATAGCTAAAATCTCACTGACACTTTTGTCTATGTCGCTTAGGATGTCTTTCTTTGCTTCCGGTGGTTGAGAGCCTGCGGGAGGCTCAGGATTTGCCGGGCCTGGGTTTACAACTGGGTCAGCTCCTTCCCTGCTGCTGTCCGCTACCTTCACTGCCGCTTCCACAGATTTAACAGTCTGCTCCTCTTTGGGTCCCTCTATGTCACTATCGTAAGTGTCTGCGTTTATGCTTAGGACGTCACTCTCCTCGCAGGAACCAACGCCCTCTGCAAAGAACATTACACCAAGATTTTACATCTAAAAATGGTCCTTTTTGTAGATTTTATTCTCTCTTTGAAGTTTGAAGTTGAGAGCCTGGGGCATTATCTTTCAGCGCGTTACATATTAATTACCTAGCTTCGGGTCCTCAGCCTTTACAGTTTCTTTGAGGCAAGATGTAGAGTCCACATTATTGTCTTGCCTTGATGGGTTAAAAAAAGAAGAAGGAAATAAACACATAAAAGTATAAGGAAAACGTGAAAACACAAACTACTTTTATTCAGAAATTGTACCCAGAATAAGTTAGCAACCACTCACTGGCTTTCCGAGGTCTCTTCTGTTTTTTTGTCGTTATTCCCAGATGTCAGTTCTTCCCCTATAAACAAGATCTTAAGTGAATGATTTGTTTGCAACACTAGAATGATTTTTCTTTCCAAAAACTATTCAGGTGTGAAACATTTTCCAAACTAGTCTTAAGTCTTACCTGCTAAGATCTGCGTAAGATTTTTCTCCGAGATCAGCTCCAGTTGCTCCCAGCACATCTTTTGGATTTCCTCTAAACTACAGTCCTGTGAATGATAATGTGTTCAATGGTATCTTTTAGGATGGGTTGCTTTGATAGCCTCCCAAGCAAACAGCAGAAGCCTATGGCATTACTTCTCTATCAGTATTAGATATACATTATCACTTTTTCAATCAAGAAATTAATACCCTTTCTAGAGTTGGCACAAACGAAGGTACTTTCCAACTTTTTTACTATACAGCTTTATAGCTAATTCATAGCTATAGATAGAATCTTTACAGCAATGAAACACAGTAAAATAGATACATAATTACTATCCAACTAGCGATTTTTTTTAATTATCTAAAAAACTAAAATGTGACTTTCAATCAGTTGCAATGAAATACAATTAAACAATGATATGCATCACAATACGATAAATGCCCACAAAAAGATGGAACAAACCTTTTCATGAAATGATCACTACTGCTCAAGGTGTTGTTGCTTTTTCAACCAAAGCTGTTGCTGTTGGAAAGTAGCCAACAGTCCAAAATATGGCCATAAAAGCCCAAAATGAGGTCCATAAAGCCACAGGCTAATGTCAGTTAAAAACACAGCGTGGCAGCAGAAAAATATTTTTTAGGTTTGTGGTGAACAGACATCTTGAAAACAACTTGTAAGGAAGTCAAAAGCTGCATTGAAACCATTGAGAAATTAAGCTAATTTATCCGGCTGGTTATGCTCCTTGATCAAGTCATTATATAATTTATTTAGCAACGGGAAACACATGGGCTTCAAAAACTGATATAATTTACATTGTCATAAGACAGGATGCAAGACATGCAGAGATCACGAGTTTACAATGACATAACATGGCGTTTACAGAACAACACAATCACCTTGAGTTCATCAGGCAGCATTTTCCGGAGCTTCTTCTCCCCGAGGACATGGAGACACTGCTCCAGCATCTCCCGCTTGTCAATGACATAAGCAGTGATCGGCTGGAACGGCATGCTGAGGTCAAGTCCGCCCTCCTCAATGTCACTGCCAACCCTGTCCAGCTCTGCGTCAGCAAGTTCCTCTTTGGTGTCCTGCAAAAACTAATGGGTTACTGACAAGTGACTTCAAATAGGTTCTAGGCTACTTTTACATGAATGACAAAGTAAACAGTGTAACCATCTTTACTTCTTTGTGCCAGTTATAGTGTGAAAGAGGTTTTCCCAGAGAACCTACACTCACGTCAACTGTCTGACATAGTTTTGTGGAGGCTAGAGTTTGTGATTCTGTCAGTCATACTGAAGCGTTTCTCACATTTTGTCCTTTTTGTATGAATGTTTATGTCAGGTTTACCTACGTTCACGTTATATATATATATATATATATATATATATATATATATATATATATATATATATATATACACGTGTAAACCCCCATTTTTTGTTCTGTTAAATATAAGACTCAGTAAATTGTTGCCATGCATGGACACAGCTTACTAATATCAAAACAACCCCTCATGTTAAAAACGACTGTTTGTCATAACCAAGCTCTCTTTGAAAAAAGGCTGGAAAGCCAAAAGTACAACAACACTAACAGTTATATATTAACGTCAATAACTAGCTAGCTAAACAAACCCAGAGGCTAACGAAACAGCAAGCTAGCTCGCAGTGTTTTCTGCCCTGACAGCATCGAAACCAATGCGCACGGTTTAGGGGTTGAAATGTGTTAAAAAGCAGACAAACAGAACCGATATTACATTAAAATACAATTAAAACTTGCATGTTATTCTGTGAAGAATGAAGAGAAACACTGCTACAATATTGAAGGAGCAAAACGTTGGGACGTCTGTGTTACAAATGCCTCAAAAGTCAAAATTACAACTTCATTAAGTTAGGGAAATGTATCCGTATACTTTGGGACAACATAGTATACGTCGACGCTACTCTGGCTTTCTGAAATAAAAACATGACACTAGCGTGACACTAGCGTTAGCTTGGATCTTTTACCTCCAAGTTGGATTCTGCACTTCTGCGTTTATTGCCGTCGTGCCGCTCTTCAGGCTGCGAGTGTTTCCTTTTCTTTTCACTGGCACTTGATTTCTTTTTGAGCATTTTCGAGGATAATTCACTCGCCCTTCTGCAGAAAGCTGTTTACTCGTGAGCTCACTGGCCTAAATTGAGTGGTTGAATGTCGCGGGGGGAAATGTGTCATTAGCAAGCGACGACATCCTTTTTCGTTGTCGGCGATCAAGCAGCCATTGTTTTTAGTTACCGCCACCTGCTGGACGGGGGTGGGGCTGCATGTATGTATTTTCTCGATGGGCCAAGAAAGAGGCAAAATCCTCACATTAATGTCGTAGCAACCATTAGGTTATATAATTCATTAACATAGTGTCTTTGTTATCCCACATGTTTAGTAGTGTTGTTGTATCTTATTTCGTTTCTAATCTACTGTAGATACATTCAGAATTGTTCAACACTTGGATAAAGATTGCTCTAAAACAATGTACTGTATTTACTCCCAGAGTACATGTACTTTGCAGTTCTAGACTATAACCATATGTCCATAAGCCTAATTAGTGACTGAAGCTTTCCGTTCCAGTATTTTAACTAACAAGTCTCTTTCTGGCGGCCACAACAAGAAAGAGTGGCAGTCTGATGCTATAGTATACTCTGTCTATCTGTCTGTATATGTGAGCCTTGATGTGCTGTTCCTGTGACCTCTCAAGCTGTTGATGGAAGTGCAAATACATTCAAACTGTATCCCCATCAACATTTTACACTTCAAAGCTTGCTCGGATTACTCGTGACAGTCAATCACAAGTCCTCGTCCTGTTTTTCACGGTCTTGCCATCTCCCCATTTCCATCTGCCTCAACATTTCATCGGATTCATTACCGCAAAAACCGTCATACCGACTGCCGCTGCTCATTTACACCGTTCGGGTTTTCACGTTTTAAATCAGACAGCACTGTCCTCATTGGTAATGCATGTTTCTGTCAAAGGAATTTACAAAGGAATATGTGGTCACATACTAATGACACACGGGTAACAAATGTTTGCAGAACTCAATAATGATGTCAAAAAAAGAGACACATCTACTGTCTATGGCTATAAAGCATTATGCATGCAAATATAAAACTGTGACTTGAAACATACACAGTGAAATTATAATTTTACATATAGGTATAGGTATGTGGCGCATGGATGTTTTTCTGTGGATATTTAGAATCAAAAGATACGTTCAAAGATTTGATCACATTCTCTGCAGTTAAAATTGAATTTGAAGGATAGATATCCTCAGACAGGTACATGTTTTAATATCAGAATATAACAAAAAAGATATCAACAACCACACAGAGAGCAACACAATCATGTTAACTTTACTTAAAGAACAACACGATCTCCCGTCTGGAGCAGAATTACATTACATTTCACTCATAAACAACTCTCGTCAGTATGTCATCCTTATTGCCACCAAGGCGGCCATGTGTTCTTCTTGAGCTGGACCGAGACACAGGTTTCAAGGTGGTGACGACACAAGTTGTAAATCACTCTAATTGGCTTACCCGCCTCTGCCTAAAAGGAGGCAGGAGCCAATGCAATGGCTGCCCGGGCGCCATGGCGACAGCTGTCTCCACATAATGCAGGTTGTTATCCTGATGCCATCCGCCAAATTATGCAGTGGATATGGTAGGAGGTGAGCATCGATCACAATCACGTCAAAATGTGTTTTCTTTGCAACATCTGCTCCCATGTGTCTGGATATCACCTCGTTAAAAGGGCAATGATGGAACAGGCGCTGCTGAAGGGGACATTGCATTTGAGAGCCATGAAAAGGACCCGGAAAACAACCACACGCTGGATATGAGTCTGTGAATTCAGAGACGTATAGCAAAACCAATTTTAAAATTACGGAGCAGAGTTTTGTGATAAGAAACACTTTCTATTCACAATAGCACATTGTTGCATTCTTAAATTAGAGGCTGCTCGTAGAAATAGCATTTCATGGTTGTCTTCAATAGATTTTCTGTTGAATACACAGCAAGGCTCTCTTGTCTAATGAGGAAATGTGGCTAATCAAGAGATGTGCAGCAGTGAATTTAATGGTTTTGCTTGTTTCTCTCATTTGATTTAGTCTAGTTGCCAAATGCAAAGAACATGATGAATCACAGAGAGGAGCCACAATTGGAATTACTTCAAGTGAGATTACAAAGCTCACACCAAAGAATACAAACAAAGAAGAAAAACAACAACAGCAGAAGCGGATGAGAAACTAAATGAAAATGAACTCAACGTACGGAAGGAGGGGGAGCAAGGAACAAAAAACACAAAATAAAATAAAGAAACAAAAACAAAAACGCCAACACAATACATACTACATCCAGTTCAATCTGGAGCGGGAAAAACAATGAAGTGAGTTGCATGTGTCTGTGTATGTAGTTTCATGGAGGATCTATATTGCTTTCAGGCCTTGATTCTTTTATGATTGTGCAGCTGAAAAGGAGCAAGCAAGAGACAAGACAATTGTCATAGAAAGTCTGTGTTAATTTAACTTGGAGCACACAAATCAACCACATTCTAGTGCTCATGTACATCCACACAATTACTCATCTCAGCACCCCTGAACACCTTTCTCGAAGCCATATAAGTGTTATGTGTGAACAGACAACTCTCAAATCGACACCTGTCCTTGACAAATCAACACGTATTGACAGTGAGATTGTTTGGTGCAGAATAACAACTTCTCTGCCAACTGAGCGGAAAGCCAAATTGTGGATCAGTTGACACAGACTAAGCCTCAGATAATACTTTGCTTTAAAGCTTTTGTTTTTGGTGCCAATTACGCCCCTAAATATAAAAAAATACCACTTGTTTTGTCAATGTGAGGTGTGAACAATTTGTATGTGCAAATGCATAGTTTTATTCAAGATTTGAAGGCCAAGTATATCCAATTTAAACTTTATTACTTTTGTCATATTACATCATTTTTACATACATACATACATGAAATTATTCTCTGCATTTAGCCCATCCTTAGCAGGAGCAGCGGGCTGCTGAGAAGCGCCCAGGGAGCAACTGGGGCTTCAGTGTCTCGCTCAAGGACATTTCGACATGCGAACTATGGGGAGGCCGGGGATCGACCGGGTCGCAGGACGACCACTCTACCCATGAGCCACAGCCGCAAATTGTAATCAAAGGAATTGCTTGGCATTGTTACTGTAATACAATATTTAATGATTCAAACCTATTCATCCCATGATGCAATCAGAACTGTTTTCACACAGGCTTCCCACTTATTCCACTGGCACCCAATTGAGACAACATGGGAATTTCTCATGGGGTCTATTTTGCTATCATTGTTGTGTCTTTAAAAAACAAGCTACTTATAGTGATCCAGTAGTACATACAGATGTAGGTCGACCAACCTAGCACATATTCTTTCTACTCAAAGTGGCATCAAAATCTAACCAAAGCCATGTCTCTCCTTTGAGAATGAGTCTCTTGAAAGACCACTGACATTGAGAAGCCTTAATATCATGACACTGGCTCAAAGTTGTATAGCTATACAGATAATTGCCCAACGCTGAAGGGTTTGGAGATGAGTCTTCCAGAAATCTCCTCCTATGGCTAAAGAGTCCTGGCAGCGCCACAGCCAAAGTGAAAAATGCAGCAGGTTTTAATTTAGCCCATTTTAATGGCTGTCCAGTTTCTCTAACTATGCTTTCAGTAAGTATCCTCAGCTGTCATCTCCCAATAACAATAACTTATTATCCTGACACAGCTTCGTGCAGCAGGCTGACAGTTGTCACCAATTAAATTTAACTAAGGTATTAGTTGCCTTGCCAGCAGGTGTGACATTTTAATCAGTGGACAACAGTTTGTCTTAAAAATGACTCTTCTCCACTTCTTTTGATATAAGCAATATATCTACCACTGACTTCCCTTGTATAAAGTTCAGTTTATGGCTATTGCCGACAACTTGCTAACCATAAACAGGATCAAAAACAAGAACAAACTTTATTTTGTCATATTACATAGTTTTTTTGAGTTTGGTCTCTGCATTTAACCCATCCATAGAAATTTAGGCGCAACATGCAAACTCATGGGGAGACTCGGGATTGAACCGGCTACCTTGCGGTTTCAGGACGACCACGCGAGCTACAGATTTCATGAAAACCTTAAGGATTGTAACTTTACAAATAGCAGTTGTTGGAGCCAAAATGGGGGTTTGTTGTTTGAGGGAAACACTGAGTGATTGGGGACATGTAGTTCCTTTATTTGAACACAGGATGGCACATTCAGCTCAAAGGGCATATAGGTAAGTGCCTGCTATTGAGAACAGGTGTGTGTGGAAGGGAAGCACAATAGTTTTTGACCATGGTCGTGTCAACGTGGTGGTGCTGTATCCGGTCTTGTTGCATCCTGTGTTGTGCTGCAACATGTAAGGCTAACTTAATTCAAGTGTTTGGATTTGTTTGTGGCAAGAACACGCGTCCGCACATGTTCTCCCATTCGCCCCCTCCCCCTCCCCCCTAGTGGCTCACCTAAATTGGGTAAGGTTGGAGCTTCTACAGCAGTTAATACAACAATGTTCACGAAACATGACATGATCCTCAACTTTTATGGATGATAAGTCCTCTTTTGAAAATGTACATTTTGTTTATTATCAACGGATTTGAAATGATCATATTTCTTTTGTTTATAAGATTTGTGACTTTTGTCAAGACCCCACAGCATAATTTCTACATTAATTTATTCGTCGGTGGTTAGGCAAAGTCAAAGTGTCTTAAACTAGATGTGTACTCTTCATTTACTTTAACTGCGATCTTTGAAACTCCTCCTCAATGTTCCTGAGGCGGTAATGTCTCAACGTTTGCATCACGACGATCTCTCGAGGCTCCCACTTGTTTGTCTTATTGCAACAAGGCTGTACACTCGGTGCACTTTAACATGTCTAATTCAAACCTCAGTAGGCTCATGAATATTTTAAACACACCTCTTCTGACACTGGCTGGTAGAAACCAGGAGGCAACCGTGAAAGAGAGTTTCTCTTTATCTCTTTTGCCTTTGAATCCCACCTGATTCAAACAACCTTCACTCAACAATGACCGCTGTTCCTGATGAGCTCTCCTACAAATCAGTGCGAGGTAGTTAATAGATTTTTAATACACATCTCTGCCTTTCATTACTCAAGACAACAACTGTGTACACACTGCCTTGTTTTTGCAGTCCTCTAACAAGCTGCCTAGCAGCACCGTGGAGAAAAGCTGCGGCTTAAGTGAGAGCAATTGATGTTTAAGTTAACAACATGCCGAATGAGGGAAGCAGCAGAGCTGCTGTATTGTGATCCTGAGCCAGAAAGAGAGATTGGTTCTTTAGTGCCATTATTCAGTGTTTTATGTGGCGCTATCAGTTGTTTTTTAAGGAGAAGACTAAAAGCTGTTGAATGCGAATGTTTAGCCAGTATGTGTTGTCCTCATTTATAATTGTTTAAGATTACATAGCGGAGTTACATCCGACCTTTTCATCTTTTTAATGCAACACAGTAAAAAAACCTGCAGAAAACAGTGAAAATAATGTAGTAATATGAACATGTCCCATTTCAATTTAAGACGTATTGGCAATGTCAACCAGAGCAATCAATATTGCCTTAACTTCCTAGCATGTTATAATGTTGGAGCTCCAACCTAGAACTTCAGATATTCTCTTTGTATTTTGTGTCTGAGTCTGCAATTCCTGCACTTAATTAATTTGTCTGCCTTTGCAGGAGAAATTCACAGACAATGACGTATAGTGTAATCCAGTGATGCTCGTTTTATATTGGTTTGCATAGTATTGACTGATTACTAACCGCATGTCAGTTTGTCGCACAGACTGAATTGCAACTTGAAAGCCAAGGATGAACTGTCAAGCTCTACTTTAAGTGAACATGGATCCGAGGTGCTCAGGATCCTGGTAAGTTTCCACATCTACATTTCCATGGCAACTGAGCAAAGTCAATGTGATGTGGTTGAAAGCTCCAGAACAAGTGGACATTGAGTTGAGCTTGTTTTGTCAATTACGGTTTCTGAGGTAAAAATTGATCTGTCATGCTAAATACATTTTGGAAAATATCACTAGTTTTTCTGAACTTTCAGACAAATCCACAGGAAACAGTATTAGACAATAATAGTAATAGACAAGGTAAGGTAGCATGGCATTGCATGTCAAATTTTTTCCGTGATTTTCTTCATGTACTCTCAAATTCTGAATTTGGTTTGCCAAACACCATAATGCATTACTTTTACTGAGACAGATTTTTATATCTCATGAGAGTTGCAGCAAATTCACGCTTCATTCCTCCATCCCAAGCAAAAATCTTCTCGAGAACATCCATCTTAAATCTCTGGTGTACCCAAGAAGAAAAAAAAAAAAAAGAGGCTTTTTTCACAGCTGGTGTGCATTTCACATAAACCAGTCAAGTGATGTCAGTCATACTCATATTCCAGCTGTCACCACAGTAGCTTTTTCTGCTGGGTTAAGCTGCTCCCTACTCAGGCTATAAGCCTTGAAATTGTTTACTAAATAATAAGATAAAACAGTGCATTTCTTCATAGGACAGGCAGCGAGATAACGGGAGTGGAAGTGGGATGAAAACGACACTGACATGTTTCATCTGCACATGTTCATGTGGGAGCAGCTTAGGAATAAGCAACATGTAAAGGAGTGTGTGGGAAAAGGATATCTGGAACTCACCCCATCTGCACTCCTGCTGAGAGAGAGCAATGCACTTTGAAGCTTCTTTGGAGCACAACTAGCAGCTCACTTGCAAAGGTTCCCAGGAGCTATGTTCTGTTCGGGGTGCGTTCGAGTTAGCGAGCGTGAACAAGCAGAGAGATAGCCTGTCGGGTAGCAGGGTAAGACGAGGACCAAGCACAGGCTGGGATTTGGTCTTCCTTTCGCCTTTGATTCAGTAATTGAGGGCTAAGATTGGGAAGGAAACTGACAGTATCTTGGCCCTCAAGGGTCAACCCTCAGCCTGCCAGACTCTTCGGGCAATGGTTCATTCCTGGGATACTCAGCCGAGGTTGAGCCCACATACATTTCTCATTTAATAGAGCGATCAGATCATTGTTTTCTGCTTGCTTTGAGATGGTCTGAGGCTACTTACCACCTGGCTGCCGCCTTCAGCCAAAATCAGAGGAACTTTCTCGGAATAAAAACAAAGACAAAACTGAGACTAGAGACACCAGCAAATTAAGACATTTACAAATCCCACTGTTTCACACAACACGTTTAATGCAATTTTTTAAATAGCCAATTAACTTGATGGCATTTGAGAAATTGGCACGTTAGCTTGAACAGTTGTCACAAATAGATGCAAGTTATGCCATGCTAGCCATTCTGCTAAAGTACGTACTAACAAGCTCCCAAGGAGAATGCTAATTCACAGTGTGCTGAGGTTTAGCAGCTAATGCTAATCATGTCCACAGTCTCAGTTTATTGACAGCATGCTTTCATTTGGGAATATCATACGTTTTTATTCGGGTTTATTGCATTGCTGATAAATTAATGTTTCATGGCGAAAATAGATTCATCCTTCTACAGCAGAGCTATGCTGTAATGTAGGCAGAAATCTATTATACAAGATGTATCAATGAACTGTAAAATGAATATTTCCAAGAAGAGAAAATCCATGTGTTAAGCCTGGACATATCTTCTGTATAACTTAGCCTTTTCACTGTCTTTTAAAAAAGCAGACTGTAGCTAACAGGCAACATTATATTTTTCTCTATTATCTTCAACAATTAAGATCCAAAAATCTGTAAAAAGAAAAGACAGAATAAATCCTTGATGTAATGTTTAATGGTACATATAAAATCAATACAAAAGAAGACATCTCACAAATCCCCTTTTTACACAATGTAATCAAATCAAGATTCACCATATAAAACATAATATCATACCATAATGTGTACTCTACAAATTCACTGGCAAGAATGCTGGAAATAACATCAAAAAGTTTGATGCATCCTAAGGTAGCTTTGAAGGGACAGGCGTTTGCAGCAACCTTAAAGTATGACTGACAGCTGCCAAATCTGACATATTGGAGTCATTTCCACCTGTCAGAAGAATATTTACAGTCACATAAGCCCTGGATCTGCCCATGACTAATTCTTTTTTAGCAATTCCTCCCTTCACTCTATCTCTTAAATACTTTCTAAGGCGAAATGTGAATCAGGTCAGATAATATATATAGTCTGCTTCAGTATATCTCGAGAGGAAGATTTGTATTAGAGCTTTAAGAGGACTGCCATGGGTTCGTCTGCATTAAATACGGGTCGTACACTCCGAATTACCATAGATGGCACTGTTTCATCACAGAAGACAGAGCCTGGCTCCTCTTTGCTGCCCAGAAACAATGATGCAGCGGCAGACTCCAGTTCAACACGAGTATGATGTCATGCTGTGACAAGCACTGAACCAAAAATTCTGGTGCTCCACGACAGGTGTTGTTTAAAAGAAGATATATGTATGTATGTATATGATTCCTGTTTAAGAATCGTTACATGTCAGATGCCTATTAGGCCGTGGAAGAGAATCATTATGCTCCCATGAGGCTCTGTAGACGGAAGAAGGGGGAGAGACTACTCAGAAGGAGTCTGGACCAAAATGTCTTTTGTAGGTCTCAAGTGTATATTAATTTTTTAACATTCTCTGTGATGAATATTAACTTCTCAGTATTCTCAGTGGCATTTAGATTGAACTGAATGGGTATAGAACTATTTTAAGCATTGTGCAAAAAAAGTACAATTTAGTGTGAACCATGGAGGGCTGACTCATGGCATGATAATATATACAATATATCACTCCTGATATACATATTAAGATAACTGTACTTTGTGCTTAGTGCTGATTAGTGCTGCTAACATGCTAAACTAAACTGGTGAACATGCTACCATCGTCATTGTGAGTATGCTAGCATTTTGACGTTAGCATTTAGCTCAAAGCACCATCTGTCCGTAACATCAACTCAATTGGTAACAAAAAGTAATTATAATTACAATTCTACACTAAACTTAATTTAATTTTGATCTGGTTTAAAAATGGTTTGAAGAAATAGCATTTACATGAATGAAATACAAATGAACATTATATGCCACTTTTGAATGTTGTATATTTTAAGTTAAAACAAGCAGTAATTGAATGTGGGTCTTTTTTTCTGATGAAATTGAAAACGTACTATTGTTGATGTCATTATACAGTTAGCACAATCAGTATAGCACGTAAACACATACGTTGAACTTGATAAGGTCCAAGAATCAATCAGAAATAAATGTATGGAGGTGGGTCTGCATTTGTCACTCAAAAGTGAATAATTATAATGCTTGAATGTAAGAGATTGGATAGGATCCCAGAGTTTTCTCCACCTTTAACATTGGTTGTGAAGGTGCCATTGAGCTTGTTTGCATGCTGAGAAAAACCAAACAGGGCACGCACGCACACACACGCACACAAACGCACACAAACACACACGCACACAAACACACACACACACAAACACCCATTATAGGGCAATGTCAAATAGGCAGGACCTGGGTCTGTCATGCGCTGTCTATCAGCCGCCCTTCAGCTTTTTGCTTGTAGAACTCAAAAAAAGCCTCTAGTGAGCAGGCTGGTGACTGATTATGCCTGACAATACCATTTCAAAAGCATCACGCCTCCTAAATATGACACAGGAAAGCGCTAGGTGTGGGCCGCTGCAATCCCCAAACTACTTTCAACTTCAACTGAGTGCTGCAAAACTACAAAATGCAATACATCACTGATGCTTTAACTATTGATGTTCTCCTGTCACTGGTCCACTGTGTACTCTCATCATCCATCACAAGTTGCTACCTGTCTCTTCTCTTTCTCCTTACACCTGTACTCTTTACAAATGAGCTCCCAGGATGCAGCCTGTCTATTCCCACCAATATTAGCCGTTTCACACTATTCTTCACAGTGGAGCTGAAGTGTTAGCTCAGATAAAACCGCTCTATATCTGAGCCCAACAGTCAGATTGATATCGGGGGTGGATATGAATGCGGATAATGCTTTTGCCTCACTGTGAAAATGAAACGACTCAGAAATGAACGCTAACAAAGAGCATTTCGGCTCTAGCAGGACCTGAAATAGCCCACGGATTTTGTTTTTACAATCAGATTTGCAGATTTTAAATCTGCATATTAATCTGAGAAAACAGACCACAAAAATGCATTCATATAGTTGCATTCATTTAAGATACTCACAGACTACAAATATCAAAGTTAAGGTTATTAAGAAACCTCATAATACTTCACTGGATGTGACCTCATGTGCTTCTACATGGAGACAATCAAAGTTTCAATCTGCTGTGCCGACCAATTTTGAGGCCCATCCAAGGTGTAAAATACAGAGGTCTAAGACGGGAAAATGTTTCCTGGCGGGATACCCCCTGTGGTATTTACACACTTTTCTGTTTTTCACACAGAAATGGTGCCAATTCCCAAAATAAGGTAGTATCCAGATCAGTAGAAGGCAAAGTTATGAGTGAAAATAACTCCAATGTAATGCCTACAAGTGCTTCCATGTTAGGTTAGGTTTAGGAAACTATTGAGTCACCGGACGTGCTTATTGGCTCCTGTCATGGCCACGAGAAGTTGGCGTCGCTTCTTATACTTGAGTGGGTGATCAACCATGTATGAGTGATGAATCTTTGCCAATCCGTATATATTACAAATGCTTTGGTTTTATAATTGTTAAACTGATCAGCAAGGTACTCCTGAAAAGAAAATGGGTTTTTCCTCAGACAGCGTTTGAGGGAAAAATGTATTACCATGTATGTAGTGTAGTTTTTTTCTGAATTGGGCATAATCCATCCATTAACACTAGTGATTGGGTGTACTGGCTGGACGCTGGTTGACGCAACCTTGCACTTCCACGACCATCAGATACTGCATGCACGAGTCAGATGAGTTAGAGTCGCTATTTCGGGTATTTGAGGGTATCTCTGAATATAGTATTAAATGTAAGCCTGTAATAATAAAATAAAAACAATTTCATTTTTTTTAAATAAAATTCCAAATGGCCGACTTCCTGTTAGGCTTTTTTTTGTACGTCCCATCGTGTTACATATACCGAGCAAATGTCATGCAGCTAGGTGGAACTCAATGTTAGGGCTACTCAAAAGGTATCACATCTTCGTCGGTGCTCGGCCCCTAATTAACTACTGTACCGTTACCGCCCGTGAGGCAGATGGACGTGGCTTCACCCCATTGACATGGCAGACCCTGGCTTTGATGGAGCAGCCTAACCTAATGTCCCTGTGTCCTACACCGCTTGGCATGACCTGCTCATTAGCTGGTTCAAGGGTCCAAACCCGCCATCTGTCCCAAGACTAAGGTTCATGAGGGGCCCCCACTGTGCCCCATTGCACTCTCTGTGGCCCTCCCAGTCGAGATGCCAAGGAGCAGAAGGTGACATTCCAACTTTCTTGCTCTCTCGCTCCAACTCCGGGTTCGATGTATTCTGAGAAACGTTGGATCCAAGTGCGGCATTGCACTGCACTGACTACAAAAAGAGGTGGAGAGACTCTGGTGTTTTTGTTTACAATGTGAAGAGAGAGCAGGGGAGAGTGTGTCTCCTTAAGAGTCTCAAATTGACAGAATCTGGCTTTGAACGTCTCACTGTGTGTTCCTGTGAACATGCTCTCTCTATGCACATCGTTGTACCCATTGGCAGTGTCTAGCGGGAGCGATGAGGATGGGCCGAAAGATGTTCAGAATATCCCTCTTTTCCCAAAAACACTTTCCAGAGGGCATTGATACTTGATAGAGATGTGCAAGCCGAGCTCAGCATGACAACGCTCACTCTCTCCTCTAAAAGTCACACAGGCAGACAGAGGGGAGGTAAGAAAAAGAGGAGGATCAAGAGTGGTGGGAGGCAAGAGTGAGGGATGGGAGACAGTGCTGCAACTCTCCTGTCAGAGCCTGAAGCCTGACTAGTGCTGACGCTCATCTCATGTGTCACCCAGAGCGAAATTAAGATGGGCTTTGACAGTCATAAATCAGGGGCAGAGCCTTCGCAACTGTTGCGGCTATAAATGAATTTCACCATTTAATCACTTTTAATCTGCCTTCTCTACAGGTACAGCCTCTCCTCAACTGGTCTTAAACTGAAAATAGATTTTATAACGAACGTAAGTAATGTCTTTAAAGGACGGCTGTTAAAGAACAGTCCAATTTATTTTCCTTCACTCCATTAGATGTGATAGTTATCCATTTGTTTTCAATCACAGTAATGAAGGATTTGAATGCTACTGTAAGAAGTAGAGAGAAAAACAAGCTGTCCTTTTGGGAAGGTTTTCCTTGCTGTGCTGGCATGTGCAGTAGGTACAGCATGTCCTGCTAAATCACCAGCAATATAAACTGCATTAAAGAGTTTCACATAAACCTTAATGTATTGGTCATCTAGCAGAACTGCTGGATAGATTTCCCAGCAGAATACAAGTTCACATTCCTTTAGCTGGAAAGGGCAAGAATAAGTGCTCCAACTTTCATATATTCACTTCTTTCCTAAACACCAAATACAGCCCACTGCACAGTACAAAGGTGACACACAGTATATCCACACTTACCACCGCAAACTCATTCCTGACCTGAACCACAAGGGGCCAGTAACAGAGCATCTAATCAATATGTGCGCAGCAATTGAACAATACAGAATGCACCTGAACACTTCTCACGGGTGGACAGTTCACAGAAGACGAGCTCTTTCCAAAGTGATTATCTGAAATATACAAAAGTGCACAGACTGTACAGCTGATGGTTAAGATGTATGTTTATTGTCCAATTCTGTTCATAATGTCGCATGTATCCCTCACTATTTATGACGTATTCTAGTGGAACGTAGAGAAAACCTTCAGCAGGATGTGAGGATCTGATGGTACTGCAGCGAGGATGCGGTGCCGAAAAGATGAAATACAACACGGCATCAATGTTGTGTTGCAAATGACTCCACCTTTGATGCCTCTCCAGTGAGCGTTCCAGACAGCCACCTCTTTGTCTCTCTCTCTATCTCTCTCCCCTGATTTCTCTCTGGTGACAAACTCCAGCCCAAGTCTTATATGTGAAGTTTCTATAGCAACCATGTTGCCAGCATGATCTCATCAGTTAATTTCCCCAAAGGCTGTCTGACAAAGAGAGGAAAAACCAAAAAGACTTGGGGCATCAGGTTGACTTTGCGGTTGAGAGGGCTGCTTCTTGAACTCCACTTTAATCTTCCAGATGACTGTCACTGTTACCCGTAGGAACACATCGCTGAGGGAGATCACCGTTTTTGATGAATTCAATCACATCAAGACTTAATTGCTGTCAAAAGGTACGTTTACAACCTCATATAAAAGAAATAGCAACGTCAGCAGTCAGTGCGAGATTGAAAAAAGTTTGTCTGGATTTGTCCCCGTAGGCGCCTCAAGGCAACGATGCCTCGTCAGACACCTCTACCCAGGAAGAGCATCGAGAGGACGCAGTCAACAGTCAACAAGAGTTTGAGTGCAGAGGACAGAGCACAACCTGCCTTGTTAATGTCTCCATGACAGCGGGAGATGCCTTATGTGGGTGGACCACACACAGCCCCGGCATTGATGGGCATTCAAGGGGGTCGCTCTCACGGCTGGAAATCCGGCAGCTTTTAGGCTCTGGCTGTGGCTCCAGAGGTCTTTGGAAATGTCAATCATGTGCCCTTCGACCCACATGCTGGGACCAGAGCTTCACAACTAAACGCTGCCCTGCAAACAAAAACACCTTTCGACAGGAAAATTCTTCTAGTGGCTTAATGTTCTAATGTTCAATTCAAACAATTGTGAGAATCTTGACGACCTTCCACTTTGATGAAGAAAATGATCTGGGAAAAGCCATTTTGCAGAGTAACTTCCAAGGTGATGCAGATTCTTCGAATACATGATTTGGAGGAATAGTCGAGCCTTTTGGGAAATATGCTTTTTTTGAGTTTCTTGCATAGAATGAAAAGATTAGATGACATGATTGATAAAACTGCACATGTATAAAACAAGACAACAGCTATTAGTTTCCACTATTCCCAGTATTTATGCTAAGCTCGCTTCAGATATGAGAGTGGGATCAATTTTCTCCATGAACTCTTGACAATTAGTACTTTTCCAAAAATGTTGAACCGCATTGATCATGAGGAGAAAAGGTGACAAGGCTTTATTTTACAATATGTAATTTCCTAATAATGTCAAAGCAAGTTTCCCTGATGGCAATAATTAGAAATAAAATAGGGACAGTGTATAGTTGAATCTTTCAGTCAGTGCACAGCAGATCTGCTGAACATGGGAAATGTGTCTGGAGACAACATTCAACACATATGGAGAAGCTTCAAACATGTTTCACAAAATAATACTGCTTGGAATTCTCTCTGCTTACAAACTGAGGAATTTCTGTAACTCACAACATTTTAAAAGAAAGAAGTAAGTGCTTTTAAAGCATACCTCTGTCATAAAACAATTTAAAAACACTATAAAACTTGAGAAAAGTGGCTGCATGGTTGAAATGGTCTAATAATCAAAATGCAGGCCAATATTTTGTTGTGTTATTGATTTTGCAGTGCTGTTTATTTTTTATGAGTTTTCCAATTTTCCTGCAAGTTGACAAGAAGAAACATCAATTTGGCTGTGTATAATCACTGACACATCCATTTGTTTCCCCATATAAAGTAATATGATTTATTGCAGCTCAATCATTTTATCTGCGTCTGTAAACATTTTAAAACATCAGTCTGCCACTCGTCATGAATGATCCCGATAAGTTCAGGTAGACGAGCCAGCCACTCACATAGACTTTGATTCGCTCTTCTAATACACAGCAAGATTAAATGTTTGTGCAGAAGTTATTAGTGCTTGTTGTGCTGAAATCTGGAATATGAGCGTCGCAGAGGTGAGCTTTTAAAACGGTTGGTTATATTTTTTATTTTAAAACGGGTGATTCATCAATGGAAAAGCTATTATATTTTGTTCCTTTTAGCTCAACACTTTCTACTCAAGGCTTCAAAAACATTTATTTAACACTACCTCGCTACAAACAAAGGCTTATCCCCACATCACCAATGGCATGTAATCATCCGTACAGAAGCAATTTCTGCATTGCGACTGAATTTCAGGACAAAGACACTTTAGTCACCTCAAGAACTGTTACAGCTCTTTTGTCCTTCGAGTCAGAAAAGAAAAAAGAAACTGTCACCTTTAGAAGCAAAAAATATTTCCTATTCGACAATGAGTGGATTACAATTTAAAAAGTCATAAGCCTTTCAGATTGTCTGAGAATAATAATAAATACACTTTCAGTATTTTTCACACTGTTACATTCTTTGCTTTGAGTTTGCTTCAACAGTCAATATATTTATGCTGTGGTACTCCACCTGTTTACTAATGTAAGAACAGTAATGTATGAGCTGCTGTCAAAGAAGTCCAATTAGTAAAAGCTGTGGTTCAGAAGGAGGCGAAATTTGCCATTCGTCTTCATGATTGTTCTCAGTCGAAACAGTTTGGGTGAACAGAGCAAAGTCCCTTGGAAGTCTGCTATATTTCTAGGTATCTACCTTCGGAGAGTGCTCTCTCTCCTTTGCCAGGGGAAAAAGGCCTAATATAATCATATCGAGCCATGACAGTACTTCAAACCAAGCAGAACAGACAAGACTATAAAGGCATCAATAATATTCCAGTGCGAGGAGGACAGAAAAGCTTCTTAGGCTTTTTACATCAATATCCAAACAATTTCATCAGGAGTCTCATTTGGATGGCTCGGTCATGCCAGGTAAAAAGCTTTGACATTGCCACCGGCGCATCATAATAGAAACTGCACCATTGTGCTTCTTCTGCCTGTGTGGCCGTGACACCGTCATCTCCATCTTTTCTGTTGTGGATGGATCTGACACTGCGCTCCCCGCCACCTGTCAATCACACGTTTCACCGACACATTAATGACCCTCATTATGTGGCTTGGCCATATGGCACTGTGCCCCCCCGGGTGTGTGTGTGTGTGTGTGTGTGTGTGTGTGTGAGCATGCATGAGCATGCATGCCTATGCCATCGTGCGTGCTCTGCCGTCCTGAAAGCAGATTGCACTGGAGACGAGGCCAAGCTCTTGGTCACCTCCCTTAGAATCTCATCGCTGTGGTTGTACTGACAGAGGAAATATGGCGGCGGAGCTGGGGGGCAAGAGTAATGGACTCTTTGCATCTGCTTCAGAATGTCATCCCAGATGTCCCCTTCTGTGTGAATGAGCAACGGGCAGAGTTGTATAATCGCCACGTGAGGCCACCGAGGGGTGACTGGAAGCTTCTGAGGGTGCAAGTCACAGTGAACTTTTGACCCTTTCAATATTAAAGTGTCAATCTTTGTGACAGTCATTTCTGTTTGAAAAGGGGGTTTATGTGAGTTCTGCATCAGAAAATGATGCAAGTGAAGGTACGTCGATCAGAACGGCACAGCATTTAACCTCCAATATCAGTGTCGCCGACAGAGAAGATTAAAACTATCATTGATTTGACACCCCTGTACCTTACAGGCATACATGCAATTACAAACTTTGCTTTGCAACGGGAACTCTTTTTCTTCCTAAAAAAAAACACGTTTTAGAAGTTCCACCCAGACAAAAGTTTTTCCTGGAAAATAATTCACACGTTTTCCTTTTGCAAAGACAACAGTCAGGTGTCCCGATTACGCCCTTAATAAAAACGTGGTTATTCGCATTCCAGCAGAGAGATAGATGAGAAGATCAATGTGTATGTGCAGTGTCTCCCCTGGTTGCTTGGTAACCTGCAGGGATGACAAGTAAATGTCCCTGGCAGTCTTAATGCTAAGCTAGGCTAATTGCCTCCAGCGCCATACTGTGTCTTCATGGCTCCCAAAGCAAAAGCACCACCTTTGCAGAGCAGCAGCTCCGTCTGTGTTCAGGATGCGTTCAGGGACAGTAATGAGCATAAGTTATCCGCGTTTTGGCAGCACTCAGATTCCAGCCCACAATTACTATAGTAATAAAAATTGCGTACAAATATGCTTCCTTGAGGTGGCCTGTGTAGACAGGTGGTTTTAATCAAATGAAGACACTCCGTAACTAAGTGGTTTAATCTTCTCATTTTACTCTTGGCAAAAAAAAAAAAATTCTCCTCAAAATGTAGAACAATTCTTTTAAAATACTGAGGTTTAGGTGCAGAATTGGGTCATATGATGGCATGGCTTGCATAGCAGTTCAGACAAATACAACTTATCTGTAAGGCATCACTTAATGGTACAGATAGATGTTTATTAAGAGTTCTAACTTGTGTCTTAATTATATGATTAATCAAATGTTTTCTGTAATTCTGTCCAAAACTGTACAGCTCTCTCATTCTTTAACAGTTATATTGTACATATTTGTAGTGTTTTTCTCTAGTAAGTTTTTATTTTTTTAAACGTAATTTTTCTTTTCTATCCTATTTATGTTCGTGAATAATGCAGTACTTCCCCAGTAGTTTTATTTCCTCTAAATAGGGTTATTTTAATGCGCAAATGGCCGGAGTAAATTCTGTGTAAGTGAATAACCTACTTGGCAATAAACCTTATTCTGATTCTGATTCTGTCTTTTTGTATTCTTCTGAGAGGAACATAGTGGTTCCTGTTTGTGATACTTACTCCAGGCTGTTAAAAATGTACAGGAAATGTCCTGGAAAATGAATTCCCTGTAATGCTTTTGCTTTTTGGTGGATTTCTTTTCTAAAATCATAATAAACAAAATGAAAACCTCGCTGTCTAGTGAAGCAGGATTTCAGGCCCATTGCGGCCAGACGTAATGACTCCACTGGTCCGATTGAGCTATGCTGACTGACTTCCTACTCTCAAGAGGCTTTTACTTCGCCAGTCCTATTTCATCTATATGTATCCTCTAATGAGCCTCATCTGTCTCCTCTTATACATCCAATGCTGCTTTCACATTGTGGATGGTATGAAAAGCAAATACACATGCATTTGTGGAAACTGGTCCTCATTTTTCATTGAAATAGTAAAAAGCAAAAGCTTCCATAACTGTTTTTTCTTTTTTTTCTTTTCTGCGAGAAGAAAAACATCTTGGCTGGCAGAGCTGTTCCAATTCCCTGAATAGGCTTTCTTTATTCACAAATCTCATATTTAATTATCTTCAAAACATACCCTGATAAGACATTTTCAATTAAAAAAACAGAAAATTGACATTTACCCTGGTAATTTAGTGTCGGCCGGACATGGATTGGTTGAGTCAGGTTGTCATTGACGTTGACTTGCGCCTTATGATGCCACCAGCGTGTTTATTTTTAGAGCCCGGTTTTAAAAGTGCGTAGTCCTCAGAGACAACTACACGCAGAAGAGCTTCGCCTCCTCTACTGTCAATAATATATTCCAGTGATTTGGGAAGCCAAGTGGGCTGGAGCAGGGTAATCAAAGCAGCTGGAAACACAAACAACCAGCAGCGAGCCTGAGACCAGACATTCAGGCGTTGCAGAGATCTCAGAGCCATGAGCCATTGTGCTCGGTTTCTAGCTGATCCATTTGATAAGTAAAGTGGTTTGATTAACTGTCTAACAGCGAGGTCAAGATATGTGCAGGTTGTAACACTCGGGGAATGACTCCTAAAATGTGGTTTCGGCTGATAATGAATGACCTGAGAAGCAATCAATTGCTGGTAACAACTGGACAGCAGCGTGTTGCTAATGACGTTTTTAGCTTACCTACATTAGAAGAAGAACGTATTTTTATTGCCCCTCAACACACTAAAAGAGTTCATGATATGGGATATTTGTCTTTATGTACATATATAATACAGTGTTTTATTTACCATAAAAATACATCACAGTCTTTTCTAGATAAATCAGTCACTCAAGCACAAGGTGTCAACAATAAAAACATTAAGGTCGTCAAATGTCACCGATGTTGGGATTTGGGCCCCGGAGATAAAGTCCCTCACTGGAGCTGCGTTTCCTTACAGGCTGCAGATGCAGTAAGACAACTCGAGGCGGTAAAGAGAGAAGATGTGCTGAATCCAAAAGTCCACACTTGCTCAGACTTGCAGGCTTTGCAGAGGGGTTAGGGCAGGCCTTTGCCAAAATGCATTTAGTCTGCAAGTGCTCTCATGCGAACATTTGGTGTGGGCTCTGTGTGGACTTCCAGAGACCGCTATCCTGTACACACAGTACAAGCGAGATTTCTCACAACTCACTGCTCTGCTGATATGATCATAAAAGACATCAGGTAGGGGCGCCCTGGTAGCTGACTAGGTACTGTAGAGCTTGTACCATTAAGGCTGAGTCCTTACCGCAGCGGTCTGGGTTTCAGTAAGGCCTGAAGTAAGCTTTTTACTTCTGCCAACTGCAATCACGCTTCAGAAATCATAAATGTGGTGTCCATTTGTGAAGATTATCTTGCTGAACAAAACGTGTAATTATCAGATACTTGTGTTTGCCACAGAGCTCATTGGCAGGTTTATGGATGCAATAATCACAAATCTAGTGGCTTTATGCAGGAGGAACCAGTGCAATGCTTTCTTCTTGGGTTGGCCTACAACAATACGTCATCCGTACATCACTCTATAGCGGGGACCTAAGGAGTCCATCTGGTGTTGGTCCGTCAAATTAACAATCAAAATATGTAGGAAGTTGCTACTAATACAATCGTTAATGTTGCCTTTGACTGCTTTTTATAGCTCTGAGGTTAAAATGTGTGAATTTTAACTCTGTATCTATCATGAAATGCAATCAGCACAGAGAGAACTCGACACGCTTTTGACTTTCATCAAGGCAGCTTTTGCCCCTTTCAGCCTCTTGAAGCAGCCTTGCAAACCAACGCATTCACAACGAGCACTTCAGTCATTGTCAGACTCCCTAAAATCGTAGTCCACCAGGGCTCTGTCTGCACATCCTGTGTCTGGACATTGAAATCCACCAATAGAACAATAGCGGCACAGGAAGCCCACCGAGCGCAGAGCAGCAAGCCAAAATGTGCTCTTTGACTAAAGCTGTTAAGCCCTTGCTGATCGATTGGACTGGCCTTTTACTGGCACTGTAAACACACACACACACACACACACACACACACACACACACACACACACACACACACACACACACACACACACACACACACACACACACACACACACACGCAGTAGGACATTGCTCCCTCTCGCCCATACATGCATGAACAGACCATGATACAAGCGTGCACACACGTCAAAAAGCCCCTCACACACAACACAATGCCACTCGTTGCTCTGAATACTATTCAACAGCTCATCTAACGAAACATTCAAGTACATTGTCACGGGCAGATCTGTTGACGAACGTTGCTCTGTGGTGCCAAGGACAAGGCAGCTACAATGATACTTACGGAACTAGCAATTTATATCATTGCTCTGTAGAGTTGCCCATCAGGAAGGAACCAGAGTGAAATGCGTCACATAAGTCCAGCTTGATTACTTGGTGTAATTAGGCTGTAACTAGGTGTTGGTGTGGCAATGTCTACAATAGTTCTACTCAACTGGTTTTGGGATGGCATTGAAATCAGAATCCAAATAACAATCCATTTATGCAAGAGGTATAAAAAGACCACTGGCATATGATGACAAGGATGGCAGACTTAACATCATGACTTCTTCATTTGTCTTTTAAACTAGACAAATTTGGAGGTGAGCACTAAAGTAGCCTCGGGGTTTTTATACAGCAAAATAACAATTTATTTATGACTTTCTTTAAACTACACCTAAATTCCTTGATGTATTTCTATCAAAAATATCAATGCTGGCCTCTGCCTTTCATAAAAAAATAAGGCTCAATTGAAGGAGTTTGTCCTGCTGCTGCAGCATTTTCAAGGTCAGTCATTTTGTGTGTCCTTAATTTTTTTCCTCCTGATTCAGCGAAGTCTAGTGATGGTAAACATATGTATCTCTTTCTTTTTTAGCCGACTGCGCTTATCTGCGAGAGTGCAGGGTGCTGATACTGTTTGTTTCCAAGCTGTGGCACCCCATTCAGATACGGCTTTAAACAGGGGCCCTCTGTCTCGCTTACTTTGTATTCCAATGACGGTAAGGTCAAAACTCATTGGATTTAAGGGGGGAGAAAATATATATATAAAAAATCTTCCTTGGTGTTTCATGAGGGGACTCACGACCAAAGGGAGACCAAGGTGGCACTTCAAGTGCGGCCCTGAAACGCTCCATCAAAATAAAAGCCTGGCTGAATCATCCTGAGCTCAATGACGCTTTGCTGATCAGTATGCACCTGCAGGCAGATGTGTGTGGTGCATTAATAGGTTCTTTCCCGGCTTTCTTTTTGACCTCATAACCATGCACTGCATAACAATTCAATTGGAAATAAAAAACTTTGTGTTTTTTCCCCCCGTATATGGACTGCGTTTTGGAATTCTGGCTTAACTATTGTGTCATCCCATCAGCTATGATTCCGTTCAAATGAACACCGATCACAACTCCAACCAGCTAATTTGTCTCTCAGTTTATTTACGACAGAAGTTTTGTCGCTTCCTGAGTCGGTTGCAGTTTGATAACAGAGCCCCAGCTACAGAATCAAGCATCTGCTCATGCTCCCAGAACAAGGCCGGGCGTAGCTGCTGGGTCATACAACCCTGTCAAAGTGAATAATGAGGTGGTCTCCGAGGCTGAGTCTGTGCCAGACCAGGTAGGTGACGTGCTGGGGGCAAAGCATGCTGGGAGCCGCGTGGTTCTGCCGACAGGCTCAGCAGCGCTTTGTCATCTGCCGAGTTGGCTTATGTGTGCACACTGAAGGGTTTGGGCTGTCATTGGAATCGAGGGAAGCCGAAACTCTTCATGATGTCAGATAAACACTGGGAGTGGAGTACGATGCTCAGTTACAAAACAGATTGGAAAGCACTGGGAGGCGTTGGGAAGTGAGAGAAGAAAAACAGCCGGGCATGAGAGTGTCTGGGCCGTAAACTCTCCTTCAGCTTTCTTTCCCCTCTCTTTCACTCCCTTTCCCCCACTTCAGTAACCTTGTTGGCAAGCCGAGACTCTTCACCATCCCATTAGACAGTGAGGATTTGAAGTGGCAAAAGCCGGTGAGAGCCGGCTCGTTATTGCACCTCTATTGTCAACGAGATCACTGGTAGCCTTTCAACCGAGTGCATCCCTTTCTAGACACGATTACATACAAAGACTCGGCCAAGACTGAGAATTCAAGCCACCCTTTAGTGGACAAGACAAAACGATAAAACACACCCAACTATATGATAGAGGAGGATTCTGGCACAAAAACCAGGGATATGGCATCCAAGCACATGTGTGGATGCTCAAAATACTGTTCAAGCCCTGAAACCTGCCTGATTGGCCAGACAACATTACTTTTGTATTATCTAAATACATTTACTGAAATGTATTTGTGTGTTCAAGCTCGGCAGCAGCCTGCATAGGTCCATCATGCATATCTTATGTTACAGGCACTACAATCAGATTTGTTTCGACTCACCCAACTGCCAAACACTCCAACCTTTCTGGGTGATGAGCTACACAAACTGTCCAGCACATTAATTATTTAAGTGAGCTTTGTTGCTGAGCCCTAGTGGCATCATGAATTGAAACAAAAAAAAAAAATGCTTGCACGAACTCAAGCAAAGACAAAACAAATCACAAATTCAACTCTGTCTCCTTAAGTATGTTTAATACATTGTGTTGTGTTGGGAAATGTTATTTATGCCAGGACATTTTGCCTGGTCCATGAAGTGTTTTCACACAGAGGTCTTGAGGAGGATATAGAAAGCTCTGGATTTTGTTTTGACATGGATCCCACAACATACATGTTAGGTTATGTTAAGGACTTTACATCAGGAGGCGATTGAGTTTTTTGTTAAATATTGAAAGAATACAAAATACAAAAACAACATTAAAACAGCATTGTATTGGAATAACTAATGAAATATATGTTACAAATTCCTTTAATGAAATGTTTCCTGGGAGGCATTACATTTCTGCTGTTGCAAATTAGTATGGGTGGGGATCCCACTCAGGAAAAGTGCTTTCAGTCAGTCTGCATATAATGTAAAAGCTGCATGAGAATGGAACGCTGTCCCAGTGGCCATGAGAGACCTGGACACATTTAAAGCTCATTGGAAGAAATGGTTAAATAGTACTCAGCTCTGTCAGCACTAGCATGTAACTGAACCTTTATGTCCTCAAACTGTCTGCACTGAACTTCTTCCAGTCTGTTTACTGTCACCTGATCTTCTTTAGAAGTTTAGTCCATGTTTTTTTATTTACCTTACTGTAATTATCCCTCATTTATTTGCTTTGCATATGTTGTTTGCATGTCTTAATAGTACTTGTTAATGTCGTATAAGCGTGTCCTGAATGCTGTTTCTACTGATATTAATATTCTCTCTTCTTGTATTATTATATCTGCATGCTTAGAAAAGATAGATGATTCAACTACAGATGAGAGATAGCGTCTTGGCTAACTCTGGCTCATTTACAATGATGTTTTATTAAGATGCACTGTCTCTACCAAATAAACCAATAAACAAACAGTTTACTCAGTCCTAGTCCTATATCATAAAACTGAAATTTGCAACTGAGAATAAGCTGAGGATGTCATGCTACATCCGCAAGAATGTTTTATAAATAACAGAAAAAGCTGTATGTATATCAAAGCAACACACCAGTATTGTAAAAGCAAAATGGGCTTTAACAATCACTCACATACTCTTTATATGGTGCACTTTATGTTGGCCACCTATTATGTTTTTTTGATTAACATTTGAGAGAAAGAAAATGGAGGGAGCAGCTACAGCAGGGAAAAACATTACTGAATCATATTCACTGGGTATACTTGGCCTGAATCAACTGCTGATCAGGTTTGTCCTCAAGATGTCTGTGGATGAGTATTTTTTCCATTGAGGTAATAGTGGAGGAGCAATATTCAAATTCCCCCTCAAAAGACAATTGCAATTTACATCCATTAAGCAAGTCCGAACGGAGACATGGCGTAATGACTTGGGAAGAAAAGTAATCCACCATTGATTGCAAAGGAGACTTATTAAAGAAAGCTGAATAATTAAAATGTCCGTAATCAGTCAGCTCACCAGACAATCCATACCTGACGCTGCTGTGACAGCGAACCCCACCTTCAAAGACAAGCAGTGCTTTGGAAAAGAATCGCTGGAGGGTGCTGAGAAATGTCTGTGACTTCGCAGCGGTGTTGGAGCATTCATCGTTGCGGGAGATCATAAATGAACACCAATCAAAAGGTAGTCGAGGACCACACAGCGAGCCTGAACCCTCATCATCCCTCAGCATGAAGCCCCAGAGAGGTGGCTGGCTGTTGAGAAAAAGGCATCTGGTGTAACTTAAATAGCCCGGGACTAAAATTGCGACAATACTCGGGTCATCGTAGTTATTTCTGACGCCGTCTAGCCTGGTTGAGGATTAGAGATTTGATTAAACTGAACCCCGTCACAGAATGTGTCATCCTAGCCCCCTGGTACCTCAATACCGCAGCATCCACAGAGGTCAGTCAGCCACATATTGTAATAGACAGTATGAAGCTCGGAACTTGCTCAAAATAGTCCAAAGCAGCGCTGCATACAAATTACCGACTCACTCAGTGTGAGCTTTGCTGTGTCTGCAACACGTCAGAGGGGGAGCATGGGAATTAAACAAATGCCACGAACTTAATAAAACAGAAATATCAGTAACACAAACTATAATGGCCACCATAAAAGAGAGGCTGTGAAACCATTTTTTTTTTGGAAGCAGTTACTTCCTATCTTAAAACTGGGAGAAAAAGGCCGGTGAGGAAAAAGAGATGTTATTTCCGTCCCTTTAAATCAAACCAGGAGACAAGATGGAGGGTTCCGCGTGACATGTATGCATGCAAAATGTCAACAAAGGCAATTAACTGCAGGAGGAGAGGAGAAGCCTTTTCCACAAGGCAACAAAAGCAAACGCAATGTTTTACACAATAGCACACATTGGGCTTTGCGCTGTGTGAAATGCAGGGTGCCAAAAATCCAAAGTTAAAGCAGCATTTATTTTTCCCTTTTCTTTTGTCGACAAGATGCTGCTGACATTCATTTCCACAGAAAATGCACCGCCTGCACACAGATTGGAATATGCGACATGCAAAAAAATACACACCTGATTTCTAAACATTGGCCATCATGGAAAGGACCTACTGCACACATAAGTGATGCACAATTATGAGCATAACAAGCCTGCTTTGTTCGGTAGATGCGTGTTGGCTCAGCACTCAGTAGTGGGTGAAGCAGAAGTGTTACTGATAGCGTGAACGATGGCTCTGTTCTATATAAGTGTCCCAGGAAGTCATGGCAGTGTGACAGCGAGCCAGCATACATAATATATAAGAATATAATAATCCCACGACCCGGAAACTGAGGCGGCTAAATGAACTTCAGGAAACATTAATCTCATGATGTGCTTTTCCTACCGTGACATGTCAAAATGTGTTCAGTGAGGTGTTACTGGACTGTTTTCACTTTTTTCTACTTTGATCGATTATTTTTCGTTCTTTTGTCTTTCTGCAAATGTAAAGTTTGGAGGAACACATTTTTTCTCCTATAAAATGTGATCACATCAGAGGGGGCTCCAGCCAACCTGCAGGGGTTTCATTGAAGCTCGAAAACGCAGCAGTCGATATGTGCCTGTAGCTGAAATAATGGGATAAATCAAAAATATGTGCAATACAAACGTCAAATCACATAAGGATAACACAATGTTAAGAGATTTCACGAGGCCATCATTTACTAATTAAATGAGTTTGAACAGGCCCATGCCTCTCTTCTGCAGAGGAAAGTCTACTTTTTTTCCAAGATAAAACAAGTAAATAATAAAACATCAAACAAATACCTAAAGTAACATCAAAGTAAGAAAATAATAATGAAACAACTCTATAATTAGGTTTTAAAATAGTTTCCTGATCACAACAAAGGCTTTAAAAGGGCAAACTCAGACTTGCGGAACTTGTGGAAGCTATTCCCAAATGTCAGCTTCTTTCTTTAAAGTAAGGAACAGCTTCAGGCGGCACATTGTTATAGCCGCAGGTCATATGAATATCATATGTGTCTGAGGCTTTAATTCAGAAGACATACTAAATGCTTTATTATTGTAGCCTGCAACGATTTAGCATCTTGTCATTGGAGTGAGTCTCCTACTTTAAAAGTCTCAGTCAAACCTGATTTTCAGTTTCAAAAAATCAGTGAGCTGTAATGCATTTGTCAACATGAGAAAGGTTAATATTAAAACCCATGACGAACGCTCATGAACACCTTGAAAGCATGAGGCCTGTTGAAAGATTATCAGCCCTGTGGAGACCTTTCAATTATGAAATTGACGAGATGTTTTCTATGATTGCAAATTTAATAAGTTCAAGGACTGTCAGTTTGAGAGTCAGGGTGTTCTTCAGAAATTACAGCGCGTTGTTGTTGTTGTTGTTGTTGTTGCAGCAGTATTTAAATGCATAAGATAGCTTTAGCAAAAGTTCAAAGTAGAGTGGTTTCCCACTGTGCTGCCACAAACCACACCCTGTGCACTTTATAATACACTTAATTTACGCAAGAGTGGCGTAATATACATTTGAATAGGATGAGCATTTACAGATAATGAATGGATGGTTCTAATGAGTGGGATGTAAGTTCAGTTGACTTCATGGTTTCTATTTAGCCAAAAGACTACGCCAGAGAAAAAGTAATGAAAGCAACATGAAAACACAAGCATTAAAATTAAAAAATGAGAAAAATATCTAAGATAAGAAAAATCACTCCAGACAGACAGAAAGTAACAAGTTGCTCTGAAGAGTCTGGAGTCAAACTGCAGTGAGATACACAGGCATGCAGCCTATATCACAGGAAGCCCGAAGCAAGAACAGCAATCTCAGTACGGAGGGTGATTACAGTCTGAAAGGGTGGCAGGAGCTTTCTGTAAAGCTCGCCTGTCGAGCAGATCATTGATCACAGATCATCCTCTAACTCCTGTAATCTTCCCATTCCGGCTGACAATGCCTTTCATTTATTCTTGTAACTTGACACTGAGACTGGCAAGAAGCCAAGTCCTGGGAAAGATTATGTATAGAATGAGCTATGAAATCATATTGTCGGCGTAATAAGTGGTGGTTTGCGAACTAAACAAAATCAAAGCCAAATAATTTGAGGAAAAATGAGGATACACTGCCAGAATAACTCTGACAAACTTCACTCCAAACATATTTCTGCAGCATTCAATATACTGAAATGGAAAATACCTTTCATTTGTCATCCTGCGTGCATTTTTCCACTCTCTATCATTTCATAGCAAATAATAATGCGTACCACTGCACCAAAAGAAGGAATTTTCTTTGGCAAATGGTCACCATGGACACCAAGGACAACTAAATAAATATTTAAAGAAAGGCTACCAATAGTTTGCCCTGAATGGGAAAAAACAGGTCTGTCTCTGCAAATCTAAATATATATACATATGCATATATGTATATATATATATATATATATATATATATATATATATACATATATATACATATATATATACATATATATATATGTATATATATGTATATATATATGTATATATATATATATATATATATGTATATATGTATATATATACATATATATATATATATATATATATATATATATATATATATATATGTATATATATATATACATATATATATATATATATACACTAAAGAAACATTCAGAGAATCAACGGCTTGAAATGAATTAACAGCCGAACACACAGACCCGAACACGCAACACTCCTGCTCTGTAATGTGACCTCTGCTCGTAAACCTCCGCAGTATTACAATTGGGCGTGAAGTGCGAGGGAATAATGGCGGAATGTGACAAGTAATCTTACCTTTAGACACGAGTTTTATCGCCTCCGTGAAGATCCCACCTGACTGATTGCCTCTGGCAGTGTGCCCCAGAGCGTGGCGCTCTAATGAGCATAGAGAGACAAGAGGTGCGATACATGCAGAAAAGCCCAAACATTAACTCAAGATACTTCAGTTAAAGCAACAGTTTGCCAAGATTAAGCCTTCTTACTGTATGTGGGAAATATGAATGGTGGATTTGAGGGAGCCATCCAAGAACAATAGAGATCATATTAGAGTAATTAAAGCTCACATGGACAATCAGAGGATTTGCTCATTCTTATAGACAGTTAATAATGACCCTTGAAATCAAGCTCTTCACTAAAATAATCTTAAGGAAATGAATTATATTGCATATTCAATTGAATTATATATATATATAGCTTATTACATATGTAATTAAGATCATATTTATACGTGTTTCCATTCAGACTGGAGCTTAGTACGTCTTGCACATCATGACACAACTGAATAAGACATTACACTTCCCAAAATAAATGAACTAAAATGTACTTCTGAGTCATCAGGGATCTATTTTATTCAGATGTGCATGCAGGCCAAGAAGCTAGAGAGTAAATACTTCAGCCAGGTGAGATACAGAAACCTACAGAGCTGTGCTCAACCCCTCTGACTGCCACTCCCAAGCAAAGACAAACAAACACATTTGCAGCAGAGATGGAAAAGAAAATACACATACATATACATACACCTCTATAATTTAGACGAGAAAGTAGATCAGGCACTTAAATAGATCAGGCGAGCTCTGACTGTCTAATCCAGAAGGGAAAAAGCAGGAAATCAGTATTGAAAATATTTTTTTAAATTACAGAAAAATGAAATGACGATGAATTATTGGAAGGAAGGCTGTTCCAAAACAAGTCCTAGATATTTTGTGATAGAGAAACAAAATCAAGAAAACAAATGGTATAACCATAAGGCATTCTGGTTTTGAATTTGCTGGAATAAAAGGAGCATAATAAAAGAATGTGTAATAGTTTGACAAGAAAATGAATTCCTTCTCAGGCATCTGGCAGACAACATGTCTCTCCTACCTCACTAAATGTAAGTAAAAAATGCCTTTCCCTTTCTGGTGCAATCGGTATCTGGCATCCCATGTTGTCAGTTACAGGATGGACGTATGAGAGACTCAACGAATGTGAGCCTGCAACTTAACCCCACACTCAAATTGAAAGACACCAAGGAGTGAACAGAAAGACAATAACACCGCATGTAGAAAGTTGAACTAAAGAGACTTTTCTAACCGGGATCCAATGACTCAGTGTACAAATAAAGCAATGCAAAAATTAAAGTCCAAGTCACGTTACAATTTGTGCAAATGTTTAATTTGTCTTGGCTTTATTCAGTGAAGATAGGATTCATTATTCTTTGCAATGGGCATCACAGTCATTTGAACACAGCAGAAAAATGATGTCAAGTTCTTGAAGTAAACCAGAGTGCCCGTGAGGCGTGAACTGAGGAAGGATTTACATTCACAAAGTTCTCATCAAGAACTCACAATCACAGACTGTGAGTAATTGATACACAAATGGGTTTTGTGGGTGAAGTATTTCTTTAACATTGTAAACAATACATGCTGCTGGGGCCCATTGATGGTCAAAGGGTTTTCCCACATGGCGGTTTAAAAGGCACATTGTGACTAAATGTATTGCTGTAACTGCAGTGACAGTCACAAAGGCTCTGAATAGTAGTTATCTGTAGTTACTCAGACTCATCGACCCTCTGCTGTAACCGCAATGTCTTTTATTACATATACAGCTGATGGAGGCTCATTCAGTTGTTCAGCACATCAGACAGAGTTGCTATTATTCTTCTTTTTTTTATCAAAGTCAATCATTAAAGTGCCTTTCAGAAAATTACAATATGAGGTAGGACCTAACTGTGGATCAATGCGTTTTAAGATAAACATTCTTACATTTAGTTGCTTGTTGATATGTAACCCACCTAAAACATCAGAACAAGCTCTCTTTTACACAGTTTCACGTGTCAAAATATGATCAATATAACCAACAAAACATCTCAAACATAATTCAATTTGAAGTTCAAACCTGGGGTGTCCTATATATGGTGCAAAGTATGATGCTTTCGGAAGATCATTTGGTCCTTGCACTCTCCTCCACTATGCGAAGGTCAGCAATATATTCCAAACTAAATCAAACTGGCGTTGTCTCAGAATATTAGGGTTTTAGTCTGCATGTGACCGTTAGGGTCATATCCCTACCAATACTTTTGGGAGGGAAAACTTGAGCAAACATTATCTTTGTTTCATCAGTACGGGGGCTACATTTGTATACAACTCACCCGTTTGAATTATATTAAGGCTTAAAGCTGAACATAATTGAGGGCAGGTGGGTGCCATACCGGTTCCCTAGCTGCTAACTTTTCTGCTGCATCACCTGCAGTTCCTCAGTTCCTCCGACGAGCCACGTAGTCCGCCTGAGCCTCCCACTTTGAGCTTTACAACAGCTCTTCAGAGACCTATGGGGGAGGTTACGGATACTACATCCATATTCTATAGTCTATGGTGTTGACTTTGCAGAGAAAGCATTAACTGAGAAAAGCTGATCTCCAGGAGAATAAATATTTAAAGGAAATACAGAATGCCTGAGAGCATAAAAGTTTTTTGCAGTGTACACTCACTGTAACTCGAGATTTAGATGAGTTGTGTAAGAGATGTTACGCTAGGGTGGTTATGGAAGACGACACAAACAATTACAGTACATGTCATTGTTGACCAATGCCAGTCATTGGTGCACTTGTGGACTGAACAATGCTGTGCATAAAAGGTTGAGCCCATCCTTCTGCCTGTGGAAATGACACCAATTTCCACTTGTTTGAAGTATATTGCCAGCCCACTGTAATTGTAATGTGTGTATTGGGTGTTACGCCATCGCTGCTTCTTGGGAGGCCTTCATCGACTGCATCGGGAGCTCATCTGAAGTGTCCACTGCGTTGTCATAGGCCTGAGAGTCATCTTCCCCTTGCTGGTGCTTCGCGAAGTTAACAAAGACCTGGAATATCAACGAGAAGAAGAAGGTACTTAAAGGCAAATACAAGATAAAAAACCTAGAATACACACAATGCTGAAGGGCCTGTGGACATTTCTCTCCCCATTTCATTTTTGCTCACCCCCCACCCTCGGCCTCAAAAACAAACAGAAGTAGCAGTACAGACGACGGGGTGCATGTGAATGAGTTGCCAGACAAGGGCTATCAAGCATCAAGTAAGCGTCTAGGCTCACACAGTGAATGTCAGTTTGACATCTTTGACCAGCTGAGAAAGAGAATAAAACAATCATTCTTCTCTCTGTGATACCCATTTAATGTCAGAAGAAATCAATCCTATGGCATTCATGAAAGGCGGTGTGTATTTTAGCGTGCCGTAAACATTGCTGGAGTCCAGGCTTTTTATTCGCTTCGCATTAGCTGTCTGTTGTGATAAAGCTACACAAAGATTTTTACACCACAGGAAAAAAGCAACAAAGAGGGTCATGAAAAATGATAAGAGCATTGCTTTTTCATTCAAAGATTTTTAGTGGCCGTGTGAATATAAAAGGATGTGCGAATGAATAGATTCTATTTAAAATCTCAATGGAGGAAAAAACATCGTCCAGATCAATTCAAAATAAATACTTTTTCAAAGCCACATCGCCAATAAATAAAATGGGATGGAAAGTAAATACCTGTGATAGAGTATAAATGAACAGAAATAAACAATAGTGCCCTTTCAGGCCTTTGTTTTTGAGAGGCTCAGCTAATTAAGGCTGGGTAAGAAAGATCTATCCTGTCAGCCTTTGAAGCTTTGGTTTTTAATTAGCCAATTTATATAATCGGTTCCCTTAAAATTTAATGTTAATGATAAAGAAAAAGTCTAAACTTAGAAAATTCTGTTTTCTGAACAAAGGAAGAGGTTTGCCTATTACTCTGAAGTATTGCCGTTATCACTGCTGTGTAATATTGTGTTTTTGGAAGCAAAAATGTAGGCAGGAGGTATTTCCATTGCTCTGGTCGTCTATATTCATTTATATACATCAGAACCTTTAAAGATGAGTCAGACATTTTGGGAAACATGTATTTGTTACTATAAAATTAACAATCTCACTCTCATAAGTGAACACACTCACTTGTGAGCAATGCTGCTGTAATGCTGCTGTAATCCTGTAATTTCCCCACTGCGGGACTAATAAAGGATTATCTTATTTTATCTTATCTTGTCTTATCTTATCTTATGTCTGTGTATTAATTATGGGCCTTGTGCAGTGAAACAATGAACTTAGTTTAGCTCTCTACTAATAAACTAAAAACCAACAACAAAACGCAAATCTGTGTACTGAATAAACAAACACTATATAAACTATACATAAGTACATTTTACAGGTGCTTGTCGGCAGATTGTTTATTTTATTGTAATTTGTAAAGTACATCATCAGACATACAGTGCTGCTGGTTGTAGTATTATTACAGTTGATCAATTTAAGTAAGTAAGTTTCTCTTTTTTTCTATCCAGAATAAGTTTACCAAGAAAACATATTTCTTTCCAGGAAAACTCTGCTCCAAAGTCACTCTTGGAAGCAACTCAGTACAGACAAAGCCCGAAGCATCCATTATCCGCAACCACTTATTCTATTCAGGGTCGAGGGTGGGCTGGAGCCATATCCCAGCTAACATAGGGCTGAGGCAGGACACACGGGGGCTGACACTAGAGACAGACAACCATTCACCCTCACATTCACACCTATCGGCAATTTAGAGCAAACAATTAACCTACCTAACCTGCCTTTGGACTTTGGGGAGAACCCAGAGAAAAGCCATAGGGAGAACATGTAAACTCCACACTGAAGAGCCGGTCAGAGGGTTCGACCTCTGGCTGGCGATAGGCATGCTTGGTGGTAGTAACGAGCAGCATCAAATTCCACTTTTTACAAAGGAGTCAGATTTTTTAAATTAGGGATTTCATGGAATCAACTGTGGGGCTTCCATTCAGGATTTGTAATGCACAGATTATGGTCCTTTGTTCACTCCCATGTACAACAGGCTTTTGCGACTTTGTGTAAAGTACTTCAAAAGCTTTAATGTTTTCTTTTTTTGCCCCAGACAAATACAAATACTGTTTGTTCCATTTAATTGGAATTTGGCACCTACATATTTAAAGCTTCTTGACCTCAAAGCTCTTGGAGCTGCTGGCGAGTTGGTTGTGTTAAAAGTAAAACAGCAGACTACCTTGTAATGGAGGAACAAGCTACGCCTGCAGAACGCCTGAGGCTAAAGTATGCTTCTGTGTTTGTGATGTCGGACCATCAGCAGTGTGTATCAAGGTCATAGTTGTCAAGGCATCTTATCAGGGGAGAATGAGTTGGAGGATAAGAAAAGAATGACAGTAGCAGCAAACACAGCCTCCACCCATCTATCTCGGCCTCTGACCCTGCCACTGGATGACGCTGGCTTGATGTGCTGAGGCATGCAAAGCATTTCATATTCATAGTCAAGGCTGTATAGCAATACAATTCTGAAGTACCTTTTGTGTTTAAGTTTCTCTAGGATTCATAATATGGTTGAAAAAAGTGCAACCACAGTTAATTCATTGCTTGCTTTGTGTTGTGACTTTCCTCATGATGTACACTTTCTGTATTTAGCCAACCAGTCATGACCTGAATGTCATACACCAGTGCCGTTGAGTGGTATTTTATTAATAACAGATAAACACAGGCATTAATTACATTGCAGAGGGAACATTTGGGTGTTTATGTAATGCCTGTTGAGGCAGAACAGAGGCGGGAAAGGAGGTGAATCACCCAATAACCCTCTTCTGTATGTTGAAGGAGCTTAATGGCTATTCTTACACACGTCATCCACATGTTCATGCTCTGCTGCTTTATATTAAGCATAATATTACACCAACTTTAAAATATTCTTTAGCGGTGGAAGATCTTGTTTTTGTCAGAGTGGAAACAATCCACACCTTTTGGAAACTATCTGCTCTTTCTTCCCGTGTTCAAGTAGTGTTCGAGTAGTCGTATGAACCTGAAATGAGTTCTATTACTTGTGTTATTTTATATTACATTTTTTTATATTTAACTATAACTATGAAGGCATGATATGAGCCAGATTCCTCAAAAATGCCTCCTAGATCGGTCCCCGAGTTTTTCAAACTGTATGGTTCATAAACCTGTATGGTGCAACAAAAATCCCAATAAAACAAAGCATTGGCATGTTAGGAAGGAGTTTCAGTCAAAAAACGGTGTTGTTCGGTTCAAATATGGAAAAAACTGCTTATTTTATGGCAAAACATTGGCCGATTTGGGTATGCTGGGTACCGAAATGATCATCAGCTTCCGCACTTGCTGTATGACGCGGTTTTAGAAATTTGGAAATGTGGATTTAGACTCCCACAAGCCCGTAGGGTTACGAAGATGTGTCTATTATCGAAATCTGAAGTTGTAAGGGGTACTTATTAACGTTTTAGTGAAACGTTACGATCACCGCGGCAAATTTACGGAGTTTCCTGAGCTTCCGGAGCTTGCGGAGTTTACATAAGTACTGAACCTTAACGGTTACTCTTTTTTTTTTTAAACCATAGGTCTCTTCTCACAAGGGTTACAGTCATTTAGAAATTCAAATGAAGTTAACCATGTAGTTGCGGAGATAAAGGAAATGTTTGAAACATATATTCTCTTTTTTTTGTCCGAGAATAGGCGTGGGGGGCTTGGTTTCCACATGATCCGACCAATTGCAGCTTTAATTATTATTTTACAGTAAACTACTAAATAATTCACATTTTTTGTTGCAAATGATGCATACTACTTGTAGTAAAATGCTTTTTAAAATACTTCAAGTTCACATTGGATGTAAGCACCATTACACCTTATCATTTACCCATAATTGTTATTTTCTACCATAATTTTCTCTGGAAAATGTATTATTCAGGCATTTATAATAGGGTTGAGTCTATTTTTTCTATAAATAAGAAGTCATTGGATGGCTGTATACTACCAATACAATACTCAGTGTGTGAGCATGTGAGCAAGGGGAAGGATTTCAAGTAGCACTATATAACCCAATGAATTTAAAAAAGTAATAGACGGAAGGGTTTGTGTTCCATTAACTCTGAGGGAAACTAAAATGTTATTGAGGTTAAATACAAATGTAGTTCATTATAAGAATACAGAGAAAAGTGACCATTAGGACCACATATACAATATAACTCAAAGGTCATCCGCTTCAGTGGTACAGTAGTGGCATGGCTGAATGTGGACCATTGTCTACACGTTAAGCAACACATATTTCACAGTCCTTCCACACAATCTGCTCCGACAAGACAGTTTAGAAAGTCACTTTTCCTTTCAAAAGCTCCATCTGCTCTGCTCTGTCTCGGCCATCAGTGTTAATGCCTGAGCTGCAGGCTGTGTGGATCAATATTAATTGTAGTGCAAGTCTTGTGTTATACTATAGGTCATGGCTCCTCTCTATAAATCACCAGCTGAAAGGTGACAGTCTGGGTCTCCACAGGTTCGCCATTCCTACCCTATGTGTTTTAATAATGTGACCTCCTGGTCAAAGTATGATTTATTTACTACCTCTTATCTGGTAAATATTGACCAGTGCAGAATGTGGGGTTAGTTTATGAAAATGTTAAAACTAAAATCACACAAGGTTGGATGCGGCAGTGCGGCTGAACACCAATGATGAAATAACCTGACTGTAAACCGGGCTCAGTTAAAGCAGTTAGCTTAACGAATAAATCCCTTCACCTTTCTGTTTCTGAAGGGCATATTCTGCTAAAATAATGCTACAAAAGATGGATTTATCTTCAATTTGGGGTTCTCCGCATGGAGATCAAGTTGTTAATGAAATACTTAATGTTCTTGGAATTCTTTATATCACATAATTTGATTTAAATATAACAGTGCCACAGTGCAAATATTCACACAGATTAGTTTTGTTTTTAAATCCAAGAAGAGCCCGAGAACTGTCTGGACCCCTCAGAGGTCATCTCCCACCTTGTCTACGGTTGCTGAGCTAATGGCGGGCTTGCAAGACCAGACACACTTGCCTCTGAGCAGCTGATTGCATCAGATCCCTGGGGACATTTGGAAAACACAAGGTGAAGCCAGTCCGTAACCTGCCAGGGCTCAGTTTATGTCACCAATCAGGGGGTCTAGCTAGTGCACTTGGACTGGAAATAAAAACAAAACAGGCACTGGCTGGGGGAGCCTTTTATATATAAAAAAAGAGACCTCAGTCCAGATTCTTGATCAATACTGAGACCTGGCGGCTGAACTATCTTGGCTACAAAAACTCTGTGTAGTCCTCATTGGTCAGTCTGACAGCCTAAATGGGAGAGGACAAAGCGTGGGCAATGATAGATCTTAAATCTTATGCTGAACTGAGCAGACTTGCATTAACTGAGAGCACTTAAAATGCTGCAGGCACTGACACTTGCCCTAATGATGTGTTAAACTGAGCTGGCAGTCCACAGAATTACAGTGGGACAATGAACATGGCCATGGATACTCTACAGTCTACATTTTGCTCATGTCAGAAGTGAAATTTGGAGTCTAATAGTGCATCCAATGCTACTGTACAAGCTGAAATCAGCGAACATTGATGTTATTCTATCAAGAATAATACATTACAGAACATCTGGATAAAAGAATGTGGCAACGCCAACTCTTTGTTGTGAACAAACCTTTGGAAATAATCAAGTTCATGGTTTGTTTTTGCTCCTTTTGTTCTTTTCAGAGCCAGCCAGGTCCCCAATGCATAGCCATAATAACTGTGCAAAGCATGTGTACAAGACAAAATAAACGTGGACTCTGTGTGGGTAAAGCCTTATCAACATGTTTTGTTATGATGATGATTGATGAATAAATGTATTGCCGAATTTGTATCGTACTAACAGTTAAATGATACTGTGGATTACTGGTCAAAGGAATAAAATGACTTTGGCATTACCTGATCGAGCGTGGTCTGGGACACCGAGTAGTCCTCCACGCCCAGCCTCTGCTGGTGGCTGGTGAACAGGCTGAAGATGTTAGCCAAAGCTCCTTGTGTGTATGGGAAATGATACTGCAGAGTATTGTGATGCGTCTCCTTCAGGACGCTGCCCAGGAAGGACTGCTGGACGAAGTCCTCTACTGACTTCATTGCAGGAGGAGAGCCACCAACCCTCACAATCACCGTGTAGCCGTCACCAAATCTAGAACAAGAAGCCACAATTAGCCCTTATGCATGACGAGGGACGCTTTTGGCTTGTTAATGTTTTGAGCATTTAGGATGTTAGTGTGTGGCATGGCATTTATTTTGCCAATGGTGTGAGTTTTTTAACTTCTATAATAAGTACATAATAAAGAGTGTAGACAAATACAGACTCAGAAACTGCTATTGAAAGGGTCAGCATTCTGAAAATTAATACATATTTGGTAATTATTAGGATGGTCAATGTTGGCTCCAGAATTCTACTGTGAAAATAAAAAGTAATATTAACATGTTGTTTAAAAAATGTAACCCTGAAAGTGGAAAGCAATTTTAATATGTTCTATCTCTACAGCGGTTACATAAAGAGAACAATTGTGTTCTCTAAGGTTAAAAGAGGGAGTTTTTTTTTTTTATCTGACCAATGCAGAAAAAATAAATCAAAATCAGGGTTGTTCCTAATCATTGACATAACCCAGATTGTGAAAACATGAATCCCCCTTGAATCTTCAGGATTTTCACCCCCCAAAAAATATTTTTGACAGACATTTTTGTCCTCTAAGGACACAAGAGCTAGACATCAGGTTAAGCTTTCTGTAAATGCAAACATGCATGCCACGCCGGTGTCAAATTGCTCTCGGCTGGTCATCTAAATAATGAACTTTTCTTTTCTCCTGTGATCACGGCATGGTGATGAATAATAAGGTGATGCACTGGAAGGAAGAGACGAGGCGGGAAGCAAAAAAAGATGACAAAATATAATTGGATGTGGTGAGCTAAAGGAGCACCTGAAAGCAAAAGCATTTCGACTTCAACGGTATATCGACGCTGCCGAGAATTGGATCAACTGTTCAACTTTTTCAAGTACTAATACGTTTCAACACAATCGCCTGCACCAAATGTCAAAGAAAGCATTCATTTGAGTAAAGCAAAGCAGCCAAAAGAGACAGAATTTGCTTTTAAGGTGTACATTAGTGAAGAGGCCTTTGCGTGATTGAAATAACTATGCAAATTTAAAAGCTAACTGTTTAAGGAATAATAAACTCCACGCGTTAATATTCTCTCTGCATTACTTATTATACAATATACCACCAATGGCGTCGAACAGCCACAGTTTTGAAAATGTGTCAACATGCTCTACTGGTATAGCTTTACAACATGAACAATATGCCCGGACATAAAATATTGTCACAGATGAAAATATGCCACAGCTAAGCTCTAAAGCTAATTAGCATTCTGCATCTTCCCAGTTGTATGCAACGTCTGGTGAGTTCCACATAAGACTCTGTGCCTTGTTATTCTGTCGTTAGCACTCTTATGACCCATTGTTTTCTGCCTAATTAATTCCCTAATGTTGGATTTACTCATGGAAATGTCCATTGTGGGCCAGTACAGAGCAACAAGCAACGCGAGTCAGAGGCTCCCTTAGTGGCAATTAGAGATATGGTGACTAAACTGCAGGCCTACACAATCCCTAAGGGAGTGAGAGTGGAAGTGAGGCTCTGTGCTGGTACTGAGAAGCACAGTGAATGGACCCCATGGGTAGCAGAGTCCCTTTAGTTAAACATGACTGCTTGATGTTGAAGAGCCACAGAGCAAGAATAGTGCAACTTTGCATAAATTGGATATGGGAATGCTTATTTAAAATTAATTTTCATTAAGAATGCATAAGTGTCTCTTTAATGCTACTTTTCGAATCATGCCAAGGCACATTGACTGGCAGGTCTGAACGCTGCTTAACTGGAATGTTTTGGCATTATGATTGGACGAGCCAGACTTCATCTTGTACCACATGTCAGAAGTATATTGACATAAATCTACAGGAGCTGGCATTCGAACCAATCAACCCTATGATATCATTATGTAACCATGCTTAGTGACTTCTGCCTCCGGCCACTAGAAGCGTGTATGATTTAGTGTTTGTTAGCATTGTGGTCTGATACCAGAGTTAAGGAAATGGTCACAACAAAAAATAGCAGTTTAAATAAACACGCACAATTAGATGGCGGGAAAATTAAAAATACAGACACAATTGCAGACAACGTGCACCAATGGCTTCTTCCCATTTCATGATGCAGCTGACCAAATGGCAACCACGTTGGCCTACTATATATAGGGAGGATCTGAGAATTGTGCTTGCACTCTGATCTCTTAAGGGGCGGCACACCACGGGTGATCAAAAGCATCCCCATGAACCTCGGAGACATATTATTTTGCACACATCATGTGGATAGAACTATGGGTGCCCTGCATGTATCAGCGTGTTAGCACTTCATTAAGCAGCTGCCCTTTAGACAGCCCTTCAACCGTTCCAAATTATCCTCCACACTGACCTGAGCCCTGCTCAACCTGGCTTTGAAATACCGTTCTTTTGCGGGGCGTTTATTATGTACATAGAGCTTCATCATCTCAAAGTGCAAATGGAAAAGCAGGATTATCATCAAAGGAGTAAGGGGTCTCAGCAACTCTGGTATTATAGCACAAACCAAATTATACCATAGCTGCAGCGCTTTGTCCTTCTTTAAGAAGCTCCCGTCAGTTGAAAGTCTTTATTTTCACGACTACATTCAATCCTATTCAAATTTATGATTCATATTTGCTAATGAAATTAGGCATAAAGGGATCATAATAATTAGGAATATTACACAGAAGGATTCTGAACTTGTGCTCATTTGGCAAGGTACTCAGTCCAAAAGACTGTAATTTATCATTTTTATTTTAATAATATTCTATTAAAATGTTGTACATTTGAGTGCAAATTGGCTTTGTAAGGCACAGAGTAATCCTGTGTAAGTCCTGTAAGTGGAAACAGTTAAATCATTATTAGATTCTGCTGTTAAACTGAAGATATTCAGTATAATCATTGTACGCAAAAACATTTTTGTGCTCTTTATGATATATATATATATACATATATATATATATATATATATATATATATATATATATATATATATATATATATATATATGTATATATATATATATATATATATATATGGTGATCAGTGGATTTTCTACCTGCGCAGCTGGGTCACGCAGGTCCAATCTGATTGGATAAGAGCGTTAACCAAGCCGCCCGCGAACAGCCAGAAGCTGAGGAGCAGACAAGACAGGAGCTGAGCAATGAGGAAATAAGCTAATAAGGAAAATAATTAAAGAATTGAAAAATTAAATTATGAAATAGCTATAACTTTGTGATTCTGTTTAGCCCAGCAGAGACGGCTTAGCAGGCCCACCACTGATGGTGATAGACCTGTGGACATACAGGCATTACTGTCTTTCTATCACAGTATTCATTCATAATAAAAAACAATGCAAAGTATTGGCTTTACAACATTAAATCAACAGCAATGGGTAAATGGGATAGCATTGTGAATATACTGTGCTATAGAAAAAATATATGTAATAATACAGATGACTATTTATATTACTGCATGGCTGCTTCCACGATGTCAAATACTATCACCGACTGGACTGCCATAAAAAGAAAGTATGTCAAGACTTGCTTGTCGGCTTTGATTTGCAGACACAGCAACATCTTCCGTGAGTGAAATGTTTATCCGGGATGCAGCCACATCATTTTTGATGATTTTTACAAGACTTCAGAGTCTGTAATCAGACACCACCACCAACACATCACAGCCATCCTCACACATCAAGCTTAATTCATCATCCAATCAAGACTACGAACATAATCCTGTTGTGTTTATTATAGCTGCCGGCTCAGGAAATGTGCTTTGTCCAAGGACTGCCAAGCTCAGCCAAGATGCAAAAACATTTTTGCAAAAATCCAATAAGGCCAAGAGAAATTGTGGCTAAAGGGTTGGCGGTATGGTTTGGGGTGTACGTGAGTAATGATATGCTGCTCCTCAGTGAAGGTAAAAGGGCTTATCGATTAGCATTCCGTCAGTCTTCCTTGCCTACCTTATTTTTTATTTATTCTCAGTCTGCAGCTACACAGGGGCTTCAGGCAGCACTTTGGAGAAAATATCTTTCTTTTATATTCATCATTTTTACTCTGCCTCTGTATTCAAAACAAAACAAGATTATTCATCTTTGATACACTGCCTGTTTCTGCTCTCCTCAAATCACCTCTGACTGTGTAAGGAAAGTTATGCGCAGATATCTTTAAACAATAGTGCAGCAAGCTTCAAACAATTAATAAGGTTTCAGCTGGCGACTGGTGATTTTAAAGCTAAAAGCAAGATATTTGCAATTTGGGGTTGAACAACGCAAAGAGGAAATAATGAATGGATTATGTCATTGCTGTGCCACATTGTCACAACTAATCCGTTCATATTGTTTTACATTAGGGAAATGATACAGCAGCGCAACACAGCATGGCAGAGACACTGTAATAGCTGCAGTTCTCTCCTTCATTTTCATTATTCTGCCTCAATCCTCTCCTCCACCCTGGTCTGCAGGAAAGCCGTTCTTCCATGTAATTTAAAACAAACACCAGCCAGACACAGATAAGGGCATGACAGGCAGAAAATAATTCTGCTGCCTTCCTTCATCTAAGGACGTCTAGAAAGGTCACCCTCGCCACTGCCAAACCTTGTATTTATGTCCGCGGGGGGAGGGCAGACGTGGGGCAAGAGGTCACAGCGTGGCTTGGGTGTTCGGGCGCTTTGATCAGGCAGGAAGTCGTCCAAAAAACATCCTTAGTTCCTGGAGGGGGAGCTAACAGAGCTCTAAGCAGAGGCTCCACGGGCAGTGGGAGAAGAGTTACGTGGATGAATGGATAAATAGAGGGATTGATGGATAGGTTGTCTTTGTCCAATCAGAACATTGTTATTATAGCTTTGATTTACTAAAATGAATGTGTGAATACTGATGATAGTCGTGTGCTTGCTCACCGGGAGCCTCTGGCAATGTAACAAGTTGGAGTTTTCAGTGTTATCATTGTGGTTGGCGTGAGACGTGTGCTTTACATTGGGGCCTTGAAGCAATCATGAGGTTTCAATGTGAGATTGTGAGCAGCTATAGTAACTTAGAATGAAACGTCATTCACTAATTGACATTGACCTTGAATATAGTCGTAGTATGTAGTGGTAGTAGTAATATGTAATTGAAAGCTTCACATAAAAGGTAGATTGGACCTTGAGTGAAGATTATTGTGTTCAAATAAAACTGTCAAATCTGTCCAAGGCATGTAATGTCATTGTGTGTTAAAAGTAATCTCACATGAATGCCATCAGCAGTGCAATTATTAGTACAGGATTTTCAAGCATGCATAGTTCACCCAACAAAAAGGCATCTAGGCGTGTCGGAATTTTCGTGAAGGAAAAATATATTTTGAAGGATCAAATATAGATGCAAGCTTGCCTCTATTATAAGCACAAAAATAAGCTGTGATGAAGTTGATGTCAATGCAATAACTCTTCTCGCCAGGTATATATGGAGAGCTCTCAGATATGTACACTACATATACAGTGCACCATCTGTGTCTGTCTGTGTTCGAGCAGTCTTAATTACACCTACTTTGCTGATGCATCATAAACCGTAGAGAGAATTATTTTGTCATCCATCTTTGCCGGTGACACACACTTAAAAGCCATACACTATTTAGTTAATGGCACACCTGCAGAGCTGATGCAGAAGGAGTGGGAAGAAGTTTATTGGACTTCTCAACGTCATCTTCAGGGGATTGATCCAAACTTTTAGACACCACTCTTGTAAAAACTCTTCAGTGCCCACACCACATTACCTTAATGCACTTAGGGCACTTTTACCCTCCACTTTTATATCATGACGTGCTTTAAGGAAGGAGAAAATAAGACTCTAAGCTGTGGTGTGTGCTTACTGCAGGTACTTTATGAAGAGGGGATATGAATGATATCAATCAGTGAAAAATTCGGCATCGGCTAGCGGGTGTCCTTTCTAACTGACAAGATTATAGGGGATCTTTGAAGCCTCTTTTATTGGTTCCTCCACTTCATTTGGGTTTACTTAACACCTGGGAGCTTTCATACCAGCACACTGCTGTACTAACGCACTATTTACAGCCTCTCATACGCTTTTTTTTTTGCTTATTTATTTTCCCCCTTCTCTGTCAGCCTTAATATATCCCTAGAATCGGGATTGAGTTGAGGGATGGCGGAGGATGTTTTTACCAGCCATGGAGGACAATAATGAAGGGGCTTCTTAAAATGGCCGCCCTAATGTTCTGAATTCACCGCCCAAACCAATTCTTCAGCCCCTCTCACATGCTGACCACCTCTTCAGCAGTTTAAATGGACTATTTGGGCTCATTTGGGCCTTGATTGATATGCAGAGGCGGGGGTTGTTAAAGTAGCAGAAGGGCATCTCAGTGATAAAGAAAGGGTCACCACTGAACTAAAGGGGGCAGCACTAACAAGCACTTGGATGGCTGGGTTGGAAGCCTTGCCACCTGAGAGTAGCAGAGGGAGGAATAAATAAGGGTAATATGGTGAGAGGTTTTTGAAGGAGAGGAGGCGATGGGGGAGCGAGGGCTGCGAATGTGGGAGAGTGAGCAATAGGGGGTCAAAATGTGAGCGCTTCCCCCACGGTGAGATTCTGCACTCCTTTCAGGGGCCTGTGATGAAAAAGAGATGGAGACGTTGGGGGTGTGGGGTAGGGGGAAGAAGCGGCACCCCCCAGCCTCGCAGGTCAACCGCTCACGCCGTGCGACGAAGGCGTACAACACCTGCTTCTATCGGCATGCTTCCCCTCTCTACTTCAACCCCTGCTGTCTGATGGAAGTCTTCCCATCTGCAAACTGGCAACAGCTTGTGCATTTGTGAGAAGCAGCCCCTCTATTCTCACATCAGATGTGGAGACAAACACAAAATGTTCAATGTTTTACCCTACAAAGCTGGATTGATGAGGCTTAAATGATGGTGGATCACATGCTAAACCTGTGTGTGTGTGTGTGTGTGCGTGTGTGTGTGTGTGATGGAGGGGCAACATGGCAGCACAAACATGTGGCGGGATAGTGACGAGAAAAGAAAACAAACGGAAGACGGCCCTTAATTGCCTTTTCAGTCATTAACAGGGTCCCACACCTCATGAAACATTAATTACACCAAGCGCTGAGGAGATAGGGACGCTTAATTAGAAATTATTCACTGCGTGGCAAGAACTGAGCGATAGCATTTCAGCGGCATGTAAATTGTCCGTGTGAGATCTAAAATAAGCACGGCAAAAATCGGCGTCGACGTCATGCTTATCTGGTTTCCTCTCCCTGTCTTATGAAGTGTGATTCCCTTTTTAACCCGATAGCATGTTAAGGGAAGTAGGACATGTGTTAACCCTCTGTTCTCCTCCCTTGTTTCGCTGAATTCTTCCCCGCACTCCTTTGCTCCAATGGCTCTTACCTATTCTATAACTGCATGCTTCATAAATTATTTACACCACCCTGCTCTTCCCCCTACAGACAGGATGTAATTGACACAGCGGATCTGTCAATTACCCTAACATCTGGGACGGACTGATTGGTACATCGCTCTCCCACTTTAGCCCTTTGCCTCTCAACTGGCCCTCCTCCCTTTTTGTTTAGCCCCATACACAATCCGCCTCTTCTCTCTCCACAGGCCAGTGATATGACAGTAATGCTCTTGATGTGAAATACCCTTGATACTGTTGCCTGCCCCTTGTTGTTCCATGCCTTTCCCCTAATCCCAAAAAATGGTCTGCTCCTCCCCTCATCCCAGGTGTATTGATCTTTCTCTCCATCCAACGATTGCCACCACATCTTCCTGTTGTGTGTGTCGCTCTTGTGTGTGTGTGTTTGTGTTTGTGTGTGTGTGTGTGTGGAATGTCCTTCCTCTTACAAGATCGCACAATGGTGTGGTAATAATGTCACCAGACTGTACCTAAGGTAATGAATCGGTCTCACTGCTACATGCAGGGCTCGGGACATAAGTGCTGGCCTTGAGAAATGTCCGATGAATATCAGAGAGGAGGCCCGCGTGCTAGAAGTTAGGGGCAGCGAATATCTGTTATGGAGACGTAACGAAACCCATTAGGACACATGCAGAAAGCCTATTAAGGATGTGCAGAACGACAAGGATGGTGGAAATAGAATTTATGGGTCTGGAGAGAAACACATGTGAAATTGAGATAATGGTGAAATACTTGGGACACTGACCTGAGGCCGACAGACCCGAACGTCTGCCCATTTGCCTCATATATGGATCTTTTCATGTAAAATCAATACAATCATGTTGATGAGTCTCGAAAGGTGCATCACAATATATGGGCCATATATGTGGGTTTATTAAGACGAAGCTTCATGGGAAGCAAAACAAATTAATACACTATCATTACATTGCCACTGAACCTCAAAATCAGATTTAGAACTTGGAGTTGTTTATAGTATTAACACATAAAGAACAGTTTTACATTGTGGGATATACATTCATATTTTTCTTAAGAGTGACAGTGAGATGAGAGGACGGATGACATTATCACGCCTGTATAATAAGCTGGTTAGCTTAGCATAAAGACTGAAAACAGGGCAAAGCAGCTAGCCTGGCTCCATCCAAAGATAAACAATATCTACCAGAACCTTAAAGCCTTTTGTTTGTTTAATCCATACTAAACCAAAGTAGAAAAACATGCCAGGTTATTCGTTTTCAGTCTTTAAATGAAGATAAGCTAATTTGTTTCTGCTAGGCAAGAAAGCTAATGTGTATTAAAATGTTGAAGCATTCCTTTTATAATAATGACATTATGAAGTTTACGCAAGGTTCAACTTAAAACTGCGAACTTATTGATACATTTGGTTTTTCTTTGTGTATCTCCCATCGAGTCCTTGTCAGCTGCAGTAGTACATTTTATCCTTGAAAACCCTGAATCATTTTATTTTCATTACTAATATACATGACCTTATATATGAATAACAGAACACCTCAGTGGGACACAGATTTCTTTCATCTCAATTCAAGGAGCTTCAAAGATAAAACATTTGTATTCTCCTCTCGGTGTATCGGACCTGGTCGTAAAAGACTTACCTGCTCTTCAGATGCTGGATGCTGCCAAGACACTTGAAGCGACCATTGACCATGATGGCCATGCGTGTGCACAGTGCTTCACACTCCTCCATACTATTGAAAGAAAAGAGGTGGTATTGCATTAATGAGAAGCTCGAGTCTCCTGCTAACCAGATGAAAAACAATATTTTAAAACTGGTCTTCTGAGTATGATGCGGGTATTTCATCATTATTGTAATATCTGACCTCATTCAAGCTCTAAAATAAAATGTTATGAATTTAAGGTGAGAGCATTCAACGTTTTTTTTAAAAAGGGTGCAACTCAGTTAATTTCATGTCATCTCACAATATTTTGCTGAAAAATATCTCCACTGATTTACTGAGACCTTTTTCTTCTAATGTACAGTTTAAGTTTGGATTAGAGCATTTTTACATGTCTACTTTGACACCTTAAATGGACGACAAATTTGGTAATTAGAGGGATAGGAAGGGACCATCTGTAGTTCTTATTATCTCATTTTTTCTCTTTCGGCATTGGGCTGGAGCAGGAGTCATTTGTAGTTGAGGCAAAACCTGTGAAGCCTTTCTGAGGAATGGTCCAATTAGGATTATGACTTTGTAAAACCTGGTGAATCTGCCACTTAACAAAACACAACCACCTGGTCATGCCATGGACGATTGGATGCGGCTCAGCCACATTGCCTTGGAGGACAACAAATGCTTTCATTTCCCCATGAAGGGAAAACATGAAAGAAAATAAATAAACAACAGCAGAGATTATTCATATGCACTGCTAGGGGCACACATTAATAAAAAACCTAGGCAATTTGGGAAATAGTCAAAAATATTGGGAGTAACTTTGCTCCAGGAAGTCTTGGATAATTAAAAGACTCCAGCAACGATATTGACAGTTTCTCCTTTCATGGAGTGGGAAAAGCTCCAGTCAGTCAATATGTCCTCATGCTTCGTGAAAGCTTTATAGCACCCCGTGTGTTTCTGGCAGCCAACATTAACTTCCACACAGGAAACAATACCTTGCAACTAAAGTGCAACTTAATCAATTCGAACTACAATATGTGCAGGTCACGTTCATTTTATGGTTTGGTTGCTCTGACATCCCTGGTGAAGATTCAAAATATTTTCATTACATCTTTGCGGGTGAAGTGTTTATGGAAGCTCATTCCCGCAGTAAAAGAAACAATGATAAGACAAGGAAGTCATAATAACAGCAGTCATAATTATGAGATAGAAAGTTAAAAAAATATATTTCCACCATATAACAGGAAGGGAAAAAAGAAAGAAAAAAAGAGCCAGTGCCACTGAAGCACATGTGCACTTTTTTATCTCATAATTTCAACTTTCTTTCTCATAATTTCAAATTTCTATCTCATAATCTTGACTTTCTATCTCACAATTATGACTTTTTCTTCGACTTTTACACGACTTTCTTATCTCATAGTTTTGGGAGGAAATGGGCTTCTATAAGTGTGAATCCATCAGAGAAATATATGTACCTGTGTGATGTGAGAATGACTGAGCGTCCCTCTTTGATGACACTTAGGATGCAGTCCCACAGGAAGCGCCGGGCTTTGGGGTCCATCCCAGTTGTTGGTTCATCCTGTAATAAATGTAAACTCTTTACTTTCATAGATGATAATAAGAATAATAATAATAATAATAATTTAAATGTATATAGCGCTTTTCTAGATCCACAAAGACGCTTTACATTATGGACAAGAGACAATGACAAATGGAACAGAACAAAAATGAAAAGACAAAGCAAACAAAACAAACAAACAGGACATTTTTGTGACAAAGAAAGAAAGAAAGAAAAGAAAACTGGAGAAGCTGATCATTTACAAACATGCATGTTTGACTAGACATGAAGGTGGGAAAGGAAACACATAGAATAGATGTGTGGATAAACATAATGGGCACCAATAAGCAACACAAAGCAGTCATCACATCTCAACCCAGCTTTTGAGACGTGTGAGACAGCGCTCTCCAACACCGTCAACAAAACATTAAATGGAGAAACTTTTTCGAAGAAGAGTGGTGTTCAATCTGTCCGGTGAAGGCCAAGGGACTAGACCAATGTGAGCCAAGGTGCGTTGAAGCTGTTCTGACCCGACACATCAATAAGACACTTGCTTTGTCCGTCTTATGTGCGTGTTTACAAACACATAAATGAGAGATAGAAGTGTCAGGAACAATACACATATAAAACCAGACATACCTCGGTACAGTCTGGGAGAATTCTGAGTATACCCATGTCCACATATTGGAGACACATCCTGAAGCACTCTCCAACACACACACACACACACACACACACACACACACACACACACACACACACACACACACACACACACACACACACACACACACACACTCACACAGTCTCAGTGACTTGCTGTTTCTTTTTCCTCTGGGCTAGTCTGTCCATGCATGATTAGAGAGTGACAGTACTCAGTCCATTGGCTGGTTTCGTTCCAGGCCTGGTTCTCTCTCACTAGCAGAATCCTACAAATCCCATGGGGCATTTCCATCACCGTGCCCAATGTGTCCCTGTGCAAACCCTACGTGGCACAGCCTCAAGGCCGCTTGGACTCCCTAGGCTAGCACACAATACTGAAATTGACACAGACAACACATTATCCCACTGCCTCAAAGTGAAGGCTAGCCTGGCTCAGGCGAGTAAATAAGTCGGTTCGGAACAGTGGAGCTCGATAGGCTAAGCACTGAGCCAAAAAGGAGACATGGTTTGGAAAGATTATTCTGTAAATTACCTGACTAAAATTGTTACTAGCAGCATCATCTGATGGTTAACTTTAAATCATGCAAAGTAAAGCATGTATCACAGTGTACGGGCAGACAGTCAGACAACAATAATGTGGCATATTGCAAGATATATGTGGGCATGGAATTATATTAAAATATATTCATATAATGCAATATGTCTAATTTATTAGACCATGTGAAGTGGTGGTTGGGACACGGTATAACAAGTAGAAATTGCAAAATCCTACACGGCCATAACTTCCTAATGCACATTAAAGCTGCTTAATTAAAGGCATGTGATGCAGTGTATTCGGAGTCACGCCTCCATTAATCTTCCATCAGTGAGAAAATGCTTTTGCCCTCAGTTTAAGTCCTGATGAATAGGAATTTAATACGTGCAAATACTGCTCTGTGTGCTCTGCGTTTTTTAATTGCTTCTCTCTTGAAAAAAATAATTAAAAGATGACCAGTGATTGACCGCTGAAAAATACACCCTTTTCTTCCACGAGTGATGTACTTGTAATCCTTTGGGATATCCAGGAAGAAGTTTCCAGATTGATCCAAAACTTGTCTTTTGCTCATTTCTGAAAGCGTACATTATCCCGCATTCCTGTTCTCCATCATCTTCTTGCTGCGAGTCGAGTCTTTGTGTGCTTGTTAAAAGAGAAAAATAAATGATCTGCTCTAATCCAAATATCTGCAGAGCATCAATATTGATGTAAAGTATTAAACCCTTAAGTCTCAATGAAACAGCCTTCCATACAGCATTACATGTTCACCATGTACAACACATCAATAAACATATATCTCACCAGGAAAATCACTTGTGGACAACCGATCAGGGCTATCGCTGTAGAAAGCTTGCGTTTGTTCCCACCACTGTAGGTTCCTGCCGACTTGCTGGAATATTTGACGAGCCCCAATTTCTGGATTCCCCACTCGGCCACCTTTTGAAAAGAGAAACCAAAGTGACCAAACCTATTATGGTGTCAAGAAGATTGTTCACATAAACACATTTTCTTTGAGGGATGATATCATGACTTAAATCTCCAATGTATTTAAGCCCTCTGGCTTTTCAAGAAAAAAGGCATGACAGCTGGCATCGCTTCAGGATGGAGGTTGTTGTGGAACTGTTCTCTTTGCCGTTTAAACAGCGTCTTGTCGAACATCTGCAATAAGCAACAGTGGCACAATATCATGTTGAGGTGTCACAATAATACAGGCTGTGGCACTTGCACTTTTCTTGATTATACTTGTGGACATTTCTGTTTACTGATGATACAAATGTGACACCTCAATTTGGATCGAGAATTGTCACCAAAAAAAAAGCACATCACAATGAGCCACAGAAGAAGAGTTATGCTAGCAGGGCAGAATGGGATCCCTTTTGCAATGCAGCTACGAGATCAAAGCCCTGACGCCCGGGTCTGAGGCCAATGGTCGCCGCCAGCCTATTCCTCTTTTGATCTTCTTGTTGTAGAAGAGGGAGTGCAGGGAGGCCGCATAAGGCCGGCCACACCACTGGGCATGGTGAATAATGTAGAGCCATAACCCTCAGCTGCTGCCTCTCCACCACTGGCCATTTTTCATTATGTATGGCTTCTCCCATTGAGGTTTTCTATCACTTCGACAGGTACTTCAACTTGCCCTACATGTATTCCAGTTGAAATAATTTTGTTGGTAAAAATATAACTAAAAATCATTCTAGAAGCAAATAAACACGTCTTAGAGTAGCAGACCTGCTGTGTTTCTTTCATGTTTTTTTCTGAAATATGCACAATTCTATATTTGCTAGTTATTTTTTAAAACATAGTGCCTCACAGCACCAGGCATTAGTAGAACAATGCCTTACTCCTCCTACAATGTACAAGGACATGATGAAAGGATGTAATGGTTACCATGGTGACCTCTTGTTCTGGTACCCCTCGTAACCTGGCGTAAAACTCAAGATGCTCTTGTCCGGTCAGCAGGTCATCAATGGCATCAAACTGGGGACAGTAGCCCATGTTCTGGTGCACGTCACTCATTTCTGTTCGTATGCTGTGGACGAGAATACACCAACAATTATTTTATACAAAAGTGTTGGCTAACATTCAATGTGCCAGCCAAATTTGACTTTTTATAAACCTAAAGAAACATGATAATGGTAAATGTGTGACTGAGAGACCACTACACACACATCACTCATTGAAAAAGTGTTATAAATGTATTAAACACAATCACAACCGAGGTAGTCCACTGCTGCTATCAGTTTGTTTTTCAGGCTGTTTTCTATAACAAGAGACTGCCAACGTTATACCGGCAAGCTTTTGTCTTTTGCATTCTACAGACAGTCACACACCAGGTGGTAAGGAGATGCCGAATCCGGGTATGAGCAACTATTCCTTGTGATAAGAGAGACAGTTGTCGGGAGAGCAAGAACATCCATTGAAAAGATGCTTCTGACAATCATTTTTTTTGCCAATGCGCAGAAAGCTGAAAACAGAAGAGTGGGCGTACTCACATCTGTTTCTTACTCTTTCCAGTTTTTATTCCCCCTAAAGGTCTCTGGATTTGTCTTTGATCTGCGTTGCCCACATTCATCAACATTAACACTGTTGTGTTAGGCCTTGCTTCATTCAGCGCTCTTCCTTTGTTGAACACAAACTCAATTACCAGATGTATAAATGAACAACTACAGCATCCGTTGTGATGCAAAATCAACCGCAGCTTACACACAACGGTGCTCGGATGTGCAGCTTGAGCGATGCATGCCGCGGCGAAGAAACACAGTTGTTTCTTCCTGAAAATAAAGAAGAGCAAGCCTTCATTTCGCTCGAGTCTCATATTGTTGGTGTCAAGGATTTTTTTTTTTGGGCATGTACAAAGATTTCTTATAACTGATTCTGCAGCAAGGTACAGGGCGAGGATGTGAAAAGGAATGGAATATGTGCAAGAGGCAGAAAGAAAGCGAGAGAATTTCTGAGAATATCGCAGTGAGATGTCATGAGAGAACCAAAGTTGAAATAGGCAGCGATGGCAGAATCTATAAAAGATATCATAACTACCAAGAAAAAAAACAAAGAGCTGGAATGAGAGAGAGAGAGGGAGAAATAAAAAGCGGAGTAATGCAGAACAAGAGAAGCTAACATAGGGTGTGAGCTTTAAAAGAAAAAAACACCTCTGCTCGATCCCCTTATGAGCAACCATCTTGGGTGGCTAATTATGATGAGTTACTCTGTGCGCTAGTGGGAGTTAGCGCCTCACCTGTATCCATTTAGGAAGGCCTCTCCACTGGAGACTGGGATGTCTCCTGTCAGCATCTTGAACGTGGTGGTTTTCCCAGCCCCGTTGATTCCCAGCAAGCCGAAACACTGACGGAGACAATGGGGAGGCTTCACACGGTGTTTTGTGGATACAAGCCTCATTGGAAAACAGGCAGCAGACAATGGTGGTGGATGACATTTCAAATACTCTGTATGGAGATGAGTTTTCTTTTGAATAAACACGACTCATTAACACCTTTAATGAAGTGTATCTATATATTGTAAATATTTGTTCACAACATACAGAATAATTGAAACTACAATGTATAGAGTATGCACGACTGGTTCGGTGTTTAGCAAAAACAACAAATTGATGTCCTGATTTCTGTACATAAACAAAACAACAGACACTAAATCAACATGGCAGGCACACAGGAATTAATACTGTAACAAAAAAAAACAACGCACTGCCTCTGTAAATTTCTACAACAAACACAACTCTCTCTCTCTCGCTCTCTCTCTCTCTGCTGCTGATTTTTACTTCCCTCTGGAAGCCATGCGGCAGGAAGCCGTCTTTACGCAGCCCCACGGTCATGTGACCCGCCTTAGGTGCTCTGGCTGCGGCATAAATATTTGATTTCTGTCATTCATTGATCCCTGCTTGTTTGTGACCTGTGCCTGTGAATGCATAGCTGAGGACTAAGCTTGATGTAAATAATGCATGGAAATGCAGTGTGTGATCAGTCGAGCCCTGTGAATCACAATATTCCACTGGCATTTACATTGGGCTTTGAGTAAACAGTAGCCGGGAGGATTGATACCACCGGAAAGCCCATCGAGCACGACTGCCTGTCAGCATTTGAGATTATCTTTAAATGAAGCTTCCAGCGGTAGTGGAAGTGTGTATGTGTGTGTGACCCTAAGTGTGTGTATGGGTATGTGTAATGTGTAACATGTCATGATGAATAAGGATGCTTTACATTGACGGTCAATTCCACACAAAGGTTCCTGAAGTCAAAACATGTGTAAAAGTGTTCTTTGTTGTATTTGGTGGATGTCGTTTCTCACTGCTAAATTGGCAGCGTTCTGAACTAAACAGCACTGGGTCCTCATTCCTTCGCTTGATAGACTCCGTTGCTCTGGCAATGCTCTTCTACTAGCCTGCTTAGCACACACATGCTTGGCAGTAATACAATGGCAGAAAAAAAGCCAGATAAGGAGATTAGTGTTTCTCCTAATGCCTTCTCTAAGCAGCATTTGGAAGATATTTTGATTCGACTCAGTAAAAAAGGCAAGACGAAGCCAAACAACAATTTGAATCTTCAAGAAATAACTGCAAAACTGCAAATCAAAGCCCAGACAGAGTGAATCTGCTCACTGCTCCCTGCTCCCTGCTCTCGTGTGTCAACATTTTGTAAATATTATCATTGATAGAACATTTTACTTGAATATGTACCATTTTGTCAATTCACATCCAAATGTTGTATTAACAGGCAACCAATAATGCTGCTGGTGATCTTTGAAAATTAAGCGAATGTTTAGGTGCTACAAAGTCGTCTTGCACGGACAAACTCAAAGGGGCTGCTTGAAGAGGTGCATGTGTGATTCTGCAGCTTTTGGCTCACCTCTGCGGCAGGTACTCCCACACATAGCCCGTCCACAGCAGGGGTGCTCTTCCGAGAGTATACCTGCAGGGAGCAGACAATAAAATGAATCAACCAGCCAGCCATAGAAAGAGAAGGCAGGGGGCAGGAACGGGTGGGGAGCAGACAGCAAGGAAGACAACAGAGAGGATAGCATGACGAAATATGGAGCGATAGCCCAAAGCAGCAGGGAAGAGCAGAGATGGAAGGAGCAGGTGGGGAAAGCAGAAGGGAAAGAGACAGAGAAAGTGGAGGAAAAGAAATTACCAAGAAGGGATCATTTGCCACATTTAGAGCCATCCAGATGGGAAAAGGTAGTAAAAAGTTAGACACTTCCACAAGGGAGGAGAAGGACATGGACATTAGTATTTGTGACCGGATGACAGTATTCATGAGGAAATCTGTCTCCACTTTTAGCATCACTTCAGAACCCTCAATAACCTTCAGCACACTCACAAGTCACCCAACATCCTATGTATGGACACCAGCTTTACTGCAGCTGCATTTAGTGATGTCAATATACAGAGATGACTTTGGTGAAAAAGCATGTTGTCCTTAATCTGAAAAGTACTTTGTGAAATCTATTGCAAATGGTATAAGTCTATAGCCAAACCAGGGAGAGTGATGCTAAACTTAAACAGCTGCTTGTCGCTGCTGGAAATGCCCCTGATAAGAGCATCACAGTGAAAGAAAAACAAACAAAAAAGGTTACAGGCAGTGAAGCCAACAGAATGAGTTTAATGAAGCCTATAGCACCCTTTATCTGTATGAAAATTTTGAAAATTGCATAACTAATACACTTAACAAATTGTTGTTAAGCTTGTAATGTCAAGACAACATGAGCATATTAGCATGCTATGTTAGCATTAATCACACACAAAAAAACAAAGAGGCTGATGGGACTTCTAACTTTAGAGATTGATCTGTTGGTCGTAAATACCATCCGTCCTTAAGACAAAGTGTCTCGCGACCACGAACATGTCCACCAACAACGCCATCCCTAAAGCTTCTACCATTGCTAAAAAAGAAAACTAAAAGACTAGATAAAAAAAAAAGAAAAGACCACGTCGGAAGCAGAATCCCATCTCTCATAGGAAAGAGATCACAACTTCTCACATTCTGATTTTAAGTCAGCATCCCGCTAAGACCAAGAAGCGGCTCTGGAAACGAGAAGGTGATTGATGTTGTACCACATTTCGCGTGAACACTTTCCATGCAGCATCCACATCTTCCCCCGCTGACCAGCCTCATTCATGCACATTTGCATTCTAGTCTGCATCATCTAAAAATCCTACCAGAGGAGGTAAAGTAACTCCCACTTAAAGCGTCCAGGATTTTTTTTTTGGTGTGTGTATCTTAAAGAGAAATTCAGCAGTCGAAACATTCAACAAAATGAGATATTTAGTGCATGAGGTATTTTTCCACATCCAAGACTACCAGCATGTTAGGATTTGACATGTTTTCAAAGTGGTTTGAAAGCAGCCTTGTCTTACTCGAGCACAAAAAGACAAGACAAGACAAGGCCTTTGTTGTTGTAGCTGACTGTGACATTCTGTGAAAATTCTAAATCAAGGACACCACTGTGCCCCTTTGGGTTATGAAACAGTGACTACGGTTGGCTGTTTCTCGATGAGCGCTATGTGTGTTTACAAGCCTGTATGTGAGTGTCAGAGACTCAAACAGTGAATGTTAAAAGTGACAACGTACATTTCCAAGTATGAAGGCTACGTTTCCTGTATAGAATCTCCGGACCAAATATTATACACCATTAAAAAAGAAAGAAAAGAAAACAGCCATCCCAGACACATTAAGAATGCTACCAGGTAAATATTAATTTAGAACTGCCACTTCAAACCTGACAAACAATGACATTGCATTTATTACACAGTTGGCACATCAAACGCATGAGATAAAAGCAGGAGTTGCATAGATCCACCGTTCTTTCAGTGCCATCTGGCAGCTGCACTCAGTACTTATCAACCTGGATTACGCATACTACTTTTTAGTGACAGTTTGCAGCGCTAAAGCCACATCAAAGCAGCATATACATGTATGGAGGAAGGCAATTAAAGGATAATTCCCCTCTGACTCGAGCACCACAGCAGCTGTCATGATGAGCAGGCTGACGTCTAATCAGAGGAGATAGTTGGGACAACGTGATGGCGGCAGTTGTGCAAACCTAAAATATAGATTTAGGTTTGAAAATCACAAGGTTCAAACGCCGAATGCTACAGCTCAGGTACTAAACCATGATATTGACACTCCTATATTCATTAAAGATTCCAAGGTAAATGTATTCACAACGATATTAGGTGTACCAACACCACCTGTTTCATTACTGACATTAAACTGGTCATGTGCAATTGTATAAAAGTTGATATCATCATATCTTTTTTGTAAAAAACAAAGTGATACTTAAAGCAATTTAGTTTTAATCTTTGTTCTAATGACTTTGGTGAAGTTTCCACTTGTAGTGGCAGAGGCTGGTTATTTCAACCATTACTTCGAACCATTTATTCTAACCATTCTTTTTTCAAGAATAAAGATTTTGTGAGAAATTTGTGAGATAGTCACAAGTGAAAGAAAAAAGAAATAAAAGATTTTTGAAAAAAAAAAGATTCTGAAAATGAAGACAAGAAAATATAAGAAAGAAAAGACCAGTATCCAGTCAAAAAACAGGTGGTAACATAGTTTTTTAACAAGTTATATATATATATATATATATATATATATATATATATATATATATATATAGGCCCACAAAGGCCACCTTTGTGTCACCATACAACACAGAGACTACCCTCATTCAAACCACTCATATGCCCAGAGTAAATATAATCACATGGTCATACTTGAAGTATTTCAAGGTGCAACTCATCACTCTTCAGTCTCCTGAACTCAAACAGCTGTCACAATGTACTGTAAAACTTCTCTCTGTCAACTTAGTGAGTGACTGGAAGGTTAAAGCGACAGCACTGGGCCTAGAAGACGCTCACAGACGGACACACTTCCATTACAGTCTCCATCGATTACAGTGCCGACGCTAATGCAGCAGCTAAGTGGAGGCTAGCAGGTGGGGTGCGTTGCAAAATGCTCCTGTTTAGAGCAGCAGGAAAAGGAAGGGGAGGAGCAGGAATCTGACAGATGATTGATAGGCTGTCGATCGCTTCAGAGGCATGCTTAGATTAATGACAGGGCTCAGCCTGTGGCACATGGCCACCGAAGCCATGCGCTCATTGATCAATTTGTTATCTACATCCCAAATGGATGGGGCACAGCTGTGGTGGGAGTCAATGAGGGCACTGCATGAAGAATCCTGATGCCTTCTGCCACTGCACTGCTGTTTTGTGTGATGACGGGCCACTGGGTCTCATCTCAGGGACATATTGAACAAAATGAAAGGTGTGTGTGAACAATGGCTCCCAGTCAACAGCGGACAAGCACAATCCAATCTACTTCTTAACATTTTGCCACCGCTTTAAGATGCACGCAGAGTAGAGATGTTAGTGTTTTCACAAGTTTGCAGAACATGAAAAAGTTCTACCGACAAGTTTTTGCTGCTAAAGGAACATTCTACTCCACACGGTTTCACCTTGCAAAATGATTTGTAAGACGTTACCCATCCAACTGATTTACCCAGCGCTTGTTCGGTAATTACCCTAGGGAGTGTGGAGCACGTCTGTGTCCGTGAGCAATGAGTGAAAGATTAAGTATAGTGAGACTGCGAAGACAGAGGGAGTCGGGGACCGAAGAAGGGTGGTAAGAAGCAAGAGGCTGTTAGATCGTCCAGCTGTCGGCACTGGAGCTGCAAAGCAGGCTGCTGCGGTGACACTTCCTGCTGCCATGCCGCCCGCAGGGAAGAAACATCTGCCGATGGATGAAGCGTTAATCTCAGCTGTGTTAAGGCATGCACCATCGCGGCATGCTTGACTTCATCTGCTGCAATGTGGGAAGGGCCAGAGCTGTATAGCAGTGCGGACCTTTACACCCTTAATATGCAATCTTGTTTAGTTCTGATGCCCACTCATGATGTTTGGGAATGTTCACAGCTGCACAGTCGCTATCTGTCTTTCTCATTTGCCTTGCAAACTGAATTATGCAGGTGCAAAGAAAAAAACTCCTCCCACCCACACAAATCCACATGCACAGATAAAGTGGATTACGGCCTTTTAAACAGTGTTAATTACAGGGGGAAACACACTGTGTTGTTTGTTTTTCTTCTTCTTCAAAGTTATTTGTTATGCTCATAAACTATGTGCAGTGAACAGCAAAGTAGCATACGGCACTAGTGGGTATTTGTTATTAAGAATGAGAAATAGAACAAGAGTAAAAATAAGAATACAAAATGAATAGAAGGGATAGAATAGAAAGAAGATCAAATAAATACAATTGTGTAGGTTGGCTGTTACATTTTCTGGTAAAAAACACAGTGAAGAGGAAAAATGTAAAAAGTCTATGGCAGAGCTAAAGATTCCCAAAGGGCAACATGAGGTCATGGATGTACAAAAGTCAAAGGACAGAGTTTACCATCCTGAAGGCCTGAGGGAATACACTTTCTGAGTATCTCTGTGTTAAAGAAAAGTTAAAAACTATTGCACATTTCACAAATAATAAGTAAAGAAAAATCAAATAAAGCAATCAATCTACACCTGATAAAAAAACAAAACATGACATAAATGACTGAATAACGTGGGAAATCCTGACTACAATCAGTGCAATACTTTAGCAGTAACACAAATATGCACAACACAATACCTTAGTGAGGTCGCAGATCCTCAGAAGGTCGTTCTGGGCCTTCCCTTCATACAAGCGCTTGCGTTCCTGAGCAACATCAATATCCTCTTCCTCTGAAGATAATGATTTCCCTGAAATGAGCCTGGCAGAAAGAAGTCCACCACAGTTGGCACAACACCATTCATTAAAATTAGCATGACAAATGATCGCAGTCAAAGTGTAAGCACAATGAAATAATCTCGGCAATTTTCATAAAAATTAGAAACCACAGGTATTAGCTTCCATGGCAACCTTGCTATTGGAGTAACTAAACGCAAAAAAAGTAAAAATCGAAGTACTTTCCAAACAGATTCACAGTGCAACATGTGTTTTTATGAAATCCATATGAACTGCATTACTAATTAAAATGGGAGAGAATAGGGGTATGTTTTATCTGACTAAAACAAATACTAGATGGAAATTTACTGAAAACATAAAAACTATAACAGTCAGAAATATGAGTGTAGTGGCGGAACTTTCTTCGGCCAGTTTTGGACTAATTTATTCTGAAATAACAATTTTTAACAGCTTCCTTTACCTTGGTTTGCAGAAAAACCTATACTGGATAAGGATTGTGATGGCAAACATGACAACTCCCTGGATGGACATCGCACAAAGGTTCTTTCCCACCATGTCCCAGCTGAGAGGGTCCTTGAAACGGTCTTCCCCTGAAAACAAAGTAAAAAACTGAAGAAATATGGTGATAAACAAAGGCGATAAACACAGAAAATGAGAAGTAATGAAATGCTTTATTGCTGTGTGTCAATTCATGTTAATATCCAGCCCTTATCTACAAGCTCAGAGTATGATTTAGCAGAAATGTCTTCAAAAAAGGAATTAGCAGTGTTTTCTTTCATGCACAGCCAAATATGTCTTTGTCAAAAGTTAGAGGACAGCTGGAATTTGTCACCTCTTTGAAGTGTTTTTGAGACATATTCATTGCTGAAAGCGAGCAATTTAGCGAGCCACTTAGCCTTAAAAAAATAAAACGTAAAAAAAGTGCTGTCACGTACGTCATGTGCGGAAATCAATGATATCCTTTTCTTTTCATATTGAGGCCTTTTTTGGTCTAATTAACACTCAAGTAAACCGGTGACAGCACCCCTACTCTGATCATTTTAAATTCTGCTCTCTGTCTTTCCTCCCTCCCTCAAATTCTACAACCCTTGAGCCCGAGGAGGCAGAGTAAGTAGACAGGTAAAACGAAAGTGCTTGCAGTCTCATTCTCTGGTAAATAGCAGTTCTCCACACTAGCCCTTTTAGGTTGTGATTGCTTTCCCGTCCTGCTCTCCGTCGCAAATGATTCCTCAAGCCACTATTTCCTGCTCCATCTCTCTACAGATAACACTCCTCTTCCTCTTTCATGTGCCTCTTTGCCTCTTGATGGCCTCCTCAACCCTGCCGCCATCTCCACAAACCTGGTCCCCTCTCCTCCGTGTCTGCTGTGTAGATGTAACACATGTAGGGTAAGTCATATAGTGGTGGTGACTTCTTACCAAAACTGCTGAAGAGGGTGGCCATCGCCTGGTTCTTGGCCATGTCAATTAGTCCTCTGCCCAGACAGAAATGTGGGAATATCAGCAGCACGTTTTTCACGATGTCATTGATGCGGGAGACATTCTGTTGAGGAAAATGCACACAATCACACAAAAAAGATCAGAATGACAATTCCCAATTCAATGGCAATTAAACACTTTGAATATTTAAGCCCCGACTGGGAATTAGCCAGCACAAGCCTAATATGTCGACTCGCCGCCTTGAGTCAGCACGGCCAGCGGCGCAAGAGGCTTGGAGGACAGTGCGTATGGCCCGGACACGAGCGCGGATAATTAAAAAAACATCCTGCACGACATTTGCACGCTGCGAGCTGCTGTGTTGCGAGGTTCTAAACGGCCCGCTGAGGAAGGGCAGAGCATCTCAGTTCATCTACCTTCTTGATGTTGGGATTCAGCAAACATTAGGGAACATACTGTGTGATCTGTGAGGTAGCACACGGACAGAATGTGTAAACACAAATTGATGAGGTTGTGCTCAGGTAAGCAGATGTTCATCCTAAAAACCCTCACTAAGGGTAGAAGGAGCACCCTGAGACCAAAAAGACACAGCTGGCAAAAGACAAAAACAGTGAAAACACAGACAGAAACTCTGTGTCTGCCTCTGTTCTTTTTTCTGATACTGTAGACAAGAACAAAGAGACAGATACACACATATACACACAAACACAAAGCCAAAGCATACTGTTTCACTGTTTCACAAGGCATACATAAAAAGCTAGTCTTATCTTGACAGGGCATTTCCCAGCTACAACTTGTCTTTCTCCCCTAAAAATAGTTCTGTCCCTTTTTCACTTTCCTCCATCCTGAGGCTGCAATTCAAAAGGGCCCTGAGTAAAGCACAAAGGAAATAATGTATTTAATGAACACACAATGGACTGGGCTATAACAAACTGGCCCAAATAAGGAAGGAAGTACAGTAAGTAAGGGAGATAGGAAGGTATGGGAGAGGGACGACTAAATATGACAATTTTTTCATGTTCAAAAGCACAAAAGCAAGTTCATGCATTATGCATAGGCTACTGCTTCATTGCAGCATAGTCTTCAAAGCTCTTGCATACATGGAGGAAGAACATAAATCCATCATTTCTGTTTTTCGGTGAGCCCAAGCAAAGAGTAGGGGGTGCATTTTGTTTAAGCCGTGTACAAGATTTCCAGATGACGGCAATTGTTGTTGCAAGATATATTCATGGGTGTGTGTACCTGCTCTGTGATTTATGAGTTTCACCGAGTAAGATTTAAATTGGCAGTTAAAGATGAGTGCATGAAGCCTGTCTGCATAAAAACAGATAGCTAGATTAAAATATATTTTTATCGAATAAAAATCAGTTTTTTTTGTTGAGTGAGATGAGATTGATAACACTACTATGTCTCTATGGTGAATATCAGAGCCAGCAGCTGGTTAGCTTAGCTTAGCAAAAGGACTACAAACAGGGGGGAAGAACTAGCCTGGCTCTGTCCAAAGGTAACACAATCCATCAGCACGTCTAAAGTTCACTACTTATCATATTATATCTTGTGGTAGTAACTTCCACAGGTTGCCTGGCAACTGGTTCCTGCCAAGAAACAGTCAGGCCGTGAAATGGCTAATTGTCATTTCTGTGAATCGCTTGTGGGTGGATTTTGTCACCCTTGGACAGAGCCAGGTCAGGTGTTTCCAGTCTATATGCTACTTCCTATGTCCATAGTGTTATATTCTATGATACAGCAGGCAGACATGACAGGGGTCTTGATCTTCTCATCTAACTCATACAACACATTTGCTAAAATGTCAAACTATTCACATTTGCCAAAATGTCAACTATTCTATATATATATATATATATATATATATATATATATATATATATATATATATATATATATATATATATATATATATATATATATATAGCTTTTCATAAAACATCATACAATGACTTCCATGTCAAAAAGAAGAAAGCAATCAATCTTGAACAGAGTTAACGTGGGCCCAAGTGGGCACATGCATATGGAGAGATGACTAACTTTCTCTAAGGGGCATATGAGAGTGTGATAGAAAGGCCTCATTGATCACGGTGTCAAATCAAACCTTCAGATGTCTGCCAATGTCTTCAACCATAATGCATCACTGCTTTTATCTTCGTTTACACGTTTGCTTGAAGACTAAAGGGTACAAAGAAATGTAATAGCTAAGAGTAAAATAAGGGTTATTTAGAAAAACGCATCCCTCCCTCTCATCAATCAATACATCAGTATTCCGAACATTCAGAACTAGAGACTAGATTGTGATGGCAAAATCGGGCCAGCGGCCAACTTCCTCCTGCCTTACTTCCAAGCACCCTTACTTGGACTGCACCCATCTTCAAACACGGCTTTCATTTTGATCCAAACTACCCACCTGTAATGTTTTGTGTATGCATCTAACACAGTCTGTTTTTTTTTGGTCCATCTGACCAAAGAAAGACAGCTATATGAACACATGGCAAAAGTACATTTTGCAATGATGACTCACATACAGTGAACAAATACCAGCCACACACTGCCTTGGCTGGCAATATGTTTCAGATAATGCCAATACAGCACAAAGGTGACATATTCAATGTCTACATATTATAATAGCTCATACTAATTAGAGCTGAGGTGCGTTCAGGCACATTGTCTGACAAATCCAAAAAACTGATTACTCTTTAGGGTGTATTTTGAACCAGTTTGTTATGTTGACTTTTATCCAGTTGATATGTATTTGTCCTTTCATGACAGTATGCTATACGGATGTATATTTAAATATGGAAACTATTACAATCTTTGCATCGGCAGTTCAACGTAACAGAGGAATGTATACCCTACAATGCGTTAACACTATCTTTCCTGAAGGTTTGCAAACTTTTAATGTCAAAAATATTTTTATCCCTGTATGTAAATGTTCAAATACACACACGTCTTCGGATTTGTTGAAGACACCTCTGTTCTAAACATTCAGTTATACAGAGATAAAGAAAGTTGAATAAACCAACAGCGATGACCTTGGCTGAATGCGGCCCATCTGTCTGGCCGAGGAATGCGAAGAAAGCAAGTCCTAATTTGAGATCAGTACATGAAGTAAAACATCTTCATTCATGGTGTTCATCAGGGAGATCTTAGAGGCTCTTGGTTGGGGATGATGAAATGCTAGACAATTTCCTCCTTACGCTTGTGCTTTATGCCTATGAATCATTTTCAAATGGTTTTAAAGGTGGTATAGTCGGCGAGGCTCTTGTCTGACCCATATTGCTACATGTGCTTATTCCCACAGCACGGCTTCATTCATAATGCTGGGAATTACAACGAGAGCAGACTGACACAATATACGGCTCAAACTGTCTCGTTGGATATTTTCTGCAGACGATATTTATGTTTTTCTAAGCTACTGCAGTTCTTTTGGGAGCGCTACCAACCACCAAGTTCAAGTATTTGTATGTAAATCTAGCTAAATTATTGCTTTGCTTGTGAGACTATACTTTGTTTTTTTAAATGGGCTGGAGAGATAACTGGACTTAGTCAGCAGGAGCCCTTGCTTCTGTAATACTATAGAAAAGGACTGATTATAATACCTATTTTAAACACCCTGCTGATAAAGGATGCTGGACTCCACACAATTACACTACATGAGGCAGGTAGTACCTGCTCACACCTTTATGTTTGTCCAGGAAAATCTATCTGTGCCTGTGGTTATCTACGAGTGGCACGTGGTGGAGTTATTGACTCAGACACTGCTTCAAGCATACAGGCAGGCAGGCTGGGATTGATGCAATCCACAGGGAGCTGGACAGTCCTGAGGGAAAGAAAATCTCCCATTGGTCTCGAGACAAAACTGGGGCATCGAGTCTGTAACACTGCAGCTCTTCTTCCTCTCTTGTAAAAAATAGTGCTATGCCCAAAAGGGATCTAGATTCACCCTGTGCTTGAAAACAGAGAACAGATTGAGGCCTGTGGCTTTACTTTTGAGTGACATTGTTTAACTAATGCCACCGCTGAGGAGTCTAAAAATGACGAGACAAAGCTTTGAAACAGTAGAAGTCGCAAGAGGGGAAGACTAGCTTGAGCTGTCAGATGGATCTACCCTTTCTGCCGTACTTGGGCACACTGTTGCACTGTTGTATCCAAGCTAGATTTTTTGTGAGGAGTCTTTTCCCTTAAGAGATCCAAGCTGAATATGGAAACTTGGAGAGTTGTACCATTTGTTGATTGATGTTGACCCATCAGGCTTTCTTATCGGCAGTGAAATCAAGTCACATTAGCAGAATTACCACGGACCTCTGTCCCTGTCAGGCCTCTGAGGAACACTATCTCTTTCTCTCACACCTTGGACAAGAGAAGAGCACAATAAATCTGTCCCTTTACACTGCCAGTGGGCAACATGCTGTCCATTAAATTATTACCAATGGCACCCTGTATGAGTAATACGCTCCTCTAACGTCGTATCAATAAATAAAGTGGATGCAGAGACAACAGAATGGAAACAATGACAGACAATGACAGACAAGACTTGCCAGATGAACAAAACAAATTGATAATGAATGTTTGTGATAATGAAATCCCAATGCAAATGATGCCGCCTCGTTAGGAGGCAGGAAACCGCCATGCCATAGACGAGCGGCGCCAGAGGAAACATCAAGTCAGAGGCAGGCGTGTCGGAGGGGACAGAGTGTGCCGAGGCAAAGTCTTCGAGACAACATTGTGCTCAGTCTGAAGTGTGGGATCAGAGCTGTGGGAGACATTCCGATGAAGCATCAGATGGATAAGCAGCTTGTCAGAGAGCGAAACGACTTTGTGTGTGTTGACGAGGAATGACTGATCAGCCAGCACAAGGCTAAAAATATGACGTGAAAAAAAAAGATCCTGAAGTAGGTGATGTATGCTAATCACGCAAGTAACAATTAAGTCTTCAAATCAAATTAGTCATATTTAGTTCAGAGACCAAAAAAAGAAAGAAACCGAGAGTCTAGGATCGTTTTCTAAATCATTGCAACCTTTAAGGCACATTGAGTGCTCTGGCTGTGACACAAATTGTAGAATCAGAATAAGATAATTTTTCACCGTTTACATCTTTTATTTTTTTATTATAAAATGTCACTTAAATTCTAATCAAAAGTAAAATGACTGACAGTCAACATCCCTATTTTTTCACTCTCTTTCTCTTCCTAAGCTCTCCATTACTTATGCAGGTCTTTTTTTTTGGTATCTTTGTCTTTTGATTCCCCGGAGACCGAAGCAGCTTGCAGTTAAAATGAACACTTGCTGAAAGATGGATGAGGAAAGTTCTCCGAAGACCCAATTCTCACCAAACGATTAAACATTAAAGAGAATAGGGAAAATAACTCCTTTGAAAAATCCTTGAGAGGATAAAAGAAATAAATTAAAAGCTATACCAGGTGGGCACACACTTCACCCACATGTGTATGGAAGCAACACAGCATGTATCTGTGATTCAAGTCAATTAGTCATCCACTGCAATAGCCCCCGAATATATTTTTTATGCAGCTATGGGAGCCTGGATGTCTGTGTCTGCTGTTTGACAGGAAGTGTGGCTTCCACCATCTTAAAATTGTGCACATACTGTATATACGCGAGTCTCTTGTCCATTCCAGTGTGCTTGTGTGTGGCAGCTACTTACGTCATCATCAAAGAGCTCCAAAACAAAGGTTGCGATGCTGCCGTTGATACCAATGAAGAGGTTGACGCAGGTCAACACCACGTAGGCCGTGCTGGGCACGCTGAAGAAGAAGGAGGCTGGGTACATCATGGGGGTGATGGCCCACCTGAAGAAATGAAGACGCCGTCACACAAACAGACAAGGATCATCCGACACGATTTAGTAAACCTACTGTACAAACAAAGTCAAAATTAAAATATACTTAAAAAACATAGCCCGAGGATGAACTCTAAATTAAACTGTTAACACCAGTTTATGTGACAGCAGCGGCCAATGCCATGTTAGCAGGATTTATAATTCATAAACGCAGATTACCAGGTAAATTGTACAGTTTCACGGCCTCACCAACCAACCAGTGACCCATAAAACACTGCTGAACAATAAAAGCCTCCCACACTTGGCCTGCAGTAGTTCAAGTTCAGTATTAGAAGGAGTAGAAGTGAGGATCTGCTCTAAGGAGTCCCTGAAGTAGTAAAACAACAGCTCAATATTTCAAATAACATTTTATGAATGAGTTCGGTATGCTCATGGGCGTGCAGGCAGGAATAAAAAAATCAAATTGACCAGAGAATTTTAAGTGTTTAATAATGTTTTATCTGTCGGCTTACAGAACGTAAAGGTCAGTCTCCAAATCTCTTTGATTCTTTTTTGACATCAGGCGACCCATTACTGTATGCTTTGTGATAAGGCTGGTCATGTTGGGTGCTTTACGTGTAACACCTCATTAACATATTGATTTTCATTAGCTTTCACTTGGGAACTGCAACATACAACGATGCAACAACCACGACATTGCACTCATGCTATGATCTCCACCATGCAACGGTACCTACTTTGTATTAATCAGCTTTAATGAATGTGTTGCACATTTCGCCTGCTATATAATAGTAGCAGTAACCGTTACATTTTATGAGAGCGGCGGCTCAATATCTTCATAAGTCTAGATGATGTACTTTGACGATTTAATTTTGTCAACCAAGAACTCCTGTTTTCCCTAATGCCGGTTGAATTATGATAACTTCTTCCTATCTCCATTTTATTTTTTCATTAAATATACAAAGTGTGGTTGCACTGTAGCTTCCATAAAGCACTCTAACTAGTGGATGCAGAATAAATTATACAGTATGTAGTACTGCTGAACAGTGTGAAAAAAAGGAATCTAGTAAGGAACCATCCATGATCCAAATGTCCAAAAAGGGATAACCCAACCACCAATTGGAACCCGCTATTACTCATAAATTGACTGAAAGGAAGTTTAAGGTGGTATTGAAAGTATTGAGTTTTTAATTTACTTACCCATACAAAATAAGCAGCAGAATCAAAGCAGGCAGGTTAGGAGGTGAAACGTAGGCTTTTTGTTGGAAGCAGAGGAAGATCACGATCACAATCAAGCATGGGATGATGTAGTTACACTGCCGGAACAAACATACACAAGCACACACACAAATAAGCAGCTACCCCATCAGAAATACAGGCCAGTGCATGATTAAGAAATGCATTTTTCTTCAAGGCATTAGTGACAGCATAAAAAACATTTTCAATCATTACCATTATCCCCCCATTTCTCTTTCACACAGAAAGGACGTGTACTTATTAAGCAATATCATTAGCACTCAAATACATCCCCCTTTAATTTTCTAATTAATGACCGGGATAATAGACCCATCCAATACTCGTCTTTGAGGCAAGTGTCCCCAATGATTTTGAAAGTCTTTTCAACTCAGAGACTTATATTGATTCAACATCTAAAGAAGGCTCGAAGGTGTAATATTCCTGTAGGTGTAATATTCCTCTTGGCTGCCTCTTTAAAAACAAATCTACAGTTGCCCACCGGTAACATAGTAAATTATGTAGTATAGATACAAACAGAATGTATCAAGATATAATGATACATATTTATTTACAATTCACAGAAAAAAGTTTAAACTGAAACCTGGATTCGCTGTAATATCACTCTTTGATAGATTGTGTATACTAATGCAGATAGCTTCAGGCTAGACTCATTAGAGGGGCTCCTGCATTTGTCTTCTACTCAGACAGCATTTATCCACCAGATTGATGAGCGCCCTGGTGCCATTTCTTTACCAGAGATACCTGATACAATGTTTACTCCCATTATGCCTCAGGGAAACTGGCAGTAAGCCTGTTGAGTGTAACCAGCGGGGGCAGCCAGCATCAATAATTACGCCTCAGCCAATAACTGTTGCTCAGAGGAAGCTTTTTCCCAGAAGCCAGTGGTGTCAAAGCTACATTATCAATTAGAGTGAATGGGTATTTGTTGTTACATTCAGCCTTAGCTGGATAAAATACCTGCTGGATAGTACAGTAGAAAGTAACAAAATAGGGTAAATTGAGGTCCACAGCACTGAAACCAGAGTCGTATGAGTTGCATTATCATGCATATCTTGAAGTTTTGACCCAGAACAAAATGTCAATGCTAAATTGTGCACCTCAAGTTATGCTCAATTAAAAAGGTGATAAAGCAGCCTTAAAAGCTGATACTTACCATGTCCCAGGCAAAATTAGCCAACCAGTAGACAGCTGGGTTTACTCCACTGACAAATTGCAGATGTTTGGCTTTGTTCACCCTCTCTTGGATGAGGAAGAGGACAAAGCTGGCAGGGATGAAGGACATGGCAAAGATAACGCAGATGGACACCACCACGTCAGTAGAGGTTGTGGCCCTGTGATTGAATGGAGAACAGCAAACAGGAAGTAGAGTGGAGAGCTATTAGTGTGTACCAGGACACTGACAATAAAACACCAAAATAGAAGCAGACATGTCCATTTAAACTCTCAACACGATGTTTTATTTCTGTGAAGACTCTGAACTACAGGATGTGTTTCGTTTCCTTTTTGATGTGAACAAACAAGGTCACAAAGATGGAAATTATTTCATTACAGCGCAGGTAAATTGGATGAACATATTGTTTCCACTGTGTTTACATAATATGCTAAGTTATGTAAACTGTAGACACGGATTGGAATATGAAATATCTTCAGAAATTACAGGACCTAACTCAACAGAAATTTTAATTAAATGGTCTCATGCTTTCAATACAAATGATAAAAACTCTCATTTTCATTTTAATGTATAATAATACTAAACCTCATTGATATAGCACCTTTCAAAACACTATTACAATATAAACAGAACACATACAAACTAACTAGAAGCCAGCAGCTTAACACATTAAAAAAAAGATGGTAAAAAAAGGACCGATATAACTGAGGATGCCAAGGTGTGGGAAGGGACAGAGGGCAATATGAGATCTGACAGATAACTGTCAAGGCTTTGTACATAATCAATAATATCTTAAAATCAATTCTAAAAGTAGCAGGTAGCCAGTGTAAGGAACTGCAGCAGCAGAGTTTTGGATGAGCTGAAGGCGGGAAAGGGATTTTTTTGCTGATGCCAGAGTGCAAGTAGTTGCAGTAATCTAATCTACTAATTATAATGGTTTCTATGACTTCCTAACTATAATTTTTTAGGGCAGACTGGTTCACTTTGTTTTTTATTTCAGTGAGGCACTAATTATCAGAGTATCCCCAAAGCATTCACATTCACCTCTTTTGGCAAAAATACCCAAAATGCTGGTGTATGAAAAAATGAGCGCACATTTCTAAGGGATAAAAACAGGCCATTTGTTGGTTCTCTTATTTCCAGGAAATGATTTAGATGACACTTTAACAACGTTAAAGCAGCATTTGGCTCATTTCCTGTAGTGCAAAAAAACACATTACATTATTACTTTGCAATAATTAGGAAGCATTTAAACACATGCTACACCTACAGAAATAATCTATATAACTAATGTTTCAGGTGTGTGTCAGTTTTAATGACTTCCTTAGGCACTAGCACTACATACATTAATGCAACGCACTGAGAATGCTGTTTGTATATAATACAAAGGCTTTTAACGGTCATTAACCTTCTGAAACCATGATAGGTTCACCTTTTAATCGCAAGAGAATAGGAGCAGATTTCACCAGACTTTTTATATGACTCTTTCTTGTTTGGAACAAATCGTCCCTTTCACCTCCAAGACGCTGACCTTCATTTCACTGTTGTGTCTTCATTTATGCCATCCTAGCTTTGAGAATGTCTTCCGTGGTGTCTGCTCAATAAGCATTGGAGAGCACTGTGCTGTATTCTTTGAACCCCCATTGTCATCCTCACCTTCGGCCCGCCATAATCTCTTTGGCGATTTCTTACTGTGTAATTACCATATTAAATACGCTACCCTGTGCGGCAACATGGCTGTATTCATCATCGGCAACGAGACACAATTAAAACATATAAATATGAAATGATGTACCACAGTGGGTACCGGCCCACATTTCAACAGGTTTCAAAGGGCTATGTGCTCTGGTTGGGCGGTTTAATAATGAAGGGGACAATGCTGTGAATGACCTAACCCTGAATGCTTGAAACTGGTTAATTGCTGTGAAGACGAGGACAAGCAATCTGCTAATGAACTAATAATGGGAGAGCAAGAAAGATGAGCAGCGGGAGTACAGCTTTACAGGATATATAGCTTTTCTTCAGGTTTTTTTTAATGACAAGGCCTGCAGGACTCAGTCTTCAGTGTTAAAGTGTAGGGGGGCTGAAAGCAGGAGCTAATTATCAAATCTGAAGCTCCTGGCACAACATCCGGGTTGTCATTTGTATTATACAGTATTAAGTAGATAACATAGAGAACCATTTCATTTTTGATAGAAGCATATTACAATTAATTTGATAGCTCAACCGTATGGGGTTTTTAAATGGGATATTTTTGCAGATAGCATGCGGGAATCAGAAACAATATTAATTTGCTGAGTGTAACCAAATTACACATGCAATTCTACCAGGGCGGAGGAGCAGAATTTTTGTCAGTTGCCAAATTGATATTCCTGAGCAATTAAGAAGTGATACATACTGTGTATCTCCATAATGAAATGGTGCCAAAGCATGACATTTCTGAAAATTATAGAGAGGTCCTATTTTTGCGCTAGTGCAGATGAAGCAATGAGACCTTGCGCAAATTAAGTGGTAGTTTCTAAAGTTGTATGCATCACCATTCTTTCCTTCTGCATAGGTTTACCATTTTAATGACTCATGACGCCACCTGCATTGAGGGGGCACTAGAGGGGATGGTCACTTCAAATTAGACGGTGCAGTGCAATCTTTGTCATTCGTGCCAATGGAGTTATTATCCATAGAACGACTGAAGCAATTATCTCTCCATGACATTAGGTAGGTGTTAATTCGAAATATAAAACCATTAAAAAAAAAGATTTTCCGTTAAATTAAAGTTGCTCCTAAGAACTTTCATTTTGTGTGGATCTTGGCAGCTTTTGATGGAGTCTGAGCAGGAGCTTAGCTTTGTTCTTCACTTCTATAAAATATCTAAGTGTTGATTTATTTTACAGGTAAAGCTATTGCAAAAAAATCTGATAAGTAAGAGTATAATTTGTGAGTCTTTAAAACAAAACAAAAAATCATAAAAAGGCTAACTCTAAAAACAACAGTTCTTTATGGTTTTATCTTTTGTCACATAGCACATTATCATTTGATCCACTGCTCATATGAAACCATTTGAAGTGGAGCTTAAAACGTCTTAATTACATCGTGCTTAAGTCATCTGCTCAAGAAGTCTCTGCCCTTTTCCCCACTCTCGTCTGCAACCTGCACACTCATTTAGCAGTGAAGAAGTGTCCAAGCCTATCTGGAAATCATAGTTCATAAATTGTAGTCGTCACACTCTCAGCACAGAGAAGTCGAGAGGGAAAGAGGCTTATCCTGAATCTGTGGTAGGCAGGCCATCGTAATTATCTCTTAACTATGCCGCAGTCTCCCACTCTAACTCAGGCCTGTCGTGGGCACCTGATCACTACATAAATACCTGAGGATTGGCCTGGAGCGACGGCGGAGTACGGAATAAAACTGCTACTATGTGGTGATTGGTAGCAGCCACTGGATTGCCTTTATAATGTCAGGAGTTGTGGCGACGGCACTGTACAGCAATGTGCTGCAGTTGGATGTATTCCAATTTCCTTTGAAAGTCTTGATCAAAATCTCTGAACAGACCAAATGCATAATATCAACAACAGACATTCTTAAGGAATAGACACCAGCTCAGAAGAACTGGTCACAATCACAAAACAGTACACAGCACGCACAGAACCGTTAGATCCATATGTTGTGATTTAGCACGCCATTAATCTCTGCCTCTCATGGGGAGCTGCTCTACTGCTAGCCTTGGGATAAAGCAGAAAAAGGGTATATCCTCATAAAGGGCTCATACAAATCCCTCATCTATCTATCTGTCGTGCGCTTTCTATTGTATTGTCTCTTACTCATCTGTTCTCCCTTTGTCTACGCTGTCGCCGCTTTTCTTTCTCCCACTCCATTGCTCTGTTCCTCTCACTCTGCTTTATCTCCCTCAGCTCCCCAGTCACCATCAGTCTTTCTCCTCTGCATCTCCTGATGTATTGTTAGAAAATCAAAAACTCTGTCTTCCAGCGAGAGAAAAATGTTATCGCCGCGCTAAATATTGAATTCTAAGGAGGAAAAATAAGATGCAGGTTCCGGAAATAAATGCAGCATGCACTGTAGACACCATACAACATGTATTTTAACACGATTAGATCCTGAGCACATGTTATCCAGATTACATTTTTTTAAATCCCACATTTTTTAGAGGCCTTGTTCCTTCCTTCCCCTGTTTTCTCTGAGCTGGACCACTTCAAGGCACATGTGATGTATTAATGACTAACAATAAGGAATTTTCAACTTGTGCCTTTGCTCCACAAAGCTAAAGCACCGCAGCATCTACCCTTTAACACATTTTTTTTTCCCCGGTCAGATGACTCACATGGCTGCATAGGAGAGCTGCGCCTTAGTGAGGTTGAGGGGGTGATTGGACGAAGAGATACCATACTGGCTGGGATCCTGTCCTGCCGGTAGATTTCCCCTCAGGATGGCGTTGTTTGCCACACTTAGGAAGGACGCCATGCCATGCCATGCCTCGTTGTAGAACCACACCTGCAGAGGTAGAGCCAAGCATTATAACTGAGAACAGCATGAATCGTAGGTGTGGAGAAAGATTTACCATGCAAGTTATTTTGAGAGATTGATTTCTTTATCAAAGAGGTAACCACGATATTTGGACTCGACGCACGTTGTCCAATTGTTTTGCACCATTGAGTCCCAATTTAAGTCATCTCAGTTTATTAAACGACTCTTCTGGCTTTATTCTTTTGCTTTGTTGGAAATCTGACTAGTCAGAAAAGTATCCCAGACAGTTATAAAAGAATGGTTAGACAGCATCTGTGTGCTAGTTTTAAAGCTGGGTTGTTACAGTCAGCTTTTTAGTAGGGCTTATAAGACCTCTGTACCACTTTTACGGCAACAGAAAGTATGTAAAATCTATTTTACAGATGAAGACATGGAGAACACATTGCCATTTGAAGATAGCTTCTTGTGCATTTTTGTGCAATGGTGAAATGTCCAGTACAGTGTTGCGTTACTGTTGGGCTACTGTGAATTGACCCACATATTTTTGTCTCGTAATGATCAGATTAATTAATCAAAATGAATCTGTGTCCACTCGGTGCACAAAATGCACTCTGAAGTGAGAGGGGTCAAATAATCACTCATTTTTCAGGGGGGCAACATACTGATCTATGAGAATAATCAATTGAACTGACAAACATTCCTTTTCTATTCAACAGAAGATAAAAGGCCTGCAATGAACGCCAAATCTGCAGAGACAGAGGCGGAGTAAAACATTTTTTGCACACTTTCTTTTTAATGCAAGTGATTCTCTGACTCTGTGGCTGCTGGGGGTGGAGAAGAAAAAGAATGGATGATAGAGAGTGGGAGTGAGAGGACTCCCCGCTGATAGTGCAGCACTAATTAAGAGAGGATGGTGGTTGAGTGTCAGCCTAACACTGTATCACAGAGGAGTATATGGAGTACACCAACAGATGTGAACACACACACACACACACACACACACACACACACACACACACACACACACACACTTGCCTTTTTGTCTCTCTGCTCTCGTTGTATCTCAGAAACACACATCGACCAAAATTGATATTATTTTCACTCTCATATTTTCTTCAGCATGTAGTTTCTGAAAGGTCTGCAGCTAAAATAGCATTTGATGTACTCAAGATAAGTAGAAATTTAAGTGCTAAATGCATGCCAGTGGTATAGAGGGAGTGGAAATCTTGAGAAGATCAAAGATAATGGCAATCCACATTGCATTTCCACTTTAAACATCAATTTATTTTGGGGAGGAGCAAAGCTCTAGTCTCAGTACATAAGCCTGAGATATTTGCAAGTTCAACATAAATGAAGGTTTAACGAAGGTAAACACAGTGAACTGCCGTGTGTGACGGCACTGTGCTCAGATGTGCCAATTTTCAGAGGCTGCAGATTTATCAACATATCAGTCCTCGATAAAGTCCTCCGACTGAACCGACTGAACCGACCCATAACTAAAAGGGCCCCAAACAGCTGTAGATGTATTATGATGTTTAGATATGAAAATAATGAGTACTTTAACTCAGTGTGCCCCAAAAAAACGTACAAAAGGCCCCAACAGCACGAACAAAATATGCAACTCAACTGTGTACTACTGAGTGTTTACTTCTAGTAGTAGTACTACATTCTCCTGCCATAGAAATGTTTAAGTATAATAAACTATCCATAAAAGAATTGAACACCACCTTAAATGGGCTATTTGTGAATTTAAGAATATTGTGCTGATAATACCTCTCTTTCACGCTTCACTTGAAGTTAACGTTTCAATGCAGCACTGTTACTGTGCGGTTTGGAGATGTAAGTACTTCTTCTACTACCACTGCTAATATCAACATTCCCAGTTATAGAAAGAGTGAAAAGCATAGCAAGACACACTGGATCTGTCCCTGAAAAAAAATTGGTTCACTTGAACAAAACACCAGGGGCTGACTTTACTGGAAATGTAAGCAACTGTAACTCAAAATTAATTTAACTATCCAGCATTATAAATTGAGTGTTCAACCTTCACCAGACGTTAACTATATTTAAGTAAATATTACATTTGAAAGAGAGGCATTATCAGTTCAATGGAACTGATAATGCCTCTCTTTCAAATGTAATATTTAATTAAGTTTTAATATGTTTCCATGCGAGAAAGTAAATGTTTAGATTCACAATATGTTATCAGTTTGTCCAAATACCGCCTGTTATTAAAATTTGCTGTCTTTTTTTTAGCGTTTTTAGGTTGTTGCATTGGTACTTTTACTTGAAAAAAGGATGTGTTTACTTCTTCCACAACTGAAGTTGCTTTTTAAGTCATTGCACACCCTTTCCCATTCTGTACAAAGTTTACGGACACACTATTTGCATTAGTAGACTGAAACATCGTGCCGTATCCTACCTTTACAGCAATCTACTTATAAGCCAAGGTGTCATTATTAACCTGCCACCATCTGATTTTTTTGTATTATGTAGTCATTATAATTCATAATGAAGTAAATTGCACGAGTAGAAAGATAAGTAGATAAGTTTTATGTGGGTATGCACCTTGACTGTCTCTGTATATATCCCGTTTCTCATAATCACCAGTGTTCCTCCTTAAAAATCTGAACTGCAGCTGAATTATTTCCCCTCAGAGATCATTAAACTTTAATCTCATCATGATCTCATACAGTAGAGCAAGTGGGCGCAATGCAATTACTACCTTTAGGTTGTCCCTGGTTCCCAGCTTCTTCAGCAGCGTCTCAGTCTTCTGCAGGAACTGGTCAGTCAAATTATCCTAATGAAGATGAGGAAAACAAGAAAACACAAACACTGAGTTGGAGGCTTAATTGGATACACTTGGAAAAACACCACTGCGCTTTTGAAATGCAAAGCAATAGGCATAGGGAGACAAGAATTAAGACTTCCCGGAAGCACTTGGGTGTGCTGAGACACTTATTTCCCTCAGACTTGGGAGAAATGTACTCCAGTCATGTTGCATGTGAAATGAGCCTTGGGATGAGGGCTTGAGATGATAGGTGATTTCCAAAGTGTCATGTTGATACCATGCTGTTCAGCCCAACCATAAGAGAACTGAGCACATTACACATGTGATATAAATGCAAATGGGCCTCCTGTTGGACCCTGCCCTCATAGGGGCGGGAGTGGATGTGGCATGTGAGTAGTGGTCGGTGGAGGAAAAGTGGAGGTGACATCTGGGGGAGAGAGTTTGGGGGTAGACGAAATGAGAGGAGAAATATCAAGAAAGAAATCCCAAGGATGCAGGAGTGTGCTCAGGTGCAAGTGTCTCCTCTGAGTTAGAGTGGAAAGGAATAAACCACCAAAGATATCGCAGTCCCCAAGTTACCTAAGGACCACGGACATCATACTAGTTGTGTTCTCACTTTTTCTACCCGGCAATCCTTCACTTAGCCAATCCTAACCGACTTCCTGGCATTATCAGAAACATTTCAAGAGTGAATTCAGGGCTTTTTATTTGCCCTGTCATAAATCTCATGTGCTTTCCGTAACATAGCCTAAACTCTTCATCACTTTCCATGACACTGCGTAAAAGCTAGGAACCCCCCACCCACCCAAAAAAAGCCTCCATCAAAAGGAGTATTTGTGTTAAATAACATCAACTCTGCCCCAAGACATAACCTATTCCTACACACAGAACATGTCTTCTACTCTTGCCTGTCATGCTACCTTCAGCAAAACCAAAGGAATCTTTGCAGCATGTTTATTTATTTTTTTACTTTACTCCGGTCTGCATTGTGCCAACAAGCAACGGGTAGCGCCATTAGGCGGCCTAGCTGAGGATTAGCGTAGGCTGAAATGAGATGAGAAGTGGGCCAGCAGCTGCCTGGGTCTAATCCTTGACAAACTCCTCCCCGCTCAAGGACAATGACAAGGCTGGTTTGGCCAGTGGACCTGCCCCGTGTCACGGCTAACAACACAGCAATAAAGCCACTCGAGTGTGTGGTGACTTTCTTGGCTTGTATTCCAAAGTGGCCGGCACAGTTCAGTGGTCAAGTGCTCCGTGTGACTGGCTGGTCATATGGGGACTGTGGGGACTTTGTGTTAATATGTTTCTGCACGTGTGTGTGTGTGTGTGTGTGTGTGTGTGTGTGTGTGTGTACTGAAAACTTGCCAGGAAGGATAACTTTTGTTAAATTAGGGGACTATTTCTCTGAAAACTATAAATGATAAAAAAAAAAAGATGTTGTTTGAGAAGGTTACCGTAGATTACAGGGAGCAGTAGTGACATGAATACCATCTACATAACACACATTTTGGAGTCCATTTTTTTGGGCTTAATTATACAATTTCCAGCACACAGGCTTTCTTGTTTTTATCATTGCCTTCAATTCTTGCAACACCAAACCTTATTTCTACCTGCTAGACACAGGAAATGCAATTAAAGTTACATTTCACAGCTTGCTTCCCAGCCTGCACAGGTGGCCCAGAGTGCAAAAACACACTACTTCCCGTTACCGTCTCACATCACAATGCCTGCCGAGCAGAAGAGAGCCAGGCATTTCCAAGGACAGTGAAGCACTTTAATAACACAGAATCCAGAGCTGGGACGGCTAATGCCCGGCCATTAGGGTTACATCATCTCCGCTGCACGAATTAAAGTCACATTAGCGTCGAGATCCAAGAGACAGAAAAGGGAGTATGTGTAGGGATGAGACCGGAGACGCCTGAGGGCAAAGCAATGTGCTGATCTCAAAGTAGTTTGAGAGTCCAAAAAAATTGAAATATTAATGAGAGACCGTGTGTATGCAAGAGAGAGATACAAGGAGGGGACAAGTGCATTGGCATGTAGTTCAAGAAACACAGTGCCGAAGTAAAAGTGTATGAATGTAATGAAATGAATTGAATTGAGGTGGTGAAAGTAGATCAAGTTTAAAAGAAATACGAGAGCAGAAAGGTTTGCAGGATTGTGTGCGTGTGTGTGTGTGTGTGTTCGTGTGCAGTGAAGTCCCAGATTCCTCCATTTATTCAAGGCAATGCACATACAATCAGAGCCTGTTGCCATGGACACTCAACAGAATGGATTTGAAGAATCTAGCCCTCCTTTCCTCTTTGCTTTCATTCTTTGTTGTCAATCATTCAAGAATACAGCGGGGTCCAAGAGTCCCCAACAAATAACATCACCTGGGCCCAAGATACAAAGCCAACTGAACAAAGAACGCCATGCTCCAATTAGGAGCCGCTCGCTCAAAGAGCAACTGGCAAACTGCAGCTTTGATAGGATAAAATCTATTTCTGATCCACTTCTTCAGGCACTAAACTAGTTGAAACATTTAGTGTTGGAGAAAGACTTACAATGCAACAGAGCGACCAACCCACACTGTCAGATTCCGTCGACATGGCTGAGAAATCTCAATTCAAATTAAAAAACTTGCAAGACTTTAAGAAATTGTATTATCTTGATTGAAGATAACATGTGGGTTTCTATTTGAAAGATGTGTACTTGTATTTGGTGGTTTCAAATAACTTATAAATAACACATATAAAGATCAGCAAAATGGTGACTTGAGAGGTGTTATTATTCTAAGTTTTAGCGTTGCAGATGAACAAACAGACTACTCAAATAATGCTTTGGTATCATTATGTATATATATATATATATATATATATATATATATATATATATATATATATATATATATATATATATGTATATTCATTTGGTATTTATTACATACCTGAAAGGAGCTGAATAGGTCTTTTACATCCCTGAATGAAGCTTCGATTGCTGCCTCGTTCAGACGGACTTGGGAGTTTACGCCTCCGACAGAGATGCCTCCGTACCTGGAGTAGGGGCAAAAAAGCAGAAAGAGAGGGAGGTTCAGGTGGAGGTAAGGGCATGTGATTAATGTCAAGGATACACACACTCATGGATGTTTTACTCTAGCTACACACACACACACACACACGAAATACAGACATCCAGGAAAAGCTGGTTTTACAGTGGAAATATGGAGATTACCAGACATGACCATGTGGTAATTTGGCCACCCAAAACCAAAATGACTGAGGAAAGTCAGTAGTTTGTAAAGTGTGACAAGAATAAAATATGTGAATGCACTGCGATACCTGGATTTAAAAAACCTTAAATGTTGCAGCATATTCAAACGAGCATTACCGCCTCAGGGTTGTATGTTGTAGTTTACATCTATGTCTGTCCAAAACGTTATATTGTCATAATTAACATACGAATTATTGAGTTGGCAATAAGAGCCCTTGACCTTTACCAACCCAATTCAAATCAGTTCATCCTTGAGTCCAAGTATAATATCATCCCGGACAAATCGACAACAAAGTAAAAACTCTTGACAAAAGTTGATATTCACAAGTTTCACAATGACATGTATTACCTTGTTTTACCCGAGCGTTGAAAAGTCTTGACCAAGAAGTCAGTCATGTTCCGTCCGGTTAGATCCAACAATGTGTCTGTTGTGTTCTGGATCCTCTGTTAGAAAGAGAACAAAGAAAAATAAGTACAATTGAAATGTTGGAACTCGAAAAATAAATCAAAACTGAGGTTAAACATGAATTGATTTTGGGGGCATTGAATGTCAACTGACATAGTATCACTTTATTAAGTTTATATATCACCTTATTTACACATCTAGCAGATACAGAGCAACATTATAATCCAGTCATGTTTCTGGGAGCATGATGAATGTTACTCCATTATTCACCCTCATTTCAGCCTTGAGTCAACTCCTGAGAAAAACATATCTGGCTCTTAGCGCTACATGCTACACTAACTTTGTCTGCTCATGGCGCTGGCAAGGAGCATCCAGTGAGACTGCTGCCTGTTTCCGCTGAAAACGATGTTCATGAGAGCCATGAGAGTGAATCAAAACATCGCAGTTGCCAACTGTGAAACCGAAACAATACGGTTGATAGATACCAAAATGCTCCGTAGTGTGACGCCTTTCACATTATACATAGTCAAATCATCCAATGGTGATTCAAAAATATTGCTTAGAGCTGCTTTAAATTTAAGATGCAGAAAATAATTTCAAAACTTTTCTTTGCAAAGCTAATCTGAAGATAATGACTGGGGATGACTTTCTTGCAAAAAAAAAAAGAATGCAACACTTTTTCTTTTACTTATGGAAGGATTTAAAACTTTTGCATATACTGCAGCACTAAACTGGCTGTAGTGCAGCATCATGAGCAGAAAGGCTCACCACAGAGAGACTCAGCTGCTCACAACTGCTCAGCCACCCATGAAAACTCACCCAGTAGATCACCCAATAAAATCAACTAAACTTAACAGAACATTTTGCAGTAGGTATCTGTTCGCAGTACTATGGAACATATTCCCCTTATCATAAAAGTCAATTATGCCTTGCCATGGGAGGCCTGGTTGAAATCTAGACCCCCCAGCCAATGCTGTGCCTAATGTCAAAAAACCCTTATTAGATGCCCTTCTGTGGATTAATGGGTACATTCAAACATCTAATTACGGGAGGGTGCGACACAGCACCCTGAATGCACTCTACTTCCCAGTACACACACACTGCTGACACCAAGCTGCTTTAGCCTTGCTTATTTAGAGAGCTAACGCAATGCTAATTAGCAACGTGATCCTTGATAAAAGAATTGAGACCCCCGACTGCAAGGCAATTTACCAGCAACACCCCCTAGTTATGCTGGTTATCTATCCGTCTGTACAAACAGCTTGATGTGCAAGCTTTGGGTACACATAGTGTGTTGTGTGGTACCGTTGTGCATAGACCAATTATTTATCACGTATAACATCCAGTAGATACATGGCATGGCAGTGTCAAAGGGGTATAGAAGTAGCATTAATGCAAAAAGAGGAGATGAGGAGGAGGAGACGAATAAAAAGAGTTTAGAATCCAGATTAAAAACAAATAGGATAAATAAGAAAGCAGAGCAAGAGCAGATCGGGGACGGAAACGTAAGTTACAAATTGGAGATGAGAGCACAGGAGGAAAGAAAAAGAGGAGGTGAACTGGAAATTACAAGGAAAAGAACAAACAGAAGGAGAAAGAAGAGGAAGAAGAGGACCCATCTGGCTTATGAATCAGAGATAAGGAGAACGAACGGCACATCCACCTTGGCTTATCTCTGAACAAACATGCTTCTCTTTCAAAAAGCCACAGGAACTCGGAAACAAACAAAGCCAAAAATAAGAGCCTTTACACTCCACTGTGTGTACATTGAGTTATACAGGAGCATACCGTCAGTGTGGGTCTAATTATGTTGGCCGTGGTCCACATCCCCCATCAAAAAGACTGAAATGGGAACACAACGTGATTGCGCAATACCCGGGCCTCTATCTCTTGTTCATTACCTGGGAACAGCTTCAGAGTGCTTGGCATTCTGTACATGACATCAGTTCTCCACAACACAGTCGTTGCGTGATAGCTCGGGAAGCAAACAGGGGTGAGGGAAATGTAAACTAAGGAGTAATCAAATCTGCTGAATGAGCTGGCATACTGGAGCACTGAAGAGATAAGAAGCCGTGCTGTGTTCATATTACTCTTGGCATTGTTTACGTCGCGCTGCACCTCCAAGGTAAAATTAAAATGTTATCTAGTGTGCACAAAAAGAAAAGCAATGCCGGTAAAGCTGAATCGTCGATAATTAACATGTTATGTTAAGTCGTCCCTTGTCCTCTGACTAGGATTTTGCAAGGGATGATCAGGTTAATTGTTTTTGTTCTGTCAGTGTGAAGTTGTATCTAATATTTCACTTATTATAACATGATGTGTTTGTAGTGAAAGTGACAGGTGGCCTTCTGTGAATCTGTGAATTTGTGTGTTTTTCATGAGCTGTATTTCATTGTGTTGTGTGATTACGTCCACTATGATCACATCACAACGGTCGTTTAAAACAATACCATAAGATAATAGCTGGAGTATTGTGGGAAGCACTCGCTGGGTAGCAACACACAGTTATTAACCACAGCACTGCTCCGGCTATTCTGTCCCAGATCATGAGCGATTGAGTTGCACACCTCCACGTGTGATGACAGATTTTCATCCAAACCTTTTCTGTTCCGTTTAGCCATAACAAAGGGGAAGCGCCGCCTCATCCACCATGTGCCTCACCTCACAATTCAATGACCTTTCTGCTTTTGTTTGAGCATCTCTTGCCTTCCGCTGAGAGGGTGGCTCTGGACAGGTACTTTTAACACTAAAATGGATCTGCGGGTGTTGAGAGTGAAAGTGACAAATCAACAGGGCCCAGCAGAGAAAGGATGTGTCAGCCTGTTGTGTTCGCCAGGTTGAGTATTGGCTGGCGGGCTTTGGAACTGATCTGCGCTTAGTTGGATTTGTTCTTTGCCAACAGCTGTTGTTGGAGAAAAAACCTGCCCCTATAGGTTTTTTTATGGTTTCAGTGAATACATTATGACATTAACTGGCAAAAGTATGTCTGCTCTAAGAATTGTACATTGTAAATTAATACTAATTATGCTGCATTATACAATCAACGCTTTCTTTTCAAAAGGTACAACAAATAGTCTTGCTGAAAAGACTTATTTCCTGTTAACAAGGTTTTTCTTCACCCTCAAACAGACACACTATAGTAGATAATGGTGTTTGTATTTCTCATGCAGAACTTCTTTTTTTTTCCCACACAAATGGTCAGCCGATGCCCAACTTCAATACACTGATTGATGAGACCAAGGAGAGTAATTTGCAAGCAAGCTCTAGTTAGGCCAGTCTCCAAATGATAAATACATCAATCGTAATTCCGTGAACGTGGCGGCTTTATCAATTCCTCTGCACACATGACGGCCTATTCATCTATGAAGGTTGAATATCGCCTGTGAACAAGAGTCAATACTTCAGAATTGATAATGGGCTTACTGATGCCTGTCATTTCCATAGAAACAATGATTCCACACTCCCTCATGTGGTGATGGTGTCCGTGTTTTTTCCCTTTCTCTTCGTCTTTTCTCTAGTTTCTCAAGGGCATATTCGGAGGATGGGCAAGATAAAAGATTTAAAAAAAAAAAAAAGTAAAGTGCGAAGCTGGTACACTTTGTCATGATTTATTCAGCAGGGGAAGCTTTCAGGTCAAAGGGAATACATCCTCACAATGTACTCAGCTTCTGTGGGTGGTCTCTGCCTTGGATTTGTATTTAATTCATGGCCCCCATGTGACAGGGCCACAGTCTACAGGTAAGCAAAGTCATGGTAATTGCATATGTTCCCACACACATGAAATAAACTCATATTTATATCAAGCAGCAATCATATATCCATATATGTCACAATATTAATCCTCCCTCACAAGCAACGCTTCTTTGCAAAAATGATATTCTTTCAGAGTTCATACTGTATATCTGAGCCTGACAGCCACACTAAAGTTTCTATCCCATGACCTTACACTTCATTTCAAACGGTAAACTGTGGGTTATGGCCCGCTGGTGTATTGCTGTTAACAGCAGGGAGGCAACGAAAGTCGGAGAAGTGTGGAGGGTTATGGTCTACAGTTACACACTGAACCAGACCAATGCGCTCGGGTCTTTTCACTAATACTGGGGAAAAAAACTCATAATCACACTGCATGTTTCTACCATATTAACTCACATACTACCCCAGTGGTGTAAATCTTTCAATATTTTAGATGAAGAAATAAAAGGCTGCAAAGCTTGCTGGCTTTCTGTGTTACAAAGACTGACCCCTGCCACATAAATAAAGTGTTTCATTATGCAAAAAGAAGGTGATGAACAGAGAGACGTGACTATTGAAAGCATGTGGCTTGCATACAAATGCTTTCCCCTTCTCACTTGTCTTCTGCTATATTCTCTTCTCTTGTAGAAGCTTCTTATTCTTCGCATACAGATCCTCACACAGTGCGAGATGACTGGCAATAATCTTGTTGCATCATTATGACTCAATGTCCTCAAGGTTGTTTCCATGCAAAAATAATAGTCCATTTAATATCCTTTTACAAGATCTGGATTGGATGTTGTAAATAAAAGAGAAATGATGCAAGTGAATGTAACAAGATGTAGACAAGAATTGGCCTTTGTAAATGTTCTTTTTTATTGAGGCTAAGTGTACTAAAAGTGCCAGCTACATATAAAATGACACTATAAAGCAGAAATCCAGCAAAGTAGTGAAAACTCATAGAATAACAGAATTGATTCAGGCTGAGGAACACTTAAATGAACGAACGAGTGAAGTTGTTTAAAATGGGAGAAGCAGGTGGAGAGGAGGAAAAGAGCAAAATAGAATAAAGGGTTAGAAAAAAAGACCTTGATGGCCTTGCACGATAAAGAATGATACAAAGATACAAGTAGCGCCACGACAAATGGGGTTTTCCTTGACAGTGCTGTCATGAGCAAGGAACAAAAACGTCAGGGAAAAGAAAAAGGTTACACAAAGGGCACATCTCTTGTTTGGCTGTCTCAACAATCATCCTATAACATGATACCTGGACAGTTGCTCCTTTGAAGTGGCCCTGGATGGCCTTGTCACAGGAAGGAGCACACAGCAAGACTCATACAAGTTCAACTAGCCATTACAGATCTGTAGAGAGTGTGAAATGGCAAATGACATAGTGTGGGGTATTGTATAGAGGAGGTATAGGGGGAGGGAAGGGAAATAAAGGAGTGGCAGACGAGTGCAGCAGTCTCATTTCACGTCCTGCTTCTCTCTGTGTCATTCGGGGGGCAATTCCATGACAATTATGAGACAAAATTGTTGAAGATATATCTCTATGTGACTGTGAGTGTTTTCTTAACAGGGCAAGAATAATTTCTTCCCTAAAAACAGGATGCGAAAATCCCCCTGTTGATACTATCAGACAAAAAACAACAATATATTATATACGGAACCACATCGTTGTTTAACTTCATTTAAATTGCTACAATACCGCAACCCTTGTGAGAAGATACTTCTGGTGTGAAACATAATTCAAGTAACCGTTAAGTTTAAGTATTTACGTCAACTCAATTTTTGAACCGAACGACACAGTTTTTTGACTGAAACTCCTTTGAACACCCAAATGCTGTGTTCTATTTTGATTTTTGTTGCAGATTCCAATTCTTTAGGTCCTAATCTTTCCAAAAAGCTGTCTTATTAGTATGTGGACTGTTGTTAGGGCACCATAATACAGTTTGAAAAACTCCTTGACCGCTCAAGGAGGCATTTTTGGGAAATCTTGCTCATATCGTGCCGGATATTCATAGTTTTGATCAAAATATCTTTTAAAAGTGATTTTTTTGCAGATATAATTTTTTTTCCCAAGACTTTGCTGAACAGATACATACAATACAGATATTGGAATTAATGTGGGGTTCCTACGATGACTCAAACACAGGGGAAAAGGAAAAAAAGTCTGTAACCAAAACTGGTTCCACCGTGCTTAAAGGGTAATAAGTGAGACTTATTTGCCACTTCACAACTTTGCTTTGCAAATTAAACTTACAAGTAATTGTAAGTTTAATTTGCAAAGCAAAGTTGCAACTTAAATATATATATATACATATATATATATATATATATATATATATATATATATATATATATATATATATATATATATATATAATATAATATGCATAAAAGAGTTGACAAAGTTACAACTTAAATATATATATGTATATACATATATACATATATATGTATATATGTATATACATATATATACATATATATAATAAAATATGCATAAAAGAGCTGACAAAAAAAAAAACGTGTAAGGCAATGTCAACCACAGTGAGGCATAACTTTGTAAATGTCCATTGTGTCATTAGACCCCCCAGACAAAGTGGATTTTTCATTGAGTGGCACAGTATATAAATAAACTATATTAACACAAAAGGCTTCAGGCCATGTTGCTGTATTTTAATTGTAATTATTATGTTTAATTACAGTAAGTAAGAAAAAAACTAAAATAGTATCGCTGGAAAGGGAAATATATAACTACATTACTAGAACACGAGTGTATTAATGTTCCTTGAAAATATGGTTCAAACTTACAAACTAACATAACACACATTTTCCGCTGCTCTTCCAGTTAAGTGGATGAGTGTATTCAAGTGCAAATTGCATGCTTACTTGTTTTACTGTATCATGTAGTTTCTAAAGCAGCTCACGCTTACCCAAGGGGAAACCTAACAATGTGTAAGAAATGCAGGTGTGTTAAGCAAATTAAATTGTATGTAGGTAAAGGTGGAGTGGTAAGTGTTGATAAGGTTGTCTGCTCTTGATGTGCAATCGAGAGATAAGTGTTCAACTTCATGAATATACTAAGTGCTGATGATGACAACTGCAAGCTGTTGAGCCAACCATCATCAGACAGCAGGCATTTATATTTTCCTCAAAATAAAGGTCAACACTGTGATTGTTGTTTATTCACGGAAGCCTCTATGAAAAGTGTTTGACATAATAATAATAATAGTAACAATAATAGCTAGGATTTATATAGCGCCTTTCATGAAACCCAAGGACGCTTAACAAAGACATAAATAAACACAACAAATGTAACAGTAGCTAGAGGACATAGGCTTTGGTGAAGAGATGAGTTTTGAGAAGTTTTTTGAAGGTGTCCAGGGATGGTGTGTTGCGGAGCTCTATGGGGAGAGAGTTCCAAAGTGTGGGGGCTGTCACACTGAAGGCTCTGTCCCCAAAAGTTCGCATTTTTGTGTGAGGGATGGAGAGCTGACCCGTGCCTGAGGATCGAAGGTTCCGGGACTGTGTGTAAGGGTGGAGGAGGTTAGATAGATACTGAGGAGCCAGGGCATTGAGGCATTTGTAGGCGAGGAGGAGGATCTTGTAGGTGATGCGGGACTTGACCGGAAGCCAGTGGAGGTGGATGAGGGTGGGGGTGTTGTGCTGCCAGGGCTTGGTGCGGGTGAGAACCCTGGCAGCTGACATGATGAAGATCCAATGTTTTTAAACCCGATTAAAAAAATGTGAAACGTGGGCAGACATTACTCTTTTCACATAACACTATCAACGTGTCTATGCCACATACACTTTTATTTTTTTTACACCTACCTACACACAGGATTATCTGCCACACCTACACCACTACACCAATCCGATTATACTGAACCAAGGCCCACACGTTTATTTACTGTCACATACACAACAATTACAAAGTGGCAGTCCAAGACCAGTCTGTGTGAGTTATTGTGTGTGAGTTATTGCCTTATGTCCCCAAATGAGTGATGGTTGAAAGCTCTTGAAATAATTTGATGACAAGTTATTGAAGCATGATGATCTGTTATGATTTGCAAACTGTTTCAAAATCGCAGTTTGCCTGGCATGCTATTGCTTGTGAACAAAATGCTATCCAAACTGCCCATTATCAAGGACTGCCTATGCTCACGCATGCAACTAACATGAGTTGGAAGTGCAACATTGTGAATGACCTATCTTGCAGTGGCGGGCCGTCAGGGCCAGGTAAGCCTTCTCTGCTGGCCTAAACACAATCACAAAGTTATAGCTATTTTATCATTTCATTTTAGTATTTCTTTTTTATTTCCTTTTTTTTAATAATTAAAAGTTATATCTATTTTATAATATAATTGTTTTTCACAAATACACTACATGTATTATAATAATTTTTCCCTATTAGCTTATTTTCTCATTGCACAGCTCCTGCACAGCTCCAATTCCCATCTGTTCCTCAGCTTCTGGCCAGCACGCTGGCCAGGGGCGTTTCTAGGATTCAAGGAAAGGGGGGGCTTAGCCCCTAGAGAACTGGCATGTGTGCGCGCGGCAATTTTTTTTCATTGTATTTAATTTATCCATTGTTTCAGACAGTTCATAGATTGGTTCAATCAAAAAGAGTGTGATTTTGTTCTGTAGTTTTGCTTGCATTCATTCAGTTATGACAACAGAAGAGACAGAATTTCAGGGTCATAGTGAACACAAATATGAACTTTTCTCAAATAACGAGAGAGAAATACTTTTCCTGCTTTTAAAGGAAAGACGGATAAACTAGCTTTCAAATCCACGTCACTCCCAAATCCAATGGATGGAGAATGGACCTGTCAGTGTCCACTTTTGAGTTGTTTACTTGTTTTATTTTGAGCAGAAGGGAATAAGATTTTGATCTATTTTGTTGTCTGTGTAGTTTTCACAAACCAATCATATTTTATGCTAATTTGGACACTATCACTGAGATAAAGATGAACTAGTTCAGTGTCAAATATACCATTCAATAGTAAAAAAAAACATGAATAACAAAAATAAAAAATAAAAACATTTCAAGTACATCTTAATTATCGAATGATAAATATTGTACTCCTTGGTATAGTTTACTATGAGATAAACTCCTTGGTGTAGTTTACTTTGAGATAAACTCCTTGGTATAGTTTACTATGAGATAAACTCCTTGGTGTAGTTTACTTTGAGATAAACTCCTTGGTATAGTTTACTATGAGATAAACTCCTTGGTGTAGTTTACTATGAGATAAACTCCTTGGTGTAGTTTACTTTGAGATAAACTCCTTGGTGTAGTTTACTATGAGATAAACTCCTTGGTGTAGTTTACTTTGAGATAAACTCCTTGGTATAGTTTACTTTGAGATAAACTCCTTGGTATAGTTTGCTATGAGATAAACTCCTTGGTCCTAGTGCCCTAAGGTTAAGTATGATGATAGGCTATTGGATTGTAATTTTAAGGGGAGAAAACATACAAACCAGAACACACGCACATATGTAGCATGTTAGAGTTAAGTTGTCCATGTGAAAAACAATAGTTTAATTTAATGACATCACCAAAATAAAAATAAAATTAAAAAAAAGATTTTTTTTTTTTCATTTTTTTTTTTTTTAAATTAATATTCGGGGCTAATTAAAAAACATCCGGGGCTAAAGCCCCTGCTTTACGCTCTTGTCCAATCTCATTTCACCTCTGTTTCTCCTTATGAAGAAGAAGAAGCCGATTAATCTACATGGTGACAGCCAGCTAGATGGGCTGTCACACTCCGGTACACTAGGGGCGGTATGCAGCTAGTCAAGTTGGTTGCGATCCGCAATTAAACTCAAGCAGCAGCAGCAGCAGCAGCCGCAGCCGCAGCCGCAGCAGCAGCCGCAGCCGCAGCCGCAGCCGCAGCAGCAGCCGCAGCAGCAGCCGCAGCAGCAGCCGCAGCAGCAGCCGCAGCAGCAGCAGCCGCAGCAGCAGCCGCAGCAGCCGCAGCAGCAGCAGCCGCAGTAGCAGCCGCAGCAGCCGCAGCAGCAGCAGCAGCAGCAGCAGCAGCAGCAGCAGCAGCAGTATAATTTCCCTGTGGACACTGTATAACACTTGGACCTGCTGTCCGCCCCGCGGCGCATCTCACCCTGCTTGGCAACCCGAGGTGCGATGGAAAGCAGGTCTGCGCTAGCTCGCTGTTAGATCGGAAGGGGGGGGCGGCGTGCGAACAGCTGACGCAGGGAGAAAATCCACGACCCGCCACTGCTATCTTTTAAATGCAATGATGTTTTGCAGCTAAATTCCAGGTATCAGACAAAAATCCGGCCTGACCGTGAATCAACCTGCATAGTTTTTGTCAAAGGCGACCCAAGCCTGAACCACAGCTGCAGTTTCTATAAATTATTAAACATAAAACTGTAATTTGAATGTCAACTGATCTTACCAAATGCATAGCACATCCTATAAAGCTGTTATTTGCTTCATTCAAGCCCAAGGGAATTTTGAGAAATTACAACCCGGCCCGGTGGGTCGAGCCCAATTGGTTTCTGGCAGAGAATCAAAGATACCAGAACTCCCCCACTGCTTTCCTCTCTTCATCGGGGGGAAAGAACAACAAACGAAATGCTTAACTGTCTCCAAGACGAAGAAAATATTGGAAGATTTAGGTGGGGTTAGGAAGTAGACATTGAAATTAAAATCTCTTAAAATTCAGGCACATGCCATAACGCCTGAGTATACAGATGTAGCCATTTGTAATATAATGACTATGGGTGGAGGTGGCGAGTTCTCCTTTTGTTCTCTCTCAAGCTTATATTTATCATTATCATTAGGAGACAACAATGCCAACCATTTTGTTCTAAATGAGCTCAAGTCTCTTCAGGTCAGACCGTGCAACATTTGTATATATTGCTCAAGTAATATCAAACATTGGTATTGACTTATGGAGGTCACCAGAGTCAGGCAAACCTCCCAGAAATCATGATGTGAGTAGAAAAAGTCGTTTGCAGAGTCTATACTGGCTGGCCTTGCAACACATTGTCCTAAAAGCTGTGACACAGTGATAGGTTGGCGTATACATGAACATGACAAACTATGGATATATGTTAACTGAATTTTTAGTAGGTATTGGGAACTGGCTGAATCCCTGCTATGTCCAATTCAGTGTATTTGCAGTGGAATCAATTTTGGCCCTATTTTCATGCATGCACGCTAGCTCAGAAAAGAGAGGCAGCACAAAAGGCTGATTTACATTTTGCAATGCAATGCAAATTCCTTGTTAGTAAGTACCTTTACATTTTCAAATCAAAATGATGCTGACTGGGACTTTCAGACAGCAAGCCAAAAGCTTCCATGATAAGCATTTTTTATTGTACTGTTGTGTCATTGATTTATTTTGTACACTTAGAACATTCCACTATCTTGCTGCTCTATATCTGACTTTGACACACATACAGAGTACAGGGCTCACAGGAAGCCAGGAGCAGTACCCCTGGTTCAGGTCTTGCTCAAGGAATCTCAGACAGAGACTTACCTGAGGTGGAGGGAGCCCTCCTGCAGCCGGTGGACAGTCAGGAAACATGCTATTTCGTTTAGGCGTGCTGCACTGACAGGATGGGGAGGGGTTCGACATGCTCCAGTTCCCATTGAGGAAGGTGTCATTGACGGACTGATCCACGGATGGAGTGAACCAATCAGAGCCATTGGAAGAACATGGAAAATTCCTAAGAGCAAACAATGGAGTGGATAAGAGTGTTTAACTGGTTATAATGTCAACCACACCTGCTGAAACACATACACAATATGCTTTCTTATCGTAACCCCCCATGTAACGTTTGTGTAGAAGGGGGAAACAAAAAAAAACATGAATAGTGATGGTATTATATTCACTTCTATCCCTTTCACTTGTACATAAGTCACAAGTAATACATTAACAGATGTGTGGTTTGGGTTCAAAGAACTTTAGCAGAGTAAGATGCACAAGCTCTTGTGAACTATGTGGGCTCCAAGCTAATACTGTAATCCCATTTCGTTTTTACGTTCATAAAAGGTATTCATTATTCAAGTTATTCTGATCAGGATGATCCGGAGAGTGTGTGAAAAGCTAATCATTTATTGATCAAATGGATTCTTAGAATTGTCTGTAAAAATATAATGCAGAGCACTCCTTTCCAATGCTCTGGGTTACTTGGCTTTTTTACAGCTTGTTCTATTTCAGCAGCATTTCTTGACGGAGGCAGAGACATGCTCTGACATGCATACCTCCGTGTTTGCACTTACATGAACACTAGCCACACATACACACCATGCGAAGCTGAACACTTTACAAGTACCATTTGGCATGACTGCATATGCGTACACTAACGCAATTATTTTAGCCTCTTGAGTATAAACGCTTACGGTATTGGGTCTCCATTCATGCAGCGACTCCCAAAGCCAGGATTGTTCACCAAGGTTTCCACCACCTTAGACACCTCCACATTAGCTGGCCCATCATTGCTGTACATATTAGGGGATATAATCAATACAAGTACAAATTCAAACATTTCAATGTGCAATAAGGTTTTTAGATTTATCTCTCATAGCAGGTGCACGACAGTTAAATCCTCGAGCATCAGTCAATCTGTCACAATGTCAATAAAACAAACCAAAAAGTCTCATTTGGGTATTATGCTCTGACATAAGCACAAACAAAACCTTTTGGTAGAGCCGTGGTAGAACTGTCCTTATTAGAAACTGGTCTTATAAAAACAGGAATGTACAGGCTAAAATGTGAAGTGACACTAGGCATAGCTTATTAAACGGGCTGTAGTATTGATTGGTTGAAGGAGAGCTTGAGGAAGACAGCCTCTGGCCTGATTTAAAGAGGAATTATCCAAATAGACGTTCAAAATGGAAACACTAATCGTGGTCTTGGTGGTCATGATCTGTCATCGCTTCAGATCTATCAGTCCATTGGTCCATGATGGAGTCTATCCTGAACAGATGAATTGATTTATAGAATGATCTCTGCAGTCTTGATTACATCTAAATGCTTGATATTTGCAACCAAACATCTTTAAGGTTCTGTGTTGGGTCGAGACCACACATTCAGTTCCAAGAGAAGACCGTCAACAGTCAATAAGAGCTGAGTTCACAGAAAAGTGACATTCTGACTCACACCTCTCCTGTGGGTTTGACTTTTGTCACAGTTGACAGCAGGGATTACTTGAGATTACGGGCCCTGCAATATCGAAACAGAATAATTATTTCAGTTAAATGTGTGATATGTCTCCACATGTTTGTGCCAAAATGCATTGTCACAATTAGTTAGGGTTTACGAAGTATTCTAATCTGTCTTACATCACAATTGGTTAGGATTTAAAACGTTTTATAATCTGTCTCCCTTCACAAACGATTACCATTTTACAAGTCATCTAATCCGTCTTCCACATTGGCAGAGCACAGGAGTTTAGATGATCATTAATCTTAAACGTGTCTTGACATTGGAGAAGGCCTGAAAGGAAATGGCATGCATCAGGGAATCCGATGTGGTGCATTTCAAGTAAATACTCTCCAGCAATGTAGCACGCAAAGGGGACTCAATCAAGAGTGAGAGAGAAATCTTTGAGTTTGCCATCTTTTTTCTTTGAAACATGAATTCCCAAAACACCATTGACAGATCACTGATTCACACTGTTTCTCTATGGTTTGAGTCCAGCTCTGCCCTCATGAGTGTGCACGCACATTCCAATATGAGCCTGTTCAACATTCTGTGTACAGTATAGGCTCTTCCCAGCCTTTCATTATTATCTGAGTGTCCTGTGCATATCTACGCCTTGTGTCTCAGTTAAACAATCTTCCAATTTCATTCTCATTACTAACCACACACATTCTGCCCTTTATCTTAAAGGTACCGTGGGAGTTAAAGCACAGTGTTTCATAAAGACCATTGTGATGGCCTTCTGCCAGCAGTGGCCACAGCCCAGCCAGCCATTTGGAATAATACAGTGTTCACTGTCTCATTTAGAGGCGTCTCCATGAAGGTCACACGGTCACTTCCTTGGCCACCAGTGAGCGCAATTGAAGTAGCCTGATTGTAAAAATGGATTATGTGCAGCCATCTGTTTTACAATTAACAATGGCTGGGTTACCACGTTATTTGAGATAATAAAACTATTGGACAGTTCCAAAATGAAGACTTGTGCATATACACAGAAACAGTGGAACTAATGAATAGTTCATCTAGTCAAACATCACCGAAGTATGAACTGAGACAACATTAGAAGAAAGTCAAATGAAGGCTACATTCATTATATTACAGGAATAACCCCTTTGGAGAATAAAACAAAGAGTATTATTCAGTGTAAATATTACTGTCCGTATTCTGATATCTCGTTCCAATTTCTAAAACAAGAATTACATTAACCAAAAACTAGAAATACAGAGGGTGACTAATGGCCATTATCGCCACAGATCTTCTACTTCTAAATTAGATCGATCGTTATCTTCAGTCATTCTCAGCTAAAATGATCATTGACATGCATATGTATATAATGCAGAATGCTCCTCTGAATGAACTGTTGAGATGAAAAGGCACACTACTTTTAATCACACTGTCATCATCAGGCAGTGTGTTTTAAAAGTCACTTAAGAGAAAAGACAATATTTACTAATTGGCCAGAGGGAATGTCAGAAAAATTAAAAACACTCCAGTTTTATAACGCATCATACAAGAACCATTCCAAGGAATTCCCAAGAGCACCAAATGTGTAGTTCAAGTTTAGTCACAAGAGACTATGTGACAAAGTAGGCGAATCATGCTGCATTGTGTTATATATAATTATATATAATATCAGAGTGTCATGTAAAGGTCTTGTCAGTCTTTTGAAAACACCCATTTTCCACAACATTGTACAATTGGGTTGATAGGTGTCTTCCAAGGTGTCTCTGAGATGGTTGTTGGTAAGTGCTCATGACATCTCTTTGTACACCATGCATTGGTCATAAAGGCAGTAATAATAGTGGTGGAAGTAGTAACAGCAATTAGACTGGGGTTGACTGTTTCAGCACCATACTAGAGAAAGAGACTTGAATGTTTTAACACTGTGGACAGTGATTATATTACATCCTTAGCAAAGGTAAAATACAGTAAAAGAAGAAAAGCACAACATTGTACTTTTAGACATGTAATGTAGTGTTCTAAAAACAAAGGTTGTGGATTGTTTTAATATTCTAGCTTCAACTTCAAAAGAGAAAAAAGAGTTGTGCTTTATAGAACCTTTTAGGGAATCAATCACGACCAATAATAACAGCAGCAGTGTCCTCAAGTGTTCATATTTCATATGTGATGCCAACATTTTGAGAAGACCGGTCCACCAAAAGAAGTAGCATGACACTTTATACAAAACCCTATCAGTTGTCAATGCAGTGGACTGGTACTGTGTGGCTATAACCAAATACACAAAAGGTTGAAGAAGTGTTTGTCGTTTGCATTAAGTATAGTGCCACAACAAAGTATTACAAATACCCACCACTATGTTGAATGGAAACAAAAGTGTATAAATACATCAACCCAAAAAAAAAAAGTCTGAAGTTAGTCTCACAAATAATCAGTTTCAGGTAACAGTGTTGTGTCTTGACATCTTCAAAGTGAATCCCTACAAAGTGCTGCCAGGGGAAATGAAACACCTGCAGGGTGGATAAGCAACGACATCTTCATGTCAAAAGAACATAGTATGAATACGTGTCAAGATTAGTTTGATGGTTTGGACAGATGCTGTAACGATTGTTGCATATTAGAATAAAACTTTTTCCAGCACTTTTGTTGTTCCAGAGAATGAAGAGTCATGTTGCAGCAATGTTTAGCCTACTAATGGGAATATGGAGAGATGTTCTCAAAAGATTATATTCAAAAGACAGTGGAGAAACATATTCAATTCTTTCTTAGGTGGTCATTATTATGCACTATACTTTCTAGGGTAAGATTCTATTAAAACATCTATGTGTTTTTATGTTTGTGTCCTCATCCTTTGCAATAACTCAAGTTTGTATTCAGTGGGTGTTGAAGTCCACCAAGGCCGTGCCTTGTCACCCAGTATGTGTCTTCTCAATGACAGAGTAGCAAGCTGCCACCGAGGAGGGGACAGTGTCCAGATTGATGACCTCAGCAGTGCAAAAATCCCTTGGTGATCAAACAGCATGAGCGGCACTCTGACATCTTTTTTCTTTGATTTTCTGTCGTCAAAGCTTACATTTCTGACAGTGTATTGTTCATCTATTCGTGCTACTATAACTAGGCAGCTCTTCTTTTTGATTAATTATTCATGCCCTCTCTGCCTCTGATAACTAGGGTTGGGTACCGAGAACCGGTGCCAGTATGGCTGCACGGTATATAGATACTAAAAAGGTAGCGCGGTGCCCGCACGTTAAAATCGATTATTAAAATAGCGGATCAGAGCACACTCGCTGCTCTGCTCTCTGTCTGCCTGCATGCAGAGCGGGGCTCGAGGGGGCGGGGCTTCCAGCGCTCACACACACAGTGCGCGCACACAGAGATCGCTAGAGACACGAGCACGAGCTTTTGAACGTCCGTCCTTGGCTTGATGGAACAAATCTCTCCAGTTGATATGAATGATGACGTGTAGTCCAGTAAAGCGGCAGTTTGTAGGATCCAACAGTGTCTGAGTTCTGTTGCACACGATCCCATCAGGCCATGATGCTTGTGTCTGTTCTTTTTTTAAATATATATTTTTATAGTTTGAAGTTAAAAGGTTTGAAGCTGTAGTTTGAAGTGTGTTTTGTATGTACTTATTTATTTATATCTATAGTATACTTTAAACAGTTAATAATATTGTTCAATTTGAAGAAAAAAAAATTGCCTTGGCAATAAAAAAGTATCGGTTCAGGCACCGTTTAGGCAGCGGTAACATTTTAAAAGTATCGGTTTAGCACTGGTATCAGAAAAAACCCAAACGATACCCATCCCTACTGATAACAGTAAACATAATTTTCTCGAGAATTTCTTTCCCTGGAAAAATATTGTTGCCTCTGGGTAATTATATTATTTGGTGTGTTACAACATTAAGCAACATTAAACTTAAAAACATTCACAGCTAAATTAAAAGCAGTGCTGAATTAGGTCAAAATGTCATAATTAACTATAACAAACACAACATTTTATAGTATATCATAAAGGTGTTACCTGTAAAAGGTGGTTTGAGGATCATACATCCAGGGTTGCAGCTCCAGACTCGGATATTCAGTGAATGGTGGGACGATGAGCGAGAAGATCAGAGACAGGCACACAAAAACAGCAGGCAGGACCACCTAGGAGGATGGTAACAATGCCAAAAACGGTTTCAGACATTTATGCTGCTACACATGAAGTCCTCTGTAGTAAAATGTGATAAATGTGGTAGAAGTCTCTAAATACGGAGACAACCGGTTGATTTCAATGCTGTACACATATACAGAATGAACATAACAGTACTAACGACTAAAAACCAAAATAGCAGAATGCGGCAAACATTTTTTTAACGATTTGACTGAAAAACGTGATCATGCAGCTACTGTGCAGTGCAGAAGGACAGAAATATGTCCGGCATTTTAAATGTGAGGACAGTTCATTTTAAGACCTTTGTAGTAACAACATACAATGACATCATTCTCAGCGATAATATCAAAGATGGCCTAAACACGTTGACATGGGTGATACAGATGTTTATCTATGCACTGGAGGCACAACAGCAAATGATTCAATGCAAGATCAATTTGATCACTTCCCCACCCGAGCCTCCTCGCTGTCATTACGTGCTACAAAATGACTGATGCAATCCACAATATTGCGGCCGCTGTGATAATGTGTGCACATTAATATGCTCTACACACACTTGTTTGGGCTCTTCTGCATGCTTTATGAGTTTGATTAAACACTTCCAACACTGCCACCATCATCTGGCCACTCAGACATAATTAGTTTCTCAACATTTTCTTGTCCTTTTTTATTTATTTTTAACCAGGCGCTGCCACGCTTCTCCTATTCCCCCCCACCCATTCAATCCTCTTTTCTTCGTCATGTAATTCTCTTTTCATTTCCTTGTTAGAGCTGACAAAAAGGTCAGTGGGAAAAATGCAAGCTATCTTTAATGTTTAATCACTCGAAGGTTGGAGCGCACTCGGCAGCAGGGGGAGGTTTGCGTACACTTGATTAATTGCAGGGCCTGCAATTTGCCAGGCCAATTCAAGATGCTACAATTGAAAATCCTAAATGTACTGCACGGAGCTACGGCCATGGAAATGTGCTTGGAAGAAAGATAAAGAGAGTGCAATGAGAGTGAAAAGCCTAATGACAGGCCGCAAAAGAAAGAACTATTTTTCTTTCTGTTGCTTTCCCTTTCTTTTTATTTCAACAGTAACAGATGGTATTTCTGCCATTGAGAGAAATCTGGGGGGGGGAAAGGAGAGATTATTATACTCACTAAGCCAAGGCACTTCGATGAACAATGTACGCGTTTAGCACATTTTTAAATTCAGTGGGGATTTAAAGAGGAGGATGGGATTATATGCAAACTGGGTATAAACACCAAAACACAATTAAGATGTGTTTTATTTCCTGCAAAGTCCAATGGCTCATTAGATTTAGTTGGTTTCCTCAACAAACATTTATGTCTTTCCTATTTCATTTGTGAATTCAATGCTGCAGCTTGCGTTCAAGTGCATAATAGCTTTGGATATTTTCATTGACGTGTTAATGTGGTCTTTTCTTTTCTCAGTGTTCAGATAAAACACAACAAATACTTGGTCTCAACTTATTGTCAAGCGTAAACACAAATAAAACAGAAACAAATGAACGAGTCATGCTGTAGCTGGAATTAGATTAAAAAACAACCTACATTCTGAATTACAAAACGTAAATCATCTGCAGCCTCAGAGCAAGGTGGCTGCAGCTGGAAAAAGCTTGTTGTAGTCAGTTCAGTTTGAGCTCCAAACACCAGAACCCTTCAACTCATCCACCGAAACCACTAACTGCTTTTCCCTGATTCTGACATTGCCAGCACTCCAATGTCCCCAACTTTCATCCCCATAAATCACTGCTTTTGTGTTACATGCCATAATCTCTTTTATATCCCCCTAACCGCTTGTATTCAAAGAGATTACCTCACCACACAATCATATCTCCTGACAATGGGAGCTGTTGACATGATGGGAAAGAAAAACCTCCTGCCAAATGAATAAAGAGGGAGAGGTAGGAGGTGCGCCCTTGCAGACAATGTGCACCTTTACATCCACGCTCACACACTTATCCTGCTCTGCGTCTCCACTAAAGAAGGACGTCCCAGATTGACAGTGACTAATGGGGATTGGTACTGCAGCAAATTAGAAGAAGAACCTCAGAAAGGTGAAACATTGTTCTCTGTCTCTGTCTCTCTCTCTCTCCACACACACACACACACACACACACACACACACACACACACACACACACACACACACACACACACACACACACACACACACACACACACACACTGCAGCACAAAGGAGTGAGCTGCATGAGCTTTTTCAGGTATGATAATTTCAGCATCATGGCAGCTGTCATAACTGATGGCATTACAAGATATTCACAAACACTCTATGAATCTAGATGGGTGGTATGTCAATTCAATTTAAGTCAGAACACACTTTTTAGAACTTGGGGGACAAAAATCACTTCAGTCCCTTAGAAATTGCTACTTACCAAAATTGATTTTGACTTGTTTAAATTAGGCCTGTTTATTGGTTTTGACTTTTGAAATTATGTTTATGAGGTGCAAAATGATATAGACGTGCACTTAATAGGCTAATAGCAGTCTGTCATCTCTGTAATTGTTAAGCGATCACATTTAATACATAGCTAACGAAAACACACGATTAGCACACAGTGAAATGAAGGAGAAGCAAATCATGTGTGTCACTTTGCCTTCCTGTTGACAATCACCGTTCAGCTGGAACTGAAGGTACTCTAACTGCTGGAAAAAACACCTTTCATAGACTCACTCTGCACCCAAATGTATGAACAGTTTCTTGCCAACACCAGACACGACATTGTGTCAACTCCATGAATTGACCCTACTTGAGATTAAACAGGTCTGGTCCCAGCTATCGACACTTTTTCTGCTCACAGAAAGTGATTTATGAAAACCAAAGAGCAAGTCCCCTCCACAACAACAATAAACACGTCGCTCATGTCGTCTCCAGCCTCTGAAGTCCCTCAAGTATTCCTTTGGGAGTAATGATGATGATTGTTCGTGCAGTTCACTGATGATATTACATCATTCTTGGCGCTGCTCTTCACATTTTTCAAACTTTTTCCTTGTATCCGATATACTACCCTCAAATTGCTTCTCACACAACTTAAATTCCACAACTATTGAGCAAATCAAGATGGATGACATGACTTTTCCCTGAAGATCTTAAATGAGCTTACTCTATCATATTTGTCATTAACCGATTTCGAGTGGCAACATGTATTTCATACGATCCTACCTTGATCCTCCCATGCAACCCTCCTTCTATAACCCTTCAATTCATCAATATGACAGACGGAGGCCATTACCTGGGCAATGAGTCCCTTGCGGCTCCTTCGGGCGTGGTGGAAGCGCTTGATAAAAAGCGCCAGGAACTGCCTCCTGATCAGCTCCCATCCGGTGATGACCATGGATCCCTTCCCACCGACACTGGTGTTCCTCTTTAAGTCTGGAGTGGACATTAACCCACCATGTAATTTATTACCAATGCACATGTAAAATATCTGGAAAGCACACTAATGGCCGTATCAAATATAACTTAAGTATAAAACCTGCCAGCTTCACGAGCTAATTCCACAGTGTAACAGCTATTTTTTTTTAAATAGATCATAATTTGGTAATTGAGCAAGACTAAGAAGGGAAAAGGTGATCAACAAGAGCTTTGTAGACACCTTGGTTTTATGTCTCACATTCTCCAGAATATCTTTGCTAAAAAAGAGGACTATCTTGCCACAGTAGTTATTAAGAGAATAAAGCATATTCTGATTGAAAACCGTTTTCATGGCGAAGACATTGTATGAAAGTGATTTTCTTTCATCAGGGCAAAATTGAAAAACTAAAGAGACAGGTTAGATAACGTTGTATGGATTTTAAGGAAATTATGTTAGAAAATTCAGACAGAGACAGAGCCCTTGTTTATTCCTTCTTTTCAAAATGGTCACTGAAGTGAAACAGACAAATTGAAGCCAAAGTAAATTAGGTTATTAACTGAAGAATAAAAGGCGTATGGAAAACAGACATTTGCGAGCATAATCAAACTAAGATTGTCTGTACAACGGACGTGGTACTGTACCTACCTTCCACTTTACTTGTGAACCTTTCCTTTAAGTCTGCATGAGAAAGAAACAAGCCTCAAGGTTAATTTGAACTATTTGAAATAGCACCTATAAATATTAGTATTGGTCCACTTTCTGCATTGAGTAAATTCACAAAAGTTTAATTGAGCTTCCTTCATTAAAACACAACTGCAAGATACATTTGGAGAGACTTGCCACTCATTCCAGAGACTTGCTCTGTTTTCATGTGGACGCTGGCGATGCTGTTCCGCTTGGCTGTACGGGAGCCTCTTCTGCAGTCTCTCACCAACAGCTCCTTTGTTGCTGTGGGAATACAAATAAGATATGTTGTTTTGGCCTGACCCAATTTAGGGTTATAAATAACAATAAGAATAGCTACCTGCCGTATTGTTCCCTGAAAAAGCAAGAAACCATGTGTTTTAGGAACGTGAGGAAATGGGTTTTTAGATTAAACTGAAAAGGGGAGTTGCTTGCTGATGGATGGTAGATTTATCCACTGAGATCGATCAATGAGAAATAAGAATGGATTGGTAAGCACAATATCATTCTGTATAAGTATGAATGCCATGTGCACAGGGGTAAGAAAAGCGCCTGGGAAAAAAATTACTTTTCCCTTTGAAATAGCGAGCTATTATCTGCAAGCATTGCCCCAAAGTCTGCCAGTCACCTGCTGTTTACTTTCACTCCATGATAAGTTCCACTGTTAATGCAGTTTGTTTGTGTTCAGTATTTCTTGTATTCCTTTTTTTGCATATCAATTGCTATTTTTTTGTTTCTAGTCAATCATAGGATTGACTATTTGACTGAAATAACTGCAGTGTGGATGCAAATGAAATGGCATCTCTGGGGCTAGGTTAGTTGGCGGAGGCGAACCTGTTGGAGAATCATCACGAATATGTTAAAGACTCAAGGAGGAATTAGCTTGCAGACGGGATGCATCATAGTCTATCACATTAAGCTGTTGTGTTTCTGTAACAGAGGCATGATTGTATTTTCCCATGGCAGACATAAAATACAATGTTTTAAACAGTCATGAATATTACCAACATTTACTAGTGGATGTTGTTAAGCTACATGCGTTTCCAGAAAAGATGATATACATTACACCGTTCATCCCCGTAACATGTGATAGCATGCAAACATATTGCCACCTTACTTGGCATTTCTGCGTCCACTTCAGTATCTTCTGCCACTTTAAGAAATATCTGTGAAATTAAGAAAATGATGCATTGATATAATTTCTCAAGGAAGCTACAGTATGTTTCCTTTCCTTTTATGTAAGCATGCACACAAGCAGGCAAACTAATGCTACAGAAGTAGATACGATAGTTACACTATCATGTTTCTGCTTTGAATAAGATCAGGGTTGTGCATCCACGGAGACCCTAACCATTGCTTGAGCACCTGCCAATTGGCCTCTCTAAGATAAGTGCCCTCCTTGGCATCATTTATTAATTTAGGCCATATGTCAAAAATAAATAAATCTGCATATTCAAGAAAAATCTCTGAGTGACCTTCTGTTATTTTATTCTGCTGTGTGTGTTAAGCCCCGTTTCAACATCTGCCTTCTAAAAAGTCTCTGAACAACCCTGGAAAAGCCTACAAAATGTGTACTGAATATAATTTTATGTGGTGAATCACATCAGTCAAAAACATAAAATCTAACTGCTGACATCTTAAAAAAGTCAAAGAGTCCTTTAAGAGGTTTTTTATATCAATAACCAGGATAAATTGTATTATATGACCAACTTCCATGAAACATCCCATTCATCAGCCCTTGTTTATTAGTGCCTTAAATTGAAAATCACTGCGTATTTCAACTGAAGTGTCATTGGACTTCAATGAAAACATGGATTGATGAAATAACCTTGTCTTGTCTGAATTTTAGAAATGCAAAAGGAATAATTTAGATTGCCTGCAGGCCATGAGTGTCTGATTCATGTCTGAGTTACACGAAGAGTATTAACCGACAGTCACTCAGCTTTATGATCCAAGATAAGTCTGGATGGCAAAATACTGTGTGAGTCATAGGAAAAACATTAGACTGTGTACTGTACGTGTCGAGACTTTCATTGCGCTTTATTTTGCTGCTAGATACTGGGCAATACCTGCTAATGTCTCATGGATGCTAAATATACTAACACAACAGCCAGAATCTTCTTCACTTCCTAAAAGTCAACACAGGCGTCTTTCAATAAGTAGATGGGCATGAATGGGTGTGAGAAGGTGACTCCTTGTATGGAAGTACCTGGCATCAGTGTATGAATGGGTGTTAGTGGGTCAATGACATGTAGTGTACAAGTGCTTTGAGTGGTGGTCGCTATAGACTAGAAAGGCTCTACAAATGCAAGTCCATTTCACATTTAAAAGCAGATAGCCACCTGGAAGCAGAATACAACCAAAGCGTATTTCACCGGTGTTTCTGACCGTGAGTAGTCCTGGGTGTGTTTTCCCACTGTATTTCCCTGTGTAAATACTTATAACACTAATAATACCATAATAATAATAACATTACCACCAGGAAAATGCAGTACCTCTGCTAATTGAATCTGCTCTACTTTACAACCACTGTGGTCATGTCAGAGCAAGCGATCGTTAAGTGCATTTCACTGATGTTTCTGACTTCAAGTTACAGATTTAGAGATGATTTGAAAACTTTCTTTCTGAAGTAAAACTATCACGTTTCAAGCAGTAAAATAGTACAAAGTATAAAAAAAAGAGAGACAAGAAAAACAAGGGCAATGTCAGTACGTGAACTTTCTTGTTCCTGTGTGTATGTAGATATCTGCTCTATATGTGTGCATGCACAGTAGCTAGGTTTTCAATCCCACGCTTAGTGTACCTCCTCCAGCGTGGTGTCAGAGATGCCGTAGCTGGTCAGGCCGAGGTCAGCCATGGCCAGGTCAAGCCCTTGGAACAGCAGAGCAAAGGTCCCATCTCTGGCGCCACCATAAGGCAGTATGTAAGTGATCTCCTGACCGATGCTCTCCAAGAAGACCGCCTCAGGGACATGGCGGCGCACAATTTGATCCAGAGATGTCAAATCTTCTGGAAAATTACAGACCAAAAAAACACTAAAGGATGGTAAAATCACACGCACGCAAATAAATATTTATATCCCTCCTTTCATCCTTCATCCTTTTAGATGAAGTTCTTTGTTAGATTTATAAAATGGACAGAGGGTTCAAGAGCAACCACGACGATTCGCTGCAAAATAATACAGTGACTAACAGCACATTTTTAAACCAAATGTTGATGAAAAATTATATATACAAATAGGAACCAAATACATTTTCATATTTAAAAAACGCTGTGTACTGTATGGAGATCAACACATACCTGATGATGTGACCTTTAAACATACTAAAACAGATAATTCTCTTGTCTCATTCATTCTGAAGCTGGGTCTTAGTGAGAATCAATCAGGACAGTGTTGCAGAACGCATCGCATCCATTATCGATCCAGAACCTCTCATACATAATTACTGCAGCTTAACAACCAACGGCTTGGTGCTTTATGAAGAAGTAAATGGATCTGCCTCTCACATCAGATTGAATTATTTGTAAAAATGAGCGTGTGTATTACCGGTGTGTGCTGTAATAAAGAGAAATGTGCTGTCACTTGGAGAAATATGATTATTTGTATGGCATTTTCTATCTTATATTTAATCATCTTGTGTGTAATCGTTGTGAAGGTATGAGCATTGCTTTTCCATCCATAATAAACTGGAGCCGACCTAATATTTTTCTTCTGATCGTCTTTTACATTTGTACTTTTGTTTACTTGATCAAGGCTGCAGATGGTAAAAACAAATGAAATCCCCAGCACCACATGTTTTAAGTTGGTCTATATCTGTTCTGCTCCTGAGGTGTAACTGCATTATATTATTCTTACATGAGTCAATCCAGAAAAACTGACGTGAGGTTCAGGAAAATCAGATCTGATCCTTTACCCAGCACACTCAACTGTAAGGTCAATACATATTTGGTTAATACGTTGTTTGAGGATTTCGGCGGGTAACTATATTACAAAATCCTAGACTTAAAACCTGCAATAATATTTTTCCCAGGCCTCTATGGGGCAGTAAACACGTTATAAACACAACCTTGACATATTGTGTCTTTTTTGCTAAATTGGCCAACTTGTTAAAAAAAAAAAAAGTTGCTTATTCATACATCCAGCAGAAATGTCATCACTCATTTTGAGTCGTGTCTCTGGCCACCTGATGAATGGAAGTCCATTATTCACTCTCCTGTTCGCTCTGTTTTTGCTCTCCACCAATTACCTCGGTTAATATCTGGCTCTTCAGCTCCAAAATGCTTTTGATCAAGAACATCATTCAATTGCAGGGCATTTGTCATACTTTCAGAATATTATGGTCAATGTCCATCATTTTCCATTTCGTCTCCTACTTTTTCTGCACTCACAAAGCTCTTCCAACTCTCTCTATCACTAAAACCCCTGCTTTCCCATTTGTACCAACCATTTAACCATTTAACCTGAAGCGCACTCTACCAGTAGTAAGAACCTTTCAACAACATCTCAAGGCAGCAGCTTCTTTACTACTCCTGTGGTGTCTGTTGGTTTCATATTGAAAAGGTATAAAATAAATCTTTAAGCACATGGATCTTCAGATCACACAACTTGTATAGTTATTGTTGACATGTTTTTGAACTCTTCCAAGACTCTTGTGTGGTTTTAAAGAAAGCTTCCAACTATATAACATTTTGATAAAGTGTAGATTTACAGGTAAGGTTAGGGGCTAATCCTCAACTACGAATGGCGCTAACAGAGACAAAGTTTCCACCTGAGGGATCAGAGTTGTCCCAGCTCTGGCTGCCGATGCCGTCATCCGGGCTGCTGTTCCTCAAAGGACGGTCTTCCTCCTGTCAATCAGAATGAGATTAGAAGAGTCTTATCATGCATTGCCACTTAGAATGATAAACAGTGCCTCCCTGACAACTCCTTGCTTACAGTAATGTAATAATGGATGCCATTCATGAGTTTCTATTTAATTGCCCTAAAATAAACTGTTTGCGTGAGCCATTGTGATCAACCGGTAATGCAACACTCTTTTCAGTCTAAAACAACACACCCAAAGGAAAATTACATTCCAATTCCAACAAAGGTTGAATAAACCTCACTGCGAGAACTTTATGACATTCATTAAATGGAGTTTAATCACACTAAATGAGAGCGGGACAATCAAACTTTGTCCAGCTCTGTTTCAGAGTTATATTGGCTGTGTAATTGCAAAATCTTCCACTGGATTACAAAATCGTCATCTAGAAAATGGGGGGGTTCTGTTCTACCTTGCCCACAAGGTGTTTGCATGCTTATTTATTTATTTTAAACAAATGACTCTGCTCACCTCAAAGAGACTGCAGACTAATGGTAATTGCTCTAGCCCTGCTGGCATCAGTGCATCTTGTTCATTTGCTCCTATTGATTAAAACTAAGTGTGCGAGGCACCATTGGCGAGAAAAAGCGAAAATCCCCCCTCACCCCGGTGACAATTAGTATCATCCAGCACGTAGGCGTTTGCCAATTCTCATGCTGGGAGAGACTAAACACAGATCATTACAGGGGGAGGGCGGCAAGGGAGAAAGAGAGCACTCAGGAAAGTCGTGAGAGTGAGCCATGTTCAATAACAGACTAGAGATGGGTTACTGTTGTATCAATGGGGCTTGCAGCAGAAGTTCTTTTCTTGACACGTGAAGCCAAAAAGAATGATCCATTTCCAATTACAGCAGTTTTATGTAAAGTTATTTTAGTGGGGATAAAAACTAATTGTGTTGTCAGACAATGTCCCTAATCTCCAAATGTGTGGTTATCTGGAAATAATGAGATCACACAGAGCCAATCTGTCTGCCAACAGCCGTTGTGCACAAAATAATGTTTTGAGACTTTGTTGAATATATTTTTTATTTAGGTCCTCAAATTGTTAGTAACGTAACTACACATGCTTTCTGTTCGTACCTCTTTGGCCTGATGGTGTATGATACCATTTCGCTGAACTGTCATCTTTGTAGTCCCATCTCGGACCAGAGTGAGGTAGTAGCCGCTGCCAAAACGTTTCTTTAGGAAGAGTGAGGAACCGCAGCACCGCATCTTGCCATGGGAGATGATGGCAATGCGATCACCTAAGATGTCTGCCTCATCCATGTGGTGTGTAGACAAAATGATGGTGCGACCTGAAGAGAGAGAGAGAGAGAGAGAGAGAGAGACTTAATAAGGTGTTTGGAGTAGTGTCTACGTGTGTGCTGTCAGTCATAGCCATGAAGTAAAGTATAAAAACCCTGGATTGCAATTATAAAATAGTTGAGGCACAACCTGGAAATGAAAAAAAAGGAAATAGCACTTCTAAAGCATTTTTCTCTTTAGAAATTGTTTGTTTTGACAACTGTGGTTATGAATAGGAAGCCAGAAAAGATGCTCCAGATCAAAAGTGTTCAACATCAAGCCAATATCACAACTTATCTCTGTTTGGTAGTCACTTATCTCCATATTGCCAATTCCACAGTGTTGTTTTACCCAACAAAGAAAACTCCAGAGGAGTGTGTGGGCATGCATCTGGGACTAAATAATAATTATGATAAAGGTCACCCTCAGTCTATACTTTACAGGCCACATATTATTTCCGCTCTCGCTCTCTTGCACTGCAAATCCTTTGATTCGAGAGGCATCAAACTGAGCACAATTGCAATGACAAATACAGCATGCATCGCAAGGTGATTCACAGGTGTTCTAATCTGTTCACATAACGCTGTACCACATACCACATATTCATTATCACATAGCCCAGAAATCAGAAAAAACAGTACTAGATCTGTAATGAAGTCACAGCAAGGTCATGTCACTGCAGTCAGCATGAAAGCAGTATCACAGAGCACTGGGTAACTTTTGATCCAGTCAATTTTAAAGCAGAACACATTTAACCCGATGCCTTTATCATTATGTGACAAAGACAGGAATGTGCTTAGATGTCAGTAACTGTGAAAAGAGTGGTAGCATTTTTTAAAGCTAACAAGGGACAAAAGAGTCAACAAATGCTAATTACAGATGATTTTTTTTCGTGCTAGTGGAATGGTTGTGGAGATGCTAATAATGGCCTGTTAGACGGTTGCTGGGTCCCCCACTTTGGTCCAAGTATCCCAACTACTGAATGGATTGCTATGCACTTTAGTAGAGATAACCATGGTGCCTAGAGGATGTCTTTACTGATCTCCTGACTTTCCCTGTTACAACACAATGTCTGTATTTGTAATCATTATTGTACCAATTAAGTAGCATTCACTATATCAATTACTCACTCCGTGTTGCCTTTAATCTGTGAAGAAAAGTAAAAAAACTAATTCCACAACAGCAAAACTATACAAAACACTCACATAACTCATGCAGTACAATCCAGGTCTCATTTCTCTAGTCGTATGCTAACTACTCCCCAGTGTACTTTTTAATTCATTAAGTCTTTTCTTAGTCTTATGATTCTCTGTTAACCATGGAGACATGCAAGACAATCTACGTTGAGTAACTGATGTCCATATTTATGTTTTGGGGGTGAAGTATTACGAATTAGCATTACTTATCAGGTCAAAATTTTTATTTGGCCAATAATTCAATTGCAAAACTAATGACATTCCCATCGGCCTCAGCTGCACTGTACCGTTTTACAATGCTATATTAAGATGGTGAACCATGCTTACCATTAAAAGATTGCTTCTTAATGTGCTCAGTGTAAGTAAAGCGGGGAATCTACAGCACTCGTTTTGTAAAACATATATTTTCCAAAGATTATTAGCAGCTAATATGAGGCTTTAGCATCAGCATGTTAGCATTTCCATTGTGAGCATGCTTGCGCTAGCATTTAGCTCAAAGCACTCCTGTGCTCACAGTGTTGTTAGCAAGGCTACAGACTCTTTTTAAGATTTTGAAAGGCAAGTTTCAGATCACATCAACTCCTTTCAGAGATTACAGGTTGTGTCATATCAATCATATCGACTTCAAAACATGGCAAGGAGATGCACTCTCAGTACGTAGCTGATTGGATGGAGTTTTCATTCTGTATTCATTGAATTTTTTGTTTTTTGCAAAAGGTCAGGTGCTTTGCTGAGCTTAGCTCCTTTTTTTGCATAGAGCTGGTTCAATCAGGTCACATTATCAAGTGGATAAAGACACACTTAGAGGTCATTAACTGCAGGCCAATGCAGCCATTTTGCTTGGCCAACTATTTCCACTCTGTCTCCCCTTCTTCTATCTCCCACCTCCCACACTTTGTGTGCCCTGCCACCAGCTGAGCTGCTAAATCCATCCCTTCTCTGTTAAGTATTGCTGCCTTATGCTATGCCAAGCAAGTCTGAATCCCTCTAAACACAAACTCCAACAAAATGCTCAAGTTGAATGAATGCCCACAACCCAGTCAATTTAACATATGTGGGGGAAAAGCTATGCTTATAAGGGGGTGGGTTGAGGATATTGCTTGATGTTTAGTTTGACTGCGCCAGCTCATTTTGTATGGGATGCTCAAACTCACAGATTATCTTCCTGGGGATTTGTTGTGCTTTACAAAGGGGGAAAAAAAACAAATTGCACTGCATCATCCGTAAGTTGGGAGTAAAATAAATGTGTTTGGACTGCAGATGGCCCACAAAGGTATGCTGATTTATAGTGTGTTGTGGTGCATTACGGCCCAAAGTGATATATCAAATGGAGTTCCTTGTTCAGGTAAATTGGTGGTACTCGCACTACGTACAGCAAAGTAAGACTGGGAATCTTGTTTCTATTATTCAGCTTCCTTCCCTCTAAATCAAGTTGATAGAAATGGATTTCACAGTGGGTGAGTAAGCCTGGACAGATATTATGTACATCGGCAGTAAGATGAATTACGGGACAAAACTGTATTAACTGCTGTTTGTGGCAATCATCCATCCATCCATCCATCCATCCATCCATCCATTAGCTATACCTGCTAATCCTTTAAAGGAAAGCAGGGGCTGGAGCTGATCCCAGCTTACAATGGGTGAGAGGTGAGGAACATCCTGTACACTCAAGCTCACATTTGCACCCATAGGCAATTTAAAGTTGCCCATTAATTTAACCTTCATGAAACCTAGACTGTGGGAGGAAACTGGAGAAAAACCCACGCAGGTGTGGGGAAGGCCATAGCCAGCAGGTTGGAATCCTGCAATCAATACATTTTTAAATGACCTTGACGCCATATGCAGCCTGCCCACAGAGATAATAGATACAGTGGGCCTGTTGTTTTGATTAAATATGACTAAAAAAAAAGAAGGAAAAAACAGATTGGTAGAAACGCAGCTGCATGGTAAATATGTTTTAATCAATGTAACAACTGAAACTTAGACATTGTGTTTATTGCAAGGAATCTCTATGTATTGAATTATACTACAGTCTTCCCCTCCACCCTCAACATGTTTTATTGAAAATATTTGACATTACACATTAGCATACCAAACATTTTCAGAAATGTTTTTTTTTTTCTGTCATGAAAACTATTTTAGTACGATCACATTGGAAGAAGAAATAAGAAAAAAAAATAGCCTGGCTGCATTTTCATGCCATTTGTACTGGAACATTGGCTTCAACCCTACATTCATTTGTATTCCAGGGAAGAATGTATTATGTATAGTATTTCAACTTTTCACAAAAATCTAAAAGTGCATCCAATTGCAATCAGAGTCTACAATAAATAGACTTGCTGCAAACTCTATTACTTTAGAGTGCTCTGAAAATATGAACTGTTTCCCACTTTTTTTTTTGCACCCCTTCTATCTCACAAACTTAATATCTCAGGCATTCATGTTGAATTTAGGCTATAATTAGACATAGGATTTAAAATGCTCAAAGCTGTAATATACTATGGTATTTTGGAGAAGCTATTTTATGTTATTTAACTGCATGAACGCTATTTAAATACCAATAATTTAACTTCAGGGGCGCTAATGTTTTTACTTCCAGTGATTACATGGCTGCCGATACAAGCTGATAAAATAAGAAAATCATTATGTAAGTCGGAGACATCCTTAGATAATAAGTTTCATTAGCTATGTGATCTCGAATATTTTGTGTATAATATGCAACACTGTAAAATAAAATGTGCTATTTATGACACAGTAAATAGCTATGAAAGGTAAGAGAACCAGGTCTTTCAAGGCACCAGAATAGTCTTGTAAATTAGTAAAGTTATCAATTACAATCAATATAACAGGTGATATAAAATGATGCTGTCACAGCTAAAACACACTAGCTGAATGTAAAAAAATCCATTATATGAATAGCATCCTCAAGGCCCATTCCATAACATAATGAATGGGGTAATTTAAAAGTAATCGACTTCCAGTAGTGGATCATAATTAAAGACTTTAAATCTCCACTTTCTACGGTAATTGTCTCATGGCAAATGACAAAAGAAATGAATGCCAACTTAAATGCAAAGATCTAAAGAATAATGAAATAGCATCAGGCCACCACATTATGCATATATGATAAACATTCCTTAATTACTACAATATATATATTTAGCATACTTCTCTAATATTACACATCTTAAATGTACATTGAGGATTAAATGTAACCTATTAGTGCATGTTCCTTATGTCCATGTTGTACTTTGAGCAGTTTTAAGACCAAACAAGCCCCAACTGAATTTAATCAAAACAATACCCACTTGGGGCAATCCAGTCAACCATTCTGTGTGAAAAACCTCCACGCTTAATTAGCTATGAAGAACCGCAATATTAAGTCCAATTTCAGCTTTTTTCAAACAAATAGACAGACTGCAGCCTTTTTTCCTTAATGACAAACCTTAGTAATACTGTCACGCAAATAAGACTGGAGAGGCACAAAACACGAGTCATTCAAGCAGCCAGGATGTGGGTGTTCTCATTATAACGGAGTTATCTCCACCTCCCAATTGGAGTGAATGGACTTGATAAGAGAGAGAAGCTAATGACACAGTGAGGGCGGAATGTCACTCAATGCACATTAAACATTTAGACATCTGTCGAGAGTTATGTCTTACTATAATGTCCATGTCCTGCTTAAAGCCAGTAGCAACCACAAAGTATATAAGGCCAGCAAGTGACAAGCAGACTGATAGAGCAGACAATTAGGGACTCTGTTAAATAGCAATGTCAATTAAAGCTTCTGGGATTCACTTGTCTTCACTTCCATTTCAATCTGTTCCAGTACAAATTATAATTTCTCTCCACCCACAGAGTGTCACAGAGGGCAAGGCAAAAAAAAAATAAAAAATTGTGCTGGCAACTCGAGATGGATCATTACCTGAACAGCTTTCATATTGGATATATTTGAGCCATTACAGTTAAAAGTCTACCTTGAACTCAGCTCAGTTTTGAAACGTTTCTCAGCTTGAAACAGATCAAACATGCACTGTGTGCATTCAAGCCAATTCTACAAACATGGAAGATTTCAAAGCCTTCAGTGGAGCCTTGGTTCTTACCACCAGTTCCATACCTTGTTTGTATTTTAACAGCAGTTCCCAGATACCCCTGCGGGCAAAGGGGTCCACTCCTGCTGTGGGTTCATCTAGGATAACGACTTTTGAGCCGCCGACAAAGGCTATAGCCACGGACAGCTTCCTCTGCATCCCACCTAGAACACAAAACAATCTCCATCAGAAACAACATCCTAGTTATATATTTTGTCTTGGACAGGTGCTTTTATAACAAAAAGAAAAGAAAACTACAACTGACATGTATTAGATACTCATCTTTGTCCTGGGTGTTTTGCCTGTTATCAGTGAAACATTCTACAAAACCATCTGACAACATTAGGCTTTAGATGTAGAATCTACTCAAAATTGAGAACTGTTTATTGAATAAATGTGTCAAGATGTCCGTCTCCAGGTTTTTATTGTCTTTTACATGATGTAGTAAAATGATTGATAGCAGAGAGCTAGATACACCTTCCTTGGGTTATTCCAGTCTCCACTCTCATGGCGAGCTCTTCAAAATGCATCCAATGTAGTGCTAATGTCGTGGAAATGTCAGCATAGATCAACCTTGAAAGTCATATTTCAGTGATTTTGCACACAAGCAATCTGTGACTGGGGACAATTTATCAAGCAGGACTTGCTCATGCCCCCCAGACAATGAATTACAACCTGTGACACACACGGACAGTGCATGTGTACGTTTAGACAGCTGCATGCACATGCACATTTCACTGGGCAGCTTTATCCTGAACAGAAAGGATAATCTACAGACAATATTCCTTTCAAGGGGAAATGAATGCACTGAGAACAGAAACTGATGAACACATAAACAAACACATTTACATCTATGCATAATTTCAATCAGACACTCAAACACACACATCCAAAACGTGTCATACATGCACACATTCAGACGCACCTGACAAGTTCTTAGCAAGATCCTTCCGCTTATGTGGTAAACCGACATCCTTAATCATCTGGTCCATCTCAATTTTCACCTCGTCGCGGCTGCGTCCTTTCAACCGGGCGTAGAAGTAGATATGCTCCTCCACCGTCAGGCTGTAAAGGTGAAAATAATATCGCAACGACCATTTGATTGACATGTGAGGCGGAACGAGGGACGAAAGAGGGCCATCACCTGCCACTAATTCATATGCAAGCATCTGAAATATCTAAAATGTCATATTGATGCAATTTGCAAGATGATCTGGCTCCCTTCTAAGTGCACTTTTGTGAAGTGACGTAAAGAAAAATCCTACATTTCATCATAACTGTCTTCATAATATGTCTATCTCTATGTTTGCATGAATATTTTAACCCATGCTTAGTGTCGATGATTTGACTGTCTGGGATTAATATTAATGTAAGTGATTTGCAGGTGCTTAGCCATAATTATGATGTAGGACTTGAGTCGAGATGCAGGTAACTAGTTTGTGGGAGAGAGAAATAGAGGGGACTCTAAAGGTGAAATAAAAAAACAACTGAATAATAGTTCGGAATAATGCCATTAAGAGAAATTTTGGGAGAAAAAGGTAGAGAGATAATGATGTGTTGATGTGAGACACAAGCCAAGATTGAGCCCTCATTATGCATATTATCAGATTATATTATAATGATCTTTTTTTCTTCTCGTTCTTCCTTTTTTTAAATACACCAGAAGCAAAACATAATCATACTAATAATCAGTGGAGAACAGGGATGGTTTGAAATTCACTCACTCATCGAATAAGACATTGTGCTGTGGGCACATTCCCAAGTACTTTCGGATGCTGTCCATGTCAGTGAGGATGTTATATCCGTTGATGAGAGCTGTTCCTGATGTAGGTGGGAACAGTCCTGTCAGAATGGACCTACAGAGAAAAAAAGACACAAACAAAACACACAAATCCTGATTATAGAGTCAGCTTTAATGTTTATAAAATAGGAAAAAGATTTGCACTGAAAAAGAAACTGTAAAAAAAACGGAACTGCTGTGACAGAAGATTTGGAGCAATGATTATCCATATCATCTCCATTAACTTGTCATTGCCATCTCATTAATTATGTATTAATTAGGGACTAACCTGGGCAGAACATTTACATCAAATTGTGACAAAACAACATTTAATATTGAGTGTTTTGGTTAAAGATAGTGGGATGCTTCGTGGGATGTGACTAGATTTCCGCATATAACAAAACTAAACGCGACAAGATGTTTGATTTGTTTTTCGTGCCTCTACTCAATTGTAACACAACATGCCACAGATACTGCGCTGTGGAAATGCATCCACACAGAACGTCGGTGTTTGACAGAGTCCTTCCTCTGTCCTCTCGGTTATTGTGCTCTGTTATGTTTCGTTACAGTAGCTCAGAGCGGATGTCTTCCCTTCGGCCCTTAGTCTTGCATCACTTGCTCCCTCTCTCACTCATTCTTTCTGGGCCACTGGGTTTCAGTTATTTGCTGTCACCCTAAAGGCCTTCCAACCTTTCGGAAAAAAAAATGTAAACAGCAATTAGATAAGTTCCGCTATCAAAACAACAGCTGACTCTGTGTGATAAATGTCCTCTCAGAAGATGTCACTCTTTGAAAGCACGGGCCACCGCATTAATGCAGCTCCAGTAGTCGGCATTGTTGGATTAGTTGCACCCTGTGAAAATACATGATCATTGAGCCAAGCGGCAGGGCATGAGAGAAATAGATAATGAAACTCACATTGTGGTCGTTTTTCCGGCTCCATTGTGGCCAAGAAAAGATGTGATCTGATTCTCGTAGAAGTCCATACTTAGTCCGTCCACAGCGAGCTTCTTTCCGGTCTTGTATATTTTAACGAGATTGCGGACTGAGACCCCTGCTTTCATATTGGGTGATGGTTTCTCCAGATAATCTTAAGAAACACAATGCATACATTCATGAACACACACAATTCTTTTTTTTCTTCCCTCAATTTGGTGCTCATTCGTCTCTTCCTCTTTTAATCTTGTTTTCATATTGTCAATCATTTGTGAACTCAAAATAAAATATGATTGTATGATTGACATACAAACAAGAGTAACAACGGGTAAAAATGTAATCTATTAAAGATGTAAATGATCCAAATTTTAAAAAAGAAGAAAGAAAAGGCAGTTCTTCAACTAGATAATTAAGGACGGACAAGATACATACTAAATTAGAAATATGTATTGATGCTGGAAAGTTTGTACCCACTGGAATAAAAACATATTTTCTTCTACTTAAGTATGTTATTATTCCTTCAATTCTTCTTGTCAAAAATACAGATTGGTAGAAAGAAACACTGCTGAGGACTAAAAGACACAAATAGCTCACTCCCCTGAATGCTAATTGGAGACAGTTTTTTTTAACAAGTTCCAGACTTGAAACTCACCTACGTTCTTCACCTTCACAAGGCGCAAAACTCCATTAGCACTCAGAGTGAAAGAAAAGAATAAGGTGCTAATGTGTGTTTGCGATCCATCCCGATTAACTTCCACTTGCTATTAGGACTATGTTCCCTCTAGTACACGGCTGAGCGATTGAGAATGTGACACTTATGTAATAATTGCGTTGGTTACACTACAGTTACTCAATGTGAGTATTGAAGTATTGCAATTTACCGTTATATTCAGTGGAGTCCTTCAGCACGCTGGGGTCAATGTCAATCTCTGAGGCTGTCCCACACCAGTAGGATGCAGTGAATGGGAAGTACCACGGCTTGGGGATTCCATATTGGCCTGGCATCAAACGTAGAGAACATTACAACAGATTGGCTTCAGGGAATATGGCACTTTACAGTGTGTGTTTCCTCCTGACAGCAGAGCACAACTCTTATCTTCTTTTAATTAGAGTCGATGAGAAACGCATTAAATCTAGCCTGTCAAGAGGGCTGCATTGGCTATCGAGTTAGGTTGGGCTAAGGCAGAGGATCTGCAAGAAGAGTAAAGTAGATAGTGAACAAATAACACAATACTAATTAATCTGCTTAAAAATTAATACCTGGAAAGACATTCTCAATGTACCAAGTGAGCACCCAGTAAAAGGCAGCATCAAAGAGCATCATGATGATGGACACGATGAAGGTGTAGCGGTCTCCCTCTTCCGGACTCTTGTTGATATTGTACCAGTGAATACCGATGCCTTGCTCCTCGAACTTGGCAAAGTTCTCACAGCCATAGCCAAAGGCCACACATGACAACAAACTCTGGGAAGGAAAGACGTTCAAGGTTAAAGGAGTAGTTTGCTTTCCCGCTTCAAGTTTGATAATAAGATTGACACCACGTTATTGTCTGTACGGTAAATGTGAAGTTGGAGTCAGAGGCTAGTTAGCCACAGCTAACCTAACTCCAACTTCCTGGAGTCTCTGCATTCCTGGCAACTGGCCCCCTATGTAACAGTGAAATGCCATTTTTACACATCAGTTGTACAGTTTAGACAAAAAAACTACAAAGAGTGCTCTCTGTTGCCCGTTGTTTCCAGTCTGTATGCAGAGCTAAGCTTTGAAGCTTCTGGCTAGCCACATATTTAACTAACATGAGAATGGTGTCCATCTGCTCATCAAATTCTTGGTAGGAAAGGAGATCTGTGTACTCCCAAAGTGTCTTTTAAAATGGTCTCAAAGAATATTTCATTAAATATTTCAAGGGATGACTTTGTATTACCACCCAAGGTCGCACTCAACTGATCAATAAACTACTGCTGCAGACAGAGGAGAATATCCACACAGGCATCAGCTGGTTTAATTGCTGTGTTGCCTTTGTGAAAATCTCTCAAGACTTCATTTTAGACGTGAACAAAGATGGAGACTAAAATGTTTGTGCTGAAACAAAGATTCTTTGGAGATTTCATACAGAAGGAAATTGCAAATGATGCTTTGCCCGTGAGACATCATCGGCCATGGCCTATCACTCTGCATTGCCATGTTGCCTGCCAGCTGTTTTCTCACGCCTCATTTGCTCGCAGCATTTTCACTCCGGTAGAAGTAGCATTTGCTGAAGCTATAGAGACGAACAATCATGGATACTTGGTATACTTGTCGTTACATTGCCAGGCAAATAATTCGGAAAGCCCTGCAGTGACACCAAACCTCTGGCCTGGCTTCTAACACTGCTTGCAACTTCCTGTGTTGTCCTCCACTGCCCATCTCCTGACAAGCAATCAACAGTGAGTCAGTAGATGAGGGGTGACAGCAGGGCTAGTGGGCACCCATCCTTGACCTCAGTATGAACGGCTGACAAAACCACAGGAGCCACTTATTTGGCATTTGAGAAAAGGGCCTGAGTTGGGAGGCAGACAAATAAGGCCCCTCTATTGAACACATGTCAACACTGCAAATTCAACGACCATTCAGCTGGCTACAGACAAGGAGCATTGTTAAGAGGAAGTGTGATCCGCATTGCAGCTCTTTCTAGGAAGTCATTTTCCAGGACAATTTGTTTGAAAAATCTGTCTGAAGAAGTTTCCTTTAAAAACTGCATTAGTCAGTTCTTAGTCCTCCATGGAAATACCAGATTACAAAGTCTGTCTGTGTGTTTGTCAGAATGAATTAGTTATGTCAAAACAGAGGCAAAAGCTGCAATAATCATACCATCAATTAATTCGTCTATAGACTGAAAATTGGCTTTAATTTTGATAAGCGGCTAAAAGGAGAAATATCAAAGGTTCCCTTGTTTTAGCTTGTCAAATTTGTGGATGAATATCTTTGGTGTTTTGGCCTGTTGGTCAGACAAATCAAGCTATTTGGAAAACATTATCTTGAGCTTTCCAGAATTGTACACACATTTTTCACAATTTGATGACATTATACAGACCAAACAATTCATCAATTAATTAAGAGAATAATCAGCAGGGCAGTGTAATAGCAGATTGGTCAAGGATGATACCACATAACTACAAAGTGCCCCGTTTGATTCCAGCTGGGGGCGTGTGTTGCATGTCATTCCCCTTCTCTCCCCCCTTGTTTCCTGTCTGCCTCTGTACAGTCTACTGTTGATTAAATGGAGTATACATTTACACTTTACTGTATATTAAATTGTCAGCAAAGTCATAAAAGGTTTGAACACAAAATATATGCTTAAGTGAACTTCCAGATGTTGCAAAAGCATAGATCAAATAATTGATTTCAGCAAAAAAAAATCCGAGAAGTTCTAAACGATTTGTCCAGGACTGAAAGATTGATTGGAAATATTTTGGGTTTTCAGGAACTATGGGCTCTCTCTTGTGTCTACTTCATTACAAAACTGGAGGTACAATCAGTACAGTAGATTGTTGGATAGTGATTATGTCCTGTGTAATAGTGGCCCTCTGATAAACTGTGATGCTCACACAGCTGCAATCAAAACCTGTTCACATAAATACAGGTGATCTTTTGAAATTCTGTTCAGATTAAAGACTTCATTATCAAGGACAATGTGAAAGAGAATTTGTATGCCTTGGTACGATGTAGCTTTATCCGAGTTAGTAGAGAGAAAAACCTCTGTGAGCACACACACACACACACACACACACACACACACACACACACACACACACACACACACACACACACACACACACACACACACACACACACAGTGTAAGGAAGAACTGGATAGTGGTTTGGTCAGAGGAACATTGCTCATGCTAATTAGAGGACTAGAGGGCTATCCATCTAGTTGGAGCAGGGGAGAAAAATCTCAGCGCAGGGGGAGGACCCAGCAATAACACTTTGTGTAGAGATTAAATAAGGTTTGCAGTGATTTATATGTAAAATGCCTACCTAACCTGCCTGAGTCTGTTAAAGAAAATGGACTGGAAAGTTTTTTTTAAAGGAAAAGAATGACAAAGCTATAAAAGGACTTGGTCAAAGACAAGCAATTTCACTATGGTAAGTTGGCACTGCTGGCTATAAAAAGTAAGGTCTACAAAGTGTCAGAAAATGAAAGGTGAAAGCAGAAGTGACTCCTGTCAGGTGCCAATGTAAGGTATTATTGACTGCCACTATTTCAATTCAATAAATAAGAAGCACAAGACTGTTTGCCTAGGCCACCTGCACCTGATGCCGCATTGCCGGAATTGACAAATAAGAAAACATGAGCTGATTGAAATTCTGGGGAGATCCACTCGCACGGCAATGAAGATTCAAGATTTTGTGTGTCTTTGTCTGCAGAAAGGACAGCTGGAGAACAAATGATACGGGCACCACCATAAAGGTCAGGCAGAAAGGCTACACTGAAAGTTGAGCAATGGTGTACCGTTTATCTTTATCTATCTTAAAGGATAAGAGAAAATCACCAACTTCCTCACTATGTCCTTCTAGTCTCTTCTTTTATGGAAATGCTTCATCTTTCTGTCAGTTTTTGACATAATTCTTCTGTTTTCTGCCAAAATATATCAGAACAAATGGGAACTGAATGCATAATGACAGTATGGATATTTAAAACAATTTCAAAATGCTTTTGTGTTTAAACTTCATGGGACCTTTAAATTCATGTTGCAGACGCACCTTACATCTCATTATCAGGAGAATTGGGCAGGTAGGATAAAAGCAAATCTCTCACAGATATTATCGACGGTGAGAGTGACTTCTCTTCATTTTATAACAACCAGCACCAATCAAATCAGTTTGGATTTGAAGGTAAAAGATGAGGAATTAATGACTGGGATTGCAAAAGTGTGATTATGGTGGTAAAAAAACAACCTAAGAATATACAGTAACTCAAAAGACAGTCATGTATGATAGCATCTGGGGAAGATATTAAAAAATGTGTCAGAGCTAAAGGCGGACTTACCACTGCAACCTTGGCCTGAAAAGCCATGACGTCCCTCCAGGCGTAGCAAAGGAGGTGCGGCAGGTAGAGGACAAAGTAGATGAGGCCACCGCACGCCGCTGCTAAATTGGCCTTAGAGAAGAAGACGCTAATGAAGAAGCACTGAGCTATGGTGGCCAGGGAGAACACCAGCAGGAAGACAAAGATCAGCGAGGGGTCGCTGTATGACAGCACTTTGCCATACTGTGTGGGAAGACAAGAGAACAAAAAGTATATGAATCTGTCAAAAGAAACCTCAAAAGTTTGAGTTGTGGTCGAGGAGGTTTTCTGGCAGATTACTTAACAAGGAAATAAAGAGATTCAAGAAATGTGATTATTAAAGTACATTTTGACGAGACAGTGGGCAGAGTAAACGAGGGTTTTGAAAGGGTTAAAGGTGCTCATGGAATTCAGACTGCAGCATATTTACTGCCTCCACACGGCTCTCAACATGGAGCAACTGAGCCAGCGGGTAGCATCTTATTTTCATTCTCTGTCATTAATCCACTATATCTTTACATTGCAAATTGTTGTTCGCTGCAACAGTATTGCTCTAAATGGATCACATATCTGGTGTATCAATATTTCTGAGACACCTGAACATTTTGACAGTTGACTGATATTCTTTTCCACAATCTAATAAACCTATCACTCTTTTACTCTGCCAGTTTTGAAGGAGGACCCGTCTCTGATTTTAGTGAGCTACTCCTGCATCCATCTCTTCTCCCACATTACACCATAAAGCTGATGTCTTCTCCGAGCCTAATTCAAAAAGGCTCTTGAACTGTTGGGATAATGGTGCTATGTAACGAATGCAATTATGATTAAAATCCTTACAGAGGACGCTGTTACATGGAGCTGTATGAATGTTCATTATAGAAACTCCTCTAAATGTGCACATACTAAATGAACTTTCAAGTACAACTGTGCTAGCTTCAAGTACAATGATATCATTTTAGTGCTCGAGCTTCTCCTCGGTTTAACATCTTTTGTATTTTAAACAAAAGTCTAATCACGCCATTAGACTTGATAGGCATAACTCTCCAAAATAAGTGTCGGGTCCTCCTTGAATCATTGTTAAATCATTTTGAAATCACCTTCAGTATAACGGAAAGCAGGAGAGCACTTAAGGCCAGCGGCAGCAGACTGGACACTGCCCAGCTCAGCCAATAGATGGCACCTCTGAGGCCCATGATCCTCACGGTCTCCTTCAGCCTGGCTTCTTTCTCTGAGACGATGCCCTTAATGATCATGGCCACTGAGTATATCCAGGCTAAAGTCATGTATAAGGGGAGGGAGCTTCCCAGAAATCGAAGGAACCTGAAGGGTGGAGGAGCCAAGACCAGACAAGACAATGACCCCATTTACATCTGGTATTCACACATACAGAGCGTAATCTGTATTTGGACACATACTGGCATCTAATCGCAGAACTTAACATTTCTATCTATATTAATCAATATTCCTGTTATTGTGATTCTGCCAGCGTTGCAATTGGGTCTAAATACAAAATTCTTGTCAACAAACATTACAGATCATAGAAAGTGATGTTGCTATAAGAAGATCTTGTTTTCCTCTGTGATAGATGGAAGAGAAAAATGTGGCTGACTTCTTAACATGTTGGGCTGATCTTTTTTTATATTGTTAAGCCTGTAGTTGCTAATCATTTGGCCATTTCGTCCCTGTGTTCCCCAACAAGTTGCAACGCTGTCTGCTGCCCGGTGCTTAGCAGGTAACGTACAGTGAGTTTTTAGAGCTTTCTGACTGACAACAGTTGTCTGCTGCTGGAGATGGCGCTGACGAAAACGCTGAGACTGTACCTAAACAGTGACGTTGTTGGTCGTAAACCCCAAAAGACCTTAAAGATGTTAAAGGACTTTGCAGAGCTGAGGGGAGGGTGACCATTCTTTTCCGATTCATCACTATAAGCATCACCTTTCACATGCACACAGCCATTTGGCCCATTGCTGATATATACAATTATTGATTACAACTGCTTTAAGAATGTGGGCAAACTGTGCACACAACATTTTCACCTGGCTGAGATCGTAACATACTGCAATCCATAAGTATTCTGATTGCAATGTGCTCTGCATGCATGTACACCTTGATTATGGTGCTTCTTTTCCTTTCCAGAGGAAATAGTCAGATATGGATTCCTTAGTTAGTGTCTGCCGTAAATGGGGACCAGCAACCAACAGACTTCTCATTATAGTGATGATTAAAAAAAGTACTTGCACGTGACAGTACTGTTGAACATTCTCACTGTGTAAGTTTAATACAGGTGTGACCCATTGTCAGTGGTGGAAGAAGCACTCAGAGAAAGACATAACAGTAAAAGTAGTCATTTCACAATGTAAATTTACAAGTAAATGCCCAGCATTAAATTTGTTACTGCAATGAAAGTACGTAAGCATTATCAGCAAAATGTTCCAGAGGTCTAAAAGTAAAAGTATTAATTATGCCGGCGAAACGGCCCACTTAATATAAATCTGTATGTAGCATTTTAATGTTGTAGCTGTTTAAGGTGGTTTTAATTACTAAAGGTAGTATATTATATAACAATGTATCATATTTTAAACCAATATCTAGTAACTAAAGCTGTCAATAAATGTTGAACTCTTAAACGAGAGGAGATGTAAAGTAGCAGAATGCTTCAAACTCAGACTTTAGAACGAGTGTAAATATCAATAATGTCTAATTTTATGAATTTATTTCAGTAGTGTGTGCAAAAGGGATTCCAGCTGTGAAGGTGTTCTCTAACCTTGGCATTTGCATTCTTTTCTCACTGTCGGTGTTGTTGTGCAGAACAAATTAATTACATTTTAAAGATGAGTGCAAACATGACCAAGCATTTAAAAGGTTGTCTCACATTGTTAACACAAGGACATACTGTTTGTGTGAGGAAATGTGTATTGATCATCACTGATCAGTGTTAGCTTTCATGAAAACAACACTTTAATTCAGCTGGTTTGCGACTGGAGCCAAATGTGGAAATAGTGTGAATACATCAGTCTGGATGCCAAATAATAAATGCATTATCTCCTCTGTAATGGAAGAGAAAACAAGTATAAAATGACAGAGGACTCAGGTGCAGGTGACAAAACCGGTTGTTGTCAACCCGTATCCAGATACAGCCTTGTGATAATTACCATTTGATTTGCTATTATTATTAATGTGCTGGAAATGGCTGTGAAATTATCATTTAGAATGGGCCTGTGATCTGAATAAACATCGTGTTTGCGGTTGCTCCTCGAAGGCACTCAACTAACTCAATTTATTGTTATTAATGTTTACAAATTGTTGATAGCTTGCAAACACATTAGGCTGATGGGAAATTACATTTCACCCAGCTGTTCAAATATCAGCTTTTATTTACCAGCCGCATTTCCCACTTAAACTGCAAAAATTGATTAGGTCGACCTAAAATAACAATTATGTTTAATTTCACGAACAACGACCACAACAGTTGTTGGAAGATGGGCTCTGTCTTAAGGAGAGCAATGATAATGCTGCTCCTTGGAAAGTCACATAAGGCCCAAAGGGGATCCCTTTTGTGATGCATGCATCTTCTCTCATCGATCCTTAAGCAGGATCTTTCCAACAGATAAGCAAGTCCATTATATCCCACATGGTCATTGATTCAACAGAGCGATCAGTAAATAAACAACTAAAAACACATACTTCCAGTAGGTAGACATTTGCTGAATAAGAAAAACGTACTGCACATAACTAATGTTGGTCACATGTTTTTTAGCCTCTTTTCAGCCATTTTCCTTTGCAAACCTTTTCCCGTGATTGATGATGTTACACCCATTAGATGATTGTACTTACAGTGTGTTATACATCATGAGCGTGATGATGCAGAGATATTGTTCTAACCTGTATACAGTGTTGCATTGGTTCAAAGCCTGGAGATAATTCCGATACAATAAATCTTTACACGGTGCTTTGACGAGTACTCTGGACTTCAAATTACTTTTGAGGTGTTAACTTTTGTTTTAGTCAGCACAGGAAAAAAATAAGCAAAATATTAATCTTGTTTGGCCATATTTGTCTCACATTAGGATTAATGTATCTTACTTTCATACAAATCAGAGCCTTGTGTATGAAAAAACCCAAACTCCAGGGCTGCCAAAGGTATTTGTGTACACACACACTTGAGCCCCTTTCTTAACTTGAGCTCTTTGGTGCACCACTATTCCTCCCACTTTGAGTTATTAACCCGCACATTTTATTTGACATAATGTAACATATGGTGGCCAAAGATAATAAATGTCCATTGCAATCATGGAAATATATCGTGGCAATCATTCACTAATTAAATTATATAACGGCCTTCCCTATGTATGAGGCAGAGGAAGAGGTGATACAATTACAGGAAATAAAGGGCCCCAATACTGCTGCCGTGGATATTATTTGACTAAATTCCAGTTTTGCTTGCAAGCTCAATTAATTAGAACAAGGAAGCTGATTTGAAGAATCATGGATACTGATTTGATGTTGTGCTCATTAATTGGTTCTGATTAATAACAGCAAAACTACCAAAACACAAAGCATGACAAATTGTCTTTTCATGCAACGTATGCACACACATGCAGCAACAATGAGGACGCCACAATTCTCACAACCCGTAAGCAAATCTTTGAACACAACTTTGTCAGAGAAATAGGTAGCTTTAATTTTTAAAGAATATTCACACATGCATTATATTAATATTGTATGATTTGTGTTTTGATACTTTGAAATATTTGTCTACTGACCGTAACCATGACACTTATGAGCGCACAGGGGACTGCGAGCAGAACAATGTTCTCTGTGAACCTTGCAGACCACAAGGGACCGTTTTGAATGCCGACAACACGAAGCACTTCCTTGAGCCGGAGTTCCTTCTCCAGCACAATGTCTTTGATGGTCATGCACACAGTGTACATGAAGGCCAGCACCAGGAACATGGGGAGGATGCCTCCAATGCTGGAGAGGAAGCTGGTTGTAAAAGAAAGCAATCAGAAAGGTCAGGGCTGCACATTGAAGAAAGGAGTCTATGTGGAGTGTACAAGGTTGTCTATAATGTGGAGTAAATACTCCCAGATGAGTCTTTTTTAATCTGCTGCATACGACTCGTGCTATTTTATAAAGATGTTGGCAGCTCAGTGAATAGAATTATTTATATTTTTCAGACAATTTTTGTAAAATGAAATAAGATGTACGTCATGAAGATATGTGACAAATCAAAATGTTCCACTGCAACAGTATTCTCTGTGTACATTTTTTTTGCCAGGATTTAGAAAATCTCTCAGAATGTGTTGAGGGGTTTGGTGTATGTGTGCACTTCTCTTTACCACATAATTGTACAAAATTACATTATTTACTACACTGATGGTTGGTGATATGAGGAGCTGTAATTATAAATCGATTAGTACATCAACAAAACATTTGACTGAAACTATTTTGGTAACTAGTTAATTAACTAAATTAATTTTCTTATGTAAGTTGAATATATTTTCAATAACTTACATCACCTATGGCTTCAGTAGAGTGTGATGAGCATTTTTGACTAATTTAGAACATTTGAGAGAAAAAAAGGCCTTGATGATATTGAAGAAACAGTCAGCTTTGTACATGCATACTCTATTGTAAAGGTTGCAATCTTTCCCCCGTTCTGTAAAATGAATATGAAACTATACTGCGGATACTAAAATATTTTATCAGAGGGACAATCTGAGTTTTATTCTTGGATTCAATGCCACGAGTCCTTTTTATCTTCACGCTGAGCTAACCTTCATAAACCTGGTGCATCAGCTCAATCAAGCCATTTAGTGCTGCACCTCATGCCAGATATGATGTATGATTTGATGCTGTTACAATACAATAAGGCAATATTAAACTGCCTTCATAATGCCACCAAAATGCCATGTCAATAGCATCTCCACTGCCAATATAACAAAGTGCTTATTTTGCTTTATTAGACACAGAAGGTGAGATATCAAATAGATTTTGACAAAGTATAGATTTCACATATAACTTATGCTTACAATCGATAAATACTGACGATATAATGCAAGCAAAGCATTGTTCAGCATGGCTGTACGGACGAAGCGCAAAGTGAATACGCAGTCATTTTTAGAATATTGCTCCTCTTTCAAGCTACTTAGGTTCATGAGGATGCAACATTTTTTCAAGTACATTCATTATAAGTTTCAGTCAAGCAAAATGTTGTTTTGCATGGATAGTTTTGTTAGAAGAACTTGAATAAGAGAGAGACAGACTTATTTTCTAGGACACTTTCCCTGCCTCTGTGGGATTGATCCCTTCCAAACAAGGCCTTGATAAGCAGCAAGAAGGGATCGGTTGGCGTTTCATAAAGTTCAGACCCAGAGCAACTAAAACCAAAATTCGTTACAAGATTGCATAAAGCAAATTGCCTCTTTTTGCGCCTGGAACACGAAACTTCAAGAGCTTGACATACTTCAACAAACAAAGCTAACTCGTACATTAACACCTTTTCTAGGGAGGTTAGCAGACTTTGGTTGCAAAGGCATCAAGTTGAATACTAATTCTGGTATTATCTGCCTCCGATTCTTCCCGAACATCTCTGTAACAGCTGACAGCTTGTGTGAGTTAACTCCTTCTGTGACTTGTAGCACTGAAGGGGGAGAGATCAGTCATGCACACCGTGTCTGACACTGACAACCTTGCCACCAGATGCTCTTGAATTATACATTCACTGATCGATCAAGGGTGCTTAAGTAATAGAACTCCCGGCAGGTCTGTGTTACGGGGCTCCCGTTACATTGGCAGCCTGACCTAAATTTAGGCAAGCTAGAAGACTGATTTCTCAGTAAATCGAGAGATAGTAGAGCACAACCTCCCCAGAGGTTGGTGTTCTATGCAAAGAAAAGACAAAGAAGCTTCCTGTCTCATTATGAGCAAATATACTGTTGAGATCCTTGGCTGGCTGGAAATGAGCAATTCATTGAAGGGAACAGACTTTATTATTCAATGTGGATTATCTTGTCGCTGGTACAAATTATTGCTTAAGGAAAAGTGTGCATGCAGTTATGGCACTAAGAGCACTCAGGGACCCATATGTTGTGTTTTTCGGGGGGTTTTGTAACCGAAAAATCTATAAAACAAACTAAAATTCTATCAGCCAACAGTGGAGCAACATTTTGAGGAACATGAGAGTTTAAAGATTATTTTATAGTTTTAAAATCCATATACCAGCTATACATTCTGGCGAAAAATTTATATAACTATTCGCCATTGATAGTGACACCGCTTTGTTTACATAATGTTATTTCAAAGTGGGGTCAAATCTTGAGAGAGACAGAAGTTTTGTGTTATGTTTCATCTTGGTACAAAACATTTTATATACATTTTATTTCTCCAATATTTTCCAAAATAATTTTTAACAAAATTGTAATTGAAAATATTAAGTTTGACGAGTTTTAAGTTTTCGTTTTTTAGCAAACACAATATAAGCCCAATTTAAAAAAGCAATTGAACAAAAAAACTGAATGTTATTTTAATATCTTCACTTAAACTATTCAGAATTGCCATTCTGCAAGCAAAGGGGGAAAAAAAAGTATATATATATATATATATATATATATATATATATATATATATATATATATATATATATATATATATATATATATAATGATATTTGATACGTTATCAAATGTATAATAACTTATTTGTGCTTCATGTGCTTGGGTATTACTATTAAAATTCAGGTCTTGAAAAATGTCACACAGGATCAAACAAACCAATAATTATTGCACACTCTGCTTCAGCTCTAAACAACATGTCGATTGGCTACATCCATTTAGCATGTTTAAAATACAGTATGTGGGCATATTGGTATCCAGATTGTTCAATTGAATCAATATACAGGATATTCTTATATACAAGAATTTTTGGAGAGCTTTAAAAACAGCACGTTAAGCCTTTTTTCGGCCATGGCTACAAAGGGGTCTATCAACAGGTGAGGAGACACAGGGAATATTTTCACGACAGCATGTAAGCGAGCAGAAGCACTAACAAGACATCACTAGCCGTTTTCACTTGTGATTTGCTTTAGTTCCAAAATATGCTCAACTATTTCACCCACTGACAGGAGTAAATGTGCTCACATAAGGTTAATCAGCTCCTTCAGATGGACAAAAGCACATTCCTTTAACATCCTTAAATTGAATAGTCTTCACGCCCACTGTGGTCCTGTGTCATGCCGCTGAAAACAGTCTTAGATCTCACATCAAGCCGGAGCACAGCCTCAGTATCCAAACAAGAGCAGTGTCTGATCCAGCAAAGGCCGCTGATAAAGGGACAGTTTACGTGCTATCAGGCTCTGCAAGGGTCAACCTTTATCCCACACATCATCTCAGGCCTGCGCACAATGTGACTATGAAGACAGTGGAAGTTAATACAGGTTGGTTATCTCAAGTTCCAAATGCCAACGGGGTCAGCTGTGGTTGAAGTGGCCCAGATTGCTGGTAGTTCATCAGGTGGATTACAGTCAGCGAGGAGGAAATGAGGAACGCAAAAACGGATAGAATTTCAAAGGCAGGTCTAATAATAGTAGTTTTGATCTGTGTTGAGGTCAGTGCAGATAATACTGTCTTGCTAGTTGAAGTTCAGGATCAGTGAAGTAGAAATATTGTTTTTGTGAGACTGAAATGAACCAGGCAAAGAATAGCACAGTGATGACGAAGCCTTCTTGCAGAAACTAATTGTGCCGTTGGCAACAGTTTATTGAGCTTCTGTTTAAATATTTTCTGTGGTTTAAATTGTAGAATTGTCAAACCCAAATAAAAAAAGCTTGATCCAATTTTCGAAAAAATTTTAAACTTTATGTTTGTTAGAACTCATATTTTGCATTTAATAATGCTACTGTAAGAACAGACTTATTAGCCCAACACGGTATGTATATGTTTGACTGTATAAACATGTATGTTATTTATCATATATTTCCCAACTGGAGAAACCTTTTTTATTCCGTGTGGCACATCTGAAAGTAACTAAATGCTGAAACTGAAAAACTGTTAAAGCAGACGGCAAACATGTTAGTCTGAATGCACAATGTTCTTTCCTTCCTTCTGGCTGAAGACACAACACAATTTGAGATGAAAATAATTACCACCAAGGTTCTTCCCCTTCATGCCTCTGTGTTGTAGCACATCTTTGCTTTGTGTGATTTCACTTTCAATTATTTATAAATGAAATAGCAGTTTCCAAGTGTTAATAATTTAGAGAAATGCCCAAATGGCTAGGCAAGCGAAAGAGTAAATGGTGGGGGGCTTTGGGATATTGCAGGGCTCTATGGCTCCAATTTATCTTATGCAATTTCTTAATCCTTTGTGTTAGGAAGATGGAACTGAGGCGATGGGACCTGCATTAGCAAATAAGCTGTATCATGTCTAATTTCAGGTCACTATCACAACAATAAGCTGCAAATGACGACGATCAGCAATGCTCCATATTCAGCATGCCACCTCTGACATGAATATAATATTAGGAAATCTGGCGTTTTGGTTGTTTTTGTACTGGAATTAACAGGTGCAGTAAGAACATGTCTCGTTCTAACTGCAGTGTGTCTATTCTTTAATTTATAGAGGGGGTGATTTTGCACTGTAGTTAATTCAAAATGCTAAAATGTATCTCAGATGAGCATCTCCTCTGGGCGCAATATTTAGTTCAACATCCCTCCAATTAGTTTCTTCTGAAACTATCCTATTGTCTGGCATGCCACACCAAGCACACCCACTTAGGCAGTTAAAACAAATATGAAATATGTGTCTTAAATTAAGTTTACTACAGCGGCTACAGTGCAGATAATGAAAGTCATATCAATAAAGCCATCACATAGATTTTGGTTTTCATAGCAGGGATTTTGTCTCGTCTCCAAGACCAACATGTGGTACAGAATAGGGCATTACTATTTAAAACATGTAGACATTAGCTGCCCAAATGCATCTACGATGTGAAGTTAGAATGTATGTATATGCTTCATCTTGCTTAGGCTTCTTATGTTGATTCAAAAGCTTTCTCTCAGTTGCTTTATTGTTAATTCTGTGCTATCCAAAGCATATACTATTTTTAAATGAGATCCCTAATCTCTGGAACTGCGTTTTCCCACAGGGGTGAATATTGTGTGTCTACTGAAAAGGGCGTATTGTGTTGTTGGATTTAAATCTCCATGGTAATTATCTTCACTCTTGATGGCATCATTGGGCTTTTCTTTTTTTATTAGAGATCATAATGTTTTTTGGCTGGGAGTAATTTCCCAGACTCTGAGGAAATCTTTGCTGTGAAAGATTAAGAGTGATACCACATAATATCTGTCCTTTGGTGAACGATCTAACATATTGGTAGCTAGTACTATCAATGGATACATACACAACACAGCTGGAGTACTGCTATACATTTGTGCACATGATGGAGCTCTGAGACGTGGAGTAAGGTACTCTCACTTTGTTGAGAAAGAATTGCCTCGGAAATACAAGGAAGGAAGTGAGTCATGGTGGTTGGTTAAATTATTTAGCATCCATCAACTATTCACAAATTTCCTGTGGTTTTACTCAAATCAATAGTTTTGGCCCACTCATTCTCCTCTTGCTGGCTTAATTTATTTATTTTCCCTTGTTGGGAATGTATTATTAATTAATGATTGAGCCTCAAGGATGTGACATTTTTATAACAACCTTTTCCCTGTAGTATTATGAGAGGACTTTGCTTACCTTTGTCCCTTCATAGGTAATCAGCAATAGCATAAGACACTCACAGAGGAGCAACACAGATCATAAAAAAGTTTGACAAATAAAAGGGAGCATCTTAAAGTTTCCACAGGGAAATCTGGAAGGCCTGAGTGACTGGTAACACCATAACTCAACTAAGTGTTGGCAGTGAGTGGCAACTCCCCAGAGTGAGCAAAATGTTATTGCCGTATTACCACCTTCCTCTTCAAGTAATCACGAGGCGGAAAGATAAAAAAAAAACATGTTATACTCACGGATCATCCACAAAGCAGGGGTATGGCATTTGCTGTGCAAAAACACCAAGTGTTTGGGTCTTTGACGTTTGTGTTCGTATAATACCATGGTCCATCATATCCTGCAGGTAGGCGAAGCCTCCCCATATATAGCGCAGGTCGTTAAAGGGGTTGTCTCGAGCCCCGGGAGACCATAACCTTATTAAAAGCAGACACAACATGATCTGTCTTAGCAAAGGGCAAGTGAACTACAACCAGAATGGTCAGAAAGACTGTCAAAGTTGCATGACTGTTTATAGAGGTCGTATTTTTAGACAGTAAACTTTGAAAGACAAAAGAAATATCAGATCTTCTGGTAAGCAGAAAGGACAATAACACGAGGCTTAAAGGAATACTTGCTTGCTATTTCTCCCTCTTTTCAGTCTTTATGCTAAGCTAAGGTAACCAGGATGCGGGAGGCTCATATTTAGCGTAGACATATGAACATGCTATCAATTTAACGCACAGCAAAAGTAAGTAAACACAATTCCCTAAATGTCAAATTATTCCTTGAACAAAGGCAATGTAATGTGATATGTAAGAGTGTCAGCAAAAACAATTAAGTAAATGTACTATTCTAGTAGGTGTGATAGCGATCCCTTATTTGTGTTAAGCTGATGCTGAGCTGTGTCACATACCTTTCTTTCACTTTGTTGGTACGTTCTGCATTGTCAACGTCCATGCGGATTTTGTATTTGACATATGGAGGGGGGTGGCTGGAGTTCGGCTGGAGGTTTTCAAAGACAACGGCAGCCCAGAACGTATCATTCTGCAGAAGCTCCTGTGCTCTGCTCACCAGATGGCTTTCGGTAGGGGCTGCCTCAAACTTATTCAGGTCTAAACACTGTCAACAAATACAGATGTATCACAAAAGATGGCTTCTTTAATATCATATTCTTACAGCAAACCATTCCTGTTTTATATACATCTTTAGTATCCAGCAAATAGGGAAAAAACAGAGGCAGGCATGAACTCACTGACAGAATGGCAGATGGATATTTTTTTTAAAGTATCACTCAGCTATTGACTAAACCGCGCTGAGTGCAGTTCCAAATTATCTGGAGCTGCCAGGGGGTGGGAAATGTTTTAGGCTTCAGCAGAGACAAGCAAATGAGATACAGCCTTGCTAGCACTCCCGGTTCTGTAGCCTTGTCCCCCTGTTCCATGAAACGATAATGAGCTCGCCATCCTGGGAGGCAGTCACACCTGACAGCTGTCCACACATCCCTGTGCTGCAATAGTTTTATCATTTCTCCCCCAGGATTCTCTAGTCTGTATTCTATATCAAGCTATGGTGGTAAACTAAATATCACAGCAACAGCATTTGCTCAGTACATGCTAGTGAGGATATAACAGCTGTGGAATGGTTACGTGAGCCCAAAGTTTGAACCAAAGTGAAATATATGGAATAAAATGCTCTACAAAAACCATGGACAGGAGCTGTGGTAACTGCCACGTCTGATGACTAATGTTAATCATAATAGATCAGAACAATTGTCGTCCTTAAATGTCTATTTAATAAATGAACTAATACATATCACTGCCTCCTCCAGAGATAGCATTCAGAGACTTCCTTGTCTCCATTTAATCATGAAATAACATCACTATTCACTGTGAGGACAAGCTGTAAACCATGATGTGTCTAAAGGAGCAAGATTGTCTGTGCATTTTGGGGTTTTCTATGGTCTTTGACCAATGGTTCCAGCGGCCAAGGCTAATCTGTCTGATATGAACAATCTGACCTGGCTCTGGACTGAGACACTCGCCCCGCTAATAGCTCCCCAATCCCATTTTGGCCTCATTCAGAGGAACATCCAGGGCAACACAATGAGCTGTTGCGGTTGCATCATGTTTGTTGAGGATGAAAAATATATTGAACATCAACTTTATTTACTCAAGTTGGAGAGACTACAGGAGTTTTAGCAGCTCATACCGTAGATTCATCCTTAGATAAATTACTAAAGCGCCCTAAATGTTTATGCAATAGATTAATATGCTGCAATGCAACGTTCTCAATGAACTACCGTGTCATCTGAAGCTACTAATGGATAATGAAGATGACTCAATGGTGCCGTTTACTACCGTTACTGCTGCCATGAACACATTCATAATGACTTGTTATGCCGTCGACACGACTATTGCTGTTCTTATATTTTTTATAATTATTATCCATTATTATTATTTCCATTATTCATTTATTGATCCTATTACATTGTGGGGCACTCATTAATGGTGCAGGGCAGTGGCAATTTGTGTGGTATTAAAGAGATGCAGCCTGATTCTTCAGTGGCTACGCTTATGGTGGCCCCATAGTGAGAAGCAATGCCAATTATAAAATTACCACAGATTAGTGGCCATTGATCTTGAGTTATTCATTTGAATAATTTTCTCCAATTTGATCCATAATTAAAGTTAGATTATATAATGTGTCGTCATGGTGGGCCTAATGTGTCTTACTATATGAATTGATTTGCCTTATGGCTATTGAACCTGGCCATTGCATTGCCATTGCATGAACGTACAAACGACTCAGCCCTAGACTGAAAGGAAATCTCTATTTCCCTACAGATGTATTCACCCAGACAAGAAGACACCACAGTAAAGGTTGTCTAATAACTGTCTCTATCCTGATATCCATTTTGAGCAATGCAATTTCCATTAGGGCAGAAAATAGATTGCATTATGTTGGAATTTCATTGGCCATGTACGGCTAACCCCAAGGGCCCAACCTGCCATCTCACCTGCCTGTAGATTGATATGATGAGTGTGTGGGTGAGTGTGGCAGGGTGTGTGTGTGTGTGTGTGTGTGTGAGAGGGAGTGTGTACATGTTTTATCACACATAGAGAAATAAGGATTTTGCTTCAAACTGTGCCAGAGATCAATACATCACTGTCAAACTGTGTGTGTGTTCTTACTTAGAGACGCCACTTTGTTTGATACAGATTCACTATAGTTGTTGTTCTTCTTTTTTTGATTATCATGGAAGCAATGTAGTGACAGATCTTCCCGTGTGTTTGACAGTTTGCTAACTTAACGATATAAAAATTTAATGAATACAAGACTTTCAATAACATTCTTTTTTAGCTTGTTCTTAAAAAAAAACACAATAACCGATAGTGTAAAAGTCCTGATTTTGCCTTCAACAGCAGCAAAGCACAGACACTGCAACATAAGAGTTAAGAAATGAAACACGTTGTACTAAACAAGGACACATTGTGTCTTAGATGTTAAGCACCCTGCTTATTCAGCAGCACCCCGCTGTTCTGCCAGAGTGGTGTCACAGTCGTGAACAGAATGACACAGGAGTAAAAGAACGAGCAGCAATTATGTCAGGGATACAGGACTTTTACAAAACCACTGTCTTAAGTCTGGAGTTAGAAGTATGTGTGGTAATTGCAAATTGTTCACATGGCATGATTGGGAAATTACAACTGACGCTGTAAAATAAAGTCATCATTATTTAAAGTGTACAATGCTGCTGCACGAGATTGGCATGGCTTACGTTAGCTCACCTGATCATGTTTTTAGCATCCCAACAAACCAGAAAACAAAACTGATCAAATAGAATCTAAAAACATATTTTTACCAAAGGTTTTTGTTTGAGATCACACAGCATTTGTTTTTCACCAAAACCAACCAAATAAATTGCATACGTAATATCAGTTGAATTGGATGAATAACACAAAAGGGAGAGGCTAAAGGAGGTGAACAGTGGAGGGCAGGAAAAAAAAAGATTTCCAATTTCCTCACCAGGGAAAATTATTATAGCTTATCACATCTTAAATGTCAGAGTACAGAATATTATTTTAAATAAAATCTCTCTCTTATCTGAAGAGGTCACACAACCCTCCACTGCATGAGGTTCGTGAGGTGCTAAGCATTTCATAAAAGCACAGACAAAAGAAATACATACACCCAGGAAGTTGGAGAGAAGCTTCAGGATTTCGGAAGTGGTGTTGTAAGCATTTCGCCAGTCGTAGGGCGGCATGCCGGGTGGACGATCCTCTGGAGGCCCGTTGTACAGGAAGTTGGCCAGCAGCTCGCTCGACCACCCCGTGCTGTTGAGAGGCTGGTTGAGGACAGCAGCAGCCACTGGATTTGCCAGCAAAGCCTGATTTCAAAGGCCAGGGAGATGGATTAAATGAGTTACTCTGGTTACTTGTGAGGGGTTTAGAATGAATGTAGCATGAATGCAATGGAATCTGAGGACCAAAAGCATGTTAGACGACAGCTAATTATTATCTATAATAAGAATGGGAGGTCAGAGTTGTGCATTGGTGGCAGTGACATTCATTCTTCTGTAGCATTAATTAGGAGCATCAAGATAGATCACGCTGTTGTACTTCAAGCTCTGGAATACACATCAAGTCTTGTCGTGGGCAAGAAGTGATCCTGTGCAGAAGCACATAGTATAAATGCACAGCACAAACATATATACATATATACATGTATGTATATTAAGGACCAGAGTGTGAACATGAACACAAATTAAGAGTGTACACACAAACATATCGAACAAACACAATTCAAGAGATGTACCTAAATGCTAAGCGCCCCACCCCACGATCCCCCGCACTAACATGATAACAAAACATATCGGTGAAGCACTCATCTCAGGTCATGGATCAAGCTGTACCTGCTCTAATCGTGCAGGGAATTAATAAAAGTGATATGCTGGCATGGGAGCCACTGTAGCCTTGTACTTAAACTACACAGTATACAAACAGACGAATACGTATATGCATTTTTGTTGCAAGAATTAAAACGTTCTCAGCTCTTTAAAACAATAGCTCTAACATAATTATACATTTTTACTCCCACATGTTTGTTTTAATGTGTTACCCTCTATTTAGTAGCCACACAAATGTATTTCCATCACTCCCACTCAGTATGTTCATAGTTTAAGGCTGCTATGAGAATAATGCCCAATTAGTTATATGACACTGTTCCTGTAATGACAGTGTTACTACATAAACTAAGATTAAACAGGACAGTGATAATTTACCTGTCATGTCCACTGAAAATGAACCTTACCCCACTGAGATAACACGTTACTTAAATTATACAACCATTTATTATTCCAGGGGCGATAAAAAAATCACTTCTCCCTTGAAAACCAAACGTTCCAGTCGTTAATTGTGTGTGGTTCACACCACCATGTGGACTCTGACTTTTGGAGAGGAAAGGGCTCAGGATGTCAGCAGAGAATTGGGCCTCTAAAGTGTGAAGTTTCTGAGTTGAGATTCAGATATATTCTGGCCAGTGTGCTCAGTGGCATTTCAATGTCAACACTTCTGATGCTATTCTGCTTAACCTTAAAACAAAGTGTCAAATTAAGTAATCTCTATGCTGCATGTGACCTTTTAAAAAAATCAACACATCCATCTTAGTAGGTGCTACATTAAGGACACGACCCATCAAACATGTGTGTATTCTGTAAGTTATCTTGATATAGAAGGAGCAGAGGCCCGTTGTAAATTGACTGTGACTGTTAGACAGGCTCAGGATTTGAAATCTTCATCCGCCTTAGACTGCTTTTGGCATAGATTTCTGTGGCATTTGGGTCAATGAGTTGGAGATATGCCATTTAACCTTGTTGGTCATGTGTCAAATGTTTGTCATGGGAGGATTTTCTAGTGAGGAATGTATTTGCTTGCTTTTCTAAATGGTCAGATGATCCTTATAGCAATTGTTAAAATGTTAGCATAGCTGACAAGTTACATGATTGAGCAAATGTCAAGACTTGAGGACTAACACGCATGTGATTCATCTTATAGCGTTTTTATTTATCGAATTATCTATTGATAACAGCCTGACTGTTTACTGTTCACTTTCTTTACCCCGTGTCAGAGCTGTATTCACTACGCAATGTGCTGCTGCTGCCTCACATTAAAAGTATTAATGCAGGGTGTTTCTTACTGCGTTCAATAGAACTGCAATCACCAAAAAAGCAATCACCTTTAGATACAATATGTACAGGGGGTGGTGGAACAAGGAGGACCAGTCACACAGCGAGCTGTCAGATACAGAGTTGTGTTCTTAAACTTCTCAGAAAAGTAAACCCACGTTACTGTCCCCTGCTGTTGTGTGGAAAACTACTTGGGTCAAGAGCAGCATGAAGTCATATTGCAAGTTGGTCATGGCCTTATGGAAAAAGGCAGATTATTGACATCTTTATTAAAACAAAGTCAGTCTGTTTGGCTGCACTGTAATTCACGGATCTGTGGAATTGAACTGCGCTTGCTGTTCCCATAGTAACAACGGGCTCCATCAACTCAACCATATGAATTAAATCATAAGGATTTCAGCTCTAACCTGTAAACACTGTGCAACGCCATAGGTAGTTATGTCAAACATATTTTCAAACAAGTATACTTGTGAGCCATCTTTATACGGCATGTCCTACACCCTAGAACTTCTGTCTCAAATGTAGTTATGGTGGTGATGGTAATCGGTCCATGAACGTAAAACATGTCTGCGACCTTGAAGAACCTCTGAAGATGACAGACCTCCGACGCCACTAGCTTCGTGGAGAGAGAGAGAGAGAGAGAGAGAGAGAGAGAGAGAGAGAGAGAGAGAGAGAGAGACGGGCTTGGAGAAGATGAAGACAAAGGAGGATTGCCGGCCCATTTGTGTAAAGGTTAGGGCTAGGGTAATGAATACCCTGGCTATATGGAGCTCCCAATGTCTGCTTCCCTCCAGCTGCCTATAAGCTCATTTGGAGTGACACTGGAGTAATGTCAGTGTCAAAGAAATACGGGGAGAGGCAAAGAGAGAGAGAAGGAGAGAGGAAGGGAGGGAGTGAGAGAAGTGGTGGCGAAGAGTCCATGTCCTCTACTTCTATAGATAATCCTTTCTGCCAGGATGAAAATTATCCTGCACTTAACCATAATTACTTTCCTCCTCCGGTTTCCATATGTAACAGAAGGAGCAACAAATTGATATACACAACATGTCTCACCTGCAGAATATATATATATATATATATATATATATATATATATATATATATATATATATATATATATATATAATATATATATTACCTACAAATGTTTTTTTTTTCTCCAAATACAAATTTAAAAGTCGTTGCATTTTCTGCAGCAAAAACACACAGGGAAGGAGGTTGTGATGCAACTAACCCGGCCCAGAAGATGCAGTCAATGTGCCTGTTACGCTATCTGCGCCATCTATTTCACAAGGGTGCTGTCGCTGCATCCTGAGCAACCAGACGACTGTGATCGGTTAGAGACATAAAAACAAGCCCTGTGTATCCGAATAATTATGTGGCTATGCAAGACTAGGCAACCAGCAGAGACTCCAGGAGGTCGCTATGCTCGACCAAGAAATAGTCCAGCACCTCACCCTCCATAAAACCACATACTGTTGCCAGTACACTTATGAATACAACTCACTGATGAATCTGCGACAGTTAATTAGTGAGCTTTAGAGGTGCTGGTAGGTTACTAGCTGTTTGCCCCTGTGTACATGTGTTATGTGAAGCTAATGCTCTCCTAGCTGTAGCTTCATCGTGGTATCAATGTTACTCTGGGCATAAAAGCTCATTTCTCAAAATGTCCCACTAATCCTTGACGTTTTGCATCTAAAACTTGTCACCTGTTGAGAAAGTAGAAACTAAACTTTCCTGCACACAAAATAAAACAACAAAAACAATGTGGGCTCCAGTGATTCAGGTCATTTTGTTGTATTGCTTCTTAATTCATTCAAGTCTTACCCGTAATGTGTTGACTTGGCGGCTATTTTGAAGAAAATCCCAGACACGTGGCCCGAGTTCATCCCACAAATCAGTGATCTCTTTAAGCATAGCCAGGGCATTGAATGTGCTATTTGCCTAAAAGAAAAAAGAAAAGCAATATTTGATCATTTTACATCAATTTGAACAATAGCGATCCTCTTAATTTCGCTGTGAGCCAATCCAAACATGAAAGTACTCCACATCTGCACATTTTCGCTAATCCCCAGAGGAACTCATCACATCGTAACACCGCCACCCCCTATGGTGATGAATGTAATTGGGGTTATTTCCCCCTGAACATTGACTTGTAAACAATCTGACTATGTCTGGTGTGAAAAGGGCCCCCTGCGCCAGCACCGGACCACTTGCTGTGAAGTCGGCAAATTGTGCTCGTACTCATTATGTATTCTCAATGCAAAATCCTCACAGGCTGCCTGTTGTTTGTTTTGCTCATGCAGTTATCAGAATGATGCTAATATCTTAGAGAAATGTCATGTCATGGAAATGAATTACATTAACCATGTTCTCTGAACAGGCCTCCTGACTCATTATTGTATTATATTTATTTTCCTTCCCCAGGTGGTAACTGTGTGACAGCCAGTGTTTTTCATTTCACCGCTGGAGGCTTCTTTGCACTTTTTACTAATACCTGCAATTGGCCTGATCCTGTGGACAGAAGATAATCAACTGTACAAAAAAATTAGAATAATTGTTTCACTTTCATAAAACTTGCTCATATCACACAATGATATGAGCAACGTGTTCATCTACTTTTCAAGTGCATGAAAAGTCTGTGTGCATGCATACAAGTTAGGTTTTTCTTACCTCTTTCACCATGAGGCGGACAGCAGGTGTATCAGGTGTGTAGAGGACTTTCCCTTGCAATAACTGCTTGAAGGTGCTCCAAATGTATCGCAGGCCAGGTGTGCCCTCCAGGGTGTCGACAAGAGTCTGACAAAAAGCATCTACAGAAGAGAAGAATAGAGGGAAGAAGACGGGCAAAGTCAAGCCAAGACCGAGAACACTTCTCTAAATTTCTGAGTCCTGTGTGCAAACTGTACGTATTGTCTTTCTTGGGACAGGATGGAAGAGGAGAAACAAGCTGTTTGATCCGAAAGAATTCATAGAATGTGCAGCTCCCAAGAAGCAAACATGATAAATATTGCATTAGAGCTTGAAATTCACCTTACCTTCCAAAGCAGAGAGAGAGAGCAAAAATGAACATAGAAGATGGAATTAAGCATACATCTTGTCCATTTAATATGTGTAACTAAACCAGGCATAATTTTAAAAGTAATTGAAATAACTATACGATTATAAACTATACAAATATGAAGGAAAATCAACTTACTGGTATGGCAGAGGAAATTATATTTAAATTAAACATTTTCCTAAATCAAAGTTTGCATGTTTTTCCACACGAATAGTGTTGAGAAATAAGATCATACAAACAGAAATAAGAACAAATAAGAATAAATGACTGGAAGGTCCACAACAGCTCGAGTACGCCGCAGGGACAGAATTGATACAATCACTGCACTTCGGAACAGCTAGCCAACACGTATAACTGCTTCCAATGACTGCTTTTTCTACAGTCTTTATTAAGAGTCTTGCTCCATTATATTGATGTCATCTTTAGTAATAGCAGTAATTGCCATGGTGTTGGAAGTGTTTTTTGTGTGCAAAGATCACTTTGCAACCGTTTTACAAGTACTTTGACACAACAGTACTAAAAGCAGCTCCTGTTATTTGAACACAACGTTCAGGAGTAAAAGTGTTGTCCGTGTTTATTGCAGTTTATCGTGAGGAAAGCCATGTCTTTACTAGCCATGATAGAGGACTGAGAAACAAACAAACAGACACAGACACAAAGAATCTCAACCCTTTTTCTTCTGTATGCGTTAAAGCCTTTGTGACTGTTAAATGCTTGTTCTGGCCTCACTGCTGCACCCTTATATTTTCTTGTACATCTAGAAATGATCTTTGCCCTCTGGGTGTTATGGTTTCACTTGTTGTTTGTATGCCTTCGTGTTATTATTCCCTTTATAGCACTTTGAAGTTTTTTTTAAATAGCTATATAAATAAAGATTAATTTCCTCTCCCTAATTAGGGCGGGATAGGAGTTTTGGTACAAAGGGGGGCTCGAACAAGTTTGGAAAAGTTCTTGGTGATGGCACTGATACTGCCACTCAACACGTGCAAACCCCTCCAAAATAAACTAAACAATTACCCTATTATGTGTCAATTGAATCATGTCTCATGCCAATTGAAAAGCTATCATGAAGTGGATATTCAGTCAGATACTGGTACTCAATTACACATCAGGGACGGCGGAGCAAAGTGGATATATTTACAAAAAGTTTGGGATGATTACTTAAAAAGCACGCACACACACAGGCAGAGGCAAACACAAGCCAAGAGGTAAGAGCTGAGTAGATAAGGTGAGTCAATATGCTCACCGGCAGTACGATCATTACTAATTTAACTTATCTGCCAACGTGAATATTGCCAGTTTGGGAGAGTACTGAATGGGTTACATAAGAACCTGCACTGCAAATAATGTAGCCTGGAGTAGCTTGTGCTTGGATTGTTCCCGCCCCTTTGTTTTTACTGAAAATATGTGATTCTCCCAGTGCTGTAGTTCGTCAGACAGCTAATCAATTCTGTGTGTCGTCTGCCAGTCAGTTGATCTGTTGCTAACTGTCCCTTTTGTTCAGATACCTGTCATTACATCAGTGCTTTCCCCCGTCTGTCTTCTTGCAACCTCAATCCTCCACATCTTTTCATCTCACCAGGGTGACCATTTCCCCCATCAGAGAGATTTTAGCGGCCATTTTCAGTGCAATTAAATGTTAGCCTTTCTGTCTCCTGGCCATCTTTACCTGGTGCTCCTGGGAGGTCTGTGTGCGGGCAGCTAATGGCCACCCCTTAGTCTGAGTCGGGCCAGCTGTTCCCTCTACAGACTGCACAGATGCTACTTCTTGCCATCATAACACTTGAGAGAAAAAATGTGCTTGACACTGCTTAGTCGTTCTGTGGTAAGGTGTCTCTTGTGAGTCTAAATTTTGAGATTTTAAAGATTTTTGGTGTTTTAAAAAAGAGTAGACTTTAATAAATGCAACATAATGTTCTATTATGCATGTCAATACCACTAACACAAAGGGGAATAGCATTCTAATGGAATATAACAAACAAAAAATGACTGATTAAGGTACTGAGAGACAATGAACATGAGCGGGCAGAGTAGACTAATCATCTCAAAGCAGCAGTTCGTATTGTGGAGGTCTGGACCTGCTATTTGGTGCCAATCTGAGGGGTCACAAAATGATTAAAGACATGTACAGATTTATGGTAGAGAATTATGTTTATCTTTTACAGTTTCTCTTTAGGTCTCTAGCAGAAGATTGCTAGCTAGCGAACATAGATAGGTTTAGGATAAGTGACAGGTGATGTGGCCCCACTTTCATTTAATTAACACCTGAAAGTGTCATTTCCAGCAATATAGAGTCTTCAATCATGACCAATAAAGCTACTCTTTCACTAGCTCAGTTTATATTGAACTATATATTATAGTGTGTTCAACAGGATGTTGTGACACTGAGGTGGGTGGAACTTCTGGAAGAAAATGTTGTGCATTTTAAAGTTAAATTCATCAATCTGGTGCACTTTGAGAGAGACAATTAAGAGGCTAGACCTGTGAATAACATTGTGCTCTTGGAAACAATTTTGTGCTCTGGTTAACAATTTAATCACAAACACATTGGTTGAATAGATATGAAATGTGATGACACCACACACAAAAAAGCCACAACCACAAAGCATGGTAAACGAGACGGGGTCTGTGTTTCTAGACTGGTCGAGTGGGTTACTGACACGGCAGCGCGGTTTAAAAAAATCATTTAAATAGCAAAGTTGTATGATCCAGAATTGGGATTCCACTTATGGAGACATCTAGAGTGTGCAGTAATCGTTTAATCAATTTTTGAGCACATTCAGTTCAATATGCATATCTGAAACACACCTCCTCTGTGTATACATTATGTTACTTTGTTTTTTCATAATATCTGATTTTGAGAGTGATTATGAGAATAGACAGCAATGCAAATTGACCTTCAACATAATACTCTGGCCAAGACACAAAGAATAAAGAACGGTGGAGCATGAATGTAGATGGCAGTGGCAAATACATACCACTCAAACATTTGTATCTTGGGAAAGATATATCAGTTTTTGATATTATGTTTGCTAAAGGGAGTATCAGATTACAGAGGTTTGCCATTCTCCAGAGCTGTAAACTGTGTAGTTCTTTTTGACAACAGAAACAGCAGTAGAAGAGAATCTGTTCTTTACACCAGGTTTACCACAGTCAAATAATTGCTTGGAGCCTCAAGTCAGCCACTCAACTTACCTGGCAAATTTAATCAATTTGAGTCGCACCCTAGAGATGGGCTCGGTTCAGCACCACGGCGAGACAGCGTCGTCGACAATGCCGGCGCACACACCGTCTCGCACATGCAATCGCATGTGCAAAAAGGATGTTACTCTGGGTTCACAATGCTCATATTTCAGCCATTTCATGCAATGCTCAGACAGGCATACACACCAAATGCGGCACATCAGTCTGAAGTGAACTAAACCAGGCATCAATCGAGGAGCACTTATTTCTTACAAGCAGTACGAATCAAGTACTATCTTGCCGTCTTCCAACAGAAAGTCAAATAAGCTTGAATAAATGTCATTGAAGTCACTCTCTCACAAGAGACAGAGAGAAGCCGCTTTGACATTCAGTAGTATAAGACAAGCTTTTCTCACTCCACGCAAGTCAAAAATTCTGCCTTTACCGGTTCCGGTATATATTGAAAGGGATGTGCTTAAAACGAGTAATAAAGGTTTCCAATTGCTAATCATTCAAATGAACGCCTATCGCAAATACTCAGAGGATGACAACATGAGTCTTGAGATAATTAGGGAATGTTTGGATGTCACTTCAGTGAAAGTAGGACAATGCAAAATGAAAGACTTATTGTGACAGATCAACAGAAGATGTGTTCATTTCAAAGGTTGATGTTTGGTGTGGGTACAAAATACATTACAACCAATACCTCTATAGTGAGCAAAGTTAAAGTTTCAATATTAAAACGGTATAAAGTCAAATCACTAGTTTTACAGCTACGGCTATAGTGCTTTAACTGTGTGGCCAAACCATTTGAATCCTCCGTATAGTACCAAATACCAAATAATGAAAACAACCACTAAAATGAGCCGTATGTATAAGAAACTCCAACTACATTTGCAAATCATCATTTAACTAATTTCTCCAACAAATGCATACATGTAAGTTTTTACCATTGCAGAGCCGTGTAATCACTTCTTATTTGTGTTTATCTGTTAGGCAAATTCTAAAAATGGTAATAACTTAAAATTACTGTTGTGGAAGAACAGATACCGCCCCAACAATTCTGTATAATGACTCTGACGTTTTCCTTTGCTGTCAACGATTAATTGGGAAGGGAACACTGCATAGCCATTAACAAAACCTCTGTGTTGGCCTTTATTGTTGCTATTCTGCTATTCCTTTGAGTGTACTTTTACATGTATAAAGGAGTTGTAATTGGCCATTATGCCGACGCGCTGCATATTCCAGATTAATTTAACTGTACATGGACCGACAGAATGAAATGCCACGGCAAATTCAAAACAGCCATTAGCATGCTAACAGAGATGTTAGTGCTTATTTTGTACGGATGAAACAATGTTTTTCCTAATTTGCACTGGCACAAGCATGCAATTCTACTTTGCAGTGTAACTTTATTCCCAGGAAATAAGGGCGTCTTATTAAAATCTAATTTTGTGTAGTTGTCTCCAAAGAACAGGCATTTAATGAAACAGGAATGCTTGGTCTCTAATGAGCATGAGCCTGCAAGAAGTTACACTGAAGATCTAATTCTCAAGGATTTCATGGAACAAACACATTCAGTGATCTCTAAAGCTGTCTCCACCAACACGTACAATGGATGTGCTACTCTTATTTACTTGTTTTCCTTTTTATTACAGAGCGGTGCTGTTTAATGAAGTAGTAGGAAATCATACTCTTTTTGGTAAGAGTGTGATAATTTCTTTGACAGCATGCTTCTTTGCATGGATTTATGTTAGTTAGTTCATTTAGTTACCCTTTTTGATTATGAACCTGTATCTCCAAGTATAATAGATATATACTTGTTTTATTGTTTTTAACCTATTTGATGTGATGGACGTCCTGTATTTTAATGCCCTGTCAAAGTGTATTTTTGTTGTAATAAATGTTGTAATCTTGGGGTAATCCTTGGTCTCATTAAGTCATCCACTGCCACATGTACCCTTATAAATTGGGAGCTCTATAGTGGTTTTGAGCTGGTGTTAAAGGTGTAGTACACTAACATTTAAACCTGATTCAGGCCTTGTCGCGGCCCGTGGTCACAATGAATTAAACAATCATTGCACATTTTTATATTATGCATTTTACGCATTAAATTATATTAAACTCTATACATGACAATAAGAACATGTCTTTATAAGTCTGTTATATTATATACCGGTAAGTATATTTGTTGAATTTTCATTGCACTCCTTTTTGTTAAGGAAATGAGGCAGCCAAAATTCACGCTACTCATTTTAAAATGCAATGTGTTACTGAAGAAACCATTATTTTTACATTAGATTATTAACTTGGGATTTACTTAGAAAGTATTGATGCACTTAAAGCAGACAAGAATGATTATCCCCATGTGGAAAAAGTTACCCTCCCTTTAATGATTAAAAATAGAATCAGGTGCACTTAAACAGGTGCAAATGATAAAACAGTTTGCTAGTCTTAAAAGGTCCACCCATACATCACAATCAGACACATGGCCATGATTCTTTTTACATTTCCAGGTGTGTGATTATCCTACAGGCTCTTTAAGTCCCAAAGATGCAATACAAAAAAACAGTAATAATGTACCAACAATATCTAAAATTTGATCTACATGGTAGCTCAGGAAGTTCTACCAGACAACAGCTGGGTGAAGAAGAACAACAATTAAAAAAGATCACCCATACTTATTTGTGAAGCATCATACAGATGTTTGGGGATGCCTTACTGCCTCAGGCCCTGAGCTGAAGGCCTCAGTTAACCTTGTGTTACATGCATTGCTTGAGCGCTTTTTTTCTTCTTTTAGGTGTGTGTACAATGTGATTTTTGTAATTTTCATATCAAGTCCGTACCCACTGATTTAAGCATCAGAAAAACACTTTGATGCAGTAATACTAGCAAAGTGTGTTCTGGGCTAGATCAAAGCGTGATTCATATCAGTACTTGACTTTATCTGCCATCCACAAATGCTTGTAGAATATATCTTCCCTCTTTTATTAATTGAATCCTTTCCGCCATGGGAATGCTCATTCATGAACTGAAGGTGGGTGGCGCGGCCTGGATTTTCAAAGCAGTGTGAATATACCACTGATATCTTCAAATGTAGCTACCAGATTTACACCTTTCATAAGTAGCACCAGGCTGCTGCAAGGCACACAACTGTGGCTGGCTAAAGCTCTGGAGGATGTACCATGTTACCATGTTACCATGTGTATAGTACACTGCTACAATTAGCAGTATGGGAGATAATTAGCAGTTTGGGAGACAACAACATCATGACGATGCAATGGGCCCCGTAATATATATATTATATAAATATACATTTTAAAGGCATTACTGAACTTCATCAGGACTGCATTTTCCCAAAACTCTTTTTAAACTGAGCCAGGTTCAGTTAAATATATTCTGAGTGGGGGAATTTGAAATTATTTGGCTCTCATTGTACATACACTGGAAAAAATACAGCTAAAAAAAAAGGGTTAAATTGTTGAATAAATGTAAATAATAAACAGCTATTGTGTACATATCAAATACATAAAAACAATACAACAAGGAAACATACAATGTATATACATGTGCTAACAATATGGGTGCCATGGTTGTATAAACCACCCTCGCTGAATAGAACAAAAGACCAGTTTAGAACTCAAAAGAGTATTTTAGTGACACCATCTGTCCTCTGTGAGAAGTTAGGGTTGCCATATGTTCTTATTTAGGATGTTATATATTCGCGCCTTGGGACTCTGCACTACCCAGACAACAACATCACTTTCCACTTGGGATTCGTTGCTCTGGACTTTCCTCTCCATTAAGAAAACATCATTATGTCAATGTGGGGAGTGAGTGCACAGCTTTGAAATGGAATGAGGGGAGCAGATTTGATTGGCTTACGATTGATGCCAGCACCTGACACAGCCGCCAATAATGTATTCCTAATCAAACCCAATTTCCAGATCTGGCACAGGTGCCAACTGTGCCACAGGTGCATGTTCTTCCACATAGACACGTCCTGTGCACCCGGTACAGCTGACTGCACTGTGGACCATGCGTCTTCTATTCATGTAAATAGGAAGCATTGTTTTGACGTGGAACACTTGGGTTTGCACTGAATCTGTCTGTGCAGAGTACATTATCTAATACAATTACTTTAAGTCTTTATCCATAAACAACACATCTAACCCCCAAAACCGCTCAACAACTTTGATGTGGTTAGTCATGATTCATGCAATAGAAAATGCAGATAGAAGATGAAGACAGTGTGACAACTTTGCTTTGTAAAGCAGTTTCCTGCAGCGCTTACCGGAACTGTTGCTCGTAATGGAGAAGGACGTCTCGTTATCCACCTGTCTAGGTGAGCGTAAACTGATGGCAGGCTTCTTTCCACAAAGTAGCATATTGATACTGCCTATCATGTCCTTTTGGAACTCCAAAGAACCAGCAGCCTTAAAGACCATGGAGTTCTGCAATCTGGCCATCTGAAGACAAGAATGTAATACTTGTGAATTCTTAAAATACTGAAAAAAGCCATGTCATCATCAGAGTAAAAATATGTATTCCAGAAAGTTGTACGAGACATAGTTGCAACACTAACCTCTTCAATCACTGGTAACGCATGCTGAGTGGTTTTCCCCATCAGTGTGAGTGTGTCTGTTCCATTGAGACCCACAGCTGATGGTACCTGAAGTGGAGCATGGACAGTTGGTTTTCAGAACAACACTGTAGCTATCAAAGGAATAGCCCAAAACTTGAAAATGATATAATCCAAAGTATACATTATCCTTGCCAGTTTAAAAAAAATTGTGTTTAAAGTTCAAGTTTTTTAAAGAAATTTTCAGCAAATACCAATATGTGTACTAATGTCATGCATAGCCATTAGCTACAGTTAAAATACATTTACAATAATTTATGTTCATAGATTTTATGAGATCAACTGGTGTCCACACCTTAGCAAAAAACATCTTCATCCCTGGCACTGGTTAGTACAAACTACATTAAAATGAAAAGTGTTACTGTGCGTTACAGTGACATTCTGAAGGTACACAGCATGAGTCCAATTACTAAAACTAAATGGCATGCCCTTTTAACCATTGTCATTTTCATGCATCAAGTGTCAAGTAAAGGCTGCAGGAGGAGGCCTGCATTGTCTTTCAGCTAATAGAATTGCGAAGCTTAGAAAGGTATGCAAGATATAGGCCCAGAAAGACAGGTCTCATTAGGAGGCGAAGAGACGGACAAAGAAGGGGAACACTGCTTTTGTATTTGTTAAATAACACTTTCACAAATAGAAGCCCATTCAAGCCCATTTTGGACAACAGCCTGGCTATTGATTGAGTCTCAAGGAAATTCATGAAAGATCACTTTTGTTGTGTGAAGAGCAGACAGTAAGAAGGAAACCTACGAAAGTGCAGGAGTGATTCTAGGACAATTGTGAGCTAAAGAACAGAAAATCACAGATCGATGGAAGTTTTGAGCAATGTCACATTAGGAGGTATGAAAACAGATTTCTCAAGCTCATTTGTTGAACTAAACTTTTAAAGAACTTCGTAACAGTTGAAGACATCAATGTTTTTTTTGCTAACCAGGTATGTTGAATTACTGAAAAGTAATTCAACAAGAATGATATAACCATACATATGTTGAATGGTACAAAAGTTACAATGTGTTGAGTTAATGAACTGTAAGGGAGATTTTGCATCAAAGGCAGACTAAAAAACATACTTTGACATTTGAATGACCTGAGAGCCACATACATTCAAATGTTTTTTGTTTACCGTCTGCCATGTGCATTGTGTTCGGAAATCATTTCCAGAAAACCAACAAAGTTGTGGAAGCGCTGTCTAAATCCCCCTATGCCTCTCACTATATCAGCGATAGACCCTGACTTATTCCCTTGTGCTGTTCTTTATGTTGTTGTTGTTGCTATCACAATCACTCAGCAACGTCAAGCTTTAAGTGTGAAGGCTTGATGTTCTTTTCCAACCATTTGCTTGCGACGCTGAAGAGCCTGTCCACCATATCTTGTCTGGGCTTTATTTTTCCTGCATCTGAAAATGCCTGTGGGCTTAAATTGTTCAAATGCTCTCTCCTACGAACTTCCTTCCTTATCACTTATTTATTGGATTTGCTGTCCTATATATTTTCTTTAAAAGATAAGCTCAAAGAAAAGTGCAGGCTTTCATCATCCCAAAGGGAACTCAGAGATTTAAAAGAATTCAACCTCACATTGGTTCTAATAAATAATTCCCACCTGATTGCATGCATTCTAGTAAAATGACTGGAAGACACATGGGTGCACATGGCAATGAACATTTTAAATGCCTAGTACCTATGAGACATGACATTATATCTCACTTAAAATAAAATAAACAAAGAAACTACAACATAATGGTGCAGTAATAACAGGTTTCCTGTAGGTTTTGCCTTAAAGTGGATGCAATAGCACATTTTAGATCTGAAGGCTATTTCTTCAGCTCTCTAAGTCACAGAGCAAGACAAGCATAACATTTAACTTTTAAATTGGTGAGTCAATTGGCTGTCACAGAAAATCATTGCCTTTGAAATCGATTTCCTGCCAGCCATGTGATAATTATAGTTAGAACAGACAATGATCTCCAAATACTTTTATATAGTATTAAGTTTAAGTTAAGTTTCATCTTACAGTACCTAATTGATATAGTATTCATGCTTAAAATTACCTTGTGCAGCAACATTGACTTTGTATTATTTATGTTTCAATTTAGGGTGAATATCTATCATAATGCCACAAGAAGGCTCAACAGGTATACAAAAAACATCTCTGGCATTTCATTTTTTCTTAGGCTTAAAGTTCATAATATAACAAACATCATACATTTTAAGCAAGAAATGGCAGACTAGATCGCCGAGCCTTGAGGCTTAAAATGGTTAGCTCAGCAGTTCAGAACCATATTTTTACCAATAACCCTGTCTTTAAGGGCACACTGAATAGTTTCAAAAGTATTCAGCTCAAGGTTTAGGAAACAAAATATGTTTCTCAATCACTGATGGATTTGGAAAATGTGTGGTTAATGTTTCACCAGTGGAGCAGAATTGTAAGTGTGCAATGGGTTACACATAATGTTGAATGCGGTAAAAGGACAAGGAGTTTAAATTGGAATCTTCTCGACCACTTGTAAAATGTTCTGTTAACTAAGAGTAAAAATAAGAAATCATTGATGAATCCCAGAAAGCAATGGGTACTAACAAAATAAGAACAAATTCTGTATGCGAACAAAGATAAGAGGACATTTATTATTGTTATATCGCTTCTAGCATGGGGCCCAATGTTCGAAGGCTATACAGGGCTATAGTCAGTAGTGCACAATGGAAGCTGACAGTGCATCTAACAACACTAGCTCTCAAATGTAATTCTTGGGAAATGCCTTCCAAGAGGCCTGAATCGAAGATGCAGTTTCCACACGAATGTTGACAGACACTTTCTCTTTTGAAAAAATTGAAAAACTACACAAAATAGTTTAAGTATCTTTAGTTTGACGGTAGGGTTCACATGCATTCTCCCAAGTAATTCCTCAACTGCAACAGGGGTGGCTGAGGCGCACATGGTTTAACATTTACATATTTAATACTAGCTTCATTAGCCCAGACAGTGCAATTTGTAAGCATGCCAGATGTGGGTGACCTTGCCAAGCGGGAATTACGACTTTTCATCTGTCGACAATATGGCCTATATTACTACAGCGTCCCCGTCAGGCCAATTGATGTAAACACAGCTCCCAAATGTATTCACTCTCCAACTTTTGTCAAAATTAGACTAATTGTGTCCGAGTTACTATGCAAAACCCCAAGTCTCATCAACATCAAATTGGATCAGTTTCGGTGCGGTAAGGAAGACAGCTCACCTCAGAAAGCACTTTCCTCGCGTCCAGGTTTTGCAGGAGTACTTGCTGGGCATTAATCAGTTGCTGTGGATCGCGGGAGCAGCTGACATTTTGAAAAGCCTCTTTTTCAGCTCGGCTGCTAAATTGGATATACTCATCCAGATCTGTCCCTTCACACAGGATGCTCTGCAGGTTGTCTGGCCTTGGGATGCCCATCCCCTGAAAAAAATATACTGACTTTGATCGAAGTTGAGTAGCAAGAGAACTTTGCATCTTAGCATTTTGTAGCTATTGTGTGTATACATGTGTGACACAACTAATGAATGAATGTTTTTCGGACCTTGTGCAAGCAGCCAGTATGCCAAATCAAACTTCAAAATACAATATGAATGAATGTTTTGATTTGAATTAAGCCTTATTTTTCTTTGCTCGTCCTTGAGTAAAGACTGACATACCGTGCTGCACAAACAACCACAAGGTCACTTGAAACAACAAAAAAAATGTGACAGACACAAAAATGACCACCTCACACACACAGATGCATGTACACAAGATATTTTCTATCATACTAGACAGTACATAATGACACCAAGAAAGACAGAGAATGACTATGCACTGCACTAGGAACTTCTATTTGCTGGGCACATAGTACAGTAGAATGTCCCATACTATACACACTAGGGCTCTTTTAATCATCTTGTCATGCAGCTCAACTAATAATTGATACATATCATGGTATTGATTGGGGAGCATTTAGAGACAAGACATTGTTATTGCTCTTGCAAGTTCATTTCAATGCAAATTACCTATTGTAGCCACTTTCAAACCACCTTTTTTATCATGCAAATGCTAGAGTTTGCTTTGATTATGACTGTCAAGGCAAAGAGTCCCAGAGGCAGTTCTTGGCCATGATATTTTACATTTGCTCAAGCACAACACCCTTGGCACATCAGGTCTTTTGAATATTTTGGTTAACACTTAAATTCTTTTATTTACAGAAGGAAGTGGAAAATCATGTTTCAAAGCAGCTGGGATTCCTATTGGTTTGGTGTTTCATTATACAAGCAGTGTAGCGAAACGATACTCACTGGATTGAGTTTAATCTCAGCATTCATGAGGCTTTGGACCACCGTTATAGGCAGCATCAAATCCTCTTTTAGATGAGTAGAGAAATTTTCATTGTCTCTGAGAATACTCCGTAGAATCACTGGTTGAGCTTCAACATAAAGATGGAAAATCATTACTTTTGCAGAACAGCATTTTATACACAACAATAGAACATATAGTGTACCACAGTGCAGTTGATGTTTAAATGTGTGATGCTGACAACTGGTAAGCGATGGGAAACTTAAAGGGAAATATATGTGCTTCCTTTTAACCCAAATCTTATTTTCATAGTTTAAGCTGTAAATCCTCCTTACTCGCCATCTGCACTGCAGATATTTTGCAGCCAACCCTGCAGTCTTTCTGTCTCTACCCCCCTTGCTTGGCTTTCCTCACGCATTTTATTTCCACACCACTGTTCACAAATATGGATGCATGCAGAAACATGTGTGAGGCTTGTGTCATTTGCCCTAATGGACACATATGCCAACCATGGAGGAGTGCCTGCCTTGTGACTAATAGGACAGCAGCCCTTCCAGTGCAATGGAAGCCTGGTCTAACAAATGCATTGGAGGATTTATTCTGTTTTTGAAAGGAAAAGGTTGAAGCAAAAGTCCATGTCTTCAAAATCCCTGCATTGCAGTTGCTGAGCACATCATATCCTAAATTATATGAACAACGGCCAAATAAGACCAACAACAAAAAGGAAATGACTTATAATAATTGAAAATCGAGATTGCTGAATTCTTGATTTTGTTTTACATGTTGCTTGTAGTGGCTTTAGATGAACACGAGTTCAAAGGATGCTTTCTAGATGAATGTTGAAATGAAATTAGGGAAAGTAGGGGTTGAGCACTTGAGTTAAATGAGTGCGTGAGAGGACACTTTGTTTCTTAACGTGTACCACAGTGGTGGATTGGCCATAGGGAGTACCAGGAGTTTTCCCGGTGGGCCGGTCAGTAATGGGCCGGCAGTGGCTGACCTTTTTTTTTTTTTTTGTATGTAAAGACGCATTAGAGGCCCAGTGGCCCTATGATAGACCCAGTAGTCCCGCCCACGCATTTTCCAGACCCCCCTCGTCCAATCACCTTTAATGATGAGCTAATGACACATCATTAGCAATCTGTGAGAGAGAAGAGAAAGCAAAAATGGAGAAAAAACGAAAAGGCGCTAAAATTCTAAAAATTCTAAAATGTTGGAAAATGATATACTATCTTGATTAATTAACCACTATTTTATGGTGCTGTGGTTTGAGCATGCAGATCTGCTTTTTCACAATTTTTATAATTACAAATCAGGTCACCAGAGTTAAAGTGTTTTAAGTATCAATATACTTTCTCTAAGCTCCAATTTGTTCAAATGTGCTTTACCTAATTTTTTCTGTCAGTGTTTATGGTTTATTGTCCATGCTTTTCTTTTTTTTGAACACTTATTTATGGAAATGTTCAGATTAAATTACATCAAATAAGAGACAAGGAGACAATGACCCATTTCAGTATAGTAGTGTTATTAAGGGCTTGTGTAATTATATGTACAGTACATCAACGGACCGAGTTGGCACAGTATCTGCGCGCAGATTGTGGTGGGTCAGTCTGGACCAAAAAGTCCAGGGCCGAATTTTTGTCCCAGTCCAAGCCTGGTGTACCATATTGTTCACCAGCCATGTTCTTCTGAAGAGCTGCCTACATATAGTCCGGTTTTAAATAAATTATCTTAAAAAAACAATTGACTGTTCATTGTTACCTCCCTCACAATGCCTTAACATGGGATCCCACTAAAGTATCTCCCCACACTGCACCAACTGCAGTTATTCAACATGTGTTCTCTTCTCTCTAGGACTCTTGCATGTGCTGTTGAGATGATGAAGGGGCGACGTAATTTAATTAGATTAGCCGTTTTGCAAGTGTAATGCATGCAGCTCATTCAATTGTCAAGATGAGGGGGGGAGGTGACATTTACTGGGTCATTCAAGGTCCAATTAGGATAAATGTTTTGTAAAAATAACAAATCATTCAGTTTTGTATTGAGTTAATTATGCTGTTTGATGCAACCAACTAAACACATATCATTATGCCCCTCATGACTGTGCGAGCATCAGGGGGGGTGGACAGGGTTAGATTATAGGGGGAAACATGCTCCGGGCTCTTCCTGAACACGGTTGCCTTTCTGATTGAAATGACCACCTGAGTCTTTTAATCAATCTATGGTAAAAACTAAAAAAGGACAATACAATCACCTTTGCCACTCTAGCCTTTTGATAGTACATAATTCCCCATTCTTGTTCATGACCTTTTATGCTCTTGCCTCCCGACAGTGAATTCCATTAATTATGCCCAGGCTCAGATCTCTGATGGATTTAATCTTGTATATTACAAGCCAGTGACCCCAAAATGCAAATGGCCCTCAAGCCGTTTGTTGCAGAGCAGACCGCCCCCCCACCCTCTTGTCTCTTTGCAAATTAGGTGCCGTATGAAAATCTGAATATCATCAGGGTAAATGAGCCTAATGCAAAGCAGCAACTTATCAAGACAAACGATCTGTCAGTCTGCACAGCAAATTGCATCATAAATAATCATGCGCTATTGTTTTTGAGGGATAAAGGGGAATAACAAATCCTCCAACTTGTCATCCACATGAAGGGGATACTTTCCTTGATGGAGAGTACTTAACAAAGACATAGCAGAGTGATTGTTGCTGAGCCGTTATTTCTACCTTTTACTTTTGGAACCATCAGCAGCAATGTAGTATATCAAGAAACATCAATCTCGATGTTAACCCTATTGCTTTCCACATATTTTGATGATCGTTTTTGAATCTTAAAACTAGGTAATTTTCAATGTTTTAAGGTCAGTCGATCAAGAAAGTATCTTACCATCACCAGGGTTAGCCTGTGACAGGGCTGAATCCCACTGGTCAAAGTCATCTGCCAGCAACTGTGCATTGCTGAGAATAGATCTGTTCACGAGGAGGGTTTGCAGCTCTATCAACATCCCGGCAATTCTAGTTTACCAGAAAGAGAAAAAAGATCACAAACTGTCTGTAAATGTCACGTCTTAGATAGAATCTGAAAGCATTATCAAAACATTCAGTTTCATCCAAATGTACGCTATCTTAGAAGAGACAGAAAAGGGCGCATTAGAGTACGTACATGGAGCTGTTGAAGTTGTTGACTTGGCCTGGCGTCTCCCCGGGCGTTGGATAGTTCAAACAGGGATTGTTGATGTTACACATCATACCTTGAAGCCAGGGAAGCACGCCAGCCGACGGCATGGCTTTATTTGGGTAGTGGCCTACAGGAATATAGATGGATACTTACAGCTGCATTGTTGAAAAATTGTTGTTTGGATATATAGATGCAGTGAGGTCACAACAGAAGGTTAGTATTTGTTGTGTTCTGTCTAGACTCTCTAGATCATTATATTTTTCATTATAGTATTATGGAAATACAAGTTAAGAACTGAGGAGTGGTACTGCAGCTTTATGTGCTTTAAATGAAAAAGAGTTAAACATTACAACGTGACGTCTTCTCTTACATTGGCCTTTATAAAGAGGCTTATTGGTGGACCGCACCCACACCAGTATGAAGAAGAGAAAGAGAGGCCATATAACTTCAACGACCAGCCGCACCTGCACAAAGGAGAAAATGGTCTCATTTTCATAATGTTTATGAAATACATCTTTGGAATACATTTTGGCTCACAGCATTTGCATTATATTTTCATAAGTGAAATGTGACATGACTGAGATAAAGTCAAAGCAAATCTAAAAGCAAAGTTAAGTGGACTATTAATTAAAAGGCGAAAAGATAAAAAGTTGAGTCTCTGCCGTTGAGACACTGTTGATGATTGACGAAAATGACCTCAAGGCTGTGTGTATCCATGTGAGTGTGTTTACAACGTAGCTGCACATGCCATAGTCCATATGTTATGCTGTTAGTCTTGCTTTTACTCTAAGCACTTAATGGATTGAGAGAGAAACCTCAGCGTGTGACTCCACAAGCCGAAGCTATCACACACTCCCTATCATCACGTCCACACATTTAATCCTCTTCTGGATGAAGAATACACACCACTTCCTTGCTTTAATACAACCACTTCAATACCTGCCAGCAGGTAGCGGTCCATGTGACATGCCAGGCATTTTATTTCAATCTCAGGGGATGGGGGGAGAGTGAAACCAACAAAGCACACAAATGAATTACCTCAAGGCTTTGCTTCTTCACTGGGTTGTTTCTCATTTTTTTCTACTCAGTTGGCCTTGAGGGGGATTTTAGAGGCAAAGTACCAAGGCCTTAGAGTTATGATGCACACACACACACACACACACACACACACACACACACACACACACACACACACACACACACACACACACACACACACACACACACACATACACACGCCCAAGCCTCCACATTTACCACGCCTACATGCTCAAAAAACATGGCTAGCTGTTATTGTGGAAAGTAATATTAAACAGCAGATGACTTCTAGTGCGATATTCCTTGAGTCTTCAACCAAACACCCTTTGCCATCAAGGCTTTTACACATCCCCAGACACACCATCGCTCAACATCCCAGTCCCTCCATCCCTCACCCATGAGCCCCCTCTCGCAAACCTGAACTGACTAAACTCAGAGGAACCTCTTTTTATTCCTTTGCTGCGAAGCAGGAGATGATCATGAAGGCATATGAGGAAGTCAATACCGTAATCATTCACAGCAAACGCGTTGCGAATATTCAAACGTTTTTGCAACGTTGTTGCCGTGAACGCAACTTTAACACCTGCCCCGCTGCAAGACATAAGCGTCGCAAATATATCAGACAAGATAAATGCGTCAGTGTTGAGAAAATGTATCGGCTAATTTGAAGTGCTTCATCACCCAAATCAATCAGATTATATTTACGAATAAGTATATACTTATGAGGATATATGTACTGTATGCACATATGAATCATGTACTATATATGTGTATATGAGTTTGAATATGTGTATGGGCGGATCAGTATGTATGCATTATTCATAATCAGAAATTCAATCAATTGAAGCAGTGAAAATAAATTATGTGTGATTCTCTGTATTCTCATCACGATCACCTTAATCATGTTACAATAATGATATGTATGGTGTACTAATAGCACTGTCATATAATTATGAGTGCTTTCAACACATCCATAAGTTTCTTAAGAGCTAAATAAACTTAAGAACAGCGGCATGCAGCGGCTGATAGTCTGTGTCTGAGACGGGCGATCAGCTACACCTTTGGTGATCAATGTCCGCGGCTCGAGAAGCTCTCGTAAATAAATTATTTCTTGCCGGCAAAATCTATAGCGCCGCGTACAGGAAGTCATGATAATGTAAAGGATGGATCCTGGCGATCTGGAAGAACTCTCTCCCTATAAAACTAATATAACTAATATCGCTCCTTCATCAATAAGGAAGTGAGCTGCTTTTTTTTGTCCGGTGGGAGTGTCCAGTTTATCCAGTGAAGTTCAGTAAGCCTGCCCGGGAGCAAGTTTAAATTTTGGGATGTGTTGCTATGGTGATTAATCTAAGCTTGCTTCGAGAACCCGAGAACGCCTGACCTACGTCATCTTATCCTGACAATTAGCCCGCTAACTCAGTAAGCCAGGTACGAGAAATAGGGCCCTGGTCTGCCTGCACACTCATCTTTTTCAGCGTCTTTGGTGGAGTGACTTGCTCAGAGGAATCAACTGGAAAGCTCTAGTCAGCCAACCACCTTGCTCCTGCTATTGTAACATGTTCATACAGTGTATCTGATGACACACATTAGCACAAATAATACGAGAAGAAGTCCATGTTGACGTTGTTGTCTTCATAATTAAACTGGAGGGCAGGCAGAGGTGAGGAAATACAAAAATACATACTACATGTAATGCCAAAGCAACCTTCTAGAATAAAGTGAAGTTCTTGCAGAGGGATTGGGATGAGGTTTTTATTTATTTTTGTAAAGGCATATAATGGATTAGGTATGTCATTTTCTTTTTACTATGAATTACAGAAGAAAAAAAACGGAAAAGCGAATTGCATGAATTTCAAAGAAACTCAAAAGATTTGATAAATTCTGTCCTTTAATTCCCTCCAGTCTGTGTGTCAGAGAGGATGTAGTGCTGCTGAGAGGGGGAATTATCATAATACATTTCAAAGAAAAGGCATGGAGAGGGAACACAGAGATCATGGGGACTTTCTCAATGTCTGGCTCCCTAGGCATTTGCCATCGGACACTAGTGTCTTTGTGAATAGATAATCTCCTCCTGTGAAATTATGGGAAATACTGGACCATAAAATCAGTTTCATGCCTGTTATAAAATCTTAAAATGCTTGGTGAGGCATTCATATAATTGGTCATTAACCTCCACAAGCCCTCCAGAAGCACCATTGTCCTTGCTAACTCCCACCGGTTTTGTTTAATGCCAATATTTCATGTTGACATTGGCCAAATATCCCACGTTCCATGCACAAAACCACCACTGTCCCCTGACATATTCTAGGGGGAAAGCCAGTGCATATTTCTCCCTTAAATAAAAAGTGAAGCACCATATTTTTTCTGTTGGTTGAGACAATTAACAAGGGGAATGTTTGACAGATTTAAAGTTAGAAAATTGCACATGACTTTGCCTTGAGTTATTTCAAGAAAGTATGAACTTTGACGAAAGCAGATTTTCTTTTTTTGTGAAGATGTCTTTTGTTCTACTCTGGCAACAGGCGCACTGCTGTGCTCGAACCCCTAACAAAACAAGTGGGTGGATGCAACTCCTATCATCACTGCAACAATACAAATCAAAGAGCATAGCTCTTTGTAACTGCTCTATCTGCCTCAAAATGACACGGAAGACTAACTAGATTCCATGACAACTTGTTTTGACCCTTGAAATGCAGTTGCTACACGTTGTGTAACTTGTTATCTTCCCCCAGCAAGTGACCTCTTGTCCATTGTGAAGGACATCAGAGGCAATAAAATCCATCATATATCACTGGGTGATCGTGTGTAGGCTAGTGTTCTGTGAATAAGGAAGTAATGACTCAGGTTAAGGGAACTAGCCAGGGCAAAGGGACAATGACTCAGAGACTTGAGCCACAGCAGCAGCAGCTGCTACGCAACGTAATATGTGTGTTCTGTGTAAATGTAGTAGTAAAAAACACCAGTTCAAAACCATAGATCGACATGGGTAATAATCGGTATCTGAAGGCCTTAAGTGTGAAAGATGAAAGCAGGTCAAATGTAGCTGAAGTTGAGCGGCAGAGATACTTAAGTTATACAAGAAATATGTAAAATGACGGCAGATTTTCATCTGACGAGTAAATATTAATAACCCATAAATGTTTGGTAACATTTTAAACTGCAGTGACACTAACACTTTGAATAGCAATGCTGGGGACAGGCTATGGCAGTGAGTTAGTGAGAAGAGCCAGAAAGAGTATTTGCCCTTCAAACGAAGCGTTTAACAATCGTCACTCCGGATCCCGTTCCATTAGGCCACAGACTGGCTCTGTTAGGACTAAAACACAGGCAATGTGACATAAAGTGCACAAGAGACACATCTCCAAAAATTGAAGGTGACACCCCAAATTGGTGGGCATTAAGGTAAGATTGTTCTTGTTCTCTAGTGGGAGAGTTAAAGGCGGCTTACTTCTATAGGGGACAATTTTGGTAGTAAATCCCTCCTATTACCTTCCCCTCTCATGAATAACTTAGTTCCCCTTGATGACACAATCCTGGGACCATATTCTCACTTTCCCTCCACTGCTGACCAATTTGATCAGATATACGTTGATTTGCAAAGGTGGTTGGTGAGCAGAAGTGTACCTTTTGTCTCTTCCGGAGAGTGAAGTTCTTCCACATGAGCAGAGTGAACTGCGTCAGGAGACCCATTACGGCTTATCCTGGCAATATCCTGCCAAAGCGTCGCTATGGAAACTGGCCCACTTAATAAACCCTGGAGGGAATAAAAGGCAGAGTTTGGTTTTAATACAGAGGAGCAATGCATCTTGGGGGAGTGCCACTAATCATTCACTTCCCCAGGCCTTGGGGCTTATGGTGCAGCACCTGTTCTAAGAATTATTATCACCTACACTCAGCAAATCTCAGGACCGGGCAATGTCTCACACGGACCGTGCGCAGTTTGGATCTAGAGTATACGAATCTTCTTTAAAAACCTGATGGTTGTTTTACTTAATGTACTGCATGTAAAGAATATGAGGTCAAACCTAAAATCTCTTTTCTCTTCCTCTTAAAAGGGATTAAGGCATTGTGAACTGTGTTCTTTGTGTAGTTAACAACCACTACTGTGCTACAAATTCTCTGTCAATTAAACAGTCGTTTTTGGTGACAAGAGTAAAATAAAAGACAAAGCTTCATGGGTAACTGCCAAAGATTGCTGTAAAATTATTTATTGCAGGTTTTACTACCCACTGAACACTGATTACACAGATAATAAACAAATAGATCTGCTGTGTCATGTTTACACTGCTACATCAAGCATGACCTTTATAAAAAAATATATACAACTGACAGTCTCTTGTTTGACTACAGTTTCTTCATTGGCCTGCCATGAGTTCCCATTCATTATTACAGGAATGTTGGTTGTCTTTAAGCGTAATTATACAAGTGGGAGTTTTACCAATTTACAGTCGCCATTTTAAATGAGTTCCAGTAAAGTATCTTCTCTGTCAGTTAAGGTTTCACACATGGTAAGGGTAGTTTATATCATCCAACATATTCTAAATTAAGACCATTTAAATAACCTGCTATACTGTATATAACATGCAAGTTCATTTTCTAAGAAAACTGTTAAGAGAAAATACTTTATTGATAAGGAAAATGTTGTTGAATAAATACAGAAAGGGGTAGTTGGAACTAATCATTTGTAAGACCAACACTTATGACATATATTCAGAAAAATATACATGTGTAATATATTAAAAGATACATTTTAATTTATTTTCCAAGAACATACTTATGTGATAGTTAACAGCTAAGTTCTTCCGAGTGGTCTTTTTTTTATGAAGCTGGGGTTCGACAGATCTGGAGGAAACTGCATTCTCTCTAATTTATAAAAATATGTACAATTAGAAACATTTATAAACATTGATTAATCTAAGGGCATCATGAAGAATCTGTTGATAGAGGCATGTGGTAGCTTTTTTTCTTGGTAGGCCACTGTGTTAAACAGCTTTTTAAATATATTTTTTATATATCATGTAGTGTGCATTGTATTTGATTGTTTTGTGATTTTGTATGCCATCTACCTTGGACAAGTCTCTTTCAAAAAAATTTTTTTTTAACTTAATGGAACTCAATTTCAAAGTAAAAAAAAAAAACGTCAGCAATGCTTATTACTATATATGATATCCTACTGCCATGCAATATATAAATAAAACTAATATTCCCAAACAAAATGTGTCATTTGCTTTATTACATAATGAACTCAAAATAAGTTTAAAAATGTTTGTCAACTGTATTTCAGATCTCAATATTGAAAATATATTTGAATTGCTAGTGGAGTGAAAGTTGGATTTGAGAGCATGTGTTCAAGTATGAGCTCAACTACAAACACTTAAAAATGTGAGCAGGGCTTTTAAATCATTAAAATCATTCAAGAATATGAATTGTTATTGTTAATATGTAATGCCCAAAGTAACATGTTGCAGAGCACTTCAACTGATGCTCTGTGGAGACTTTGAGGAATAGAGTTTGTGTGCAAGGTGGGTCTGGTGGAGATGGGCTTTTTAGCCCAAGGGTAGTCCTGACAAAGTGCCACCTTTTAACGCTCCATTTCCTCTTTCTGTTCAGCTTCCCTTGTCCCTCTGTGTGTTTACATTATTTACTGCTACTTCATGGATGTTTTATTTACTGTCATGCGAAAGTTGAGGCTCCCTCAGTTCCAAATGGCCAAATAAGTGCTCTAACGGGCAGCGGACGCTCATGGTACTTCAATAATCTTTTACACAATACTGGTGAGATGTAGCTGGCTCAGCATAGATTTTCCTGAAAAATATTCCTTTATCGCAATGCCAATTTGTACAATTGTAAAAGCCAACTGTGTTGGATCATGCTATTACATCTGCCGATTAGCCATCAGATTGCATATGTTTTACATTGAACAGAGATTGCTGTTGGTTGAATGTTCTATTGCCACACCACCTCTTCCACAGTAGTTTTTCATTTTAAGACTTACTTTATATCTCTTTGGAAGAAGATGGCGATCATGAAATTGTACAAGGGTAAAGTGACCTGGGTCTTTACAACGAGGCCTAGTATGCACATGAACACTCAACTCCATCAGATGCTTGTATAATTGAGTATCTGCTGCGTTGGCTAGCACGGCTTTCAAGCCTTATCTTTTGAGACATGTAATGCGCATGAGAAGGACAGCTCGGTACCACCTCCACTCGGAAATCACGTCAAGCATGAAGGGTAAACAACATCTCGAAGAATATACTCCACCCATACGTCAAAAATGTGTGCGTGCTAGTTGTGTTGGTATCTAAGAAAAGAGATGCGTCTGTAAAAGATGGTGTGTTTGTGTGTGTGTGTGTGTGTGTGTGTGTGTGTGTGTGTGTGTGTGTGTGTGTGTGTGTGTGTGAGGACGGGGGCTTGAGTGTTGTGGAAAAGCCCAGCTCAAGAACTCTTTTTCAATTCCACATCTAAAGAACAGATAACAAGTAACAAGAGAGGATATGATTGTGATTTGCATTGCAGACGCAGTGTTATGAAACACAATGCGCACAGTTCTCCAGAGAACAAAAACCATACGCTGTGAAGAGTGTTTTCCAGATCCTCATTTTAATCTACAACGAGGAGCAAAGAGAATAATTGAAGTAATAAGTTATTTTCGCCACTTTTTGGACTTTCCACAAGAGTGTGGCCATCAGACGCTGGCATCAGCTTTTCACGATATCATTAGTTCCAAAGGAAGCTCCAAGAAAGGGGAGAGAATGTAGCGATACAAAGAAGAAAAGAAAAGTTTTGAGAAAATATAAGTGCTGATGCTTGCGTGGTGTTTGGGGACCAGGGACAGCAAAGTGCATTATTTTAGCCCCTAGGATGATCGAAAGAGTACACATATATTCGTCATAGAGTATGAGAGCAGAGGACGGCAGTGAATGCCTTTGACATCCGTTACAAGGGGGCAGCTATCGCCCTCTGAAGAGTAGCATGGTCCCTGTGCTGCTTCATTCAATCTGTCTTTTTTCTCTTTCTAACTCTCCTCTCTCACACGCTGATCCACAGCCTCTCCACAACAGGATGTCACGCTGTATACCGTGAGGAAGTAGGGTCAAGCAGATATTTATGTTATTTGTTTAATTACAGGTAATACACTGAGCTGACCTTCAGCACTTTTCCCTTTGGATGTAATATTCAGGTTCTTGTTTTAGAAGAGAGCAATTGCTTTTTTGCCGATTTTTTTGCTTAACATCAGCATGATCATGCTGGTTATTTAATTGCTGTATAATTTAATCACCAGCATGAACCCTGATCGTGCTGCTTTAGTTCATTGTAAAACAATAATCTGAACTGACTAAATGTTCGAGACATATTATGTGTATAATATTGTGTAAAAGATCCTTTAAGCTGATGCCTCTAGTTTTGGATGAAAATAAAATAGCCACAAAACATTTTGGAAACACGAGAAACTTATGCAACAATGTTCAACAATAAAAGATTATTTTAAAAACAGCTTTCTGCAGCCATAGAAATATATCAAAACTTTAGCAAAGCAGCTCACTATAGCTAACTGTCAGTTAACTTGATGTTAATTATACTTAGCATAATGTACTAAAGTACCAACACAAGTTATCTAAATAATGAGAAAGGTCAGCTCTCTGCCAGGTATGACTGCAATGACCACTGAATATGATCATATATCTGCCAACCCCCGTCTGCTTGGCAGGTTTATTATATAGTGTGTCCCTACTTCTGTCCTTAATTCAATCTTTTTGTACCAAACACTCCCTTTAATTATGAAGATTTGAAGCTGTGATATTGGCGTCTGTCAAAATGATATCACCGATACTAAGTCTGTCATTACACGTAATTAGTTTGAGAGAAGTAATAGCACCAAGCTCTGGTAACTGGGCTTCCCGGGGCAACCTGTCAATCACGTTCAGCAGCTAATTACTCATTCATTAGAAACAAATGAAAATGATAAATAAATAAATTATAGGATGAACGTTAGCACTTAATTAATTATTAAGACATGTCATTCAAAAATAAATTATTTTGCACATATAGTAAAAAGGATCGCCATATGTTGGACTACATATTTACTGCTTCTTACATCAGTTTAGGCTCACTGTTAATCATTACCATTGGAATAATGTTACGTCTTTTTCTCTCAAGCCGTTAGAATATGAGCATGTTGGAAATTCTTCATATAGTCAACTATAACTAAACCAACAATTAAGAACTTAATGTCCTGCCGTCACTGTAACAATTACAATCCATTTCCTTCTCAGCTTCTTTATTTCCATTTTAAGGAGACCAGTTAATTAAATGCTTTCCAATAAGATTAACAGTTCTGAAGGCACTCTATTGGATTTACTTCAGAAAAGGCAAAACGCAGACGAGTTTATAGACACCCAGACCTGAGCCCGAGCTAGCCTCGGGAGCAGAGAGTGAGCCACAATAACAACAGCAGAAGAGAGGCAGCAACACAGGAGACTTGGCTCCAAAACATGTGTCCTGTTAGAGCAAACAAACTGTCAAAATCAACCTACCTCCGAGCAGTTTAGCTTCCACCCGTCAGCATGTCTTAGGGCCTGAAGATGGATTTGACCGGTTTTAACTGCCGGCCCTTATGAGTCACGCAAAATTTTCCCCCTACCTCTCTCTCTCTCTCTCTCTCTCTCTCTCTCTCTCTCACACACACACACAAACTCCTTTGCCTACCTCTCATGTCTCTGTCCTCTTTTACCTAGAGTCATAAAGTATGCAAATGACCTTTGCTGAGCCTGTCGTAGCAACTGTAGCCGCACTACCATAGTCCGGAAGCACACAGGTGGTGTACATTGCACAGCATGCTCCCTTAAGCGTTGCCCTGTAGCAGAGCGCATATGCCTGCGTCTTGTAGTCATGTGTCTGAGTCACCTGATGAGCCGAAGAGGGTGAACAGGAGCATTGCCCTACATTTCGCTGGCCTTGTTTTTGCTTTTATGGGCTGTTTGAATTTGTCTCGCGGGGTCTCTCGCAGTAAACTTTCAAATGTAGTCACCTGTTGAAACATGAGTTACATTCATGAGTTAATTAGTCCTAAAACTATTCCTTTTTATTTTTTAAACAAGTGAAACTTCAGTTAAAGAGGTCAAAGACCTGTTGGTATCGTGGGAAGCGTTTTTAATAATTGACTGACTGACTGACTGACTGGGGGCCAAAAAGGTGGGCCCCACCCCGTTTTTTTATTTAAATGAGCTCATGAGCCTCCCCTGATATAGAGAGAGAGTGAGTGATTGAGTGTGTGTGTGTGTGTGTGTGTGTGTGTGTGTGTGTGTGTGTGTGTGTGTGTGTGTGTGTGTGTGTGTGAGGGGGGGGTTGGGGGGGCAGCTAAGTGCAGTGACTGTTGGGTTTTATAGCAACTATATAATTTGGTAACAAGGGGGCTAAGATTTTATTACGTGCCAGGTGATAAAGAATAATACCAACGCTGCACAGGGAGGACATAATTATGTTGATGAGAGGGGTGTTTAGACAAGGAATAAACAAGGATGCTTCCCCCTCTGGATGATATTACTGTGTTCATTATTATGTCATTCATTAATAGGGCAATAAAAACATTATTTTTTCTTCTCAGACAAAAGATAAAGCAGGGCCATATATAATTTTCTGCAATTTATTAAAAAATACATGTATTTAACATTCCCTGAATTCATATAAAGATACTTGTTTTTACATTTTTTGATGTATATATATATATTTATATAAATATATATAACTCAATTTTCTTATCTCTTTATTCTTTATCATGATTGTTGTCAAACGCTCTCCATGCTCTTATAAACTTCATGATGAAAGTTTACTTTCAACACAATTACTGAAGGGATTCTGTGATTCTTGAGCTGTCGGTCAAAACTCTCAATTAGTTCCACACACACACACACACACACACACACACACACACACACACACACACACACACACAAACTCATGGAACCTCAACTGCCCAAAAGTAATTGCTTCGAATAATGAAGTGCCGCTGCTCGAAGGAGCCAGCGCGATGGAGTACACCTGCTGTTCCCAGGTCAGTAAACCCTGTATTAGTCTCGCCATACTAATGGAAAATAAGGTGCACATTTGCAACAAGACTATAGCTTGTAATTTGTTTCTTGCATACCTTAAGGAACCAGTGATAATGGCAACACAACCTGAACCTGACAAGAAGAAATGAGCAAAGGGCCACAAACTAAAGAGCGAGATGAGCATACAGTAAAGAAAATACGGAGAAAGCCATGATGAAAGCAGCTATTCAGTGAAGCAAATAGTTTCCATGTCTGACTAGCTCAACCTCGCTACATTATTTGCAGTCCTTAGGATGTCTGTGTGGGCAAATGATTTATTATTCGATAGAGGAAGACAGAAAACCTAAATAACGTGCAAGCTCACACAACTACAAGAGAACCCACTGCTGCTCCAACTGTCACGCCCTCATCACCATCTCACTACTCTCTATAGGGCACTAATGTTTGCTGTGATCTGCAGAAGTAAAAATATTCCTTACATAACAAACTAGTGGAAGGAGTAACAAGCTTCTTTGCAATCCTTGCCGATTTTATTGTCTGCTCAGGGGAACTCAAGTACAGATAAGTTCACTGACTGACTTATTTATGTGCATCATAGTTCAAGCTGGCACTATTACTCGGTTAGACTCTTGCGCGCTTGCATTTATGTAGTAAAACATTTGAAAATTACACATTCTCAGATGAATACCCAGGCAAAGTTAATCAATATCCCAGGCTGTTGACTGATAGCATACCATATCAGACATCATAGAGATATCTTGGGAGTCTTTCCTCACAAGCTAGCTAGCCGTGTTCTTGTGCCCTCACTTTCTACAATTTCTCCCACCCGGTTGATGAGTTGAGAAGTAAACACACAGGTGCTTGTTAGCCATGTTCATACGGACAGCTGATGGACACTGGGCAGGGATAAACATTCAGCAGCTATAGGGTCACAGTTGTTATGTCTACCTCTGAGCAGGTTTGGGTTGTCCTGGGGAAAAGAAAACCAACAGAGTTGAGGAAAACAAATAACAGCCTTCCTCGACAGACGCTGTTGCCTCTTCCTGACTACCGGCCACGGGTACAATTGTGTTTATTTTGACTTCAGCCAGAAAAGCCCACACAGACTGTGCAGAGGGAGAACACTTTTTAAACTTATGTAGTCTGTTTTGACATCGTCACTGTATGGACTGCAGTGGAAACATGAGGAAAACAACCCCTGGAAATTTGGACCCACTAGGCCATTAGATTCATGCACAAGAACTGGTCATTTACTTCTCAGCCAATTCTATAAGATTTCAAAGATACATTTCTTTGGGATATTAGATTAACACAAATAAAAGCCTAGAATTAAAATGTCAAGGTTGATCCAAAATGAAAAAAGGACTTGACCACTATTTGATTTAAAGTAGAATAACCACTCACAGTTTTATGACAAGTAGTTGCAGCAAACATGTCACAGATGTAGTCATTTGCTGGATAGTTTTATCCTATTAGACATTTGTGTTTAATTGTCATTATTAGCATATGAATTCTTGAGTCATGGACAAAAATATCGTTTAACAAATTTCTAATCAGCTCATCCAAGTGTACATTTGTGCCACATTTGCTGAAATTCACCCAAAGCGTTCTTGAGATATTGCAATCACAAGAGAATCGGTGACAAGAAGAGAAACTAAGCCAGAGAGCTGAAGACACAGATACTTAAAAAAATGTCACTCTCTCTTTTGTCTGCTGCACAGACATGAGTCTTGCTCAGACATGCTTGTCTGCGGGAGAGAACGATAACCACAACCTGAGGGCCAGGCCGGCTTTAGCCTTTGAGATGGTCCATCTCAGGCTGGGAACGACTCCTCAATTGATGTTTTTGTGTTGCTCCGCTGCCTAATTTGACGCGCAACATCAGATTTGCTATGGTACCATTACTATAAAGAAATTGCATTCAGCTAAGGGCCTTACATGTTTCCATCTTTGCTGACAAATTCAAAATGCTGTCACATATTGCTCCACACATTATCCGTTCCTCACGGCTCACTGGTTTACTTCATTTTGAATTAACTAAGCAAACAGCAACAGCCGAGGTTACTAAGGGAAGCAGTGTTCAGTAGATATAGTCAAAAACAATTATTCTTTTATTCTCACTGTTACAAGTCATCTACTCAAATGCGAGTGATCACAGCAACTTCCCGGTATGGTAGAGCCGTCCCAAATAACATTTTTGGGGCTTCGAAGCTTCGGCGAGAAATGTTTGCTGATACAGAAGCTTTGACGCATCACTGTTGGCCAACTGCATTAGTCTCTCTCTCAAATAATGCACGCATATGTGTTTTTACAGAGAGGAAAAGAGAGAGGAGACAATCTTCTTATCTTCACGAGCGCCAGTTGCCTCAGATATACAACTGCTAGACAAAGTTTTTTTTCTCTTGTGGCAGATTATGTCAGAGCAATAAAACCCTCTGCTGCTGCATTAAAGCTGTCAAACTTTGCTCAAACTTGTGGTCAATATTTACTTATATTGTACTTTACTTTGCAATCATTGTCTAATAAAGGATGAGGATAAAAAAACTTGGATTTTCCTTTTGTTAGGATGCCCGAGCAACCATAGAGACAAATGAGCCAATCAGGAGTCAAAAGCCGTGAAGTTGCAACTTCATTTAATTTCTCTTTCTGTTCAGTTGTCACACCAACGTCCGCAACTGGTCTCTACCCGTTCCTTCACAAACAAATTGAGCCCTTTATATACACCCCTGGTGACTAATTAGATCAGACCTACCGTCGAGAGGTCAGTCTCTCTATAACAAAATAAGTGCACTAAATAGTTACATGATTTTACCAACGCCAAAAATATCCCTAGTAATTTATTCTTATTTATACATCCTATACATAAAGTAAATTATAAATCCATAGTTTTATTTAACTAAACACACCAACACATATTTCTTGGTATTTCCCGGAACTATATAAATAGGTGCTCAGGCCGCTGGGGAAGTCCTTTAGCCCGAGCACCCTAAGAGGAGGAAACAGGTAAGTTGTTGCACCTTTTTATTAAAACAAAATACCCTACAAAATGTGAAACAATCATAACAAAAATATAGTGATATACTATTGCCACACAACTGGGGAGTGGACCGGCAGGGCTTGCTCAAACTTCAGCACATAATACGCTGTCCAACTACAATGACAACTGAAAATAATCAGCTGGTGACTTGTATCGGATGAGCACACGGTTGTCTCCACCCTCACCTTTCCCCGCCGCCGGACTAACAGTGAGTGTTAGCAGCAACACCGGATGTAGTGTTTGGAAACGAGCCCCACTATATTAGAAAAGGTAAAAAGAACTTAGATTTTTCACCTTTGTGCATGTCAACAGTCCATAACAAAAGGGTTGATAGTCCACAAGGCAACAGCCAGGTGTGACACCTGCTGCCACATGGCATGCAAAACCACAGAAATAACAGCGCCAACCCAGCTATTTACCAGCATATTGGTCGAGCCAAAGTCAGCAATAGTCTCATCTGCATTGGTTGGTGCTGCTCCATCAGCTTGATTAGCTGATGGAGCACTCACTTGTAATGGTGGAGATTTCCATGTGGCTGAAAGGATGTTAACACAACGTTCAATGATATTAATCTATTTTACATAGATGGCCTTGATGCCTAACTTGACTTAAGCACAATGCAGTGCTGTATGTGTTAGCATACATTTTACATTCATTAAGCACATTCCAGTTAATTTATTTGTTTAGTTTTAAGCCCAAAAACTAAACTAAATACTCGGTAACCATACAATGTGATTTATTTCATGGTAGATGACAGTTTTCTTTTCAAGGTTAACCGATTCATAAATTAAGAATGGACTTGTAACAATAGGGTAACTCACTCTGGCCTGTGTTGAACACATTTTCAAAAAAGGAGTATTTGTGCCAACAACTATGATATTGTTCCAAACTTTTAACCCTAATAAATACATTTCCCAAATGAACACATGCTGTTTTACAGTCTTCTCTTTCAAAGGGAAAAGGATATCCGACATTTGCAACAAAGATAAAAGCAGCACTAATGAGAATTTATTTTGTATCTCTGTCCCTCATGGAAATATAAACACTTCACTGTGGAATTGCATGCCTATGTTATCTGTAAATACCTAACTTTCAGTTTCAAAAGCTTAAACAAACAAATAAGTCAACAAGAAGAGCCCCAACATATAAAAAAAGATTTAAGTTTCATTTAAATCCAAATGAGGCTTATCTGAATTGTCTACACAGTGTTTCAGAGCTGCTCTTAAATAAGGCTAGTATGCTCCCAACAGGTGAAATCTCAGGCCAGCAAGATTGAACTCTCTTTCCATTCAGAGGCCCAGCTTCACCGATGCACAACTTATTATCTGGGAGAGTCATACAGATTTTGGCATCATCTATACTGATGGATGACCCTAGAACTCTTATACTGTGAATAAGTTTAAGACTCTATCTGTTGGCGAGCAGCTGCAGAGTTGCCAATTGTATTTTCAAATATGCAGAGCAAAAAAATAAGGAAATATGCGGAACATATCTGCCAATATCCTCCTCGGCTTGTCATTAAAATGAGAATAGCTAGACCACCTTTTAAAGCCCGCCCACTTCAAGGCAAACTTCAGGACTATCCCATTTATTGTAATCCACACGTAGCAAGCGTGCCACGCGAGTTGGAGCATTTATTCACAGGCCAATTGTTCAAAGTGCACACAGTGACTGATCTCCGTGACTAGCCACTCGGCTGGGTGTGGGAGAAGATCCTGTTCCGTACTCGCTGTTTCAGAAAAGAGTCCAGGCCGTTTGTATGTCTTTGGGTGGGGTTCTCCGTTTAATATTATATTTGACTGCTGATACAAGTTGTTCTATTGGTTTCCTGGTCTGTCTCTGAAGTGTCTTGCTAGCGGTAAAAAATGTGTGATCTCCCCATCACTCATGCGTCATTATCCCCATGTCAGTTGATCCTGTGCCCTATACATAAACTACCACAATAAAATACACATAGCTAATGGCTCCTACAGTGACTGATACCTTTATAATTTTACTGATAACCTCTCTCGCTCTTTCTCACCCTCCTTCTCTCTGCAGCAACTTCTAGCCTGTCGAAGTCTCATTCATCAGCCTCTGAAAGCCCTCCATCTGCTCCACACGCGACCCAACTAAACACACAGTATCTGCTCATTGCTGTATTTTTATGATCATCATTAAATATCAGTAAAGTCATTGACTATTATACACCAATGCATATATAGTATAGAAAAGACAGATTAAAGGGGCGGGGGGCACTCTTTTCTTGTCTGGTGATCATGACATTCCAATATTGTGACCGTGATAGAAAGGTGTCACTCTAAATCTATGCAGTGTTGAGCTTTTTACTTCAAGGTTTTCAATCAGATCAATACAGAAGATGATTCATCATCAATCCCCGATACATGAGGCTTCCGGAAAGACATGATTCAACACTATACTACAGGCTTTACATGGCTAGCATTTATTGCATTGGCTGTTGTATTGGATTGCAATATTTTGTGCAGAATGTGCCAGTCGTGTTCACGCCCCAAATGTCTACCTCCAGTGAAATTGGCAACATTTTGAAAATGCTTGCAAATAATTTCTTTAAAAGGTAAAATAACAAACTAATTGCATATCGATTACTGCCAACTGCAACAATTAGAGGAAGGCATCTTGTCCCTGATCTGATGCAATGTGCTTGGAACCTCTTGCGTCTAGTAGAGATAACGAACCCTTTGAGTGTTCTCACGATCATATACATTTGAGGAGAAGGATGAGGTCAGTGGACGTTTAGCAATCTCAGCGGTATCGAAGCAAGTAATGGAATTTCAAGCTGCTATTGGGAAACATCGTGGGTAGTTACTATCTTTCTCATTCTTCCAGTTTACAGTATGTACAGTATAGATGGGACAATGTGTAGAGGGTCTGTATTGACGAAAATACACTTAGGTTTTCTCATTATTCAGCATAAAAGTACTCTCAAGTGGATGATCAATGCATTAATGATTTTCTGATATTAAATGTGGATGTATTCTAAGGGCAAAATATTTTAAGGAGCTTCTTTTCTATACTGTACACAACTTTGAAATTGGCATTATTTATCATACTATAAAGCCTTCAAAGTGAATTAGTGTTTTAATTTGGTGAGTAGTGCGCTATGACCACTGTTTATGGTTCCATGTCAAAGAAAATAGCAGAGTGCTAATGGCAGGCCATGTTCTCAGAGTAAGCGCTCCACCAACTCAGACACAAATAGACATGTATTAATGTCAATTAGTACAACAGTCAAATCAGCTGTTAAGCTGCTTCTTATTGCTTTTCATACGTGAGGTACAGAAGACGGTGTTCTTCATTAACCCTAGAGCACAAACATTAAAAATAGTCACACTATCACTAACGTCGGGTGAATTTCACCCGATTTATAATGTACCTGATAAAATATACTTCTCATCTAAATATATTCAAATACAACAATACAAGGAAAGTTGAAGTACTCTTTTATTTTACCCTATAAAATTTCTCCTAAAACAATAAACGGGTATCACGAGGAGACCCTGAAAAAAGGCTCAAAAGCCGGTGAAAACTTAGAGAATCATCAATAAAAAGATTATTATAAATGAATGAGCTATGAACGTGTTATTTGGTCCACATGTTCCTGAGGCATGTGAGTCTTGTTCTGTGTAGGAAAAGTTAATTAACGTTAAAAGTCAATGTTAAAACCCATCCGGAAAAAATAGTCACACTATCACTAACATCGGGTGAAAATCACACAAACAGGTGCCTGTAGAAAAAAACTGCGATCGGAGCAGAGAGACACGCCCACCTTCACTAAGACACGCCCACCTTCACTAACGTCAGTGAGCAGCACGAAGCTACAGAAGGACCCACCCAACTCAGACAAAAGCAACACAATGAAAATAACGTAACAACAATCGCTCGGCTGAAAATCACCCAACGTTAGTGTTCTAGGGTTAATCAATTAATTGAACCTAACATGTTTTATTTTAATGCTGTCAAAGAAAAGGAAATGACTTGAAAAAATAGTCAACAGTTGACAGAAAAGGTGAAAGAAGTAGCTGCAATCATGTTTACGACATGTCATCTAAAATAGCCACCAATTCACATATAAATAAGTACAGGAAAGAAAAAAACAAGTTAAGTCGCAACATATCAACGGCAAATTCTCTTTTTATATTGTATCTCGAAATCAACAAATACGCCATTTGTGCTCATTTATAAAAGAGAAAATAAATCGACCTTTTGTTGGATGTGCTCCAATTATGGGGGTTTCACACTGCTCCGTCATCCTGGGAGTATTCCAGGGTGCTGAAAGGAGGCTCCGACTGATTGTCAAACCTCAGATCCAAGAGGAACAATGCAGATTCCATTCTGGCCGTGGAACAATGAATCAGCTTTTTCAAATTGTGTCTCTGCTCTTTGCAGATGTGGCGTTGGCTCCTTCAGAACTTGACCTTCACACTGGGGTGAGTTTGAAGCAGATTAGATGAGACTCAGTACCTCAAAGTCTGAGACCAATGTTCTCTGCCTAAAAAGGTGGATTGCACTCTGCGTCCGGGCTGGGAGTGAGTCACTAACCCACGCTCAAGTATCTTGCAGTCTTCTTCCTAAGTAAGGTTAAGATGGAGCGTGAGATGGACATGCGGTTCAGTGTGGCATCAGCAGTGATAAGCAAATAGAGAATGGAGGGTTGGTTGGATGGATGGATATTGCTGGATTGCGCACTTAAATACCACAATCAAATATATTTCTCTATGCAAATCCAAAGGATTATACACTGCACCTGTCATATTCACAAGACAGCAGTGTATTAATCTATGGCATTTAAATATACTTTTCTTGTGCATAAGGAAATTAAATGTGTTCCACAGACAACTTGAGAAGCATAAATGCTGTGATTTAACCATTTTTAAGTTACAGCAAAGTGAGTACATCCAAAGATAAAATACTGTGTTTTTGTTCCACACAGGGCACAACAGCTCAAGTTGTTGTGGTGATTTGATTTGTCTGGAGGCAGCTTGAGCTATTACATTTAGCCTTGATAAAGGTTACATAATAAAGACTATCAAAAGGAGGAATTCAGTGATCGGCATGAAAAACTTTTTTTTCTTTTTAAATTCATTTCATTCTTTGTTCCGGCATGAACCACTATGTGGTAGACAACTAAACACAACAAAGGTATAAAAGAATAAATGCCTGTTCAGAGCATTTCCTTCATAAATCTTTGTGAGATAATAATCCCCACAGTTTACATGCTCACTACAAACAAACAAAGCCTAAAATCACCCTAAAGTTTCTTGAAGTTAAGCCACAGAAGAATAGACATTTAAAATAACAGGTCTAGCATGTTAGCAAAATAGGAATGAAATTACCATAAAAACGTGCTATTTTGATGTCATGGCATTTGTCTTGGGCACCCTTACTTTGAGCAGAATGTCATCGTGTTTCGACATGTTTCTTTTAGCAGTGCTGCTGTTATGGTGGGTAGAAAAAGCCTAATCTACCCCGAACATGTTATTTTGTCTGTAATAGACATGGAATGTTTCCATACAGGAGTCCTATGTTTGAATGCCAAAAAATTGCCATCTTATTCTGACACGTGAAGCAAGATTTGTTCGGGTTCCAAAAAAAGGATTCACGATGTAGTTCAATAGAGCTGGAATTCAAATAAGCTGTTAACTCATCACAAAATTCAACCATCCAAGATCTTCCCCAACCTATTCTTTACATAATATGGCAGGGGTAACACAAACACAGGTGTTCCAAATTGATCTCAGTGTGATGTTACAGCCTTGAGCTCTCGCTGGGAATACAGGAAATTGACTTGTATCTTTTCGTGCTGTATTTGAGAACAAGAGGTTGCTCTGATTCACCTCACTGCATGAGAAAAGAGTCAATAAAAGGTGGATAAACTGGCCGTAGGACATTTGCACGAGCAGCATCCATCTCTTAATAAAGACTAACACTGGAACACAGTTTGGAGCAGCATCTGCATGCATGCCGTTTTTCCTTTTTCACAGTACAGTACTTTCCTAGCAGTGTATTAGTGACATCAAAGGTTATACGTCATTTGCTGACATGTAAATATATGATATATCTGCAATGCACGACAGCTCCGTACTGCATCAGTAAAAGAAGAGATAAAGCTTTGCGCAATCTAGAAGAGGCTTTTCACTCATTTCACTTTGTAGTCACTCTATTCATGAAGGTGACCATATTGCCAAATGCTGAGCTATACAATATCTGTTACAAGTTGGTAAACTACCATTAAATATTACAAAAGGTCATCACTATTACTATCTTCCATTAGGCACGCTTACAAGGTTTCTTTCTTGACATATCTTGATCTAGTCTTTCGAACTGTACAGCTATATGTAACAATGGATTTCTAAAAGGTTTGACCTTAGATTCACACCTTTGAGTGCAGACGGCTCAGGGAGGCCCAAATTGCCCTCTGTTCAACTCTGATTGACGTTTCAAAAAAATTGTCCATCGATTTGCTCAGGTTATTTCCCCCTCTGTGACACTCCCCAGGCTGTTATCCCAGCAGGAAGTTGACTTGCGGCTCAGTGTAAGAGCAGGTAGCATGAGCGGGCTAAAACCAACTCGTTACAACCCATGGATGAACTAAAACGGCAGTAGTGGACAGATGCTGACCAAGACATAAAGCTGCTCAGTGTTTAAACGTGAGTCCAAGAGGCCTTTCAAAAGAACAAAAAAAGAAATCAGGAAGTGCCAGAATGCTAAACTTGCATGATGTAAATAAATGCAGGGTGCCAATGATGCCCAGCCAGCGCATCTTCAGGAATCTCTGACAATATATCTGCTCTGGCAGGAAGGCCTTGGTATACATTAGGGCTGTATATGACAATGCAGCCCTGCACAGTGCAATGTGTTGCTTTTTTGTCAGATGCCCTGTTTCTTTATTCCTGTTGCTCACTTTGAAAGTGCCACAATGGACGAGGTTGAAGTTGAAATTAGTTCTCTATGATACCGCCTTATTTCACTACAGAGACCGAAATAAGGAGGTAGCTGACTGGAGGGAGAACGCCAGGGAGCTGAAAGTTTCCTACTTGTTGATTATATTGTATGTCATTTCCAGTAAATCTCACAATATAAACTGCTTTCTGTTGAAAAAGAACAAACATCAGATGACAGCAAGTACTACTTATTACCACCACTTTGGACAGAACCTGTGTGCCTCTCTGTGGCCGAGTTCTCCGTCATCATTACAGTAGTTGAATTGTACCTGGTTCAGCTTGACCAATCCCCAATGAAACTGTTTTTAGAAACGTTTTTTAAGTCACCCGCAAGTCTCAGAACAGATCTGTTTTTCTTTACTCATGAATACATTTAATTTTATAATATCAAGGCCAGGCCTAATACTCTAAATAAGTATTTTTTTGCACCAGAAATATGATTGCAAAGATCACAGACACCTTAATGCGACAGAGTTATAGGTACCCTGTTTAGAGGCAACTAGGAGTGCTATTAGGCATGTCAAGTGAAGTTTACCGTTAATCGGTTGAGCATGTTGGTTTATAGGTTCATTTTGATGGGGGGCTGTTAACCAAATGGTCTGTACCCGCAGTGCTGTTCTGCAGTGCTGCGCACAGTGCGGATGTCCAGCTGAGGTTGCGCAAATCAAAGTGCAGGAGAGGAAGCAGACCATTGTGTATTGAAAATGTTTTAATCCGATCGGAGCACTCTGATCAAAAGGCAGACAAAATTAAATAAAAGGAAAGACATTTATGGATAGGCTCCAAAGCTCAAAGAGTTTAAAGACAAATTAACTCTAAGTGCAAAGAGCATTTAATTTAATGAATTTAATTGAAACACCATTTTGGGAGCCATGATGGATTTTAACTGTAAAAGAAAAAAATAATGGTTTTATATGCTTAATGTATTTTTTTGTAATTGACTAAAGTGATTGACAATTTACACTGCTGTTGCCTCTTCATCTGTTTAACTTATTTTGGAAATATAAGAGCCTCTACATTTGTCCTCTTGTGTCCTGTGATTGCTTAAATCAAGGGCAGAACAAAGACAAGCATTTACCTGCAGTTTGAGATGCCAGAATGCCGTGTTCAAATCCAGACCAAAATGTACCCGTCAACCACATCTCTTCACAGTAAAGCCGCTGGCCTGACAAAAATATTTAGCCCTGCCACTCTCTCGATATTGGATATGTCACCCTCCATTGCCTGTACCATGGACCAATGTCAAACTCATTTAGCCTGTGGTGATTTTCTGTACAATGAACAGCACAATAGCTTTCTAGGAGATGATGCCATCCATGAGAAGAATCTCAAAATAAGGTAAATACATGGTTGGCTCAGAGGGTGCAATCTCTGAAACTGTAATGACATATATGTTAAGTGGCATGTTAACTGAATACAATAAAAATGTATAAATTGTTTTACATACAACCAGACAGCTCTCAGTATTGTTGAAGTAAATTGTCTACACAAACATGGTAGACCCACTTAGGTATTTTCACTTATTGTTTTGGCTTAGACCTCTCCGCAGAACTGGGGGTGTGCACAGATCAGGCTGGATTAACATCTTCCTCATTGTTAAATCAGGACTACTTATACCATTTGTTGTTATTGGTGTATATATAGTTTTGTGACCTTAGATCATTTCCAGCACAGCTTGACTTACACTTCACCTGAGCATAGGTGTAATCAGCAAGAATAGCTGAAAACACCTTTGTGGGTGTACACGGCTTGTCACAAAGCAATTTAACATGCACTGACACATCTTTCAATCTTTATGCCAATTATTAGGCCCTGGCTAATTAGCCAAAAGTGTTTCCCAATTACCCATTTTCTGTTTGTGCTTCTATTCTCCTTTAATCATTACCAGGAAAAATCAAGACCCCTGAAGCCAAGCTGGCAAGATTCAAGGACCGACAGGCAGTAGGAGGAAATTGTACCACCAACACAGTGACAACCAATTTAGCCAAACAGCCGCTGCCTGGTTGCTGCAATATGATGTGTCACGAAGGGAAGGGAACTTTACATGAAATGTCAGGGCAAATGTTGCCTGTGATGGGCTGACCATTGAGGTAATCCATTACTGGGCTCTGATAATGGCTAATGGCGATCCACAATCTCTCAGCAAGAGTCCCTCAACACCCGTGGGGGTTGGGTGTGGTGGGATGACTGAACGATGTGAGTGATGACTGAAGATGAATGACTGTTAGCGGAGCAACGCCTGAGCTACAAGGAGCGCACTGACTTAATACACTACCTTCAAATATGTCTTGCAAGACCAAGAGCCAAGATCAACACATCTGGTTTAGTTATTGTGCCAACAGGTGTGGCCTTGTTATAAAGGTGTATGCAGAGGGATGTGCACATTTACTTTAATTGTGTTCATACCAAGTTAAATAAAAGTATAAAGAGATACAGCCTGGCAACACTGTCATAAGAAATTCATAGAACAAAGTTAAGCCAATGTATTTTAATATAACTAAATAGATTGAGACAGTGGATTTAAATTGGATTATCTATAGACTATAGCACCAGACCTATGTTGCTTCTCTCATCATAATTTGTTCATAAATAGACTCTCTGTCATTTCAACAGATGAAACAAAACAAGAACGAATTAAGTCATCAGTTACATCACTGCAAGAACTGTGATCTACAGATGTGGCTCCCAACTGTGTTTGGTTACAAATTAAATGGGATATCTATTCAAATGTATATAACCAAATGTATGAACAAATGATACCTGAAGTCAACTACTATACAATATGTAGATTGCTGTGTGACAATGAAGAAGTCCAGTTTTATAGTGAATCGTGTTATCTTGTCCTATAGGTTGCTATATTTTGGTGGAGAATGCAGGCACTCAGCTCATTCAAACCGATTGATTAATTAATTAGAATCCAGATACAAAAGGATAGATAAAAGAAGCTCAAGCGCAGGAGTTCTAGTCTGGTAAGTGTGTCCTTGTCCTAATCCCAATTGTCAAATCCCAGTTCAAGTGGCATGGGTTTGAGGTGATGGAGAAGGGTAAGCAAGGTAGAACAACCTGCAAAAAGAAAATCCTGTCAGATTGATCAAATGCATCTTCTACAGAAATGCCATGGCCCTGATGGTGTTTAGATTCCAACACAGCTGAAAGCCCAGATTTTGACCCTTCACAGGAACCTCTAGGCTCCCAGCTGGCCCTGGCCCACCGACAGGACCTTGTATAACTGAAGGGCTTGACCTATCTCTGACCTACCTGGATGCACCACAATAACATAATCACCAAGACAGGCGCTGGCCCTGTGGCATCCCAGATGATTAGAGGGAGACCATTAAAGAAAAGGTGAAAAAGATGGTGGGAATGGGGGTTATGAAATCTCTAACTTCAATGCCTACCCCATGCCTAGAGTTGTTGAGCTAATCGAGAGAGTAGTCTCCACCCGGTTCTGGTCTACTATTGATCTCATCAAAGGATGCTGGCAGATTCCCCTCACAAAGTGCAAAGGATAAGACAACCTTTTCTACCTCGGAAGGCCTGAACCACTACAAAGATTCCATGGAGGCACATTCCATCGGATGACGGGCCAGGTGCTCGGCCTCATCGTGTGCATGCGGTGGCCAACTCAGACGATGTAATAATCCACAGCTCTGACTGGACTTCCAATCTAAGCTATACCGGAGAGCTGTCCTAGGAGCCCTAACACGAACCGACCTGACAGTCAATCCCAAAAAGTGCCACCTTGGTCTTGAGTCGACATAGTATCTCGGCTACTCTATTCAGGGAGACCGTGTAAGACCCCAAGTCCGTAAGGTGGAGGCCGTCAATATTGTATTCCTTACTTTGCTACCATTGCAGCCAAAACAAACAAACAAAATTACAAAAATGATTTCCTTTGGAGTGGCAAATCAGAGGAAGGAATGTGTGGCAATTAAATGTTTTTGTTTTTTTAATTACATTTCTTTGAGTTATGTGTAAAAGCAACATTCATAAAATAAACATGGAACCACTAAGTTATGAAGGGATACAAACAATAGACACACATGTGCCACAATCAACTCAAATAAATTGAATAATTGCAGATCATTAGTTATATATGACACCAGCTGCATGGATGGTTGGTTACTCTGCCCCTCTGGGGAAATAAATCCAATAATAATAATAGTATATATTACACCCAATAATATCTGATGCTGCTTTTTGTTTACATATAACGTGCAATATGCATTTCTTCTCTGAGGAGCTCATTGCTCATGTTAGAAGGGCCCTACAAATCCATACACAACAAGGCAAAGAAAAGTCAATATCGTTTCACTTAATTGTGATCTAGAAGCATTTACAATGTACCACCCAAGCATCTACAACGTATTGTTAACCTAGAGTTTTTCTACCTAGCTGGAGCTTATTAGCAAGCTATTGTATGTTCACATATGTCACACCATTATAAAGGAAGTATCAATACATCGAGGGAATACACACATACTGAAACGAATAAATATACATTTTTCTTCACCACAGGTTTGCGGCTGGACACCATTAAATGGATACAATCATAGCTTCTTCAGAGCTGCCCACAGGCAGCTGGATTGGTTGCCACCCATCAATCCATTTGCTCCTAGTGTATAAACCAGTACATTTCCTTGTCTACCGTGCATGTTGAGCTGTCAAGATGCTCCTGAAAGAGGGATCTACATGGCTGCAATATGGGAGGACACACACGCGCACACGCACACACACGCGCACACACACACACACACACACACACACACACACACACACACACAAACACGCATGCACGCACGCTCCTTCCTTTTCTTTTAACAATTTCAGTTTCAACAGTTCTTTCAGGCTGTGGCTAATATCTTTGAATTTGTTTTCACATTTCAGTAAGCATGCTGCAAGTGCCTTGACTGACAACCTATGTTTACAACAAAGTGGACCAAGGGAGAGAAGAGACAGTCACAGAAAGAGTGACTGTGACGTGTTCAAGTTAAAATGCAAAGTTGCCCACCATTGTGGTTCCTGTCATCAGTATTCTGGGTCACTCCGAGACACTCATTTATTTATTTTATTCTGACTCTCACAAGGTCTGGGGCTTTTCATATCACTGTGTGATGGAATGTACCCATTGTTCCCCCCTGGAGATTAAACTCCATGAAATGTCAATTTGAAATAAACTGTGAAAAAAGCGATTCAAAATCCAACCCAATCACTTGGGAGGGAAGGCGGAATAGCGTTGGGCGAGACAGAGGGGAGGGAAGAGGAAGAAACTTGGGAGAGAGAACAGTATGAGCAAAGTGTTTGGAGGGGGGTTCCGAGATGTCTTGTGCAAGGGAAGACATAGAGTGTTGTAATTCCATAAATACCATTGCATTCATTTATTTTGTGTGTGGTCCGCTATGAATGTTTGCTTAAGTTGTTTTGTTTTTCCTGTGTTATTTAATTGCACTGATCAGGAGCACTCCTAATCCCAGTGTATTCCATATTATTACAATAAAAGCTTTCTATCCTTTTCTATAAGCGAGTAAAAAAGATTTGGGACTGAGCCGCCAAGCAAATAATTTCTATTCCTCGAGTATAACAGCCATCCTGAAAGAAAAAGTGTTTCATTCATGCACATTTTCTGCCACGGGAGATTGGACAAACCAGCAACCAATACATCGTAAAAGTGCCACAGGAAGCTTGGGTGAGGAAGGTTAATGAACCCACCTTTTCCATCATCCCAGTGGGCATTTTTAGGGGAGAAAAATTAATTACATGTGACAAATACATCGGTGCTTGGACTGCCATTTCTGCCAGGCGACCTGTGAACAAAAACATTTTTCCAATGCGGTTATATTAGGCATGGACTTGCCTAATCAGTGCCCTAAGCAGAAACGTGTGTCAACACACACAAAAGCGAATAACCAAAGCTCCATCCCAAGACTCACTGACAAAACATGACAGCCCATGAAAAATGCAAAGTTCACAAGCTGCGACACTGATGGCATGCCGTTTCCAGAAGAAAACGCTGTACTCACTCTGCCATTCTCCCTGTAATCTCTGGGGGAACAGCCATGTGAAATGACAGACATTCGTCCTCTTGAGCTCACGGCTCAACCGTCTTCTGTCCCTGGCATCCTTACACAGGGAAAACTGCAGGGCTTTAGGATTTCTTTCTTTACGCAGTGCAGCAAGATGCTCTGAAATGGTAATGCAATCATTTGTTCCCGTCTTATTGCCGTGAAAATAAAATGACATGTTTTAGTATCCCCCGTTAGCAGCATATTGACCCCATTAATCACAATGCTAAACACCGTTTCCTTTTCCGTAGTGGTCAGTTTGAGGAACTGTCCAATGGCTTAATGTGTTGCAGTGCCAAACTCTGGACCATTATTGTTAGGCTATTAAAGCATATGGAGTTTTAATAATTAAGATCATGCTGGCATTTGATTGCATTCATAGAAACCATGGAGACATGATATTACATATAAATGAAGCACTAGCTGTATGACTAAGTAAATATGGAAGAAAATGTTTAAAGATCACCTGACACCCAAGGAAACAGCTATAAACCATGTGGGGAGTGCTGCCTACAAAAGGAAGTAAACTGACTCTGTTCACTTTGATGATCAGCCCACTGACTGTCGATACACTTGTATTCAGCATATCCACATGGCTCTGCTCATCTCAAATCCTTTGAGCTGACCAGAGAGAAGTGTCCCTGAAGGAGTTCATTAATCCTCACATGTGACTAATAACTTTGCATGATCCTCAGAGAGAGAAACAGGAAGACAGGGATATATATGAGCCAAGAAAGAGAAGTACAAAAAGGTGAAGAATTTAATGTGGATGTCAGATCAAAATAAAGCAGAGGAGGTCATTCCAGAAAGGCATTAGACACTACTGTCATTGAAAGCGCTGAAGTATAACCACAGCAAGACAATTAAATAGCTATAAATTTCCTCTAATGGTCGCATTTGGTGGAGGAATGACAAATTAGAATCCAATGAAGTTGTACTTATTATAGCTGGATGCTTGCCTTTTAATGTCTGTGCAGTGTCACACTGAACTCACAGACAAATTACCCAGAACACCACAGCAATGAATTTATTATGTTATACTAGATGACGGACACATTAAGTTGAAACTTCCCCAAGAAAAAGGAGGCAAACATGACAAATGCAACCCGTAGCATCAAATCTTTTGTGTTTTCTTTGGTTAAGGAAAAACAACACACCCACTCTTAACATTAATACCCATAGATAACCAGATATCAGAGCATAACCTATTTGTATATTGTTTTAACATTGCTTAGTTATAGCTATAGAACTGTCTGACTACACAATAATCAGTGAAGGGGAAACTGACACAAATGAAAATATTAGATTTTCCAAAGATGGCAAATTAAAGCAGGTTTCTCTGTGTAATTTCATTTTCAGCATCACTGCAACTTCCACACTTGAGCATAAAACCCAAATATATTGTTGTTGGAATCACCAAGCAGTTTGGAGTGGCACAATATACTACTATAATAACGCATTTAGCATTAGTGTTTATTGCTGTATAGAAAATAATTGGCATATTTTAAATATATCTCCAAATATTAAGGTGATGATACTATAAGACAAAAAACGATTATTACCAAACTATAAAAGGCATCCATCTGCTAGTAGATATGTCAAAAAAGCCAACTAAATGGGCCAATAATCTCTTGGCCAGCAAATACAAACAATAAAAAAGATGCATTTGAATGTACAATTTAATCAAGCCACTCACTGTCTATGTGGCCAGTTGGGAACCACACTTAATTGACAGTATTTTGTGCAGGAATACTCCATAAGCTTTGGCATAGATTGCCTTTAAAGCTCTCTTAGTGGGACATGCATAATTATGGGAACACAGACACAGATGCTCTGGGTGATATGATGGCATCAGAAGGCTCACTTAATTTAATGCAGGCACATCATTTGTCCTATGGGAGCTTTATCCTAATACAGAAGCTTATTGCAGATTTAGTTAGATACTAATTTCAGTCATCACTCACTTATAGGACTCTACCAGAATTGCTACTGCATGAAATGGATAGGACATTTACCAAGGTTCTGATTGTATATTCAATTTGTTCCCAAAATGATGGAGGACATGACCTGCCGGACAGGCAGAGCAAGACTGCATGTTCTTGTTTAGTTGTTCTAGACATAAACTTGCCTTTCTGTTTTTGATTAAATAAGGTTCATGAAGCAAAAAAGTATTTTGCACACTCATAGTTTAACATGCAATTTGTTACATGAAGAAGAAAAAAGAGGCCAGTAGCAACAATATTTGTATTAAGTGTAAATGTATCCCTTAAAACTGTGGATAATTGTAGGGAAATGTAGGGACAAACCTACAGAAGAAGAAGAAGCTGTATTTTCCTCAAAGATATGATAATACCTGCAGAAGGCTGAAGTCAACTTTCGATCTGGTGGGTCATTTGTTGTCTTAAATTGCTCCCAAGACAAGACCATTTGGTTCACTCAACTATGATCTACTTGGAATGGTGCATTGTCAAAGGCCTGGAAGACTTGTCATGGTTAGCTTTCCAGGGGAAGAGAATACCACAACTGTCCGTGATATCAGATATAAATGAATAGATGCACTTCTGAATAGAAATAGGTCTTGATACGCTATGGGGTCATTACTTTAAGTTAGATGGAAGAAAAGGGATTTTGACTGAAACCCATATCTCAAGAGACAATGTAAGGTCATGGCAGTAACATGGGAAGCACCGTGTGGTGCTGGATTATGGATCATGTGCTGGAGGAGCACCATTTGTAACTTGGACTGATTTACAACACAACTATGTTTTGATGACAGAGTGAACCAGCAGGTTATCTGAGAAAAGTCATGCTTCCAACTGGAAAAAATGTATTACAAACAGGATGTTCGACAGGAAAATAGAAAACTGTAGTCTGACACATTTTGTATCTGTGTTATTAATTGTGTGATTGACAACATATTTACAGCAGGGACTACAGTATGGCATCAAACAAAAAAAACAAAGACATCTCTCAACACAGGACGTTCACTTGCCAATAACACAATACTGATGATGCATTAAAAGGGAAGATGAAAAGGAAAAGGAAGATATACAATGAAAAATACATCATATGCCTTCAGCAAAAGAGAAGGGACTCCTGTGGAAACCAGCTGTTTATTTGAATCAGCTGTTTGGACTTTTGAAAAGGGGCTTGAGCATGAATTTGTATGTGTGAAAATACAAACATGGCGTGAAAAGTGTCACTGCCAGTGTGCATGCTGGGTTTTGAACATTATTGATACTGTCAAATGGGATCGGTGTGACCTGACAAGCTGTCAAATCACGAAAACAGGGACGATGTGAGCGTGAATCAGGGAGCCAACCAAAAAAGCTTTGCTTGTTGAACGCAATGGCCTGGACTATAAAATAGGAATAGGCTGAGGATAAAATGTAGTTCAGTGACTATCACAATTACCCTTTAAGCACAATTGTTTTGTATTGATTGGGACCTATACGTGAGGATCACTGCATTGTACTTTAGCTGGAATGCAGCTCCTTCAAAATCCATTCAAATCCAGACATTTCAGAAGGACATCATTCTCTCGTAAAACAGGCAAAACAAACTAGTTTTTAATTGTCAATAACTTTGCTTAGAAAACTTAATCTTTTCCCCTAAAATATAAGTGTAATGTAATTCACTAACTCGTGGAATGCACCGCAATGTGCAAAGCCGCCAGAGCGAAATGTGCACGCTAGCAGAGGAGCAGGAGCGGCTTCAGTGCTTTGACAGTATCTACAAAGGATGTGTTCAAGCACAGTAATGAGTGTGGGTTATCTGTGTTTTGACAGTGCTCAGAGCTCCACACACAATCACTGTAATGCTCGTAAAACAGAAGCTTCGGGGCACAGCCATGTTCATGTATAGCGCAAGCTTTTCGTCTTGAATCAAAAGATGCATCATTGTATTTAGTCTTAATGTATTCATGATGCATAACACTTAGATAGTTGGAAGCTTCGGCTAAATAATGTTCCCAAATTATTAGAATCGTGTTAAGGAAAACAAAAAATATATAAAAAAGCAAACACAAATCTCTACTATGTCAGATGACACGACTGCTAAAGCTGTATACAAATGTTTGGTCCTTTCCTCTTCAGCAGTAGAACACAGAACGTGAAGGACTGGAGCACTACACTCTGGAACATTTCAGTACACTCAGCTGTATTAATACAACCATAATTGCAAAAATCATGCTCATATCGCTTCCTAGGGAAGAGAACATGTATTTGTCATACCACCACAAGATAGCTCTGCTCTTTCTGCCTCCCATGTATAATATTCCTTTGTCTCTGTATTGCAGTGCATTTCCACCATTATGCAAACCAGCATAGTGAGTGTAGTCTGGCTTATCTTTGTCATGCATATATATATTATTTTCTGTATAAACAGTATAGAACTGCAGCTCCCAACAATTAATCACTTTACTAACGGCTTGCTAGTTTCAAAATTATTGTATTAGCCTCCCTCCCAAATACAGTATTTCATTAAGAATAACTGCCATTAAATCTGACAGTTGCATAAGCAGACCCTCAGCACGAAAAATCAACTATATCACATAGTGGCCCTTTTCTCCCCCGCCATCTGTGCGACAGTTCAATTTCCTGTACAAAGCTTTAATTTGGAGCATCCTCTCTATAATGTATCTGGAATTTAGATCTTGCAAGGTCACCCAGGCATACAGAAGAAAGGGCCACCGCGCAGATATTCATCTGCAAGGTGATTTCTTATTTTACCCTTTGTCCCAATGCAAACCCACGGCAGAACAACGCTTATTTGCAGGGGATCTCTGTTATCGGTATTCTCTTCAAACAGCCAGGGGGCGTTTAGTTTTGACAGCTGATGGTGAGAGCTGAAAGAGTGATTACGTAAATATCACATAACTAAAGGCCAGGAACCTAATGCAAACATGCTGTTAGTCCCATTGGACCACTTCTTCTCAAAGAAGGTGATGGCAGAGGTCGGCACTGACCACTAAAGAGCAATCTGTTTTGCAATACTTATCAAATTAAATACTTCAACAGTATTCAGAGCCAAATATATTGAGGTAATATATTGCATAAAAACAACGTATCTAACACAAAAAACTCTAGAGTAACATCGACCGAAGATGTCTAAAAAACACATGCTCGCACACACACATAACCCAAACTAGTGTTTTATTGATTGAGGAATGTGCTTAAATTAATTGCCTAAGGTCAATCTATCAAGATGAACCGTTTTCTTGCTTCATTAAAGGAAACAACAACTTCTCCCTCAGTCATTAAATGTGAGTTATTGACTCCCAGTCTCGTGACATTTTGATACAAAAGAAATGTCCCACAGATTGTAGATAAACTGATTATGTTTGCTGCCCTTTGTCTTGTAAAAAATGTCTTTATCGGACGTACTCCCATTTGGTTTAGCGACTGAGCGTCTGTAAATGCATGTATTTTCAAAGAGGACGGATGGATATGACTCACAGCTTGATATATATCCTTTAGACCTGTAAGTATAATGTGAGTAGTACATGCACAGTTTTGTTGTAGTGTAAACTACCATTTAATTGGGATTTACATGTCATACCAGGACAGCATCATGGGGACTGTCTGTGCAGGTCTACCAAAGCAATGAAAATGGAGGGCATGAAAGGAGCAGAGCAGTAGAGAGAAAGAATGTTAAATTAAAAAATATTCGTTATCTGTCTGATTACGCATGCAGCCACTGTGTGCACGTGTGAAACTGTGCACCAGTTAACGAATACAGAGTGTGCATGATACCATTACAAACTTATAGAAAGGCTACTTTTTCCCCAAACAGAGTAAAACATGGGACTCATTTGCACACTGCAAACCAAAATGACAAAATGTACTTTGATTGCTTGTAATTTCTGACTTCACATGATACTTCTTCATATTTGAACACATAATTACATTTTTACCTGCCTGAAATTTACAACATTTGACTCTCCATGGGTGTTTCTGAGAGAAATTGATTGAAATTAAGCCAATTAAGGAAGTACAAGGAAAGCCAGGCAATTAGTTATTTGAATGCGCTGTTCAAAGCCTGGAATCAAACAAACTAATCATTCCACAAATCCTCAGTCTCAGAAACAGTCCTCTAATGTGGAGCATTGCAGATTCAGACCAAAATGTCTACTTCTGTGATAGCGGCGAAAACCAAGCTTTTGCACGATGTAAATTATGCTCTGAATATGAGAATGTGATTCCACTCATAAAAACATAATATTTAGATATGGATTAAATGTCAACTGGTTTGACAGCAGGTTATTTAAAGTTTCTGTTTCAGAACATTTTATGAAACTTGCCTGATTTCCACAGAGCATCTCTGCTTCTCCAACTAGTCCAGACTCTGATGCTCAGCGACCCAATTAGGAAACATGGCACTTTACAACTTCATCATTTATATCTAACTGTGTACAGCTATGTGCCAGCATCCATGATATAACCCGTGTTGGTATTAGCATCCAGCCATATCCGGCCCCTGTGATGAAAGCAGATGTGTACACATTAGTGAGAGCATCCCTTTAGGATATCTCATTAAATTGCTCAATCACAGCAGTGTCCAATCAACAGTATCCACAGAGAATTCAAAGGAATATATTTTTATTATCTCAGCCGATGCTGCGTGTAGAACTTATTTCTCTAAATATTTCCATGCCTGTAGACAACAACAATAGAAAGCCATATCTCTAGTCTCAATTGCATATTTTTGAAGGAACACTGATTATAATCAAGCAAGGTCAAGAGATTAATGGATTAGTGAGCTCATTAGAACCACACACAGTGATCTTGTGAACTAACATCAAGAAACTGTACACTTTCATCTTTCACTTTCAAACCAAACAGTAGCCAGAAAGAAAAATAACAGCAGTTTGGATGAATAAACAGAGACATAGCCTGTATGTTTGAAGGTTTTAAGATGCCGGTGGTGCATCTGTGACCAGCGGAGCTACCCTGCCGTGACATTATCGCCAGAGTCAATCTACAATATGCTGATTCTATCATAATAAAGAAAATTGGCTCAATCCCCGAGGAGAGGGGCCCTAATAGAAAATAATTCTGCCCTTGAAACACTCTGGGCCTGGCTTTGATTAGATGATGCTATCTTTGTTTAGACTTGAGCATCTGGGGCAGGACCATGTGTTCATATATTTAATTAAAATACCTTTGCCTGCACTGACAAAGGGTACTTATCTAATCAAAGTGTTCACCCTGGATTTTTTCTCTTAATTCAAAAGATTATCTTTGTTGATTGGCCGTAGAGGTGGGATGGATGGGAGCAGTGGTATGGCATCTATTGGCTTGTCAGAGTACGGGCTCATCTGCTGTCCACCTTGACTGCAAGCCAGACATCATCACTGCAAGCCATCTGGCACAGAGACAGAACTATTTTACCTTTATCGCCGCAATTTTATCATTCATCTAGAGGTTTGTGAGAGCATAATTACAATGTCATTATGGTTGTCACAACCTTGCAACAACATTTGTACTGCTGACCCACCAAACATGACCTTTGTATGCTTCTACAACCAGCCTGTTACTACTGATACACATGCACACATGGGCCATTGCTTTTTATATTATTATTTCTTAGTGGGCTGCAACTGTTGTTTCTTTATTTTCTGATTGATCTGTCTATTATTATTTTCTCTTTGATTTTAAGAACTTATTTAATTGATCAGTTAGTCGATAACAAATCAGAAAATAGTAAATCGATAATGTTATTATTTCCCACATCCCAAAGATGTATTGAAACAACATGCTTTATTTGATCAGCAGTCCAAAGTCAAAGGTAAGTGTTGACTAGATTTTCTGACTTTTGTACCATAAGTTGAAAAGTAGCGATATGCTGTACCATTTTCCATAACCCCAGGACAATTTGAAATGACAATGAGGGCTTAAAATTGTATATTGATCAAATGTTGTCGGACAGAAGAGAGAGAGCAGAAAGCTCAGCTGGTACACACACACACACACACACACACATACACACACACACACACACGTGTGTATCGATGCTGCAAAAAATGAGTATTGGCATTGTTTCAAAAAATTCACTATTATTTTGTCTCAATTATATTTTTGCCAAGTCCACATTACATTTAGCTGACACTTTTATCCATAAGGACACAGCAACAGGGAGCAATTCGGGTTTAGGTGTTGCTCAAGGACATATTGACATGTACTAGCAGAGCCGGGGCTCGAACCACCGGTGCTCTGATTGAAAGACAGGCATGCTAACCACTGAGCCACAGCCGCCCCCACTAGCTATAACACTGTCAGTATCAGCAGACCAATCGATTCATCAACTTATGCTACAACTCTATTTATAAGCACGATGTTAAGTGATTGACTTAAAATGCATGTGCTTTGGTTAATATGTGATTTGAAATAAAAAATAAAGACGAAGAGAAGATGTTTTAGATGTTATTCAAAAGAACGCTCGTAAGATTTCCGGTGCTACTTGCGTAGATATTTATCGAAGCAAGGACATCACTAGAAAACATCTTTTAAATACTAGCAATGTTTTCACATAAAGACGTTTGTGAGAAATGTTGTTTAAATTAGAAAAACTGCCTTATAACAACAAAGTGCAATTTAAATAAAATATGTAATTGTTTTATGACAAACAGTTGGTATCTTAGATATTGGAGAATGCACAGTGGGCTATAATGTCTGGGAAATATAGGAACATATTATCCCAGTAAACCAAATATACAAACATAATAGAGGAACGTTTTGGATGTCGAACCCAATCTCAACATATTATTGGAAATCAGCTATGATCCAATCCAGTTTTTCAAGGTCAACATGCTGCAACATCTCAACTCCAGACCGACTGTAAACAAGCCTCCCGCTGAGATGACTTAAGAGCTTTAAGGCCGCTGAGACCAAACCAAGAGTTAAGTAACAGGTGAACTACATCATGCTGCAGTAGTCTCTCTGGTTCTGTATACGGTAGCACACTCCATCCTGTGACCTACAGTAACACACACAAATTCCCTGGGTAGCCATTACCGCTTTCCCGGGTAGCACGCTCCTTCTCCTGTGGCCTGTGCACTGAAAATTATCCTCTAAATTAACTCACAGAGGATCCTTGTGAATGTCACGTAACCTGTTTGCCCGTGGCATGAGGGGCCCGTTTGCTTCTCCCAGGTGAGTAAGTGTTGTGATACTGTCAGGCATTAAGGGGTACGAGGGGTTCGCTGCTTTTCCCCTCCGTCATAAAACAAGGCTGTGATAGGGCATGATGCAGTGTATTTATGTGGGAGCAAACGTGACAAGGGAACTGGGAGTGTGTTTAAGATACAGAGCAATGCAGGAGGGGAATTGCAAAATAATGCATCAGGCTGACATTTAGGTGATGTATGTAAACAAACAACTACACGGAGGAGACGAAATAACAACAACTTCATGAAACAAACTTTTCAGTGACTTACCCACAATGCAAACTCTGACGAAACCAAGTGAGCAGTATTTGTCCACTCCTGTTAATATTTTGAAAGTGATCAGTCAACTTATCAATTAGTTGATCAGCACAGCACTGAGCAGCAAAAACACAATCATGTTTTTTAAAAGCAAAAATGCAAAAAATTCACTTCATTCCAGCATCTTCCTTTAGTCTTATATGGCAGTGAACTGAATTGGTTTTGGGCTCCTGTTTGGATAAAACAAGACATTTAGAGTTGACAGCTTGACTTCTGGAGAACTGATAGGCACATTTCCCTATTTCTGACAAATAACAGACCAAATTATTAATGAAAAACAACCATTCCTGAAAAAGATTGTGGTTGCATCCCCAATAGTGTTAGCTTCTGATTGTAACTGTACCTCCTTTTCAAAGCAGTTTCTTTTTTACCCTTAATATTGTTAGAGTGTTTCCTCTGGTAAGTTTGACACAGGTTGGAACGTCAAAACTCTCCGGCAACATTTAACGTTAGGCTACAAATAACCCACAATGCAACACTTTCTTAAATATCACGAGGGACTTTAACGTCACATTATTTTTTTGTGTAAAATTTCGTATTCATAAATGGTATTGAGCAAATTGAAACATTACATTTTATTGGAAAATAAGGAAGCACCAAAGAACAGTTTGTAATTAATATAATGGTTTTATTTATGCAATTATTAGAAATTACATGCATATTTAATATTTTTACATTTCCCCCCATAACTTGTTTCCAGCAGTATTATCCCTCTATGCAGGACGTTATCATCCAATTCAAGGTTCAATTGGGTGGAGCTATGCAAAATGATGTAATGTCAGCAAGGTCCAAAAATAATAAATGTGTAATTTGTCACACATTAACAGGAAAGTGAGAGATACCATCAATGCCGGTAACGTCCTGAGAGGGTGCAATCAGCCCAACAAATAAAATACAATTCTGTGGCTCTGTAACATTAATTAATTATCAAAAGGTAGGTAAACAAATAAACCTGAAATATCTTGTGTGAAATAAACTGTACAATCTTTGGAAAGACATGTTGTGGTCTTTTAGGATCATAACCCATTGTAAAAAGCTGATGAGGAAAATATAATATAAGACCTGAACATATATTTTCCTCATCAGCTTGCAGGACCTTTAAGATGATAACCCTGTCATTTATTGATATGCTTGATAATAATGTAAGTTTCTCCAAGTTCTATGACCTTCATTCTTATTGCAGTAGAGACCACACTTTAATATCTCAAGTACAACCACAGCCCAAAGTCTTGAACACGTTGGGCCCCGAAGTGGCAAACATTGACCAAATCCTCCCCTCTATCTTAAATCAATGTTATCTTGGCTAAAAAAGCCAGAGAGGTATTTTCTTTTATGTGCTAAGGCTGTCAAGTTGTCCCAATACACAAAGCTGGAGATGACATTGATTCACCTTTCATTTTGGAATTCTGCCAGGCATTCAGCCATTGATTTTTCACTAGGGGGCGAGATATATAAAATGTGCCATTTTTTGTATCACATATACTATTGTTGTTTACATGGCATGCACCTTTCTCTGGCCACTCATTTTCACTCACGCGTGTGCATACATGCAGACTCACGTCCTCAAACACCATATGTGAGTACACATATGCACAGCTGCTTGCAAACATGTGTAGACACGGATGGCAGACAACAGTTTTCCAATACGTTGTCTCTCCCAGAAACAAATGGACACCTGTCCTTATCGGCACATAGCCTCCTGTGATAAAACAGGCCTTTGATGTACAATTGGATGTTAGTCACATCAATGATGGCAAATGAAGGTTCCAAATATGTTCATCAAAAAAACGGAGAAAAACAAAAAAAGTGTGTGATTTGGTACCATTGGAAACGTATCAGATTATATCGATTTTTCAAAGAAAAGTACATCAGATTACTTTAACGTTCAGTCACATGAAAGATAAAATCAAATACATCAGTCATGAAGATAGTATGATTGGAGATTGGTTTAGAGCTGGAGGTAGGATGCAGGGAAATCACCCTTAACTGTCAGCAACAAGGATATCTGCAGTCACAGTCAGGGATTGTGGAATCAAACAGCTTGCCAGAGAGCTTCCTCGGGGCCTTGAAAAGTGTTATTTCTATCATACACATGTGCTCCATTGCATTTTACTGTGAAATAAGGACACAGACAATATGAAAAACGGGCGTGAGTTCCTACAATATTTGCTGATTATCCACCAGAACATCTTGAGACCAAAAAATAGCACACTATATTGCTAATTTCTTTGGTATCTCCTTGGGAGTGCTCTACTTCCAGAGCATTGAGCAGATGTCATAACTTACTTTGTGGTTAAGGAGCCAAGCAGAAAACCTTAAGTTATGAAGGGTTTTAGTCTAAAGTCTAATGGCCTAGCCAGCACAAATTAAACAATTGTGCTACTCAGAAACCGAGTAAACAGTGTGAATTAAAGATAGCGCTCTAATTAAAAATATCTGTGTCCTTTTATGTATTAGTAAACATCTGTACACCATTATACGTCTGCAAAGCCAATGGGAAGTGACCTGCAGTGCTACTTATTCACTGTGGCATTTTGTGCCGCGCAAGCATTTTCTCAGCCAGCGGCTTATGAGCTTGCGTACCAACTTATTAATAAAGTGGATAAGGAGCCAGAGTGGCATCTTCAGCACATTTCATGAACTCGCCCCAGTTTGTAAATGCCATTCAAAATGATGCAGCGGGGACAAACAGAGCTGTCCACCGAAGCCGTATCTCAAAGTGAAGATCCACCCAGGGACAGTTCATTCCAAAATAAAAAATACAGATTTGTCCTCCTACCTGTGGTGCAGTTTATCAATCTGGATTGGTTTGGTGTATATTACCCAGTTATGGAGAGATCGGCCATAGATATGTCTGCCTTTTCACTATTAGAATAGTACTATGTTAGCACTTTTTAAAAAAAAAAAAAAACAAACATTTGTAGACATATACAGCAATGTCTCTCCAGAAATCATGACAGTTACTTAAAATAATCCACAGACATTATGAAGAGTTGCATGATTTCTGGAAACCGATATTACTGTTGAGTTTTTCAAATGTATTGTTTTTTAACACTTTGAGCACCACAACACATTACCATATATTTTCATTTCATTGGAGAGAAGGCCCACATGTCCGTGGCCAATGTCTCACACCAAAACGGATCAATAAATAGCACCACAGGTAAATGGAAAAGATATGTGTTTTTGATTTTGGGATGAACTGTTCCTTTAAGCATACGGGCCAATGGAAGATCAAGGCTGTATTAAGAGGAGCCAAACATCCCTGCTCATTTTTCACAATGACTCAGCCATCAATCACAGAACCAGCTCTGTGAACATTGCTAGAATTCTTCCTTTTCATCTTGCAATACGTTACAACAGGATATGGTGAAATACAATAAGCAAACATAATGAGAGAAAAGTACAGAAAGTGTGTGAATGCCGATTACACAGTAGAACAATTCATCTATTTGTCCACTGGAAAAGTCTAGAATACCAATATATGATGAATTAAGTAAACTAGGTTCATAGGTGCAGTGATACAATATTTAAGTGTAATATTCAGTGTATTGTGCATATCAGGTGGGCCTGGAATTAAGTGTGTGTATTCTCTCACCATTTAAATGGACTACTTCATCTGTGGGTGCGGTTAAAACTAACTTTGTCAGTGTGTCATCTGGTGCTGCGCTCGTTGCTGATGAGCAGTTGCAACGGCATGCAACAATACAATACTATGATTTAATAGTTCCTTTTGCATACTTACCTTACTTCCTGTTTTCTTCCAGGATTAATGGGCCGGTTGACTTTCATGTATCGTGCTTAGTTTATCAAAACTCATGTAAAACATACAGTATCTGTAAAGAATTCATTGGTTACACCAGCAGTGATATTGAAATATTTATTACAGCTTATGAAATCACTGCTTCTATTGTAAAGCAGACCAGAGCATACAGAGCACATCCACTGTTTCTGGGCCAAAATTTATTTGGCACTAAAATGGACAGAGGGCTAATGAGGGATATTAACTGATAATTAAAAAAAAAAGAAATTGATCGTTCCATCATTTGGAGGTCCTTCGCTGGCATCCATATAAAAAAGAGTTCCAAGACCCAGACAAAACTTTTGTCATAGCTAAGTGATGAATCTTAGTCAGTAATTTATTTGTTGGCAAACAAGTTTCACTGTTACAACAAATATTAGTTATGAGGTCATTCAACTTGGAAACCGTTACAAAAAGGAATAAATAAGAAGCCATAATCATAGCCAATAATAAAAACTTATCTGTACCACTAAACTTAGTTCCATCCTCCATGTGATTACTGTTTAGTAAACAGATAAATAAATATATTTTCTCCTTGAGGAAGAAAAACAAACACTTCCAGTTTTTCTCACTCCAAAAGCTCTTTCTTTAATAAGTAAAACAACCATCTTTCTCTTTTGTACAAGTGCCTCGTGCTCATCAATGTTCAATTTGTTCCCCCTCTCTCTCTTGAAGCACAAGCGAATGCCAGTAGAGATGCAGGATGCACTATGAACCTTTCTGAGGGACATCTCATGATTAACTTGGACTTATTCTGTCTCCTTGTCGATCTGCGAATCAGAGCTCTGCTATCTACACAGTAAAAAAAATGGAAAAGAAATCCAACTGAAACGGAAAGTAGACCTGGAAACAGAGATGAATATTTAGCACAAAGATGGCAGCACGATACGTGTTTTGTTGTGATATTTTTTGTGTTATTTTGCTTCTATTTAGATGGTCAATTCTTGTGATAAAATAGGAAAACTAAAAAAAAACAGACTGGTACCAGAAAACCAGAAAGGTAAGCACAACAGAACAAAATTGCTCCTAACCACTACATTTACAGAGACAAAGGGTTTGCTCGGAAACAAAAAAGAAAAAGCATACTACTGTGTGCAATGCTAGTTATCTGTACAATTACATAGAAATATCTCATAATTATCTTATTAGTTTTTTCTCCCTCTTTTAACAACTGTTATTACAGTAAAATGAAAGAAAAAGAACAGCTATGCTTGAAAGCATACGATCAATAATTCCTTCATGGTAATTGTTCAAAATGTGTGTTTGTGTTTTTTTTGTCTTTTTTTCATCGAAGGGACACTTCAGCAAACAAAATGTGCTGCAACTCACCAAAGAGGAAGAAAATCTTTCAAAAAAGCAATATAGATACAGAAGTATAATAAAATAGTCCTTTTTTTAAATTTCCCATTTATTCTGGTGAAGTCTATAGTTTAGACTTGTATAGATTGGGGCTATCCAGTTCATTCTGACTGTCAGACTATATCTCTGAGACCTACAAATCCTGTGTGAGTAATTGTCTCTTTTCACACCGAGACAAAACACGCCAAACCACACAGGGTTGGAGGGGGGGAACACAACATCAACAGATTCCCGCAATGGTTAACCAAATATAGTCACACATTAGGCCCCATACATAGCAATAATATCCTGTTCGTGGTCAGTAAAAGCGAGTAGAGTCTTTTGCTCTGCTTCAGTCTTCGGGGCACAGAATAAAAAGAAAGGCTACCACTGCCAACGACTGAAGGAACAAGGGGACACGGTGAAGAGGACTACGGTAAGAGGAGGGACACTGGAGGCGTGGGGGTAGGGGTTGTTGGGCCTATAGACTGGTAACCAGGTGCGAGGGCTCCGGCTGGGCTTCGTCTGGAGATAGATCCTCTTTGTTTGGGGGCACGATGAAGCCATCGCTGCTTCCCCGCCCTAAGTGGTAATAGGAGTGCAGCTGATGGAGGTGGTTACGTGAGCCCAAGTTGGGCATGCTTTTGTAGTAAACGTCGTCTGAACTGGCCTCTGGGCTCTTGGCGTCCCCGCCGTCCTTGGAGCCGTCAGCAGGCTCTGCAGACACATGTGGCAGGCCGGGCAGCATGGGCATGCTGGTGTAGAGGGAGTCTCTCTGGTGGTTGTGGCTTGGTGATGAGCCCTCGTCGTCGGTGTGCTCGTTAGTAAGTAAGGGAAAGAAACTTTCGCTGTTCTCCTGGGGGATCCTCCTTCGAGACGAGGAATTGGTGGCAGACGAGAAGGGGTGGTGGGGCAGAGGAAGGGGTGGCGGCGCTGACTGGTGGAGGTGATTGTTCAGGTGGTCCACCGCCTGCAGTGACGGGAGAGGTCTTTGAGGCAACAGGGGGGCATGGGACTCCTCGCGGATTAACTCCAGGCCCAGGCCTTCGTCGTGGTGTGGACCAAAGGTGGAGTGGTCATCCAGGCTCAGCGCCACATTCATGCCCATCCCCATCCCCATTCCCAAGCCCATCCCGTAGCCACTGTCCTTGCCACCGTTGCTGACATTATTGACCAGCTTATTCATAAGGTTCCGGTTCTGCTCAGTTGAGCGCTCGTGGGAATTGTTGAGGTAGGAGGGGATATAATTGGAGGCGAGCTCTTTCAGGATCTTCTTTTCCAGGGTGGTCTCCTTGTGGTTATAGCCCCGATCAATGATCTGGACGCAGTCACTCATGTACTCGGCGCTGGCGATGCTGTAGCTGTTGCCATGGTTACCATTCAGTGGTAGAGTATCCATGACACTTGTATCCCTGGCATTGTTCAGGATTCCCTCTGGAATGACAAACATGGATTGGGTTGGGGGGTAGAGTGGGCAAATGAGAAGGGTGAAATCTGATGGGATGTAATTGCAACAGCTTAAATGTCAGCCGCTTTTACAAACACAAATTACACCCATCAAATTCCGTAACCCTTTTATTCTGAAATATGTCCTGAACCCCAAGCACTCCCAAAACTGAATGTCACCCACACTTCTATAAAGTGCACTTTGAGGAAATTAAGACCCAACAGTATTTGGATTAGGAAAGACATAAAGCACAATACAATATATATCCTGTAAATATGATCATAGACACTTACCTTGTTACAAAAACAACATTTTATAAAACCCAATTTCACTTTTCATTATTCTATGGCAGTGGTGAAAACACAGATATATGTGGGACACACAACAACACAAAGCTCAAGTACAGCACAAACACACAAAGCGTATGCACTACATTCAAGCAAACAAAAACAAAAATCATAGCATGCATTTAACACTTAAAGTGAACACAAACCAGAGCAACAGCTATAAATTTGGACCCCAGCCATATTGTCCCATTTGAGCATTGCAGCGTAACATTGTAATACTGGAATATAAATATTTCTTAATGTCTGCTTTGCCTGTGTGAACATAACTAGTCCTCTCTCTCTCGACATGAATTATTAAAACATATCAACCCACACTGAAAGGAAGGGGACTTTTTGTTCTCTCTGTTTTCATATTTTATCAGTTTGACTAAGTCTATGCCATCAGCTTCAAAGCATGAATTTTGACAATAATTCAAACTACATCATACAAGACTATCCAACTTGTTACAAATGTCAAGCCTACAAGTTTGACCTTTTGGAAACTTGACAAGACTCATTTCTGAGACCTTCATAACATAGGTTGGCTTGATCAAAGTGAACAGTAAAATAAAATAAATGCACGAACAAAGGCACAGGTGTTCAATATTCACTGATAAGAATACAAATAATTGTATATTGATTGGCCTTGATGAGGTGCGTATAAATGGTGACTGTAATTTAATTAACATTATCAGAGTGCGATACCGAACGGGCCAGTGGATATTTGCCTGTAAGAAGCAGCAAATGCCTGAAGTCTTTTTTTACATCAAGAAGTGCAAAGTATAATAAGCAATGAAGTCCAGGATGTGATTTAAACTGATTTTTACAGGTCTATTTGAAATGGTGAGGGCCTTTGTCATAAACGAATGCTATTACTTCCAAAGGGAATGACATTTTGTTTTCATTACCCCTTTGTCAGCATCGAGTGAAAAGAAAGTAAAGCCAAAGTCAATTACATTTGATAAGCAATGTTTAGTTTGACTCCCATACTTGTCTCTCTGTAGGGCTCTTTTTGGGACAGCATGAGGGGAAGGAAAGAAGAAAAGAAAACACAATAAGCATAACAGTGACAGGTAGAAGAGAAATGTGCACATACAGTATGCTGATGACGCATCAAGAAAATGCTGCTGCAATGCAATCTTTTTTATATTATCGTGCAAATAGTGTGCACCCACAGAGAAGAACCACAAGATATCAAAGAACAAAATATATCGAAGTAAAGACATTTTGCAGAATTCTTGAGGTGAAACAGGGCAACGGTAGTATAGTGTCAAATACACCAGTAAATCGTTTGATGCATTTGCATTTCCTTCCAGATATGTCTTTAACATCTATGGCAATGTAGGTGAATTATAGCCCTCTCTCACAGGCTCCGATGCGGTACTTGTATTGTATCCATAAATTATCCCCTGATCAAAGCTCTCTGAGTTTTTATCTCAGTTTCACACAAGTTTCTCAGTTTTACAGACTGACAAAGTTACAGCGATCTCTTATTGACTGCCGAAAGTTGGAATAAAATAACAGCTCTGTATTTCAATAGACTGATCCCAGATTAAAATGAATATATTTGTAGTTTCTAATACTCAAATATAACAATTGGATTGATGTTATATTCAAGTACCAATATATTGACCTCCACCTTTCCTAAAAAGCTAAATAACGGGTAGATCAAACTTACGTTGACTTAATAACCTTCATTTTGAATAAATGAATGAGCAATTTTTACAATTAAAAGTTCCAAAATGGAAGAGCAATTTATTCTTTGAAGGAGTCGGAAAACTGAACCATTTATGGCTTAAAATTGAAGGAATTATATTCATGAACATATTTAAACCGAATAAAATTATTGGTCCTCATTTTTGCTTTTCAGACTATTCTATGAATTATAAATGAATTGCATTTTAAATTTAAAAATCAGATCCAATTACAAATTCATCACAAACAACAATGTTTGACGATCCAACAGGAGCATAAAAAGAAAAATGCTCAAAGAAGAGAGACAAAGGACATGGCACATAAGCTTCACTGACAACATTAGAGCACATTTAAAAATAAATGCCTGGGGATGTATCTAGCTACCAACAGGCACACATTTTTTATCATTTTTGCCAAATGTCTATGTGTGTACTTTGTAACTGATCGGCATGGCCTGACCAGAAGACTCGATACACCCCCAATGAAAACCCCACAGCAGAACAAACCTGTAGGAGCTTTGTGACAAAGCTATAGTTTGTTCAATGCTAAGACACAACACCTAGAGCAGTGTTTTTTTCTCTAATCAAAGCCCTGTAAAAACACTCAAGGGTGAACACTGGTATTTCAGCTCAGTGCAAGTCTGTTATTTCTAACTCTCCAATCATAAAGTTGCTTTCTGTTTCTGGGCATGAACAAAGATGTGAAACCTCACAGTTTCTCCAGGACCAGACAGGAACAAAAAACACTGCCCTAGCCACAATGTTAAAGAATGAAAAGAAGCTAGCACACCTTGTGTGTTGTACATGCCCAGAGGGTTGTTATAGACTGCCGATTCCCCAAGCAATGTATTATAGGGATTGTTAGTGCCATGAGGACGTAGGAGTGCATTAGGTATAAGATGGTTAGCCATAGCCCCTGGAGCAGCCAGAAAGAGACAGAGTGAGACAGAAAAAAAAGAAGAGAAGAAGAGCGTTGAGACAGAAAGAGGTAGGTGGGTAGATAAATTGAGATTTGGACAGAGAGAAAGAGAGAGAACATACATATCAGTTGGGCAGATGCAGCTGAGCAATGACAGCCATTAACACCCAAATGATCACATGATCATTAATGTAAGGGGTGTTTCTACATGAAAGTGGCAGAGCTGAACTGACATGGCTAATGGGCTCGATGGAAAGTGTATTAAATATATTGTTAAAGTTATATTGTTATAATATGCAACAATTTCCTAGAAAACGATGTATAGAGTAGACCGATACAAAAAACATCCCTCTCAATCATCCCTTCTAAGCCATTTGAAGTGTGTGGCAGCGTCTGTATCTGCAGAAACCCTGTCTTCTGACTGTTGTCTTTTCTTCGAATTTTGCTGTTCTCAGGATGTTTCTGGGTGTCAGAAAACAACATTTGGAGCCCACATGGGGATGTAACCCCAAGCCAATAAGCAGGGTGTGTAGCCTGTTCTCATTCCTAAACCAAACACCGCCTGATACAAAGCAATGGAAAGCGGGTTGTTATATCGCTGTGTGGTTTTATGTGCTTCTGTGTGTATGGAGTGTTTTCCCCTCTCAGTCTCTCTGCTGTGCGGTATATTGGACTGTGTCAGAGGCCGAGCGCAGACACAGACGGACAGAGAGAGCAGACAGGCCGCGGCAAGATGAAACATGCCTCGGGCTGCCGTCATTTAAAAAGCTGCACCTTCCCGTAGCTTTGGGAGGAGGTATGGGTGGGTTTATTTGTGCTATAGAACGTAACTGTTCTATAGCACAAATCAAAATGATGTTTTATTTTTCTATGTCAGTCACTCTCGCTCGCTCTCTAGCTGAGCCAGAGAGGAGGGGCACATCTTTAATGCTGTGTTTATAAAAAAGCAAGCGAGAATGTGCCTACATATTATACCTGTAATGCCAGATATTAGTGTTAAGCCTGTTTCTGTGCTCCACATTCAGGCAGTATACTAGTGTTAACAGACAGAAATTACAAAGAAGCATCGACATGGCCAACACAACACATGAACTGTTACATTTCTACACTCAAACAGGGCACAATGCAACAGTCACTCGGGACACTGTTTGGTTTTTGAGGCCGAGTTAATGGGGAAAAAAAAATAGAGTGCTCTCAATTATTGTAATGGACTGTTTGCACAACACCTTCCCTGAACAGAGATTGCAATAATTAGCTTTAACTAAGAACCAGATTAAAGTGGCTTTGATGCAATCATTAGCATGACTGAGAAAAGTAGTTACTACAACAGTAGTAAGCAGGAGGCAGAGGTCAAGCTCTGTGGAAGTGCCTCATACTTGCAATATTGCTAATGGCCAGTAGGGGACAACTATTCTGGTTGCAGAAATAATGTTTATAGAAGTCTATGATACAATGACTTCTCACTTGGTTTATTATCTCGGCAAACACTATGAATATGAGTTTATGCTCTCAAACGCTGGCTTCAAGTCTTTTTCAACACCGCATGATGTTCATTTAGTAAATGATGGTCCCGTTGAGAGTAAAATAGGAAATAAAGCAGACTACGCTTCAGGACCTGGCTGTCTTGTGATAGACAGGTCACTGCCATTGTATTGTCTGGGAGTTGTCTGTGTTTTTAGCTGCCCACTTTAACCCTTTCACAGTGTGTTTTTAGATCCTGAAAGTTAATTGTAACATTTTGGTCAACTAAAAAATGTCTTATTCAGCATCCGGTTGTACTTAGCCCCACCCTCAGATATCTGGACACGACCGCAATCAATTCTGCTGATCTCGATATTGACCGTTGTGTTTGTTTACATTAGATTAGAACATCAACAAATGAGAATCATATTGTTTATTTAAAATATATATAGTCCAACAAAATGACTAATCGTGACAGGCCTAGGGACATGTCCTCTCTTTAATCAAGATAGTTATTCCTTTAACCTGGCTTCCTTCACACAAACAACATTGGCTCATGTTCTATTTATGAGACACTTGTCATTGGATACTTGTTGCTAGGATCTTGCCCAATTACACATCAGTTTCCCAACCACATAACATCACAGCAAAGAAACATTCACAGTCTGAGCCCTGTGATTAGCTGTATATTTGAGAGATCTTAAAACATGAATATAGGGCGGATTCCCTGATGTTTTGGTTTTTCTTTGCCGTTAATAGAGGAAATATATTTTCAAGTGTTTGAATACATTATGCTGAATATCAAATATGCCGGAAATATTCAAGTTCATTTCCTGTTTACAAGACTTGTCAACATGAAATGATGCTATTAATTCTAAAGCAGCAAATTCAAGACTCATGAGGACAATACATGCGTGTGCTTCCAGTATGCTATGCCACAGCACGTAAATGTCTTTTATCTGAGGAACAAGTACACGGCAATTACATCGTCTGGCAGTATGTAATGTTTGTTTTCTAGTGCTCTGAATCTGTCAAACAAATGAAGACATTTTTGTATATTACCTTGCGACACTCAAAGTTGGTCTTTTACTTTTTGAGGGGGTTCTTATTGAATGACTGCCATTTTAAAATAACAATAGATTTAGAGTCTTCTTTCAGCATTAATCAATATTTAGTTTGAGTTTAATATTTATTAGCCACATTATAATTTAGCTTGGGAAACAGAATGTTTTTATTTATCTTTTTCAACAGTAATTTGCTGTTTCTGTTTGCCCTAATTGCAGTGTATTCCATGAACACTAGCCCCTTTTGAATTCTCCCCGTGACAGATCCCCCACTTATTGTGTCTATGTTGGATAAATTGGACAATTTCCAAAGCTTCACTGATTGCACTGATTGTATAGTGCAATAATTCTGAATGCTGGGATAAATTGAACATGCAATGCTATCAAGATGATTGCATGACTCTCGTGAGGAACGCAGCAGGAGTGTCAGCTGCAAGCTTGCTCTCAGGTGCCAAAGGGGGGGAGAAGCCGGGATGTGGAAAATCAAAGGGACAAATCAGCAAGAAATAGTCGCTCCTCAACTCATAATACCGTAATAACAACACAGGAGCAGCCACGGATAAGTGGAATCTGTTCCTTATGATACTTGTGACTGCTGGACTGCTTGTCTCTATCAAATTCAGCCTGGTAAGAAGCCAAGGGTATACAATTGCATTCATAATTACTAACTCCGCCTTTCGACTTTATGGAAGATCTCTGTGAGCTTTTCTTCAACTTTTCTACAGCCCCACCTCCTGCCCCAATTTAGGCTCTCCACAATGGTTTAATACTGTGTCTGTTGATGGTGCTAAGCTGAGTGTCTAATTATTGAGATCTTGACACTTCTTCCCTGTGTCGAACATTAATCCATCATTGTAACTATGCATTAGTGTCGATGCAAGCAGGCGCCCAGAGCGAATTTAGAGAGCAAGCAGTGTGGAACTAGAGCCCTCCATCAAGAGATGCGATGAGTGGGGAGAGTGTTAGGGATGGATGCCAGCCAGGGCGGTATTTGCCACTCGATGTCAAATGTAGGCTGTGATCTATTTTCTCCGAAGTTAACTCTATTCACTGCACCGCTGTCAGCTATGGTAAAATACTTTTTATTAACGTGTCTCTGAGAGGGAATTCCACTGAATTGATTTTTTGTTTGTATTTCAGCACTTTTCCTGAGTCAGCCCAGTTTCCATGTAAAGGTATTTGCAGTCAGATTTGCACTGTTTACACAGCCTTATTAAATGCCCCAAACCTGGAATTTTTATAAACAATTTGATTACATTTCATTTACTTAATTGTGTTTTTTATTGTTTGAATTATATTAAATCATTTTTGTAAACCTTTAATTTACTAGACGGTAGAAATGATTTGTTGATAAAAAAAAATAAAAAACAATTTGTGAAGCAGTATGACATGAAAATCAGGATTTTATCCTTTCCATCACTGCCTTGTATTCATTTCCACATTCTCTTACATACAGGCCAAACTATTTGAGTCGTTACATTTAACTTGCTTTTATATTTGGTGATAATTAACATTTGGGTATAAAAGTGTCTTCTACTTGAAATTTTAATCATTTGGAGTATCTGATGCAAACTTTTGTGAAATGACTGATTTACCTTGACTCAATGTTTGTAGTTGAAAGCTTTGCTTTAAAAAAAAGGATTTTCATAATCTAAAGCCTTTATATCCTATTAAATGGAAAGCGACTGCAACTACAAAATAGGAAATCTTTTGTGAAAAACTGTGTTTTGCATTAGTAATAGTCCAAGGTGAAGGCCGGTGTATTGAGAGAGATTCAAGTAAATATTTGCTGCAGGACCAAGTACCTCTGTTAAGTGATGCAGAGCTGTTGATGTCGCCGGTCATGAAAGAAGACTCTGACTGTTTTCTGACTGTGTCATTCCACATTCGACGGATGCGACTCTGCAGGGACAAACAACAAAAACACGTTAGAATTCACTCTGAACATACAGAAATACAGCTAAAAATTCACAGTCTGCACATGAAGGATAACTTTATTAAAAGGAAAATCAACCACACATAAGCAACATCATCATATATCTGAAAAGTGTATTACTTTCACCTACTATTAAGCACAATAAAGGGTAAGATATGAAGCAAAAAAAAAAAAAACTGTAAGCTTTTTAATCAAGTTTTTAAGCCACAGAATATGTCAGCCGTGGGTATAAGAAACCTCCAATTAAAGATGAGCACGAGCACTGGGATAGGTGAAGTCAATAATAAAGTCATCAGTCAAGCTCTCCGAATCAGCGTCTCAGGTTTCAAATGCTCAATCCAAAAGGGTTCATCCTGGTTAATTATGTTAGTGTCCCCATGGGCTGTTGCACAAGCTAAGAATCTGGGTATCCAACCACGGAGCTGAACACTCTCGATCCTATGCCAGACGGGCTTGGCAGAGGACTTCAGAGATTTTATGATTGAAACACGGATTGGTGATGGTGAAAAGAAAATATTGTTTAAAATGTTTCGTGATGAAATTGCTTTACATAAAAAATTAATTATGGTCTTTTTGGGGGGTTTTAGTCAACATTTCATTTATTGTAAACCACATGCAACATATAACATAGCAGCAGGGCCCAAGAGTAAAGTCATCCAATGAGGCAATACTTTTAACACCTCAAACAGGATTCAGCTTAACTAAGTCATCGACATTTGACATTCAGACCATGAGCATCTTTTTAGACATGTAATTGAACAATTGTCGAAAAGCATGTGGTAAAAATGCCCACGCAGATGTGTTATGATCAAAACGGCACTTCTGTGTCACCCCCAGGTGACACACAGCTCTTATAATCTAACAGGAACATATACTGACACAGACGATTTCATTAGCATATTGTACGTCATCTTGTCCCCAGCACTGAAGACTCAGATGGGTTGGAAATGACACCTCTGCTACTTCTTGTTTTTTGGACGGATAAAAACTTGAACCATTCATAGCTGGCGGGTTTGAATGTACTTTGCTGATTACACATTCATTTAGATGCCTCAGAGTAAGCAACAAAAACAAGCACGTCTTTCTGAGTGTTTCCATTCCTGTCTTGCTCATATAAAGCGACTGAGCATGAGGTTAAAGCCATCTTGTCAAAGCACTGTGTATAATTAAACGCTTTGATCTGTGTGCAGAAACCAGCTTGTATCGTGGGTTGCCACTGCACGCTTGACTCTAAGGACTATTTATATAACTGAACACTGGAAGGAAATCACAATCTTTAGAATATTGAAATTATGTTCAATTACAGTGTATCGTGGCAATTCATCCTATACATCAGGTCAATGTGGGCGGAATCCATTAACAATTGACTTTACAAGGGGACAGAATTAACATATTTTGGCAGAGAGAGTCCAATCTGCATCTGTGAGCATGAACACATTCCCCACAAAGCTCTAGCCAATACTTTAGTAAGCGTCGCTGTACTAATGTGCAGCCTGCTCCAGTGGAAATTAATTGCAGGCTGACTTTATGTACTTACATCTTTTTTTCTTTAGCTTAACAGGCACTACTATTCCCCGCTATCATTCCAAATAAGGACATATGCTGTACTTCCTTGCAATCTATCATGCATACTTAGTCACTTCTAAAATGTTTTCTCAAAGGTTATTAATAACTTGAGCGGTGGTCGGGCGACGTGCAACGCATTCAAGTTTTCTTGTGTCTGAATTCTGTAAAGAGTTGCACATCTCATGGATTATTATCTTGGAATAAGTCGCCCTCGATATGCAGACCGACGACTCAAAAATAAAGTTCAGTGCCAAATGAGGATTAATTTGTCCTGCTAAAGAAGATACCTTTGCAGCAAATGAAGAATGAAAACAAAGAAAACAAAAGGGGGAGTATAACTTAATTTCGCCACCTGTGACCCAGTAGAGTAACGGCCTGGAGCACGAGAGGCGGTGCCTTTTCCAGAGCCGATAGAGCTGTCCACACTTTTGCCACTGCAGCAGTGGGTACGCAGGCATTTCCCATACTCCTTACGCACCTGTATGGAATACAAGCACAGTTACAATGCAAACTAACCACCAGACCAAATCCAAGGGTAACAATATCATACTTGCCGCATTTTGGAGATGCTTTTCAGGCATAATTGCTGAAGCATGAAATGAACCTAATGATCAACTGATTTCACAAGGCTCTTCTTGAAAATAGCCCCATACCTTTTTCTGCAGCACACAGTGGAAGATGAAGATGAACATTCCTTGCAGGGAGTTGAAGATGGTGAACAGGTAGGCCATGACCACCGTGCTCTCGTTGACATACATCAGGCCAAAGGCCCAGGTCAGGCCCAGCAGGCATAGCAAGGCAATGGCCCCTATCACCCAAGATCTGGAATGGAAACAAACAGCCATCTTAAAAAAACATTTGGCAACGTTAGTATGCTAAAAGTGCTTTCAAACTGGTTTTGAACTTGGGAGAAGTGTAGATTGTACCAAACACAATATGTTGTGACAATAAATGGAGGTTTAAAACCACAACGTAAACTACTACTAAATTAGGTATAGAAATAATCAAATCTGTTCAACCTATCATTTATTTGACAGTTAAAGGTTTTCCTATGAGAGGGAGAAAAGGCACACAAATTAAGGGGGAGAAATTGATGAGAAATGAGAATGGCTTTAATCCTCATATATAATGATAAATGGTAATAAAACTGCAGATTTGTATATATACGATACAAGTCTGTACAAATAAGAGCGTAACAAATATGGCATTTTCATTAGAAGGCTTTAAATGAGTACATTCCATGTTGAATATGTTGTCACGCATTGTCAAAGCACAATAACGCACGCAATCAGATAATCTTGATTGAGTATTGTGTAAACAATACCTGACTATCTAAAACAATAGGAAACCGTCCTGCTGTTGTGTACATCAGCGGTTGGATATATCTCGATATTCTGACACCCAGGTAAATACCATCCAAATTAGCGGAGGCGTTGTCAGCCTACAGCTGCTGTGAGCATAATGACGTGGGGATCATAATCCTGGTTATACCACTTATGCTTCAATTTCACAGCAGTGTGACCGTGAATACTCTTAGTGTGAAAACTTTTGCATACGGTCTTGTTTATGACTGATTTATTGCATGCAATGTTTCAGTCAAAACTTGTTCTGCTCAGGCTTATTCCATTATCTAAATAGTAGTCCAGAAATATGAATTTATTTACATGGAACTTATTCTGCTGTTAATTAGGCTACATAAAAATGGATATAGTTTCGGTAATGTAAACTGTTTGAATCATGTATATATTATTTTCAGGTATGTATCTACTGCTTCCAGCTTATTATGCCAACCCTTTTTATCACAATGGATGCAGATAGGGAATAAAAGGAATGACAAGTGACAAATGTAAGCGCCGTATCTACGTTACAGTGCTAATATATCTATAGACTGCACTGTGAAGATGCAGGTGCCATTTAAAACTAATCTTGCTTGTCACATCTGTAGTCTTCATATATCTAAGACAAGAGTGCTGTGTGCACACTAATGTGGCCTTCAACATGACTGAGCACTCCACATTAAATCATGGTAATGATTCAGAGAGGCATCTCGACGGATTTGGGTGCGGATTGTTCATATGAAGGAGTAAATGTAAGATGGAATTATGGGGAAATGGCCCTTCCAATTTTGTCTTACTTGATCTCAGGTTCATAGTCCTGATAGCTGAGCGATATGACGAGAGCAAACATAACAAAAGAAAATAAGCAGAAATCAATAAATTCACATCACAAAACATGGACAGGCGAAATCAAAATGTGTGGCCATAAATACAATGTACAAATGTAGACATTAAGAGGGAAACCATACACCAAGAACGAAGATTACTTATTGTGACAGGGGAGATTCAAGCTAAACTCACAGCATTTACATCTAAACATCAACACCAGACATTTAATACATTTTGGGAGGGGATTTGTTTGTGATTTACAGGTGATAACCCTCATTATCCTGGTGCACTGAAGTATCTAGCTCCCCTCATAAATGCTGGCAGACTTTCACATTTAAGCCGTTATAAATGGGCCAGGTGTGCGGCAAAATAAATGATTTATGAATTCACCAGGGCAACCATTAAACATAATTTTCCCAGGGCCGTCTTAATGACCTGGTGGGAGAGGTACTTCATCAAGACGACTGCCCCCGGAATGGTCACAGAAACACAAGCAGTGGGCACAAAGAGAACCAAATATTGTCCTCTAACGAGTGACAGTTTTGTTCGGCAAATGGTTTATGATGGAGACACGAGAGGTTATAAGAAATGCATCCGCATGGACAGGATATGAAGAGGCTACAATTCCTATTGCACATGGCTTATCTTCGTCTGGAGTCAGATACAAATATGGGGATGAGTTGGAGAGCTGCATGGAAGGAGCCTGAAGGCAAAACTTCAGAGACTGCATAACAGTCACTGAATAGCACAACAGCTCACTTATAAACGAAGAGGGTGCATTTCAGTCGAGTTTTATCCTGTCAGAAATGCTGCATGCCTGAAAGCCGCTAATACAACAGCTACAAATCCTCTCGGTTCATATGTTTGGCATCATTACGCTCAAAAGTGTTGAAGTAAGGAGAAGTACTTGGTAAGGCAAATGTTATGTCATGTTATTTATGAATAATTATAATTAAATGTGTATTTGAATCACATTTGTGATTGCTAAATATAGCATCTAAGCAATATAAGTACTTACTATCACTATGTGCTTTTCAGTAAACATCTATTTTGGAATTTTCCAATGGCTGTGCAGTATATAGCTATATTATCCATCTTTGAGGGTTGCAGCAGAGCCCTTCTACGCTTTCGAAGCACAAAAAAAAAGAGACTTTATTGTGCCAATCGTCGACAAGAATTCCCAAAATTTGTAATTTAGAGCAGAGAACCCCTTCAGACTGTGGCATCAAATTACCACCAATTTCCTTCAAAATGACTTCATTTGCCGAGGTGCCATTCATTGCAATGTCTCAGATCATTTATGCATGAGATCGCAATTGGTCAATTCAACCTGTTTCAGATCTGTATGAAGTCTTTTTATAGGCCGTTTCTGGGAGGAAAAGAGGAAGTGCTGTGATCAACTCGACAGGGTGTTAATTATTCAACCAAAGGTATGCTTAAAATGCTCATAAGTGTTTAAGACATCAATAGCGCAAAAGTTTTTGATGTTGGCAGAGCCGTTTTGTATCTTTGAATTCATCCTTGTTAGCATATTTCAATTGAAGTTTCTTATCTGCACGGGGAGGAAGCTATGCAAGTCAAAAGTCACACCTTTCTCTATAAAAAATATACAGTCCATCATATTCTAAATATACCACATTCACCACAAGAGTGCAAAAGTCATATTGTAATCCATGAATCACAGGGCAGTGGCAGCCGCTGTCTCCATTATGGGGTGAGGAGGGAAAAAACACATCAAACACAATATCAATTCTACATCCTCTACTGAGAAATGTTGCATCTTACCAGTGCCATTCTACAATAACACATCCATCATAATAACGGTAGCTAAAGTGAAGAGGAAAAAAAAAATGGAAGATGAAAAACAGAAAGATGTTATAGATAAACACAGCCTCAGATTTTTTTTAAAGGCAGGATGTGTGTGCTAATCAAAAGAAGAAAGGAGGGCAGGGAGAAAGAGATACACAGCGAAGAAGAGATGAAACATTCATATAAAAACAAGGCAGCGTGATGAAATCTGAACAGAAAATGTGACATCAAACCATAAAGAGGATGCAAACGGCAGAAATATAACACAAAAGAAGACACATCTCATTAAACAGAGATAGATTGACTTAATTAACCCGTAATATCATCATCATCAAACCGCTTCACCTTGGTGACTCGAAGAAAAGCTCATTGGGAAAAGCACGGCAATAACTGACTGCTACACCACATTGGACACTAAATGTTATTTCAGCCCATGTTAAAAACTGAAATACTTAATTTCCCATCATACTTACCTATTGCTACTTGTTTACAGACCATGCCATGATGCGTTTGGTGAAGCAGTATTTTTAGTAAAGCCAGTCGTCTGAAAGTATTTGTCGTGTGTTGAGAAATGGGCCCAGACTTAAACACTGTGTCAGATGAATGAGGGCTGACAAAAGCTGCGCTACTTCATACTATTTTCCAATGGTCATGTGAAACATTGCAGACCGCTTCGGAGTGAGCAAGTCTCGGGGGTCAGGGGGTCAGTTGTTTCGTACATTATGTGAGGGCGGTGTAATAAATCATACGACACTGAGAACTCCAGCAGTCAATATTTTACTGCAGAACAAACTACGCAATGTATCTCGCGGCACTGAAGAACGGCAACATACAGAAGAACCGCCTTGGCAAATATGATCTAAAAAACTATTACAGTGTTTTGGATCAGTGCTTTGCTGAATGTACCTGCTGTTCTGGTCCAGTCGTGGACTGGAGCTTCATCAAAGTTCTCTGCGAAGCAATCTTTTTCCACACCATGCCTCACTATATAAACTGGAGAGCCAATCAAGGGGCTGCAGGTGGTCTGCCTGCGTTTCTGCCAGCGTTTGAATCACAGTAAGTGTTTAGTTCATCGTGGATGTTTGAGCTAGGGACTAAATTAGTTTGCATATGTGTGAACGAGCACATGTTTCTGAGACTCAGTTGGGTAGGTTTCTAATAACAGATCTGCTGCCGATCAGAACCTACACTGTGAGCAGAGTACTCACAATGGTATTTAATTCAATAGGAATAGCATGGGAAAAGCCACGTGTTTCAAAAGCACAGAGCACAGCCAGACATATATTTAGATCATTTGGAAGTCAAGTCTTGATGGCTGGGTCAACGATCCAGGCATCTGCTTCAAAATTCTCTTGTCATAACCTAATTGCTATTCTTTCATTACTACAAAGTGCACACAAGTGATCCAAGTTTTCTTTGTTACGCTCCTGAATCAAATAGGACCAAAACACATAACCTGCTATTTCACAGAATCGTATTACAAACTGGGACAAAGAGGTGACACTGAATGGCTTTCACCATGTAGCCACATAGGAAGATGTCAAGTTTGGACTGACCTATCATTGACATTGCAGGAAAGTATTTGGAGCGGATTATAGCTTTGACGAAGCATGGCAAAAAGAGCAGAACAGGAAATGGCGAGACCTTTATCAGATAGATGAGCAATAAAACAAAGATTGGGTTTCACCAGCTAAACATTCATTCTGAAATAAAAGTTTTTGGGGAAAGTTCTTAGTTACCAATAGATAGTTTCCAACCAGTGATTCACTACATTTGGTTGCACCGTTTCCATGTCTCAGCTGTTTAAGTCTTTAGTAATGTGTATGGTGGTTTGGGACATTTGGAGCAATAATTAGTGCAGTAGGAAGTCACCGTAGCATCCAACATTTTTTAAACATTTGCATTCTAGAGTAAGCTTGACCTTATGAAGAGATGATGCAATCAGCAACTTCAAAATAGAGCAACGTCTGTGTTTCTCAGAAGCGACACATCTAGTGAACGCTGAACATGGCTGAATGTCGCCTCTCCACTTCATGTCATCGTGAGGTAACTGTAATGTCAGTCTCACTTTGGCCCTGCTCAGAAGCAGCACTTAAAAACCACAGCTCCACTCGGGAACATCCTGCAGTGAATTTGTGATTGGGAAACAAAGTATAGTCTGACTTTGTGCCGCTTAAGCATGCTATATCATGCTTGTAGAAGATATTTTTTTTTTTTATGTGTGTATCACTGTGCTGAGAGGAGCAGGGCAGACAGGGCCACAGTGCTGCTGAGACACACACTGTGATGTGATGCCACAAAGAAACAGCTAGAGCGCCGGCCATAAAGTAGACTAATGTGTCCAGAGTGGCTTAAAAAAAGTGAGGGAGACAGCAAAAACAGAGCAGAGACCCTTATCCATCATAGCAAACGGGCGGCAAAACAACTTTACACCATCTGGAGAACGAGTGTGCACTGACACCAGGTAGCTGGAGCTTACACCAAAGTCAATGACCGAAAATGCTGTGTCATTCTACAGGGCAACAGGACCTTAAAAACAACTTTTAAAACAGTGTATTCACATCCAGCCAGACAGGATGAAACTTTTAGAAGTTTCATTGACAGTTTAACTGAACCAATCTATACAAGGTAAAGCTGTGCAGTTTAATGCACACATGGTGGAATGTTTCCAACACTGCATGAGACCACAATACATGTAAAGCTTTAGTTATTAAAGCTGCACTAATCAATATGTTGAGTGAAACAATGGATCACATGACTGACTTGATTTGAGTGTCACGGTTTTTACACAATGGGGGCAAGACAAACTAACATGAAAATGTGTAATACTTGAAATACTATAGTGTATGTTTAGGGCTTTTATTGTGAAAGGTAAGAACAAAAGGAGTGAATCTGGTATACGCTGCCTTTGTCAATATAGTTTTCCATCTTGGTTGGGACTACAAAGCATCCGTGTTGTTTCATAAATATAGGTGCAACTGTTCTGAAAAAAGTATATGGACGTGCAAATGAATAGCTCGAAAAAACGTCCCCCAGTGTGTAAAAGCCTTAAGTCTGCACTTATTATCAAAGGTTACTTTGTAAATATGATGGATTACACAACTAAAGCTATTTGACTTTCGTATCATCTGGAAAAGAACGAGCTCCTTGCAGTATACAAAATATATCTAAATCACATAAAAAAAATAAACAAACAGCATTGTTTGTAATAAATAAGCTCTCACATGCAAACCACTTATATGGTCCTTAATTTTAAACAGACATGTTTTGCATTTCTCATTTCACGAGGGTATATACATTTTAACTATGTATTGCACTCTCGAAAAGATATTTGAAACTTTTACAAGCTGAAACTTAGCAAAAGTTTACTTGGCAAAATTTTAAATTAATTTCACGCGTACAATAAATATATGTAAAAATATTACAACTTTTCCTTGCAAACCTGTTAACAGCAAAGAAAGTTTACATCTGAGTTTTATAATCGTTACTGTCCCTCAAGCGTTCATATCATCTGGAAGCAGCCAGGGACAGGCAGATAAACAGACTCAAACACACACACACACACACACACACACACACACACACACACACACACACACACACACACTATGAATATTCATTGGCGGCATGTTGACATAAAGATAACACCAGGTCAGGTCTGTCAGAATGTCTCCTGGCCTTTTCCTGTGCAGACACCAGTGTTCTTCAGATAATAGTGGGGATGCAAAAGAATACCTGTTTGATTTTAACACTGCCTGACACAACCTTTCAGCCTAATAGGAGGAGCTTACCTTGCAGGCTCAGACTCCCAGACCCTTGGGTTGGGTGTTCGCAACCTTGAGTGCTTTTAATGAGGTTTTCGAAATAGCAAAAAAAACTGGGTGGGCAAGAAAGTGTGAATTGCTCGGGAACATCGGCTTGAATACAGAGTAACATCCCAATGTTGCTCTTTGACCATTGCTTCATCAAACTGAAGAAAACAGGAGGAAAAGTTGGCTCAAATTGAGTCGTACGAGATACAATTCAGCTGTCTGAGTGCATTTGGTGGAAGTGAGCGAGTCACATTGAAACATTCTTTCCATCTGTAATAAACGTCATAAGGAGCGCTATTTCTGTACGACTTTAATGGATATCTGGATGATGTGAGTGCTCTTACTTGATGTTGTCCAGGCAACCGGAGTCTGGTTTCAAGATGGCCGTGTGATGGAACATCTTGTAGAGAGCGATGCCCAAGAAGATGACATTGAGCTGAGAGAGAGAGACAGAGAGAGAGAGAAAGAGAGAGAGAGAGAGAGAGAGAGAGAGAGAGAGAGAGGTTTCATGTTCCTGCTTCAGTTCCATTCATTTTAAATCAGAGCACTTTGTAGCACAGAGATGGAACGCTGCAGCCAGGCTTGGTTTCCCACTTTGCCAAACAGAGCACAAAATCCCATGAAACCTCTACGGTGGTATAACCGACTAAACAGAGAACGGTGAGACAAGACAGCTGCATACTTGTATGAGGGAGCCTTTCCGTCTGACTTATTCAAACTTGTCTCACACTTGGAGACAAGCACAGGGAATAACTGCCACTGCTGCAGAGTTTGTTTTCTTTTGCCTCGGGAAAAAAAAAGCATCTATTTCCATGTATATAAATCAATATATGTATATAAGTCAATATAAACATACTAATCTGCTTACTAAACTGTTAATTATAGTTTGTTTTGCTATGATCATAGTGTATTCTAATTTACATAGCTGCAATGCATTTAAATATGTATTACAATGCGCTATAATCACAGTTATAAATATAAATTATATTTTTCTTCATGTACCAAATGTAGTATTCAAATAACAATCAACACATAATGTGTGTAATCTCAATGAGTTTGACTTTTGCACCTAATTTGCCAAACAAACTAATCATTCAGAAAAGAAATTCCAGAATAAAGGAAAAGAAAATACCTCTTGTGTATCTCGTGGTCGCAGCAAGGGGACTTTTCAGAATGACTGAACAATTGGTAAGATTTCACTGACTTTGCTGATGTTCACAGTTGAAATCAAGCATATATGAGGTGAGTATTAAAACATAAAAATCTGCTTATAATGTATCTGCATAATATTTGCCCAAACCCTCACCAAATTCCCAGTGGACTATTGGATCTGAGCTCCAGCCTTCTTTCCAACATACATTTTTTGTTTAAAAATCTAACAGAGAAAGGAGTGAGTCATGAGGCTAACAGCGATGCATTGTGAATGATTTCACCGAACTGGAGCATGAAAGTGCATTATGCATATTGAGATTTAGCATCCAGCTGAGCAGTAAGAGTTGTGTTAAGAGTTGTTCGAATTTCACATGTTGGGACCCGTGGGACAATAAAATTGTCACGTTGTAGTTGTTGAGGATATTTACTAGATAATTTACTATATCCAATATTAATTATGATGGTTGACTGGTGTCTTGGATAATAAGGAGCACATATCTTGTGGCACAGCAATATGTACAGCTTTGCATTAGCTTAGCAGTTAGAAGAACATCATTCTGACATCAGATTTAAAGCAGATGGATCAATAAAAGAGATATTTCATTAGAAAAGTGGGACTGTCCTAGTTGGGAAAGACACAGAAAGTGTGCGTGTGTGTGTGTGTGCTCCTTGCATACTGCTTGTGTATCTGCCCCCAAAGCTGTCAGTGTGCCTGTGAGCAGGAGATGGAAAAAGGTAGTGGAGTACGAGTTGGAACAGGAACAAAATCAATCATAATCGCAGTGCGGATTACTCCAACACTGCATACTGAGCAGAGTTCACTCTCTTTCTCTCCCCGCTCCCCTATCCCCCAATAATTGTCTTAGCCGGTGACTGCAGCGGGGTGACAAACTGCAATATATTTTCTACACCCCTCATTCGTTTTTCTGGACGGCTCCGTGCCCGGCGGTGGCATATATGCTCAACAGGGCAGAGAAAAGAGGGAGGATAAGAGCCAGAAAAAGGAATCTCGGTGGACCATTTAGGCGATGACCCGCAGGCTAAGCAGGGTTAATGAGCAGAAGGGGTGGGGGGGGTAACGCTTACCATAATTATCAAGGTTGCTGGTCCTATGAAACTCCAAATGAAGTAGGTGTCCAGGCGAAGCCAGCAACTGTAATGAAAGAGACAAAGTGAGAGGAAAGGGGGTTGGGGGGGGGGTACAGAAAGAGAGATTTGAGGTTATAGCTTCATTCTCCTGCTCAGAGGATATACATCAAGTAGGAGGTTGGAGTGACACAGAGGAATAGGTACTTCAAAACATAGATTGCCGCAAGGGGCTTGGAGAATTATGGCCATCAGTAAGAATTTGGAGGAAAGGGGGCTTTCAGGGGCAATGACAGCAATAATGATGGGCTTTCATAGCCAAACAGATGTACTATCAAAGATAAAGAAAAAAACAGAGAACAGAGTGGGATGCAGCTAAAACTGTAAAGGATGTACCCTAAAGGCAGGGGGTGAACAGACTCGTACGATTCTGTTTCAATTTGTCGGGTTAAGATAGGAAATTAACATTACACATGATAATTTATGGAGGATTCAATTGGTTCTCAATTGAATCGTAGCTGTATCACTCCAAAGGAATTGGATTGACCTTGACCCTGACAAGCATGGTCCCACACAGTCCTTAAGCACTCAGCAAAGTGTCTTACATGTTCATGTTAACTGCAATGACTTTCTAGGACTGCTGTAATTATGTCAATAATTAAATAACACACTCTCCTGACCTCAACTCATATCAACACAGAACAGATAGTCAATTCTTCTTTGCCCAGTAAAATTAAATACAGACCAGAAGGGCCGGTGGAAGGTGGCAGTGCCCCTTTGAAATGGCAAAAAATAAAAAATTGATTCATGACCTGTGTTTGAATTATTAATCTTTTAATCTCCGCCGCTGCAGCAGATAGACGCCTCCATATTTGGCCACTGGTAAATTACAGTTCATACAGGCGCGTTGTCATTCAGGCTGACAAAGTGGGAGTAGAAGAATATTAGCTGGAATTCAATAGCAGTTTAATGCAAATTGAGATTATGGGTAACACACCACTGGACTTTAGACAGTGACTGGTGTAAAAAAAAAAGTGCAAAAGACAAAAACACAACAAATAAAAAGGAAATATTTTCCCTTGAATAATAGCACACAGCCTTAAATTCTGATTTCTGAGGAATGGTTAGGTGCCCCTTTTCCATAAAAAACGATTCTGAAAGCAAAAGACAATGGTCCATGATATCATGGATGCTATTGTGGTTCAATTCTCTTGGAGAAAAAGCAGGTTTTAAAGCAAAACATCCTAAAAACCTCATCTGCAATAGACAACTTTGTATACGTTTCACTTTTCGTCACCAAAGAACTCGCAGACAAATGAAAAAGAATACTGTATACAAAGTGTCAGGACAAAAATTGACTGTTCTTTTGTTGTTCCTGGGACTTGATATGTCTCCCCCTCACTGATATCAATGGATGAGAGGAGGAAACACAGAAAAAAACATATGGATGCATAAAGAATTGAATAAGCGCAAACAAAAAGATACACATCATGCAGAGAACTCTGGCAGCTCATCAAAGCACATGCTCCCAACGTCGCGGTTTTAAATTATGCTGACGGTTTCTATTGTCATTTTTTTCCTTCTTCTTCTTCTTCTTCAGATCATAGAAAGATTTAAAGACGTGGTGGGCGGTGGGAGCTGCAGGCTGTTATTTTTTTCTGCAATCCTCTACCTCCCCTTCTTCACTTGTGTCATGGTTTTGGATTTTGGAGCACATCTAGTTTCATCTACCCTCCTAGTATGCTTCTTCGTGTACGATTCCATTAGCAACCAAGCAATAAAAACCATAAACATGTGCAAGTCAAAACACAAGCCGTGCTTGTGCCAACGGTGCTTTGGCATTCTGCAACGATCTGAGAAATGCTGTCCTATGAGCCATGGTAGTTTAATCTGCAAAGAAGTCTTTGCAACAGAGATAGTCATTTCATTGGTGTGACAGTGAGCTGATGACCGAGAGAGTGAGTGAAGTGATGTGAAATAATTGAGCCAAGACGATTACGAGCTGCCTTTTGGTTTGGTCTTAAATCCCGAAGCACATTGTGCATTAAACTATGATTAAAATCCAGATGAAATGAAAAAAAATGCCTTTTTTAACCCTTTCAGATCACGTCGTCAGTGAAATCATGCAGACATGTGTTCCTCAAATGCATATCAGTAGCTTTAAGCTGATACACCAGGAGACATACTGTAGCAATGAGCCAGCAAAAGCCAGGAAGTAAGACCAAGAAAAATGGTACTAAACTCTAAAGGAGCCACTAAATGTACAAGGCCAGAGTGACATGACAGACGCAGACAGGCAAAGGCATCGTAAGCTACTTTTTGGTCGCCTCACTAGCTTGGGAACTTACTAGCTTGAAGAAGCCTATAATACAACTGCCCTTTTAGAAGAATTATACTTTAGATAGTTTTGTTTTTCAATGCAAACATAAAAAAAGATGAGCACATGTATTCCAAAATATATTTATGTTCATTATATTGAATTTCTATATTACAGTTTAAATCTACAGAAATATATATTTAAAATTGTGTTTGGTGTGGGTATGGTGACAATCATACATAGTCACACTCACCACTAGTGTGGTCTTAAGATAACAATAGCTAACACAGCCAATAGTTTGATGTGTCCTGACTACTACATGTCGCTAATGTCAAAATACAAGTAAAGAGAAATTATTTCAAAATCAATAAACCAGGTAAACAAAGTCAGCCTTGCAAATGTTTTATAAGAAAGAAAATGTATTCAACATGTTTGTTAGGCCGCAAGGATACAATGGTTGTGGCGAGAGACACTGCATGTAAACACAAGTGTACTTATTTGAAAGAAACCTCCACCGGACACCTTTGACAACAGCCACCATTATTCTTTATGCTTAATGAAACACACTGGACAGTTACACCAATGCGATTGCTGTAACAAAAAATCTATCTGCTGAGTTTACAGGTGGTTTGATGTATTACTTTCATTAAACCTGGGAAATTACATGGGATCACACCCTGGTTTTGCTGACCACTAGATGCCTTCAGTGGACTTCAGCAGAGTCAAGTTCTTTGCTCAAAGGCACATCTAGAATAATCACTCAGAGTAATTGAATGGAGGTCCAACTACTTTCTTTGGTTCAGAGGTTCCTATTTGAACTCAGCCTTAGAACAGGTGACTTCACAAGCTTGCTGACCTTCAGGCTGCTGCCTTTTTAATGTGCTCAGTTATTACGAGACACTGGGGCTCAGCTTTAGCCATCTAATACACCTGCGTCACTTTCGACAGCAACTTGTTGGATATTTCTGCTCAAAGTGAGACCACCTAGATAGCGCTGCTATGGTCTCCAAATCAATTTGCAGCGGTACGACGTGCCCTACCCCACCTTTTGCTATTCACCACGTATAACGTCTTGTCCTTTCCCTCATCCTTCAATGGCTGAGTATAATTGTTCCACCGGTGGCAGGCTTTAATTATTCACATGATGCCAAGGCTCAGGAGGTGGCAGCTATCACCTCATCCATCACCAAGAACTATGACTCTGCCAATCTACAAATGCACCGTCTATCAGTTGTATTGTGTGTAGCACTGTGTGTGTGTGTGAGGTGTGTGTGTGTGTGTGTCATTTATGATACACATCTTTGAAGCAACCTGCTGATGCTGGTCTTTATTATTTTCAAATGGGTTTGAGATTAACAGAGAGGAATGGAGGCCAATCCTCTGCTTGGCATTACACTGCTTTATAGACCACTTTGTATTTCAGAGGAAAGAGCTTATCTAGCTTCTGTAGGAAATAAAAAAAGGCAGTCTCTGTCACTACCCATCTTTTTGTTAATCTCCTGTCTTTTTCTCTTTCATTCACTCTCCATCTCCCTGTTCATACTCACTCTCCCCCTCCCTTCCTCTTAATCTCTCCATGCTTGTGCTGTAATTTGTGCATCCTAAAATGCTGAAGACATTAACCAGAACAGCCCGCCATTCATCCAGCAACACCATTGCCTGAAGTGAGCATTTTTCACTGTCAAAACCATGTCAATTCAGCAGTGGGGAAATGTACGCAGCTTGAGTAACCGTTCGCCTCCATTAAAAGTTGATGAGCAATGGCTACTGGAGCGTCATCTGCAAGATTGTTAAAGCTCCTGAAACCAACACAAACAGTTGTCATGTTGTTTGCAGGGTTTTCTGTGATTGTAGATACAGTACACACATAATGGCTGTTTATTTAACATATTTGACAAACTGTTCAGTTCAGTTACACTGAGAGACAGAATAAGTCGAGGCGACTGTATCTCAGTCGGTAGAGCTGGTTGGTGCGGGTAGGGGAAGTGATCGGGCCCTCCTGTCCACATGCTGCTCAAGCGTCCTCTGACTGATTTGTCATTGTCCATTCAGTTTGGTGTTCAAGCTATCTGATGTAACATTTCCCCCAGGTCACTCAAGCTTTAGTCTGGAACTTATTTCTCATATTTCTACATTTGCAGACAAACCTAAACAGCATGTACTTGCAATGATAATATTAATGACCAAAAGGATGCAGAGTGGTGTAAATCTTATACCAGACACCTTATTAGTCAGAAAGAAGTCTGCACTGAAAGGTATAGAAATAATTGGGTGATATAAATCTCTGAGGACTTTTGGGAAACATGTCTTATGGATATTTGCCGATGCTCAGTGAATGCTAGACATAAACTAATACAATGTGAAGTAACGCCAATTCTGGTCATGTCCCAACCTCCAGTCATTCTAGACTTCTGTATTTGATTTTTAGTCAAAAGCATTCACTAAGCCAGGGGTCAGCAACCTTTCGTATCCAAAGAGCCATTTTGACCTTTTTCCACCAAAAAAAAATTGTCTGGAGCCGCAAAAAATATTTGATATCACAGCTTCTGAAGTTTTATATATAGTCATATTATATATACAAAAAACTATAGTTTGTTGTATTTATGAAATTATAGAACAAGAATAAATACATTTTTTTTTTACATTGTATTGCTATTTTACCTGTTTATAACTATCAAACAAAAAATAGTCATGTGTCGGCTACATTTAGGTTAATTAAAAACACAACTATACAGACCTTTAGGTCTATCTATATTTGTGGTAGAGTGTTTGCCCTGTAACTGCAAGGAAGCAGGTTCAATACCTGTCCTCTTCAGTGAGTTTTACATTTTAAACGCATATCTTTTGCTACGTTTACACTGAGCGTCCTCCTCACTAGAGCACCGCAACCGGAGGACGGATCCGTTTTTACTAGCGGACGCCTCACTGTCTCATGAGCTGACACAGAACCAGCAGCAGTAGTGGAGTTTGGAGACGTGATCCACTTCCTGAAAGTATATCTATTTTACTCAGTTTGCTGCAGCAGTTGAGGAATCGCTCTTCTGCACTCATCTGCGCGCGAGGGCGGGGCTCTGAATCACCAGTAGCCAGCAGGGGCGGAGGCTTGGCAGCGACGTGACGCACATTTTAGTGAAAGAAATATTTAAACATTTATTTTTATTTTCAGTGACACAATATCACCTAAAACTCCAAGATTAAAAGGACTTCCCTTTAAAAGTTTTTCCACTGGGCAAAAAAAAAAAGAAACAAAAGTTGTCTTTCTTTTTTTTTGTCAAAGCCTCAGGGAGCCGCCGCAGGTTGCCGACCCCTACACTAAGCAATATGGGCCCGACCCCCTTGTGGCCATTCTGGGTTCTACTGGTCCATATTGACATGATATCGTCACGCAGTTGCTGCAGATTAGTCGGCTGCACATCCATGATGTGAATCTTCCGTTCCACATCTCAAACCACTCTGCCCATTCTCTGCTGACCTCTGACATCACGGCATTTCTGTGCACACAACTGCCGCTCACTGGATATTTTCTCTTTTTCGGACCATTCTCTGTAAACCCTAGAGATGGTTGCGCGTGAAAATCCCTGTAGATCAGTAGTTTTTGAAATACTCAGACCAGCCAGTTTGGCACCAACAACCATGCCACGTTCAAAGACACTTAAATCCCCTTTCTTCCCTTTTCTGAAGCTCGGTTTGAACTTCAGCAAGTCGTCTTCACCACGTCTAGATGCCTACATGCATTGAATTGCTGCCATGTGATTGGCTGGTTAGCTATGTGTGTGAACAAGCAATAAATAAGTGGCCGGTGAGTGTATATAAGAGGTCTGAGGGAGGGTAAAGTGAATGGGTAAAGTGAATGATCGACAATAATAACCCTTTAATATTGGTAGCTGTATCCATGTCTACTTGTACACATTACATATACTTATTTTAAATACACTTTTTGTCTGTCTTGTTCTGGTGCCCTCGTTTCCTAACGTGAGTCTTGCTTTTTGACTTCTTCACCCATTGATTGGTATAAAATTAGCAAAATATTTTTATTTGTATCTATTAAATTATTATTGTAAGAAAAAAAAGATATACCGTATATATAAGATTGCTTTTATATACCAATGTAAACTGCTTTCAGTGATGACATGCAAAATAAATAATATGATTTTTTGTGTATAACAGCTAATTTCCAATTGTGAAACCTAATCCAGCTCCTCATGTACTCACACTCGGTCAGTGCCGTAACTACGGTAGTCCACTGCGGCAGAAACGGCCACAATTAGCGCGGGGACCCCGTAGCCGACCAGGTAGAAGTAGCGCCGCCGTGAGTGCTCGCTCTCAAACACCTCCACCAGCATGATGTAGAGCTGCACACCCTCCAGGAACATCCACGTAAACGCTGCCAGGAAGAAGAAGTGGAGCAGGGCGGCGAAGACGGCACAAGCAATCTGGTAAAGGTTTATAGTGGCAGACACAAATGAGAGAGATAAAGAGGGAGGAAAAAAAAGAGGGGAGATGTGAGCATTCACAGTTGAAAACATTTTAATCAAATCTGTTTTAATGTGTCGCTAGAGGCCATAATATGACTTGCAAAATGTCCTCCAAGTGACTATAACTGAGCAGCATTTTCTGACCTCTGCAGATTTGTGTCTTCCCAACAATTAGCATTGCTAAGCTTTGTTTGGCTGAAGTGATTGGATGTTTGCCTGTAGTGACTGGCAGGAGACCGCTGCAGCTACTGAGCCCATGTGGTCTTGTTTGCTGTAGCTGGCATGGATGAAAGAGGGATATGAAGAAGCAAAGTCAATAGTCCAAGAGCCATTTGGAGCTCAATGCATTGACATCGTGGCCAGGTGTGAGCGCATAACGCAGTTACACACTGCCTGAGCTGGTAGAGATACGCAAATGCAAGACTAGAATACAGTAGACTGTCAATCGCGTGTTTGCACTTGCCCACACCCTTTCTTACAATAATAAGATACAGTACTTACATGGATTGATCTAATTATTGGCACAGTTGAACATAACTAGCGTATTTTGTCACTGAAACGGATCCAATTAAATAACTAAAAGGTTGAGTGGACATTAATTGCAGTCCAGGAGAGTGATCTTAGAGCCAGGCTGTGAATCTCACCCATAAAATGTTATGGAAGGGAAAGTTGTAGGGCCAAAGCGTTATCTTTAACCTCCCAGGGAAGTAGCTTTGCAGCCAATCTATGGCCTGTGAGTTTTGGTTTTGATAGTTATGCTGATATTGGCATAGCAAAATATAGATGTGATTTGATAGCATGAGGCTAAAAAGTAAGGACATATAATTTCTTTCTCTATGAATTTAGTATTTCTATAATAATTTCATAATTCCCCTGCACCTATAACACAGTTGTGAACTGTAGGCAATCTTGTGGTAATATCCTATAAGGAATGATTGAAAACAAATTAATGAATACAATTGTGAAAAAGACTATTAGCAATAATATACATTCCAGTGTCTGACCCAATTATAAATTCACAGACACAGAAATAATTTCATACTGTGCACAGACATTCACTCCAGCAAAGCTAACTGTGTACTCTGCCTCATTAGCAAGCAAAAATGACATGATTGCGAGAAGCTGGAGGTGGAATAAAGCCCTCCGCCATCCTGTATACATGTAATGACTCCACATTTGTCTACAGTCTGAGAGTGTTGAGCACACACACTTGAAGATGACTGTGCAGTGACAGCATGCCTCCACCTGCCACCACAGCTGAGCTCTTACAGGAAAAATAATGCCATCCAAGCTACAGTTATTATACTAGAAGATGGTTTTGTGTATTGAAGAGTTTAATCCAAATTAATCTGAAGTGTTAACAAATTGGAAAACTGCACAAGGCGGTGGTTGGGGAGTGAACGGGTGAATTCATGTCAGTGAGTATGTGCAATAGAAGAATGATCTATTATGAGGATGTGAGTTGGCAGGTGTGTGTGTGTGTGTGTGTGTGTGTGTGTGTGTGTTGTGTCTGAGTATGTGAGCGTAATTGCAAGTATGTGTTTGCTTCTGTGCAACCAGGGGACTAAGAAGGAGTGTTTGTTGAATAAAGAGCATCCAATTCTTTCCTTTCAGTATTTCTTCTCAGTAAGCCTGGAAGAATCAAAAGAGTTCAGGGCCATTGGCACTCTCTGGGAAGTACCACTCACAGCACAGCAGGACACCAAAGGTTACATTTTCTCAAAAAAATGCTTGGCTCTTAAATCTAGAGAAGAAAAGATGGTGCACACTCCTCAGAGAAGGTTAATACAAAGCTTTTAGAGAGCCCTTCTAGCAGCCTCGAGGGACCATGTATTTGAAGAAAAAAAAAGATTTTCAACAAATTTTGTGATTCAAGATTTCTTTTTCTGTCAAGGAGCAAAAAGGGGGGCATGTCTATTTTTTATTTTTCATCTAGACACTTGAATGCACCTCTTACTGACCAGATGTACCAAATACTGCTCCGGATTTTGTTACCACAATTGCATCTCAACAGAGCAAGTTGAAGTCACAAAAAAAATATTTGAAAACATGTTTGGAATCTCCCACAGACCTTTCGGCAAACTGTAAACCTTTTTGTTTTCTTCAAGCAATGTATTTTTGTTGAGCCACTTGTATGACTGACATGAAGTCCAGCTCTGTGGAGTGTATGGCTTAAATATGTCCATGGAGAGATACTCTAGCTTTCCAGCTCCTTCAGGGCTCTTTGGTCTCTTTTTTCCCTCTGATGAATGCCCTCCTTGCCTGATTCTTGAGTATTGGTTCTTTCTTGGCATATATAACTTTCCATTTTTTATTAATGGTGCTCCGTTAGATCATGTGACTGGTCATGTTAAGCTTAAGTGCACACAGGTGGACTTTGTTTCACTAAATATGTGACTTCTGAAAATAATTGGGAGCACCAGATCAGATATTTAAGGGCTTCATAGGCAATAGGGTGAATGTGTATGCACATTATCAGTTTTTTATAAAAAACAAATGTGACTATTTTTTGTAGGTCTATTACATAAAATCCAAATAATAATCCAAGTCCAATAAAAGTCCAAGAGAGGAGAATATTTGTTTAAGGCACTGCACAGTATTATATTATATTGCAGTTCTGCCAATGCATCCCCTTAAATGCGGCACACTGTACCTTTAAAGATTTAACGGTTTACCTTGTTTTGCAGTACTTTTTGCAGAATGCTAAAAACAGCGCAAAATAAATTGATACTTAAGTAAGTATCCATCAGCGGTAGTCTTACCGGCTGGTCACCCCGATTGATCCCCACCAGGAACAGGGACTCTGCGATGAACAAGCTGATGCAGAGGTTCTTATGGATGGTGTTACGATCACTCTGGAGGCCGCGGAAGAAGCAGAAGGTGAAGAGGCTGATGAGCAGGCAGACCAGGGACAGGAGGATGCCAACCCAAGTAATGACATCAAGAAGCATGTCATGAACGGGGTCTGTGTTCTGTAGGGGAGGTGAGGAGAGCAAGTGGTCAACAACGTCCAGTCCTCTTCTTATTATTGCCCTCATAACCATATTTGACAAAACTCTAAGGAAACTATACTATGTCATTTACAATGATTCATTTGGAAAGCAAAAAAAAAGAAGAAAACCTGAAAATGAAAACATGACCATACAATTAATTTGTCATTTGTTTTAGGGTGTGAAGTGCATGCAACTATCCAATACACCTCTACAGAGCAAGCCAAAAGTGGCAGATATAAATCCTGAATTAGTCAGTGAGGATCAATCTAAAATGCCCCCCCACACTGTTTCATTTTGGTCAGGCAACACAGTGGAACAAAGTGAGCAGTCCAAAGGGCGGCAGCTGTCTAAGACCAACACAACATAAATACAATCACACCACAATATGGTCAAGCTTTCACTGTCTTTTAGATTCCTTTCTCTTTTCAAATAGTAATTTGCTACCGCAGCCAGTTTTAGGCACTAAAACGCCTTTTGCTGACAATAAATTTGTGCCTTTACGGGAGAGATAAGGATCAACAGTGTTTCCACTGCAGCCATGAAAGAAAATTTACATCAGTCCATAAAAGCAAAGTGCACATAGGGATACTTGGACAGAAGTGGGGGAAAGGAAACGCTCTCTAAAACAGCAGAATCTGCAGAATGACTGACTTCTGTAGCCTTAAACACATGAAAGCAAAGACACTACAACCAACATTCTGCCAATATCCTGCCCAGGGTAAAACGTAGGACTGTTAGGATTGGAGCTTTATTAGCTATGTGTAATAGATGGCATCTTGTCACCTATTACAGGATTTTCTTGCTTGGATGGCAAACTTCATGGAAATCCCCCAAAACAGTGATTTCCCAAACAGGGGTTCCTCATTGGGTACCAACATTGAGAAGTAGCTCAACTAATGTGATGGAATAGAGTTTACAATTAGATTTATAAATAAAAACAGAAAATGAAATAACTAATATACACACATCTAAAACAGATGGCTAAAATAAATAGATAAACAGTCAAATAGCTAAAAGTAATCGATACATTGTTGAAATGACCAACTACTGCTGCTCCAAGTGGTAGTAGTACAACATTCAAATGTGTGAATAATATTGTAGAATCCAATTATAATCATTAAGAGTTAAATGATATCCAGTTTAAAACAATTTCAGGAGAATGTATTTGGAACATGACAGGTGATGCATGAAGGGGTTCTAGATTTATCTGACAAAGCTGTTGGGGGAACATCTGAAGATTTAACTGTGCACAAGAACACGTCAGCGAAACAGACGCCCAGGTTCCCTGTACAATTTGCATATAGTATTAAGGACTGCACTGTCATCTGACAATGTTGTATCATGCTACCTGTAGGGAAGAAAAGACTTGCCAAGACAGACGCCAAATAATGACACAGGCTTAAATAAGTGTCTGCTATATGTAAAACATGAGGATGGGCATCAGAGAGATAATTACTGTATGCAAGCACTTTGGTCAGCTTTTAAGGCTTCCTAATTTCCCTAAGGGATCGTCCTCGTTTTTATCCTGCCGGGCTTTGATTCAAAGGAGGGAGGAAACGAGAGAAAGTGGTTGAGGTGGTGGAGGGGGTAATTTTAAAGAAATCTGCCAACCTTCAGACATCCAGACTATCATTCCTGCTGGGACTCAAGTGCCATCTCAGTACAACTTTTGAGTGTTGAAATGATGACTATGTCTGAATGCTAATGAAGATCAAACAAGAATTATTTAAAAACAGAAGAATGTTGCATATACTTAATGGCAGACGGCTGATTAGCATTGACAGACAGTTACAAAAAAACAGCACAGGTGAAAGCAAAGATAAACTCCTTTTAACTGCCAGTCAGGGACTGGCACCGTATATTAACTACCAGACTTCAGAGTGCAGTTTGGCTCTTTGATATCAAAGATGTGTACGCAGCTTTGGCCTCCAGCAAATAATGTATGACTCTGAGCTATAGCGTTGGACAAACCCAAGAAAATATTTGCTTACGTTGAAAAATACCGCCGCAAAAGCATACTATATATCTAATATGTCTCTCAAACAAGCGCCTCTTTAAATCATATTTCGACCACAGTCGGCAGTATTTTCCGCGGGGGCAGGGAGAGACAGACCGTCAACATCCACGGGTGTTTTGTCTCTTCTTTTTTCTTCCTCACACCAGTCAAGTTGGAGTGAGGAAACTTGGGGGATGACGTATTGCACAAAAGCCTTGTTTAGTGGCAGCTCAGCTAATGCTAGCAGAGAGGGGAACAGATGCTGATCATTAAGGGGCTCTGGTACAATAACAGCCGCAGTGCTCCTCGAGTCTGGGGAGTGCGCTCTTTTGATTTTCCTGCCTGATGAGCCGTTGTGTATACGTTGGAGGGCTGGGGGGGCTGGCAAGTTGTTACATAGAGCAGACGTCTGGTTGTGTGTGTATGTCTGATTTCAGCGCCCTTACTTTAGAGGGGTTTGTACAGTATAGTATGTCCAAAAGTTTTAGCCAAGTTATATCATATAAAGACATATTATATTATGGCAAAAAAGACAACAGATGTTTGTATTTGCATACTGTTTGTAGGTGCATGGTGCATGCGACACATACGTCTGTTTTCAGTCTGCTGCATTACAAAGGCATCGATGCGGTGGGTGGTACGAGCTGCGGCGCATTGTGAGGGGGCCCTAAGGTCTCCCGGGCTAGCGAGCTGTGCACTGGCTGCAGGCTCTATCCATCACAATCTCACATTCAATTGGAGAGGGGCCAGGTCAGAGAGAAAGAGAAGCCAACAGAGCAAGAGAGAAAAAAAGACAAAGCTATAGAAACAGAGAGAGAGGGAGGGTGTGGAGTGTATCTACACCTGGGTGATGGATTTACTGAGGAATGATTTCTTTGTTCTGGGAGGTGGATGATGGCTGAGACGACACCGGCTACAATGTCTCTGCTGAAAAGTTTCCTCTTACTGCTCAGGCAGGATGGCAATTGGCAAATTATGTGATCTGCAGAGCCTCTGCACCTAACCTCACACCGACAGGCCTCAATGATGGGAATCAGTCTAGGGGTCTCCGAAGTGGGCAGACGTAATTTGCTCTGAAATCCACTCTCTTTCGCAAGGGCGGTCGAGTCATACAGCATCCATGTTACTTAGCAGGGCAAAGCACATTTATTTGATTTGTCTTCCAATCTTTCTCTTCTACATTTTTCTTTTATTTCTTAAACACACATATTTTTCATTCCAGACGGTTGCCTGAGGAGATTGGCTTTGCCTCTGATCTGCTCGCACGCAGCACAAAATAAGGTTTCCAGGCACACAAGCAGTCTGACAAGGAGGAGCAGAGGTGGCAACGAGCCTTTTGCTCCGCACACCGGTCAATCCGACAGGCCATCTGAACTTCCCTTCACATCTTACCCATCTATTTACCATAAACATTCCATGTCCAAAGCCAGAAACTCCTGAACCAACTCTCGGGAAATGCGTAAGAGGGTGAAGCGGTGAAGAGAACGGAGCTTCAATCCTTTATACCCCAAAGAACCGCTCTCAGCATGGGTCCATGAAACCAATCCAATTAAAAAGCATAAATCTCGCTATATGCCTCCAGAGCTGGGCTTTGACTCATGAAATACGGTCAGGCAGGGCAGACAGTTGCGCTAAGGGGTAGTGGCCCGCTGCAGGGAGTCATGTGACAAGTTCACCTCCGGTATGACCAAGGATTTATGATCTGCACAGGGATGAGGAACAGTTGCTAAGAGGGCATATGAATCAGGGGTCCTGGCAAATTCGTCACATTTAAAAGGGCTGGGGGAGAGATTCCGGCTTGCTTGGCGGGAGTTGACATTCAACACATGCAGCTAATGTCACACTGTGTTCTAAGCTACAATAACCATGATGAAATGCCCAAGCAGGACGTTCTGTTGCTGTGGCAGTTAATGTGGCCTCTGTCTTCTCTGTCTGTGCCTTAAACATACAAACAGATGTATTTTGAAGCATCTCCCTAGCTGTGTGTATTGTACCGTGCGTATACAACATCGTGGAATACACCACTAACCTTGACTGTCCTTTCTCATCATAGCTGTTGTCTGGTGGTGCCAGGGTGGACATGTTCTATAAAGACAGTGATTAATGTTACCCAAATATCACCCTCTCCATCATCCAGTGGGATGTGCCATTGATTTATACAAACTAGTCTGTCGGGGATAGTGCCACTTACCAGTAGCTCAATGCCTCCCTGGGGCCTATCTTAGCACCCGCATCTACTACGTAAATAATAGCCTGTAGGTGGAACCACAGCAGGTCTATATTTCTTGAGCTGGGGCATATACTCTTGCCCATATTTAAAACATTTATTTTAATCTCAATGCCCCCTAGCAATATTCACAAATGGCGGACTTAAATTCAAAGGAAAGGGTTCAGTAAAGAGCTCAAGGAGCTGGAGTGGGCATGAACCATTAGAAAACCTACCCCTGATGAAATAGTAGCCATTCATGGTTTGCCATTATGACATTGATAGAGCTTCTGCATCTGCTGAAGCAAGACCAAGTGACCCAGAAAGGTTCAAGGGAAATGTATTTATTCACCATGTAATACATAGCAAGCATCTTCAATCAGAGTAAATGCGTTCGGCTCAGAAACAAGACATCTTGAGGTAAGAACCATCAGCGTTCTTAGCAAAGTCACATTCAAGTACACCCACTCTCACATCACTTGTTCCAAAAACCCTGTTTGCTATCATTCTGTAAATATACAAGAGACATATAATCTCTTACACGCAGCTGCCGTCTGTGAGTACAGTTTTAATTTGTTTATTTGGCCAACGGCGCTTCTCGGATTTCGGGATCATTCAAAGGCATCAACTCTCCGGCTAGATAGCTAAAAATGTGCTAACAAAGGCCGACACAGGGAGCAGTGACAGAGCTTGATGCCCTTGGGATCACCTAAGTGGCGGTTACCTGATTCCCTGTATCTCACAGATATGGTAGATCTGACAGTGAGTGTGCTTCTGAAAAGTAGCAGGCTTGGTTTAGATATTTGACTTTAATGAGCTCTTGTGAGCCCGTCACATGAAAAAGATTTAACATTTGGTTATTCGAAAAAAGGACGTTGCATTACTACTAAGGCTCTAAACATCCTTGGGTACGCAGATATTCAAAGATCTACAACATGTGAGTTGAAAATTATTCCGAGGAACTAATTGACTTCAAACATAATTAATCCCGATGAGACACAGTCTGGAGTTTCTCCACTGCTGAGTCTGTCTAGTAATCTCACACACAGTACATTCGAGTTCAAGGGATTCTTATGAATTGGTGGGCAACGTTTTCACCTTCCCCACACTCACAACCACAGCATGATTACAAGGTGGTTAGTGTTAACTGGTAGATTTGTGTGCATTAGTTTTATAACAAAAGTTTGGACCTGGTTGGTAACTGATCTAAAGATCGTGAAACATGTCAAGTATGATTATATAATTATGTATAATGCTTTTAGACAATCACATTTCATTTGGAGAAAATCAACCTCTAGAAATACACTTTTCCAGACAGGATTGACATATTTTTCGACTAGATATGAGCTGGAATATAAAAAACACATTTGTATTCTGCTCATCAAAACTGTTAAAGTTCAAGCGTCCAAAACCATGCTGCAACGTCAAATCACCGCCAAGGACAAAATGACATCGGTCATAATGTCACGCGCACAAGTAGGGGCTTTTTGACACTTCGAATCTGAATGAAGTAGTTGGCACTTCAAATGCAATCTGAACTTGGTGCTAAAAATGTAACGCAATACAGAAGACATCTTATTAAACTGAACATAAAGATCCCCGAATATAGCACATGTCATTATTCACAGCTAGCATGCACACTATCCATCGACCAAAACAACTAGATGAAAGATGATGGTGATACTGTAGTGAGCATCTGTCCTCCAAAGAAAATTGTAATTGCAGCTTGTCTATCTTTTTTTTTTCTTTCATGCCGCTGAGAAATAAACAAGGTTAGAATATAATCTGTTGCTCTGAGGGTAATGAGTAATAACAATGCAGAGATCAGCAGTGGTATGTTCGGTTGCCATGGATACAAAAACAGATAGTCTCTTCAATTTATGAAATTTCTTTCTCTGCCTCACTCGCACACATACACACACACACACACACACACACACACACACACACACACATTCCCACTTTCCCTGCATTCAGTGTGTTCGCATATGTACCACTGTGACAGTTTGGCAAATGAAAAGCCTCCATATCTCCCATTCAGTGGCACCTTCCAAAAAGGGGCCTTTTATAACATCCAAGTGGAAAAGATAAAGCGTAAGGGAGGAAAGAAAGGAAAAAAAAAATCACTGTCACTCAGAGCTGGGGTGTAACTACTGTCCACTTTCCTCTGGTGAATGCAGTGCAACAAGCAAGCCAGGCTTTCCAAAATGTTAGGGATTGGCTTGACTGAAAGCGCTCCTTTTACTGCTTCCTTTTTTTTGCTTTTTTGCTGCTTTGCTTTCACTGCGTGAAGGATCCCATTCTTCGCGGCTCCCTCTCTATTCCAGACTCGGCTTCAGTCCTGCAGAGAACTTAGTGGGTCCAAAAGTCACGGTGCTGAGTGACAAATAGTGGCTCTCTCTCGCTGAAAGTAAACCATATCACCCGAGACCTCCCAGCAGAATTTCCGACTGTGTGTATGATCGTGTGCAAGGTTTTTTCTTGGGTTCGAGCATTGTGACTATGTGAAAAAATGAGAGACGGAGTTGCATTGGGGGAAAAGGGAGAGGAAGGAAGGAGTAGTGGTTTAGTGGAAGAGAGCCAACTGGGACGGCCCTCAGAGTGCTTTTCCCCCCTCTGATTCAGAGGAGAGGCTCTGGAGAGAGATGCCATAACAGATACCAAGAACTACTCTGCCCTGTCAGCAGCAAGCTCCTCAGACTTCCTATGACAGAAACGATTAAGCCGTCTGTCAGCATCAGAACTACGGCACAACTACTCCCCTGACCGGCAATCCTCCTTCCCTTTCCTTATCCAACTCGTTCCATTTTCAACACACTTTTACTTTCTTTTTTTTTCTTCCCAGTAATCACTCCAAACAAATCCCACAGCTTTATTTGAACAGGGTTATTTTTTTACTTCCATTAGCACCTCCCAATAAATAGAGCTCAAGCACTTCACATTTACGTTCTCACTTACTGGACTCATTTCACTTTGTCTCAGTGTTTACCCGGAAGGCAAAAAAGCGAACGGTGTGCAAAAACAAAAGTGCAAAAAGAGGTGCACTGAGACTGCAATTTTTCCTCCTTTCGGTCTTTACATAAATAAATCAATGACAGATGGGAAAAGGCTCGGACTCAAAATAAATCTTGATGTCAGGTTTCAATCCCTTCATAAACATATTTAAGTTTGGCTCTAAACTATTTTGTGAAATTAGGTTGTATTTTATTATTTAGCCTTTGTTTAACTAGATCTGTCCCATTGAGTTTAAAGATCTCTGTTAAACATGATACCTGGCCAAGACCAATAGCAACACAGAGTTGATGCGATTTTGCACACATTTTCACAGACGACCTGGACTCGTTTCACACTATTTTAGGGTTACTATGTTTTGCCAGTCTGTAGATTGTTCCATGCAGTAGTTATATAATATATATAGGTAATATAAAAGCTTTCTTTCCAAAATGCAACTGTACAGTACATATAAAAAAAAAAAAAAAAAAAAAAAAAAAAAAAAAAAAAAAAAAAAAAATATATATATATATATATATATATATATATATATATATATATACACCGCTATATAGATGATAGATACCGCTCAGTCTTCTTACCTCCAGTAAATCCTGGTCGTAAAGGAATGGTCAATTTGCATTTTTTTTCAGGGATTAGATATTTGCTAATTAGCTAAATGGAAGCATAAAGTGAGACATAGTAAGAAGATTCAGACAAATCCGCTTATTTTACTACACCAAAACTATCCCTTCCACTTGTAACCACTCAAAGAGAGGTGGAGAAAGAAAAGTTTGCCATATTTCTGTAGTACAGTACAAGTATGTTTTGATGTTATATATGGACTTTGAAAACGGTTTTAAGGCCAAAACAAATCATTACAAATCATCACTAAAACCAATGTGTAAAAAACAAATATGCATCGTATGATGCAGCTCTTAAACAACTGCGTGCACAAAACACACCAACCACTGGAGCCAATCTTATATCTGGGCTGCTTCATAGAGAGGACTTTTTGAGGTGGCCGTGATCAATACACACTTTACACTGACAGGATCACGGTTTAAAATTATATGAATACGGTGTGTATATTGGCACTTTAAATGTTAGTCTACAAAGTGCTGTGAAGGTTCAAAAACACTTATTCCATTTTACCCTGTGAACGAAAAAGCAAGGGGAATACAACTATATATTGACAAACAGCCACTGCTTTACAATGTTTTACACTGCCTGCACCTTACTTTTCTTGTCAACCTATCTCCTTGGAATGGACGGGCCGGGTAAACCCTAATGGATCAATGCATTTTTTATTTCTCTCGAATGCATTTGGTAAATTGCACATTTTGGTGGATACATATGTCCATTGAGAAGCAACATTAGAAAAAGAACTGGCCTACCTTGACATCCACATGGGCCATGAGGACAGCAAAATTGGTTAGATGGGTACAAGAGCATGTGGTGTGTGTCCTGTTGGTGCCGAGCAAGCGGCAGTCCTGCGTCGACCAGTAACCAGTCATGGTTCTCTTGGAGTAACTCCAGAATGAACAGTTGGGGTTGAAGTTCTCCTCAGATTGCTGTTGGAGGGCAAACACATGAGTCGAATCAGACAGTGGAATTAATAACAGGAGGACATACAGCATTTCCCCTCGCTAGGTGCAACACAGGGGTCTGGAGTTAATCACGTAATAGCTTTGTCCATTTCTACCTTCCTTTGTTTACAGAATAAACATCCTCAAAGCAGGTTCATTTCCCCCCACTGCAATCCGTATCCATTCTAAAGTGAATAGCAGGTGGTTTTACTGTCAGACAGCATCAAGCAGCCCCATGCCTGTTTCTTATTGTGTTTTTTGACCTTTCTCTTTAACTTTCACTGCATGAAAATTGACTACCCCACTGTTTAATGGGTACCAACGCTGTCTATGTCGGGCTACGACCCTAACGACAAGCACACATCCCTGATAACTCGCTTGCCATTTTATAAAAGTCACCGACGACCTGTGAGGTTGTTTAACACACAAGCACAACAAAACATAACTGCTGATAAATAGATACATCAACGTCCTTTCCCTCTTGAGCCCAATTCCTTTTGTAGCTCGGAGACAAAAGGAGTTTACCCTCGTAATCCTTTCTTTTGTGACTCACATCTTCCAAGGTTAAACATGTCTGCTGTTTTACTATTAACACCATGAGGAGCTGTAGTTTTTCATAGTTTCACACTTGCTGTAGGGTAATTAGTCTAATAAGGTTTATCCTCTGTGAATGTAAATTTGCCGCTGACTGAGTTTACCCTTCACACATACAAACCTTGCGTAAAATATTCCATAGCAAGGAGATAGGATGACCCTCTGTTCCATTAATGGATTTAATTGGTCCCATTAAGTGGTGAGGCAAGGAAGCAAAACAATAACTAGAGGACACATCATCATCCCAGAAGACCAGTGATCCAAAACATCATGGTTGAGAAGGGGACTTAAGTGTGGGAATCCCATACAGGAACCTCTGCTTGTTATGAGAGTTTAGGTTTATTTTCAAGGGCAAAGTTGAAGTCAACTCAACATACCTGACATATCCTTTTATTCTGTCTGGTAGCATAATGCAGAGAATAATTTATGCCAACAAGGTTCTCATTTCTCCCCTCAAAAAAATATGGCAATGTTCTTGCCTGCAGCAACGACCAGTTATTCAAAGTGTGCTCTTAGCACCACTTCTGATGGTTTACCAGAGAATAGTGAGCTCTAAATGTGATACACCAGAACGCTGTATTGGCACTGTATGCAAAACGGCAATAATGCATCCAATCAACTTTAAAGAATTGCGCAAGTTTGTAATCATTATTATTATATGATTAATTGTACAGCCCTTGGTGTACATAAAATGCACTCTATATGTAAATTATGTATGTCTGTCACTTTTTTGAGATGACAATACAAGCAGCAGCTCTCTTGCTGCACTCCAGTGTTATTAACACAAGAGGCTATAGTGCAGAAAACACACTTTTCCAAAAGGGCACCGTTTTATTGAAATGACTTGATCTGAGCAAGAAAAGGGTATGAAAACTCAGGCGCCCCAACATTAGACGAACGGAAAAATGACTGAATCTAGGATCCAAATTACAAATTATACTTAAGGCAGGTGAGTCACAGCAATAACTGCGCAGACGTTGCCCCTTGACATTTTCCCACCATTTAATTTGGATATCCATAAGCTCTCTCCTCCTTTATCCCTCAGTGCACTTTTTTTCCTGCCGCTGTTTCTTCCTTCTAAGTCCCTCCTACACATGAGACCCGCTTCAATTCTCTTATGGTTGTTCAACATCCTTGATAATCGCTGAGGGCACTGTTTGTAGACAAAACAGGGATATTTCGAGGGCGGCAGAGTGTGGAGAAGATAATGGAGTCAAGAGGGAGAAGTTGCGACTCCCCACAATGACTAAGCAGCCTCCAGCGAGGCTCAATATGACTGATATTTGTTCTAGAGATCAGGCTGGTATTTGTTCAAACTAATAAACAACAACATGCATCTCCAGCATCACCTTGTGAGCAATTTTTCACACCTCTCATTGAATGAAACATCATATTAACTTAATTTTCTTGGTCTGTGATGGGATTTCTATATTGTGTTGCACTTCAGGGATAGAGAAAATTGTGATGAAAGGGTTCTATTAAAGAGACGCATACAATATGCAAGTGTGCATGTGAAAGTAAAGTAGAAACAGACAAAAAGCCCATTAAATGCAGACACAGTCACATCAAAGGAAAAACAAAGCACATCTCAACTAACACACACATTCAGAGACAGAAAATTACCTGCAGATGTCTAATGGTAAAAATGACAGGGTCGGAGAGATAGACTTTATTCGAGTCCTTGTTGATGGCAGCCGTGATCACCGGTGAGTTGACAATGACGGAGTAATTAGTAGCCATGGCTTCGCTGCCCAGCTTCATGCTGGCATTCTCCGTTGATAGGTAGACCCCAATGTGTTTGTACAGCACGAACGCTATCCGAATCTCACCTGCAAGAAGACGAGTAGAGGCACGCTGTCAATCTTCCACAAATGACATGGGACTAAAGAATACCTACAATGGCCAAAAGCATTTGGACACCCCAACATTAAACCATTGAGTGATTGTTGAACACACACGTTAGTTAGGAAAAAGAGCTATACCATTTCTTCTAGCCTATGACAAGCTACAACCCACACAGCTGCTTGATACACAGTAAAGGTAAATAGCATCAGCCTGCGGTGTATAGTAAAGGTAGTTAGAAGGATGGGAGGTAGCAGCGTCCTGCTGCCGTGACAACAATGTGCTAATATGCTAGTTATATGACTTATATGGTATTGGTCTTTGGCAACTGAAGCAACACCAGATAAATACTGGAAATAACCACTCAGTTAAAGCTTTGTTAACACAAGAATCAGAAACTGTGTAAAATAAAACTGACTAAAAAAAGACCAAATGTCAAGGTTGCCGAATTAGTTCTGCAATAGGAAAAAGAGAAATATTTCCTACATCAACAAACTGTTATTTCAATTCAGCATTAAAAAAATGCCATCTATTGGCATTGAAAAAGGCGAGCATTTTTTTTAAAAAAATAATCTCTCTCACACGCACACACACGCACGCACGCACGCACGCACACACACACACACACACACACACACACACACACACACACACACACACACACACACACACACACACACCTCTTTCCCCTCCTCCTGCCTCAATATTCAGCATTGATATGAAAGAAAATTCCCTCCCGCTGTGACTGAGATCACTCACTCAGATGAAAAGAAAACAATCTGGGTACTGTAGCACTGGATGAGGGGGAAAGATCCGCCACCCTGCTCTAACGATGCGCCTGGGCACGGCTGGACATCGCCTTAGTCATCCAGCTGAGAGGCACCGGGCGCAGCTTGAGTCGATACTGATTTGCATGGGTTGATACTAACTTCTAAAATTGAGGCTGTATTGCTCCTGGAAATAGCTTTGTATTTTGTCTAACTGCCTCATTCACAGTTTAGAGGCAGTGCTTGAATGTAACTAATTCTACAGCTGGGGCGGTGTTCGAAGTCTCGGAACGATCCTCATGCTTTATATGCAGCCCAACAAAGGATTTGGGTGGCACATTGGAAGTAATTTACATGCATCTGGAATGAAATTCCTACAAAACCTTTGCAGCCCCCAATGCAATATTACATCAAAAAAACTTGTTGATTAATTACAGTTGATACACCAAGTAATACAACAGTATTTCTGTGATAGCCGAGTCAAGTTCTGTCCATTACATTTCTGTTGTATTACACACTTGAATAACACATAACGCAAAGACGCTGTGTACAAGGCATGATAACTTTTCAAACCAACAACAGGGGACCATTAAAAGAAGATTCAAAGGTTTTGATGACTCACCATTTCTCCCGTGCTGCTTTAGCGTGTTTGCTGAGAGGTGGATAGATGTGCCCTGTCCTCCAGTTTGTGGGAACTTCAGGTCAGGCAAGTTCCCATCTGTGCTCATCCTCGCCACCTCCAGCTCTTCACCGATACAGAACAAACCCAAGCATCAATACGTTTGATTTTTATGATACACAACAGACATAAAAACTGCCGTTGAGTATACACTGCACAGCCACAACAGTGCACAATATTGAAGCTGAGGCCTTCAAGGAGTTTTACGCATTGTGGGCAATATGGTTGCCCATTCACAGATTTTTTTCTTCTGTTAATAGGAAGTCATAAACATTGGAATTTTCCCTTATTTCTATCTTCCGTCCATATCACATGAACACGACATGAGACATTTAAAAAAGCGGGAATGGCATAACAGAAGTTGAAAACTAACTGAACAATAAAACCGATCATGCTTTGGAGTGAACCTGACCACCTTAAGACTTATTAGTTGTCATTGCCATTAGGTAAAGACCAAACAACTACACTACACAGCAGCCAACAATATACGCATCTCCAATCACTTCACTGTTGCAAAAGCCATTCTCCTATATAGCTGATTCTATTAATCCAAGCATCTCCAATGAACACTAAATGCAACACATCCATTCTTGATTCATGCAGCTTTGAGGGGCTGCCTCCCTCTCAACTCGTTGTATGAAGGGGAGGTTTGTGTTTTGCTATAGGCCTCCTAATGACAATCAAGTGTTCAGGTGATATTGTTTCCTCTTAAGTTTGTCTTCGCCTTTTGAAAGAACTAATTAAAAAGTCATCTTCATTTCAAAGAATCTCTTTCTCGAGGGGAGCGGGGAGAGCAAGAGATACAAGGAGATAAAGACCAGCTACGGAAGACAAGCTCGCTTCAGTAGCAGCTCAACAGCTGTTGTGTCTGAAGCCAGCTCCTAATTTATGGTTCAAAGACTCCGGCGTCATACAGCAGAGGAAAATTAGCTGCAGATAGGAGCTCAGCTGAAATAAAAAAAGCTCATTCCATCAGAGTTATTATGGCATGATACAATTCAGTTTGATCAAGCAGTCGAGTGTGCTCTAATCTCGAGTACCGGTGACCTGCGCAAAGTCTGGGCATTCCTAAATGTCAAATTAACTCCCAAAGCACTGAGACGAATCCACTCATTCCTTGCGAGGCAGAAATACAGAAAAGAAGTTGCACAAATTCCAAAAGATGAGGTGAGCCGTATGGACTTATACAGGTCATAGGAGTAAATAACTAAACTGCCATCACTGCTGCGGCAGATCATTTGTAAATTCAGATGACGTGTTGGGATTTTACATGAGGTTATCTACAAGGCTATTTCTTAGCAAATGAAATAGTCAATGGTTTACTGAAGTCTCGTCATCAGACTGAGGTTTGATGATAACCAGCGGAGCCTGCAGGAAGTTAAATGAGCCTGTCCAAGGTGTTGTATAACCTATTCTTGTCTCTGACTGAAACTATTGCAACGTTTTTTGTTTTTTTTACAAAGGTGATGTCATGAACAATTCCAGTCGAGTGTTTTGGGTCTGAATAACATTTACTTTCATCTTGGCTACCTTCATCTGTTTGAGAGGGTGATTTCCGACCGCCATCAGTCCAAACGTTTCACGGTCAATGACACAGAATTCGCTTCTGCTATGCGAATGCTAATGGTAGTCATCTCTGGCGCAACACAAAGAAATGGTTGGCAGATTAGTCTGCAGTGGAGAATCTCAAACACAATTCCATCCAAGTGGAGGAAATATAAACTTCATTAAGCCTGATAAGGCATTCATCTGATAATCTGATGTCAGTGGACTATGACACCTCTGTCTTTGCTAAAGGTTAGTGCCCACGGAAAGCTACAAGGAGGCCACATTTAATCCTCTCTTTGTATCCGTTCTCATACCACTGCTTCCCATACTTTCTCTTGTGCTTTTGCAAAGGCCAGGGGGTTTTGGTGATACATTCCTATTCAACTTAGTTAAGACAATACCCCAGATAGCTCACCATTCCCTGGATTCCAAGCCTGCCTTTGGAATAAAGAAAGCATTTTTCTTCTCCCTCTCTAACTCTCTTTTCCCTGTGTGGTTGTGTAAAAGAGCTTACGATGGGCTTTAGGGAATTCCTTTGATGCCATAGTCGTTGTTGGACCCAAAGGCTATACCTTCAAAGCCCGTCTAAATAACACACTAATCGGCAGAAATCTGCTCATAAGATTATCATGCGGAGAGTGAAGCACACGCTTGTGCAGACAAAGCCCTCCACGAGCACATGCACTGTGACGTGTAAACACAAACACAGACACAATGGGTGAGGAAATATCCTTCTTCTTTGAAAGTGAAGAAAATAGATCTCATTATGAGCTTAAACCTAAAATTGGAACGAGGCGTCCTTACTGTTGAAGATTAATTTTGAAGCAGACAAACCGGCTCATTGAGAATGTATAACCAGGTGCAATGAGCTACAGTAAACCTGCACACACACACAAAACCCGTCACTTTACATGCAATTCATTGTGAGAGATCAATAATTAGCTGCGGCAGTGATTACTGATGTTTAAAAGCCCCCCCCTGTTGTCATTTAACTACCCTGTATGGCATGAGGGATTGTGGGGGCCAACTGGCTGAAAAAAACAAACAAGCCGAACAAACAGAGAGAGTAAACATGTCACCAGCACATAATTAACCAGACTACCACTATGCGCTATAAAATCTCACCCCAGTTGAGCAGGCATCGTCTTATTCCCCTCTCCAAACGAGCACAGAATCTCCTTAATACCCACATGAATTGTGTGCCAGATACAATAAAATCATTTTATTAATTCTCCTTACGCTTCCTTCCTTTTTCGTCTGTAGACCTATATTTTTAGGTTGCCATGGCAGCAGGAACTTAGAAGAAAAAAAAACTCCACTTCTTCTGAGAGGAGGACGATACCTCATAACATTTTTTTCTTAATTCCCCTTGCCCCACTTGCCACCCTGTGCAAAAAAGGTTATTTAATTAAATTGGATTTTTTGCTTTGTAAATGTCTCTTAATGTAAACGGCAGATTTAAGAGATTCTATCTTTGAACAACTGATGTATCCAGTTTTGCAAAGCTCCACTAGGGAAAATATTGATGACAGTTGTTGATGACATCATCTGTTCTCAATTGGTATTTATACACTGAATAGTGAGCACTGATCTGACTAGTGGTTCATTCCAGCTAATAATTAACATGAGTAAAAGTACAATCATTTGAGATAATTGTTCATTTACAGCTGACTGTCATCAAACATAAGCAGCCCTGCCAAATGTAACTTCCTGCAAGGGAGAAATAATTAATCCTTCACACTTGTTCCACCGCCTCACGAGCACCGCTGTCAATATGAGCGCACCCTGGATCAATAGCTGTATGGTGAACTTCGTAACCTCTGCACAAATGGCAAGACCAGAATGAAACCCTTCAGGCGCATCAAGGGAAGGACTGGAAAACATTATAAAGACCAAACCAAAACATTCAGCTCTTTGAATTTCCAATTTGCAAAATATCATAACTGACAATGCAGAGCCAATCCTCTGTTTCTCAGCAGCTTGAGAAAAAATGAACTTAATTCTGTCCAAGATGGTTTCCTCATGCAGACAGACCAAATTAAAGTGCAATTTGTTTGCTGGCACACCATTCTCATTGCTTCTATAGCTAAAAATAAAGAAATACAGATCTCTCCACCAATTTACTTAATCAGAATTTGATCCATTACTTCTATTTAATTTTGAAAAGTGTAGTAGAGCCATTTCATTAGGAATTCATGGGGTGTCATTTTTCTCTAAAAACATTAAATGAGTGGAGAAAAAAAAACATTCCACACAAAGTATTCTCATATGTCTGAAAACAAATGACCAATTGACAATACATGACATTTTCATGTGAACATTGCCAACTGAAATGTCTTTGCTTGTACTCACGGATGTTGTCAGTGTTCTCTTGCACAATGTCCGTCTTCAGTAGGTTATCAGCCAGGACAAAGGCACCTTGCTCAACAGTGTCCAGCAGCATGGTGGCGGCCCGCAGCTGCTCACCTGTGCTCAGCTCCCTCCATGCTGCCTGGGCATGCGGCTGCAGCAGATTGTTGACCGTCTCCACCATGGCCTGGGGAGTCCAAATCATTGATTTAGTCAACAGAAGCCAAGCTGTCCTGGGACTGCTTATGTTTGACATGGTGATTTGGTAAACGGCGACAGTGAAGGAAGTGAAATGAGCATTCAGGACTGAAAAAACAAATCACATAATCCTGTGAGGTTGAACCAGGAAGAAGCATGAAGTGGGTTTTCTTCCACCATGTTTCATTTCATAATCATCTTTCTACTGAGCAATTTCATGACCGTTTTCCCAAATCATTTACAGGTTATGCTTTTGGATGGATTGTAACTGGTAGTAGCAACACCTGAATCTGCAATGTCATTGTATTAGTCGCTAAATTGCTGTTGTTACTATTTCCTTTTAGTTGTTACTATTTCCTTTTATCTAACTAGAAACCAAATTAATCATGTAAGTGAATCAGAACCAATGCTTACAAGACAAGAGGCTAGTTCTTACATGACTTGAGGCTAGAGTCTTTAATTGGTGTGATTAATGCTCTTCCATGCACCAACACACTTGTCCAAACACTTGTCCAAAACACAAAAGCACGACAAAAAACAAAGCAACATTGCGACATGCCAATAGATGGACAATGTAGTTGCTGGTAGCAACAATCCGCAACTATTCAGCACACATCCTGCATATAAAGTAAATAGCACCAAACTACTATTCTGTCCTCTTTAATCTCCTCACAACAATTCAAAAGCCAATAAGCAAGGAAGAAACTAGAACAAGACATGATGATGAAAAATTAAGAGCTATTAAACATTTAAAAATGCCAATGGCAAGATTTACGAATAGAATACTAATTGCTCAAGCAAACTAATTCATTCCCAGTGCCACTGCACTGAAGAGCAAAGTGAGCCGACTGCAAGTGGAAGAAAAGTTATTTCTAAGCCAACACAATAGGTGTTCAAACAAATAATATATATTTTGGTTTTCTGTCTATAATCATTAATGCAATATAAATATATTTACGTATTAAATACATTATAATACGGACATTTATTTGCAAGGATCATAGTGTGTTATAAGTAGTACGTATAAAAAATAACTAAAGAAAAACACACAAAAAGCTTTAACATTTTTCCTTTACTTAAAGCAAACACTGCCCACAGAGTTACTTAATCATACTACAGTGTAATACATTATGAATGTACAATTTTGTATTACAATTATTGGAATTATAAAATGCTTGATAATTTGTTATGATTATTGTCAATATTAATGGTATTAATTATATAGTGCTACAAACAGCTTATAACGCTTTATGAGTAAGTATATAATGCAGTATAAATATCAAATACCTTATTATGCTTCATGATTGTTATCAAGCACTGTTAATATTTGAGTGCTTATAATTACAGAGTACTACAATATGTAGTACTCTGTGAAGTATGTTTATAATGCATAATAGACATGGGCATCATAGTAAGTGTTGATGAAATTTCCTGCCATGATGATAATCATAACATTTCAGAAGAATCCCAGTTGCACTTCTTCAAAAACCAGCTCAGTTTTGACTTCCTAAAGTTAGATTAATGATGTGGGTTTGAAAACAGGGGGTCTCACCACAGAACCTCTCTCTGAACTTTGCTTAGATCCCTTTTTGATCAATGGATTATGAAAAGGAATAAGAGTTTTAGTATGACTCAAAATCAGCACGGGGATAAAGCCAAAGGCGATAAGAGAAATCATGTGTTCTACTGTATCAAATTCATTCTTGATCAAAAGAGAGGAAAACAAAAATGGCTTTACTAAAAACACCAGTGTTGATCCCCCACATACCTTATAATGTTAAAATGTACATTCGTTTCAAATCACTGTGATAGCAAGAGGAGACGGAGGACTGTATTCAACTCACTGGTGCTGGATGATAATTTCAAACAGCACCAGCTGGCTTTTCCTCATTCAAAACATACCCTGCACACATTAAGCCGCCCAGACACAACCGCACACACACACACACACACACACACACACACACACACACACACACACACACACACAGTGAGAGACTGACGCAAGAGCGAACACACACCTCTGCACCTGCTAGTATACAAAAACACAAGACAAACTCGCAGGCGCATGCACATACACATCCACACACACACCTGCATAGACAGTCTACCAACTTTGATGTAATTATTCATTATCTGCAGCCAATCTCCAATCACACCTTTTGACATTCTGCCAGAGGCAGAGGTTGATTCACTCTCAATTAAGGCGCTCTTTTTCTTCAGGCACTGACATTTTTTTCCCCTTTGTTCAACACTGCAAGATTTTTTTTTCTCTCAGCACTTCTTAAAACACTGAAATAATGGTTATTCGGGGGAAAGGATTGATGGACTTGCAGAGGAAGCCGTCTCGCTTTTTCGCATGCAGAAGAGACTCAAAAAAGAAAGAAAAGAATAATAGCAAACCATAAAGACATAGCGATTGGGTCAGAAACTTGATTATACAACGGATAATTGATAATGAAGTGTGGATAAAGCAACCAAGGGCAGGGTTTACATTATGTATCAAAAATTAATATTATAAAAGGTCAATTTCCATACAGGCCTTTCAGGCATGTAAAACATCGTCCAAGGAAATACAATAAAGCTGACATTCACTCATGATGCATCATTTGGACATGCAATAGATTACCAAATCCCTGTGATGCAAATTATTCATTACTGGTATTAATATGCGTGTAGCATGCCAATTTTGCCTCATTCAAACCAGACAACGACATGTTGATATCAAGACTGGAGAGTACTGTCTCCATGTTGAAAACCAGTATGCTCCACAGATAAGACAATTATCTGAACCTGAGCCACACTACACATAATATATCACGGAAAAGAAAAAGGAAAATATGTGTTTCCTTTGCTGCAGAGGAAAAAAACAAGTCAATCCCACTGCACTTCTGTGTTATTACTTTGTGCCCCTGAGAGTTTTGTTAAGCTATCTATGTTGCCAAAGATCACTAGCGCTATCACTTAAGACACTGTCTGGGACATTGGGGTTTTTGCAAAAGACGCCGAAAGATAAACTCTCATTTGATTACGTGCAGATATGAGAGACTTGTTAAGAGACTCATGTCTGTACGGTAAATATGAAGGTAAGACCGGCAGCCAGTTTGTAAATATCTTAACGTTATCTTAAAGCTAATTGGCTGCTGCAGAGAGGAATCCTTTAACCTTACTAACTTTCAGCAAGAAAACAAATTAACACATTTCACAAAATGTCAAACTATTCCTTTGAGGACACTTCAAAGCCAAAGAAAACATGTGTTCTGTTTAAAAAATGTCTAGTTTTGTAACAACTCCATTGGCAAATTCTTCCAAATCGAGAAGGAATATAATCATTTAACTGAACTAAAAACATCAAAACAAGTTTTGAATGCATAGTGTCTATATGGGGATTACATGTCAGTGTTTTTGAAAATCCTCATTATGGCTCTGATTTACATACAAAATACAACCTGTATGTATACATTTGTCTCTAAACTTATAAGCAGTATGCATGTGTGTACAAGGTGTCTATTTGGCCAATCATTCAGGACAAAAACATAATTTGTTTACTTGATCTATCCAGGTAATGTAATTATGTGACATTTTGGAAGATAGGCTTCTCCATTGTCTTGCTGCGGGATAGATGAATAGATTGATACCACTCTCATGTCTGCATGGTAAATATGAAGCCACAGCCAGCTGCCGGTTAGCTTGGGATGTGCACCCAAGCATCACATCACTATCATCAACACAGTCTGTGCAGGTGAGACGTGATGGCGGCTTGCTGCTACTTTACTGTTATTAACACACTGCCACTCCATCTGTCAAATGTAGCAGCTCAGTCTACTGCAGCAAACTCCCAATAATTTTTTTTGTTTGTTTTTTTAGCGACATGACATTCCTATGCTGAAAGAACTCAAACCAGCAGAACAAAATTAAAGCTATATTCTGGTTCCTGGTAGATGACGACATGTTAATCGTTAACTGGACTCACTGCTGGAATGTTCCACTTGGAACAAGCATGATGACTGGGCGTGAAAAGCTGCAGTGCACAGGCCATTTATACCAATGCAGACGGAAAGAAGGGAGAGGTGGACATTAGCGTGCGCTTGGCAGGAGTCCAAACCAGCCTATGGTGTGTGTGCTTTTATCTGTGTGCTGATTGATGAAATGAACTCTGGGTCTGGGAAATTGATTCTGGCTGAGGCTGATCTCCCTCTCTTCCCTTTCTGGCTTGCTCGTTGCTCGGCTTTCTGTGTACACTCGATTCTCCTCCCTCCTCCCATCCTGTTCACCAGTTGGTTCCTCTCACTTGTTTTCTCTCACTGACGTTGAAGGCTGATCTCAAAATGGGGGGAAAAAACAACACAAACAATCTTGTTCTCTCTGTCCTCTATCTGACTAGATGTCTCTTGGTGCAGGTGAAGCTGTTGCATCATTTCTGTGTTTCTTCTGCCCGTTTCATTTGACCTGCTAGTCAAATCCTTCTTTGAAAATCTCTCAAAGCTTCATGTTTAATATTTCATGAAATCTTCCTCCCCCCCCTTGTAAGTGGGTGGTTGTGTCTGTATTTGAGAGTTACTGAGGGATTACCTCTGTGTTTTTTTGTCTTCTGTGTTAGGCTTAATCTTACAACTGTGCAAGTCCCAAACAGCAGCCCTTTATATATGTATCAATGGCAGAGAGAGTCAGACTTGGAGACCTAAAGTTTTAATTCCACAGCACTAACTCAGTCAGTACAATAATCAGACCGCAACCTCCATATCTAAAAAGTGAATGCCGTAAACATGCATTATTTCTATTGTTTGCAAAAATAAGTGTGATTGTCAATGAGAACATGACCCTACTTCTCACTTGCTTTATTAACTCAACATTGTGAAGATCAGTTTTAGGTCTCAATTGCTAGTTTCAAGTCATCTTCAGCACAGCATGATATTCATTTGTTAAATTATGGTCCCATTGAGAGTAAAATAGGCAATAACGCAGGGTATGCTTTAGGGCGTGGTTACCTTGAGATTGACAGGTTGCCAGCGCTACCAAAGTGGTCATAGTTGACCGTGTTTTTCACAATGTTTTGATTTCATGAAAGCTAGTTCAAACATTTTAGTCGCCTGAAAATGTCTTGGACTAAGCGTCACCTTTTTCGTGTAACTTCTGGTTGCAAAAAAAAAAGGACGGCCGATATGCCGAACTCGAGCCTTTAAAACCGTACATCACAAACAAATAAGTGACGTCTACATCCACTTCCAGTCTTCTAAAACTCAGCACTCTATCTTGAAAAAAAGTTCAAATGAAATACAGTATATATAGTCACCATTTATTTCCAGTCCAGTATTCTTTCGTTCAATGTAAAGCTGCACAGATATTTAATATGAAACGCCTTCCAGTACCTAAAGGCATGCTATCTCTAGTTTCTGGTTGGCTTCTAATTGGAAACATTGTTTTATCTTGAAAAGGATTTCATGACGTGTTTTAATTTTGATGAATTTTGATTAAATCTCACATTGGTCTGCAACTTGCCGTGTGATCGCACTTCTAATTGGAAACGTGCAACAAGTGTTGAGTTTTATTGACGTAACATAACATCGCTAAGAAAAAGAAGCTGTGGAATTAACGACTGAATGAGAACAGTTTTTTTTGTTGAACAGGAGAAGTACGTCGCAGCATAATGGTGAGTATGACTCGTCTGTGAATCAGTGCTGTGACAATCAGCATTACAATTAATTTACTATGGGAAGTAATGAGTGCAGCAGGTTTGGGGAATTTACAGTTTGTATATATGTTTTTACTGTATGTGTATTAATAGAAAAAAAGAACAATATGAAAACCTCATGGTTTTCTTACGCTAAATTATACATAAGTTGGTTGTAACAAACAAACGTGAAATCCTGAGTGCTGGAGAAATCCTTCTTCTCTGTCCACTTTAAGCAGAAATGCTTCATAAAGACTATTCAGGCAGAACTGTGCACTGCAGGACAGATAAAGAGGTCTCGGTTATGAGGATGTGGTTATCTTCATCTTTTAACAAATTGACTACCAGGGAAATGTTATCATCTTGTTACATTCTCGAACGAGGAGCCTCCCCTCGTTTCGTCTGCTCTAAGGTCATCCTGCGCTGTGACACTCCCCCTAGTCATCTTTGCATGCAAAGGTGTCATTTTAATGAGCGGCCTAAGTCAATATCCTCCCTGTATCCTGATAATTCACACTCACTTGGCTCCCACTAAGGCACAATATATTAATTTGTGATAATGTGTTGAAATGGCCACATGCATGCATAATTTAATTGTAAGTCTCAAATCTTCTGCTTTAAAACAAAAATAAATGCCGAAGGAAGAAGCCATTCAAAGCTAGTGTGTTTGACCTAATCACGGTAATTGGACCATAAGGTCATCGCTTATGAACAAGCTGCCGTTACTAGAACCAAAAAGGCACAGGAGGCTGACCGCTATTTTCATCATGTTTATTCTAAATCAAAAGCAAAAAAAAAAACAGAGAAACATTCCTCCAGGGGAGAAACAGAACATAGGGAGGTGATCACTATACAGAGCGCTTTGTAGCTTTATCAAGGCCAAATCCTTTGTGTGGACTTGGCTATGGAATTGGCTATGGCATGTGGCAGTTTATGAACAATCAAGAAATATTCAGAAGTGGTCATGATTCATGGGTGTTTCATCTGCACAGGATCAACAGAGGCACAGAGATTGCTGCAGGTTGAACACTTTGTGAATATGTAATTGAAACAGCAAATTAAGCCGTTTCTATTGAAACTCCCGGGTGCGCTGAACAAGATGAAGACCTCAGTACTAAGTGAATTCAAGTGTCATCTTGTTTACCACAAGATAAAATCCTTCAATCAAGCCGAGAATCACTCATCTCATTTCAACATCAACCTCAAGCCCAGCACTTTATTTTGGACTATGTCCCGCTTCACCACAACCGCACCTGCACTCGCACAATCTGCATTTTCCCAAAGTACTATCGAAGTCTGTTTTCCGCACCGTCTCTGAGCAGAAGGACAGCAAAGGCAGGTGCGCCTCTCATTTGCCTTGTATTCCTCTGCTAATCCCATTTATGTCAACCACCAGGGCCCTGTTGGAGAAAACATTGCCCAATTTCCCTAATCAATGAAAGTCCCTCAAAGGCTGGCAGCGTGAGCAGTCAATGCCTGTGTTTACCTAAGGCCACAGATGTTGCTCCATTATTCCGGTTCGTCAAGTGAAAGCTCCACACTGTTTGTCAACCCAGCGAGGGAACGGATGAGAGGAGGTGCACAGCTTGTGTACAGTTGTGTATGGTAATGCACAATATATCCTCAGCATATACTCCACTACGGAAACATGAACCCAGATGCAGCCGTAAAAGCATATAGATGTGTGCACATCTATTTGTATGTAATTTTCTTTGTTTTCCCGTTCCTAGCGTGGCTGTATCTATGGCAATATTGCTGGGTCAGTCCAACACTTTATTCCAGAGTGAAACATCTTAAAGATAATTGGATTGCCATGAACTTAGTAGATATTCATGGACTGGAACCTAATAACTATGAGGTTGACATTTCCGTGTTTTAGTGAAATGTCTCCCCTCTGAATGAGTGGTAATAACATCTAGCGCCAATATATGTTCAGTTGACTTTGTGTCAATTAGCATATGTTAGCATGCTAACGTGGACAAAGCACTTCGAATTTGGTTGCCGATGGGAGTTTGACTACACAGACAATTGGCATTTGTTGGCAATACAAAGTGTACAGAAATAGGATACTTACAGCCTTGTCCTATGAGCATCTCACGCTCACAAACCCATCTGCACATGTGAGCACGCTCAGCCATATGAAAGCATTCCAGTTGGACGTCATTTGCATAATCACATGACTATACATAGGAAAGGGCCTTCTGACATGCCTCAGAGGAATCGAGGCAAATAAATGTTGCTAAACGTGAGCGCTGCAGAACATACATACAACAACAATAACAAAGTAACTCAGTAGCCCGATAAATAGCTGAGGGAAGCAATAGACACCCCACTAAATTAGGACACACATGGATTATGCATCAGGGAGAATCATAACATGCCATGACTTTGGCTGACTTAGTAGTTACAATTTGAGTTGCTGGTATAATGAGGTCACTCCTTTTGGCTCTTAAGCATTTGCTGAGAAATGTAGGAGTGCATTACATCTCAGTGAGCCCAATTTTTGACTGATGCTATCCTCTTATGTGGGTAATTTCACTGGAAAGAACATTTGATGGTTTCAGGGTGAAACCCACAAAGGAGATATGGCATTTGAAATAATTAAATGAGCAGCCTCATGCTGAGGCCAAACATACAAGAGGAGGTGGGAAAATATATTGACATACTGTATGCAAGCAAGTTACAATGATGACAATGTGGGTTTGAGACACTGAGGTTAACTTGGAAATAGTTCAGTGAAATTTGACCTTTTAATTTAACAACATGTAAATATACATATATAGTTATTTCCACTTAAAAAGGTCAAACTTCAATGACAAGGTGACAATTGAAATGACAGTACAGTTTCCACAATGATGGAATGGAAAGTGGTTGCGGGGAAAAGTTTGGTCCAAATACCTGAACATAAAACCGGCAAGAGCGCTCTCTTTTCTGCAGCTGCAACCCAAAGGAAATGCAAATAGTTAGCAAAAGGTCATCAATTCAAACAATCCCACTTGAATACATTTCCTCTGTTTTTGAAGTAGAGATTTGAGAGTAGTGAGGGAAAAAAAAACATTTTACTCTTGCAACAATCACTTTCATAAATTGTGTGCAAAGTAGTATACAAAGTACATGAATTATACACTACCTAGGAAAAACACGTGTGCGTTAATTAGCACTGAACTGAGACATGCTATACATTTGGGAGCATGTCTCTGACACTGTTAAATCTGATTTCAAGGTTTTTGGTTTCATTTATATTTTTCACTTAAGAAATTCTATGAGAACTCAGGAGAGCTATTTATCTTTTGAACGTCTGCCACGGTTGAAGGAGAGTTAGTGCTGACAACAATTAAGCAAACCGGAAAAATGACAGGAAGCACAGGCTCAAAGAAAGGCTGTCAGCACTCCATGGAGAGTGGATGATTTTAATTGAGTTCTGATACAAGCAAGGTAGCCAACAGTGCTACTATGTGGCTTAACAGTACCATGATAAATCCCATGCAGATTAGCGCCAAAGAGTACCATCTCCCCATAAAAGAGCCTCTTGCTCTACATCACAGCCCACTCTTCTGGAAACGCTCCCGTCCGTACCGTTAGCCAGCAACCCTTTGATCATGAAAACGAAACTGATCTCACCGTTTGCCAACTCAATCCTTTCATTGTCTGCTGGCAGAAAGCATTGTGCTTCGCTATCAAAAAGGAAAATCTTTAATTCGCTTAGCTCTTTGCAGATTGTGTCAAAATGATTGAACTCGGGAGGTAAACATCAGCCACTGCCAGAGCAGAGAGGGAGAGTTCTGTGAGCTCTCACTAGCAAAGGAAGTTGAACACAAGGGAAAGATATTGACAGATTTCTCTACATAGATGCACCAAAATGTAAGGACGGCGTATATATGGAGGACAGAGAATTATAAATCATAAGCAATCCCATGACCTTTTCTTCGTGCCCTTTACGCGTCTTTACAAGAGAAGCTAAAGACTTCAAAAGCAATCGCAAACAGAGCAGTAGCCTCTATCTTGAATGTGGTGTTTTGTGAGAAAACCTTTTTTCAAGAGGTATTATAAACTCTAGTTGCCCCTCAATGTGGATTTGCTCATCACAATCCCTTCTGAGGCCTTTTGGCTATCTTTACTGCCTCCCCTCTCTATTGGCGAAAACTGGCACTAAAATCTCAATGGGGACATCTGTGTCTGCTGCGGCAATGAAATAAAAAAACGTCCCGAAAAAAAACTATCTGCGAACAGGTGTTCATGTTTCTCTACAAGTGAAGCCGCTCCAGAAAATTAACGACTGACATTTTGAATTTCACTAATGTTTGCTTTTCTGTTGGCTGATCAGCAGACAGAAAGTATTATTTTAGATCGCTTTGCCTGACTGGGCCCAACTGTGCTCTGCTGCGAATTGGGGAGTAAATGGATTAGATTCAGGTTCAGCAATATAAACCCCTGCATTCCCACCATTTAGATCCAGCCTAATGAAACCTCACCCTGTCTCATTAATGCAAACCAAGTGGTGCAAGGTTAGTGCTTTTGATGAGCATGACACATGAATAACATCTTTGAAACTACATCAAAGCTAAATAAATAACATACTACGTGATGTAAGAGATATGTCAGAGCTTTCCACTGAAATTGAAGGACCATAGGAAAACGGATATCATTTTATCTGACAGCACTAGGCCAAATAGCAGATCATCAAAAGAAAACCTTCTGTTCAGTTTTGTGTGAGGTAGGCCTGCAAATTTAAAGAGGTCTTGGAATGAAAATGCTGACTTAGAGATTCCCACTTTTGAGTTAAATCGCTCACCTAAAATTCCCATTTTGAATCTGCTTCTTTACAATAGGGTGAACAAGCAGGGGGATGTCTCACCATTCCTGCAAGCCATATTTATCCGGCCTGATAGCAAAGGAGAAGATAAGATAATAACTGGCAGTTTTGACATTTCTTCTTTCATTACCTTGTTCAGGCTTCGTGCTGCACTGTCTTTGCCACCTGGCGTGAGGTTCCTCAGCTGCACGTCCAGGAGATCCACCAGCTGAACCATGGCCTTCACTGTGAAGGTGATGTCTCCTGGCTGAAGATTACGCTTAGTTTGCTCCGCCAACTCCCTGGCAATGACTGCAGCCGTCTCTCCAGCTTTTAGCTGTGAAAAGGGACAAACAGATAACATTTATTCCTCTACAGTTGAACAAGCAAGCCTCACATCATTATTTTTTTGTTTACAGTATAATTGTTTCAACCTAAATAGTGGAAAACAAAGGAAAACATGAAAAATTGCACTATACAAATGTGTGACCCCTTAAAATTAATGCCGTTTAGCCTGTACATTTTCCCCAACGGCTGATATAGTGCACACAATTAATGTGGCAAGACAATATTGTATCCAGAAGCAATTTTTAAATCAACTATTGAGGCAATTTCCCCAGATCCTTCCCAGAAATTATTCTTTTGTTCAAAAGCCTACGTGATTTTTGCCTCTCGGGATTTGTTGAAAACGGAACGATATCAATGATGATTTTGGAGCATTTTCTTTTTGCTGTTGTAAGACTTAAAACAAGGTTTGCTTCAACTTTTCTACTGAGTCTCATTTTGTTTCTCTCACATCTATTTCTGACACACAGACGCTCTACCAACATTATCAGACTCTTTTCTCTCACGTTATTGTTTCACTGACTCTCTCAAAACAATCCACCTTCATATACAAGAACATCCCTCAAAATAAAACCTCGCCACCAAACACCCACTGTCCATTGATAGCGGACGTAGCTTACAATGATGAAGGCACGGCAAGTCTGTCAAGGCTTTAATAATAAAAAGAGTTTCTACAGTGATTTTCAACAACCAAAAACACAATAATAAAAGTGTAATAAATTGATTAAAGATGATCCTATTAAACTGCAATTATTAGCATCAATTTATAGCATACATTTGCTCTGTAGTATTTTTCCAAATATGCAGCTGGTCCTGCTATTTCTGTATTTGGCAATGCAACGTTACCAGATATATTTGTGTTTGACAAACGCATCCATTAGTCACATGCATCATGTACATGGTTTTGCTTACAATAGTAGGAAGAGCCCCAATGCCACTTTTCTCATCGGTGAAACTTCCCGATATCTAACTTATGAGCTTTGGAGGCATCTGTTTATTGGCTAATGAGGCTCACCACAAACCCTGAAACGTTTGCTCACAAACTTTATACTTTGCACAGTTATTTATCCTGGTTTTCAAATTAGTGTGTCCATACAGTATTAACCCAGTTCTCTCATGTGCAGCAGTGCCCCTTGATGTCAACCATTTCCCACTTTTAATTTATGTGTCTCTACTTGCCAGACAGTAAATAAATGGGTCTTAACAACTTAGACACACAACAACTAATTATTTTCAGTGCAATGCCATGTTTTTTTTTCAATTAATATGAAATGCATAATGGGAAATAAAATACTTTGATGAGTTTAAAATAGACCTTGAAAGTCACCAAATCAGACTGACTCACTGTCTATAACCATAACATAAACTATATATATGTAATAGTTGGTCTGAACACTAGTAAGTACTTGAGTAAAAAAACACCCTTTTGGTGTCTTTCAAAGGTCCAGTACCTTCAGCATTTTCCTAATAGTCTAGCTGTGGTGAAATGAGCCTAAAAGATGCAGTTACACCAACTATTACAAGCCAATACTGATTTACTCTGTGGCATCACCTGCTGTCATCGCCTGTGAGTTTATTAGTCAGGCCAATCATGCTGCTTAAATTGGTCTTCACAGAGAGGTGTATGCAGGGAATCTTGTCTTTGCAAGATGTATTCCTCATATCCCTCCCTCATCTCTTAATGAGAGGAGCTGGGAATGCAGGGTAGATAGTTGTGTTTCCTCCCTTTCTCTCTCCCCCCCTCTCTCTCTCTCTCTCTCTCTCTCTTTATCTGATGTCAGTTCATTCTCTTTTTAGTCTCTACTGTTTCCCTTCTCATTTTGTCTCCCGAACCATCTGGTAATGAGCAGTGCCACATTCAAAACAATGGCTCCAGATATAAAATAACGAAGTGCCAGATGGGCATTCCAGATCTCTGACATGTTGATCTTCATTAAAGCTGTCCTGTCTTCACACTGCTGTAGTGTGACTTTCTTTTAAAAGATTAAAATTCTACATTAGAAACACACTGTTCAATGTATGCAACAACATAGCAACAGCCCTTATAGCAAGCTCAGGAAGACATTGCTCTAGTTAATTTCTCCAAACAGCAGTCTGTAGTGGAGCGTTATCGCGGCACTCAAACGGTGCTGCGCTGTACAGAAATGCACCTGATAATTCCTCTCCCTCCTACTTTGTTCCCCAGCAGCCATTCTCCATCCAAATCTGCAAACTGCCGTTTGTTTAATGGGCCGAGCTTTGTGCTGTTGAGTAGATCATAAGTGTTATAACATGCACGCCTCAGGGCCCTATGAGTTTAAGGGAGAACATTGCCTGCAATTCATAACCTGGAACCCTGAACCTCCTCCTCCTCCTCTTTTGATTTGATTCTATTGCAGATTTAAACATAGGAAGCTTTATGTGAGGCTTTGAATAATAAGTTACCCGTTAGGGGAGGAGATACAAATCGTTTATGCTTGAGTAATATGGAACGCAAATTACTGCTGTATCGTGTCGTAGGATAGAAAGTGGTCTGGATCAGCTGTTACCCAGAGAAGTCCACTAAACGATGGAGCTGTGGTACTGGTTTTTACTCCGCCATCGTCCAACCACCGATGCCAAACACAAGCATTACCCTACTATTAAGTAAGCCCTCTGTCTAATCCGTAACATTAATTAACTAGTTAGGGAGAGACAAAGAACAAAAGAGATAACACACAAACTAAAGCTCTCTTAGAAAAAGCAATATACACCCTTGGTTTGCATTGTGAACTATGGTGAATGTTAAGTGGAACAGGCTAAAAGGGCACAGTTTGTTTAAAAAAAACCTCTCTTGAACCAAGGTACAAATCATAGTAACGTGCCATCCTTCAAGCCATATATAGGAGTTTTTCTATAGGTACATTCCAAAGTAAAATACAAAAGACACTTTCCCAATAAACCAACTTTTTATATTAATTTAAGTAGCAGATGTTCTGCTTATTATATCTGCCTGATACCTTCTGACTGATGAAGTTGACCCAAGGGGAAGAACAGTTGCTGAAATCTGGTCCCTGGGGGTCCCAGTACCCTTCTGGACCCACGCACATGTATGAGGCCACACCTAGAGAGAGAAGAAAGAGAGTGGCTTGGTGAGAACAATGGCATCACACTGATCAGCTCAAGGGACACACCCATGTCAGTAAAGAAAGAGAAGCTACAGTGACACATGATTTGTAACATGTGTGTCTATGTACGTGTGTGTGTGTGTGTGTGTGTGTGTGTGTGTGTGTGTTTCTAAAAGATGTCTTGAGGGACAATCAAGATTCCAGACATTTTTTTCTACTCCCGTTTTCGCATGAAAGAGTGATGGACTAATAGACTATGCATTCAGGCTTGTCATCCAACGCCCCACTCTTCCCGCATGTCAAGCACTTTTCTTATTTGCAAAACTTGTCGAAATACAACTGCGATGTACCAAAGAAACACAATTCTTAAGTGATTAAATTATTGGATGTATCAAAATGTAATTGGATAGTTTTATCTTATTGTGACTGAAATTAAGTCGCTTCACTTGAGGCCAGCCAAACTTGCCCAGACAGTGTGTGTATTTAATCATTGAAAGTCAGACAGTGTCTGCATGTGAGTGTTCAACTCCTGCATGAGAAAAATATACCCAATTAGGTGCCAATTAAGTCTGCCATAGCTGAATTCATCACGAAAGGTCAATTAAGTTGGTCTGAGAAAACTTACTCTGCTGACAGATGTGTGGTTTAGGAGAGTCAGTCTTACAATGTTCCATCTGGGCTATAGAACAATAACACCTCCACATATATATCATCTGTTCAGGCTCTCTCCATTCCTACCTTCAACATGATCAGAATTAATAAATGAAATACACTTAATCAAGATATAGAAAGTACAACAGTTCTTCCACGTAGCTCAAATAACTTGCATCTATATTTTCAGAGCTGACATCAGCAAGGCATACATGCTGACATTTAATTGCCCTTGCTTGTGCTTCGAGAGACGGTGTGCTGGCAGGTGAGACGACCGGCATTAGCGGATATACATTTTGATTGACATATAATTTCCTTCCCCTGTCCACCTTGGACAGCCTTATGTGTGATGGTTTTATAAGGTAAGGGACTCTCCATTTCCTCCTATTTTGAAAGGCAGGAGAAAGAGCATGAAAGAGAGAAGGAATCAGAGAGGGAGTCAGACGGGTGTAGGGGGAAACAGAATGACAGCAAGCGAAGTGAGGTAGATGGAAGGGGAGCTCGAGGAACTTTCAAAGACTGGCAGAGGAAGCTCACAGAGTTGTGTTCTGCTTGGCAGTGTCGTCTGAAGAGCAATGGCTTTGAAGAATTTGCCGAGAGGAGGTGGGGTGTGTGTTCCTCTTATCTTGCCATATGACGGCTGTTAGTGAGGTCTCGACGGGTGCTGGTGTTGCCCATTAATGAAGCGTGTGTGTGCGTGTGTGTGTGTGTGTGTGTGTGTGTGTGTGTATCTGAATCTGAGTGCTGACTGATTGAAAGGAACCGATTGTTTTGGGATTCGAGACAGATTTGAGGCTATGATGTCACACATCGCATCTGGAGTGACTTGCTCTTTAAAAAATAATCATAGGGAAGTTTCAGAAAATTCCTTAACAAAGGCATATTTTGCAATTTAACATATCTGATTTTACTTATTTTTGGTTTAACTAGCTAGCTAGCATTACCTGTTCAGAAAGGGCTGATTGCTTCACACTCGCCTCTTCACTTCCTTGGTTCCTAAGCAATAGACCTACCATGACATAGGCGCAAAGGCTCACATCAACATCAAAGAAAAGTGAGCTGTCCCTTGCATGCTCAGCAGTGTTGGAAACCTTTTTTCCCCACCAGCCGGAGGGGCGGCGTTCCGCCTGTGGCCGGCGGAGCCGATCGCGGCCACTCTCGCCGATGTGATTCCACCAGACCTGTAGCAGAGGCGTCCCAGAAGCAGAGACCTGCTCTACCCCTACAAAACACTCACCGTGTGTCCGTTCATCTCAAGAGGTCGCACTGGACTCGACACTTCCTTGAATTCTAAACAATACACCCGCTAAGTGTGAAGTCGATCGGATAAAAATCGACAGACTCCTTCCTTTTAAAAAGATGCATTACCACCACAGAGTTGCTTTATTAATGCAACAATACTGACAGCAGAAACCCACAACAGCAAGGTTTCTAGGTTACCTTTCAGTTAAACTTTAATTCTTCCCTCACGATTCGCAACCTATTTTGAGAATGCAGCAAGATCTTCAACCGTATAACATCGAAGCCTTTACTTTAAAAAGTCTATGCGTTCAGTGACCATGTCTCATTAAAATATAAACTGCTGCTTGATCAGCACTTACATAGATATTTGTACTTTCTGGGGTAAAGCTTTTATATCTGAAGAAGCCAACATTGATTTTATCTTAAAGCAGACTGGACTTCATTCTCTTAGTATTGATACAAAGACAGAGCGTGAACAACATATAGGGAAACAAATGCTTGATAAAAAAGCTCAACAAGCCCTTTTAAAGTGCCTAACACAAACTTGCTTAGCCATTAATTAATTACACTAATTGTATCCTGAGAGATAGGATATAAATATTGGTGTGTGGTGTACTAGTTCCTGGTTTCCATACTGATGCGATGATAAACTATCTTTAGCCTTGTATCAGTGAGCCAGGAATGAAGAGTGAGGCGAGAGGACAGGAAGCAAGACGACGAGAGCTGCAGGGGAAGTGTAAACATAAACAAAACGCACACCAGCAACCAACATCAAGGGGAAGAGCCTGGCAATAGACTGTCTCCAAACGAGAGTATTGACATCCTTACAGAGTGAAAAAATAACAACACATATATATATATATATATATATATATATATATATATATGAATTAGAAGAGTTTAAACAGAGTAATGTTTGACAGAGGAATGTTTGAGGTTTTCTAAGATTAATCAGGTTGACCAAATGTGATTTGGAATATTGCGTTATACGTCATACAATATTGATCCACGTACCCTAAAGTATCCTCCAATTTCAAGGCAAGATCTACCAGAGAACCTGGGGCCAAACTACCAAAAGAAGGACTCCCTTTACCGATTTGACATTACACAAATCCACATTACCTGCGGTTCCTGGTGGACAGGACATCTTGGCCACCAAGCCCTGCTTGGTCTTGGGCCAGGAGATGTCCATCATCACCAGGGGATTGCAGTACTCCACCCTGATGTTGGGAAGCTTGGAGGAAGGCGGCGCCCTGTGGTCTTCTGGGAGCAAACCCTCCACCAGCGTCTGGCCAGGGGCCCCCGCTGTGGATGTGGTCCGTGGCCACTGGGCCAGTGCTGTTGTTGTGGCGGGCATCTTGGTGGTGGTAGTCCTGGCTGTCGAGGTTGTCATGGTAGAAGTGGTTGGTCGAGTGGTGGTCCTCGTCGTCATGGTCGTCGTATCCATGTACACCATTACAGAGGACGACGTTTCTGGTAAAGGAGAAAGAAGCAACAAAGTGAACTGACAGATTTAAGGAAAAATGCACAGAGTTGAGAAAAAAGAAGATTGAGAGTAAATGTCTTTTCTCTTTTCAGTCACACTTCATTAGTGTCTGAGGGAAATTTATTTTGGTGCTGCTTAAAAGAAAAGGCAGAGCATACGCAGGGGGGTTCTATTCTTCCCCCTTTTCCACTCCTCAGTTTGAGAGGAGATAGTTCAAAGAGGATCAATTGGAAGTTGCAGGTGTGACTTGCATGGGCATGCATGGTGTCTAGTTTTAGACCCCCGCCGGCAAAGCTAATAGACACACACCAAACATATACAGCTGTGCAGTATACAAGTTGCTGTTGACGAGGGCATATCTCTGCGAGTCAATAGCTGGGTGTTGTAGCTACATGCTATTTCTGGGTCAGCCGGGACACACTGAAATACCTATTTCCTGGATGTGAGTCTTCCCTGTGGTTACACTCCAGGAGGCGCTTGCTAATGGCACTGTTTACCTCAGCTGTTGGGGACAAGAGCTATCATAACACCAGCATGCGCACACGCACAGACACACACACACATGCACTGAGTAGGTAATCCTTCTCTTCCCACTCAGATTCATATACACCTTTTCAACTCCCTGTCATCAATCATCTCATCTACTTAGCCATCTTGTCCCCTTTATATTCCCTCCCCTGTGTCACTGATTGAAAAATAGGGGCCCCAAATTAATTTAGCAACAAGCTTTTTATGAATGGGTGGACTTGTTTAAGCCACAGAAGGTGAGAGAAAACACAGAGGTCATAACATATCTTTGAAAAGTGCGTTCATTCTTATGAAACTGTGTTCTGTGGAATATCATAATTTAGGAGCATTGCTCTGTGTTACTCATTATACATTTGCATTATTTTTGCTCAAAGATGTTACAATATGCGATACTGGCATTTTCATATGTCATGATCTTATTACTGAGTGTAGTTTGGAATAAGGCAGCTTGCTGTAGCCCCTTTCAATAAAATCCTTCGAGAGAGCACTTCTCACAAACACACACACACACATAATATGGGCCTTTGCAAAAATGCAATTTGGGATAGTTGTCTTCTTCCACCCTGATTAATGCAGAGATACAATCAAAATGACAGAAGTGACAAATGTCCCAATCTTTGCATGAAAGGGGAGCAAAACAAAATCTAATGAGGGTCGATTTTAGGTCGACAGGTATAATGGACATCACACATCCAGAAAGCTTAGATAACGGACATCACTTCTGAAATCCAGTTCAGTGAGATTCAATTTGTAATCGGGCGATTCCTCTGTATGCTGAATTTGAAAGCAGTGAAATAACACTAAATTAGTGCCGCGGTTTGTGAATTGCCGAGACGCCTGTAGGCTGTAGTGACAAACAAGGCCGCTCTCAGCAGTCAATGCACTCATTCAACGAGAGCTAAGGTTGATTAAATATGTTGCCACCACAGCAAAAGTTCCAGGCTGATTGAGTATTTGTTTTATTTAGCTAACAAAAGAGTTTGCTGTGTTTATACGATCCGCAGGTATCTTGGGCTCTCCTGTGGAGGCACTCCATCAGTAACGTGGAACTATAACAAGAATCTCATTGAATTGCAACGTGAACTCGAGGCACGCAGACCCTTATTTTACTCCCCAACTGTCTGATAATGCAGGTTATACAATTTCAAAAATATCAGTTAGATGGAAAGAAGAAGAAGGAAAATCACCTGAGTAGTACACACAAGTAAATAATAAGTGGAATACACAAAAACTTGAAAAGGATGTTATCACACGGGTGAATATGGATGCAAATGCTTGAATAAGCCAGCAGAAAAGCACAGTCCCATGCTCGCACACTGAGAGCCGCACATCAACCAACATAAATTGACACTACAAACCATCAACAGGGCTTTAAAAATCACATGAATACTCAAAAAGGTATTTAACATTTTGACCAGCCACAGAGATATCACCATTTACATTCTATAACCACTATTAGACATCACCATCAATCTGCGCCCTGGCAGCCCAGTACATCCTGTGGCCGCAATGATCATGAAAACAGGACAGGTGATATATCTCCAAGGACACCAGTCTATTTATTGGATTATTCATGAGTGAATTAATTTCTCTATGCAACTGTATTTGAGAAGTGATGATAACCTCAAATATGTTACACCAACTCTTTTGGTTCAGGGAATGGTATTCATTTACGTTTAATTGAAATCAGCCGGCGGTGCTTGAACTGCATATAGTAAAAGAGCCCATAAGGGGACCTCATGGAAATCTGATCATGGAAATTCACTGCTCATATTGAGGTCAGTAAAGGTCACCTTGCACAGACTCCGATAAGGTAGTGGCTAAAAAGGTGTGCAGACAGGCCTATTAAGATAAGGGGAATATTGTACTGGTCAGGACGGCTGATACAGGAGCGAATCTGGATGTGACACATTTTTGCTGAGCGAGTTTGTTACTATAGCGGCCCAAAATACAGACTGATGCAAGTCAGTGAACTGTACAGGGACGTGTGATGCATTAAATGTGCTGAATGCGGAATTCAACGCATTAATATAGCAGCACACGACTATTTGCTATGGAAAAATATAGTGGACTAATGCCGTCCTGAGTTGCTCTCCTGCTTTGTGTGTGTGTGTGTGTGTGCGTGTGCTTTGATCCGCGTTTCTTCGGGTTTTGTGCACATAGACCGGCAGCTGTGCTTTTAGTACACGTGGGCCCCACCGTCCCGGCCGTCATCCATCAGCTCTGTTGTCGTTACTCGTGCCGTCAGTGAGACAACCGTCAACGCGTTGAGAGCCGCGTGGAGGCAATCGCTCAGTCATAGAAGTGCTCCGAGTTTACCATCTTTAACCATGTAGGAAGGCGTAACAATTAATAGTACACCAGACTATGTATTAGACTTTAAAGCATTTCATTCACAAATATCTGCGTCATCAATAACTGCAGGTTTTCCTATTTTTTCCAATTCTGCCGACACTACATGAATGCAATTAGAGTTAACACAATGGGATCATAAGCAACACACATGTTCCCAGTGAAGGATGACGTGTTTACTTCTTTTTAAACATTTGTGATAAAACCTTTGAAATGTTTATCTGTGAAATGCTAAAATCATGTCGTCATATAGTCAGAAAACTGAGTCATTAATGTCAGTAACACAGCAATAACCATCTTTCTAGGTTTGCCATTTAGCTAACATAAGCAACAGTGTGTTTTATTGCTTATGAACTTAATTTGAAAGAGAAAGAATGCACTCTTTTTCTACACCCTTGCTTTGTAGTTCATAGCAAGCAAAAATCCAGCTGTGAGTGTCCCTCAATGTCAAAGACAATTCAATAATTCAATAAACTGATCCTTTTTAAATAATCATAATAATAAAAGTTCTATCACTTTCTTTAATGCTGGGTAACATGACAGTAGAGAGAAATATAGCTTGAGGAAATCGCCATCCACAGCATGAGGTTAATTCAAAGTCACTCGAAACCATGTCTAGAATGTAATTCCATACTGCCAGATGATCCCGTTGAGCCCACTGTATAATAATTTTTTTAACACGCAGCATGTTAAATACGCCTGCAAAGACACACAGGAGGCAGAGAGCAGGAGTGGAAAAGAAGAAAGTGTCCTTGAGCAAACTTGTATATCTTTTCCATGAGATGGGCACAAAAAAAAAGGAAAGCCAGCAGCAGACAGCAGCAACAGTCTGCAAGCACTAACGCCTTGGAGACAACACAAGGACATTTTGTTTTGCTTTGCCAGCTTCCCCATTCTCTCCAAAGGGATGAAGGGAGAATAAAAGCTCAAGAGCACCAACGAGGTTAGAAAAACCTTGGTATTCTCAGTGGGACTCGTGAGTGACCCCACAGGCAGATTTGAATGTGCGTCGTGCTTTGTGGTGTGCAGAACTAGAGACCACAAAGACGAAATACGAGTATAGATTGGTGAATCCTTTTCATGTCCTTGAACAAATTAAATTATAATTGCAATGTTTACTTTAAAAATACTACCTCTTTGCAGTATTCCTACCTAATTATTATTAGGCATTTCACAATTGATTAAAAATGAATAGTGCCAACAACCAGCTATCAGATATTCATGATTCATAAGCTTTGGGGCTTAAGAATGTTCCTACACCTGATCAGGTGACCTTTTCATGCATAGAAGACAGGAGCAAACTTCTGTGAGTGCTCCAGCTTCCTCTCATTGAACAACCAACTCCACTCGTCATTTACGCACCTCTTCTAATGCACAAAATCCCTCAGACTAAATGTACAAATTCTGTTTCCACCACACACCGAGCTTTGTGCTTCATTTTCAAAGCATTCATTTCTAACTAATTAGCCTCTCTCTGTATCCCAGGGCTTGTGGCTTTCACAATTAGATAAGCACGCTCTACTTTGCTCCTGGAAAAGAACCTGCTCTGCTACTATGAAATGAATCCGGTTTATATGACTTGCCATTTCCGCACAGGCAGCGGGCTCGTGGGCTCTGACAAACTTCTGCATAGTCGAGATCAAAAGCGGTGCAAAGGGCTTTCGGGGGTAAAAATGAAACTAGCGTTAGACAGTGAAGTGACTCCACCAACCTTGTGCTGAACCCAATTACCTCCTAATTTTAGTATTTGAACCTTTATGCATGGTTACAACTTCAGTAGTCACTTTCACCGACCCTGGAAAACATTTGACAGTCATACTGTGATGTCACCCGCTAGCTTTCTACTAGCCTGGTTCAAGCCTGCTAAATGGGATTTCAGGGTGCTGGGACATGTATTTTTAGAGTGAAGCGTACTAGAGTGCGGCCATTAGTGGAGCTCTCCGAAATACATTTCAACCATATACTTGTCATTTAGCCGTTTGATGAGAGTGTGCTGCTTCCACACGTTAGTTCAGATGTCAGAACTTCTTTTTAGCAATAGGTAGCAATACAAAAGTGGGTTATCTGATAATTATAGTTGACCAATACATATAGTAACACATTTGAGACTAATGATAAAAAGACGTGTCCTAACGTGACCCACATCTGACAGGATGAAAGTGGAGAGAACTGGAGAAAAGAAAATATATCTGAGGCTTTAATATGTGAACCAATGTGATTTGTTAATTCTCAGCCATAAGCTAATTGAGCATTACTTTGTACAACATGTTATCTTTGATGATTATACAGCACATCTATTTTAAGCCATCTCCCAAAATCAGTACACGTTTCATAATGGCATAATTCTATAAACTCCCAAGCTTATCAATTCCCTAACCTTTATGCTGCATGATCCCACCAAAATGCTACACGACACGATCCCTCGTATGCTGAGGAGAATGGTCGACAATGACATGATTACAGTCCTGTCATTTAATGGAGTCTTTTGTGGCAGGACCACAAATCCATCAGAATGCAACTGGGGTGTGGGTGTAGAAGGATGGTGGTGGTGGGAGTGTGCGGTAAATGATGCAGCTAGACATCCGGTAATGCTCCGATATCATTTGACATGATGAGAACCGTAATGGATGGGAGCTATGCATTGTTTGGCAATTAATTTCTCATTCCGAAGCTCTCTTCCAGGGACTTGAGAGGGCATCTATGGAGGTCACACAGCCCTGGGAGAACCGTATGCCATGAGCTGATATATATATGCACACATGAACGTAGTCCTGGCGAGACACTCACAGTGTTTGAGCTAAATGACAGAGGACAAGTAAGCACAGCCTGCTTGCATATGCACTGGAGTGAGGTACTATAGGGTGAAGTCACAAAACAGATGTGCTGTAAATTCATGCAAAAGCCCAAAGAAACAACTACCGTTTTATTCCCTTAATGTGCATGCATAGCTCATCTGCATTTGCAAAATTAGATTTAGCCACGTAAGTTATATTTATTTATTCAGTATATTCTAAACAGCTCAGATCAAAAACATTATGCAAATATTTCATGCATCTACACATTTATTAATATACTATATAACACAGTTATGGGATATTAAAATATCACAGTCCACAGAAATTCATATTTATCATTGTCCTTTCAAAGCTAAACGGAGGAATGCTGGATTCAGTTTTAATTCTTAGAGCCAAAACTTGAGTCTCACAGACGACTCACAAGGCCAAACATCATCAAACGTACCAGGGAAAGCAAGAGGAGGGAAAAGTAGTATGTGCACATGAGCAGAGGGGATTTCAGACTCACTAAGAGGAAAGGAACACTCCTTCAAAGTCCCATCCATTTGCCAAAAAGTAAAGCTTTTCAAAGGACTCTCAACCAACAGTAGTACGGGCCAAATGGATCGGGCAAAGCTGTGTCGGGGAACTCTGACACTGGTTTTAAAAGAGAGTTTAAGATCCTATGGAGGCCTCCAATCAGATTTTTCTTGGCTGATTGACCACAATAAATCACTTTTGAGCTTGTGTGTCACCAAGCTTGTTAAATGTAATGTGGTACATTTTCTAGAGAAACTGGTTGCCATACACAGACAGACACACATACAGTCAGGAGTAGAGCGGAGAACATTCCACACACACTACAGTACCCTCGTTGCACATTTTTTTCTTCTGTTTGATATCCATTGAGTGAAATCACTGCCAACTACCTGCTTAGTTCACACACTGCACAGCTGATTGTCTGTGTGGGGATAGCTGGGGCGTTTTAACCAAACAAATGAAAGACTGAGGAAACACACACGGTATAATTAGTTTACTCTACACACATGAAAAGGGGGCAAAAAAAGCGGTGTCTTATAATCACCATTCACCCAAACTTTTCACATGAGACAAACTTTCATTTTTGCATATTTTTTATATGTCAGGAGAGATGGATAGGTTGCTGACCCTAATTGAGGGATTGCTTGCCACCCCTCTAACCACACAGGTGATCTGTGTACGATTTCTGGATCAAGGTAGAGCTGCCAAGGCCCATGATGGATGGCCAGTCAGGAGGGACACCAGACAAAATCATGTGATATATTATGCGGTATCTCACAGAATGAACAGACATGCTGAACCACTTGAAACATGAGCTCGTCAGCTCAAAGGTTTCATTTAAAATCCATAACAGAAATATTACAGATGATTTTTACAATGATTTTATTTCACAATATAGTAGAATGTATTCTTATATGAGGGAATATGGCTTTGAAACAGTACAAGAAGCGCTTAAGCACCAACAAAGTGCTCTCTGTTTCCATGCAAAAAAATATAAAGCTGCATTACTAACAGAGCCCCATTGTGTTGCAGCATTAAATGGTTTGCAAGAAGATCGTGCATTTGTGCACGTGTTTGTGTGTGTGCGTGCATGTGTGTACACGATTTAGAAAAATCATTCCAAACTATAATCCTAAACCTTGCACTTTCCCTTGAAGAGAATTGCCCTCTGCAGGAGGTGCACCAGGCATGTGTTAAATGCAAATAAGCATGTAGCCTACATTTCTAAGCCTCAACATCAAAAAGGGATTCATGCAGCATGCAGAGAGTTTACTGAGCAAAATATTTCTTGATGCTTTGTTATCAGGAAAGAAAAGGTTATATGATGACACAAGTCAACTGCAGGGTTTCACTTGGAACTATATAGCAACACATCAAAATGGATCACTCAAAAAGCAGCATGACAGGTATGGGAGGCCAGTGCATCAGCACTGGTGCCAGAGGGACAACGGTTTGTGCCTTTAAGAGCAGACTGAGTCACACTCAAGATTATCTCCACCAGACTCTGCCAGCCAGCATTTACTGCTTAGACAGTCTTAATCAATTTAGCATGTGTCAGGCACTTCCAAATAGAGCCAAGATGGGCCCGAGCTTCCAAAACATCAGCTGCTTCGGCATGAAGGTCGGGGCACCACGTCTGCGGGCTCCCTCCAGGCTAGCAGCGCTGGCATTGTGCCTTGGCCAGATGGCAACATGTGGCAAAATTACAGGAACGCCAGACGATGGCTGTATCTATGACACCAATTGCAGAATCACTCAGACGTCGTCTCACTGGAATGTGAGCTGACGGGAACATCTCAAAGATACTGAGTGTATTCTGTAAATAGTCCTCAACACGCTAGGATCTGACTATTTCAATTTGAATAATAGAAATGAGTGAAAATCAGAAAATACATAATTGAAAAGTACGTATGAAGTCTATAGCGTAAACTCATTTTGGAGGGAAGTTAAAATACTGCGTCTACGTTAACACACACGTGATAATAAGCAGCATGGATCGTACAAGTGCTGCAGCAGCAGCAGGTGTGTGTGAGACTGAGGGTAATTCTCTCATGCGGCTGCCCTTGCCTTTGCAGTCCTGTCGAGTCCGAGTGCAGCCGACGCCGTGGCAGACAGCTCAGAGGTTATTCTGGTAAAGGTGAGGCCAGGTCCAGCAGTAATGTCTTCAGGCAAGTTCAAGGAAACAATACTGCAGGGTTTTCTTTTGCTATTGTTACGGTAGTTCTTTTCGTATTTTGAAGGAAAGTCCATTGTGTAATAAGCCTGTGGCTTCTTGACCTTTTCTTCATCATCTGTATTCCAAGAGGTCTTATGCATGTGTACACAGGTTTGTTTGTAGGTGTGTAGGGGTGTGTGTGATGTGTTCACATGTGTGAAAATCATATTAAATAAAATTAATACAATTCACTGTAAGCACAATCGTCTTTTTTTGCTTTAAATTGAGTTAATAATACTTAATCGTTTTACTAAACTGACAATCAGCACGGAGAAACAAAACAATCTAAATATGATGGGACAGTATTAAGACTACAAAACATATACAGCGGATACAGTAGTTACTCCAAACAGAACGTAGAAATCCACAGCTTTGGTTGATTCTGGATGAGTCTGTAAGGGGTTTGAGACAAGTTTTGAAACTGTGATACTGAACAGAGATAAGTGCTTAAGAGAATGGATGGATGGTTTGCCGAGCACGAACACTCTTTCAGTGAGATGTTGCCCAGATGATGTACTGGTTTTGGAACAGTAAAAAGCACTTGAAAAGGTGACTGCCTGGTCAGTATCAAATATAATACTTCTACTATCTTGACAATGATTTCAAGGAACCTTTCCAATCGGAGGTGTTTGCAAGCCTCTGCGTCTCGCCAACAATCCACTAACTGTCCTTAGTGGAGGGGGATGCTGGAGCAGAACCACACAGTGATGAAAGAGAGAACACTCTAAATGGTGGATCTGGAGAACTGGGTCATGGATAGTTGGAGGACAATTACTTTCAGAAGATCGGCAACCTCTAGCGAGGCCATAACGGCCTTTGCAAATGAGTTAGCAAAATTTTAATTCACTAATAGGACGATGCATTTTTTTTTGTCTACTGGCTATTCAACTATTGTATAGTCTGCGTCTTTTCTTTTATGTTAAAAAAAAAAAGATCATAGAGCAATTTCCCAGTTGTCCTTGGATACTCTGCATTGAATATGATCATGTGAAGTGGATTAATGGTAGGAGAGCTTTTATATCTGCCTGCTAATAGCATTCTGAGCAGCACAGTTTTTATCACCAATTCAGTGAATTTAATTATCAATGGAGTTGTCATGGAAGCACTCTCGGGCATAGATCATCCGTCCTTGAAAATGGCGTGTTTTGGCAAAAAACATATTGCTCTCTCTGTTGAATAGACTTCAACAAATGCACAGATTAGCACAGGAATGTGTTAGGGAGTATACTAATGGTGGTGAAATATATTTCTTTTCAAGAATATCATAACAGGTTTGTTTTTTTGTGTCTTTTTTCTACCAACAGATTGGGGGAGGACTAAATGATCATTTGCGGAAAGAGTTCAAGTTCACAAACATTGAGACACAATATGGCACTGCTTCTTGTGCAGTTCCAGATATCATAACCCTGTCAATGCCTACAGCCCTGTAGCAGGTGCTGTGCCCCGGCCCATGTGGTTGGGCAGAAGGTAGCAGGCTCAAGCTGTGGCCTGGCTGTTTCTCTGCTGCTCTGTTGCCAACATGCCATGCTCCACTTGTATGGCAGGTCACACTTGCACATGGAGGGGGAAATGCGCTTGTGTTAGAGCGATCACAGAACGATACCTTTCTGGGAGTGTCAACAGGCACAATGATCACTGACACAATCGACTTCCAAAAGGCCATGTTTGCAGCAACTTGGTTCTACTTAGTGTGCTGGCTAAATGTAACAGCTTTGCTTCAGGTCAAACTAGAACAAGTTGTTTTGTTTTGTTGGTAAAAGACATGTGCATCACATGGTTTACAAATCCTCATCTTCCACACCTTTGTGGCTCTTTCCAAGGAGCTATTGTTGCTGTAAGTTTCTGTGACTGCTATTTCCAGTTTCCTCCATCACACAATTTTCTACTTAATCTATGCACATTCTCACTCAAGTAGCATGTAAAGTGTTTCAACATTATGATTCAGCAGAGTACAGACTCACTTGTGTGTAGTGAAGGGGTCTACACTGATGCTCAATTAACCAATTTTGAGGCAACTATCCTACAATCTCACAAATAGGCTCCTAGTGAGACAATTGTGTGGAAAATGACAGCTAAAAACACTTGCTTTAACCAGAATAAACCTGCATCCTCTGTTTTTGTATTTGGTTTGGGAGTTGATCAAACTAAATGGTTTACAGTCCATTCAATCACTCCTTCATTTCTTATCAGTCTGTATATCTGACGTATCTAGTGTTCTTTGACTCCATTCATCCACTTAATGTAACATTTGACTATCTATATTCATGCAGCAGCCTCTTCACTGGGCAGCTTATTCTGCACAATGGCAACCAGACACACAACTAAACATTTCACTGGAAAGTCTAGTGCTGAGGATTTGCATGTGAATTAGCCTGTGTGTGCCTGTGTGTGTACATGGAAGTGTGCGTGCCCATTGTGTATCATTGTTAAAAAGTGATGGATAATCATTTAATACAAAAAGCACATTACAACATCATCTCACTCACCTTAACTATAACAAATTATATTACGAGTAGCTGTGTATCATCAAAACCAAACGCTGTAAGCATGGTCACTGAATGAATGAATATATTACAGGGAGTGTTGAAGCAGGACTCTGTGTATAAAAAAGAGTTGGGGTAGAGTAGCAGCCAGCGAAGGAAAATAAATTAAACTGGCAAGCGGCAGGTAGCGAAAGCTCCAGAGGAGAAAGGAGAGGTAGGGACTTCACACTCAAATAACTTGTGACATTTTTGACTAGAGCTGTTGATGAGATAGCGCAAAGAATTACCATGGTGTGTCAAAACAGGTTATTTTTTCGTTTCATGCTTCACAACAAGCACCAATTTATAAAAAGAACAATGGAGGGGAGAAATTAGACTTTTCAAAAGAGTTTTTTGGAAGTCTAATGCGAGCAGCTAGAGTGAGGAAAAGGTTTTGTTTGTGGCTGAAATACAATACGTGAACTATACGTCCAATTTTGCATAGACCAAGAAAATAGAAATTTTCTCCTATCATAAAAGGATAATTGATGAGGCTCATCATGTAAATACAAAACAATGGTTTTATACTAATCACTTCTACTTTATTCCACTACCGTTTTGTCAATTAAGTAAATATACAGAGGAAACACATAAGGCAGCATTTCATAAAGTAAATTTTCGCAAAAGCTTGCCATGCCAAGCCATGATATACAAAATACAAATGTGTGGAGCAAATCAAAGAACATTTTTCCTTTTCTTAGAGCCTTTCAATTAACGAGGCTAAACATGTAGTTTGTTCTCTGCGTGCGAGTAGATCTAATGGGTCATTATTGGCAAATGTATTCATTCTTTAGAAGACATGGATGTGTCAGACAAAGGTTAGGGCTATCTATAGATTATTTTCATAACTAGCATCATTATGGTCTTGTTATTTTTTTGTATCTTTTTACATGGATTTCTCTGTAGTTATATTGCATTGTATCCTGCTTTTGCTTTATACAGGACAATGGCCTGTTGGTGATGTCAGCTACATTCTTATGAAGGGTCTAGATTAATCCCCTGGGGAAGGAATTTGCATAGTAATTTACCACTTACACTTAGATAGTATTTGATGTGGCCAAGTGGAAAGATGGTTGATGTCGAGGAAAGGTCAGTGGATCACAAAATACATTAAAAAAATTATTGACTTGATTGTCATGATTATTATATACAATAATGTGGGCAGTATTTTTTTTATATTATCTTCCGCTGAACCAAATTTAAAGATTCTGTTCCAGAATGTATGTGTAAAAAACAAATGTCATTCAGATTGTCTTACACTTTAACGTTTGGTGTTTTGTTGTCATCGCCATTTGCTCTGAAACACCAAATTGCACTGACCGAAGTAGAGAAGGATATTACAACTAGTAACGTGTATGAATATTATGAGAACTGAATTAAGAAACTTACCGAGTCTGTTGTCCAACGCTCCAAAGTCCAGAGTGTACTTCACGACGTGGTAATTGTTCCAAACGTACAGCAGGTTGTCCCTGGGATTGTAATCCACTGCAGCGATGTACTGATAGGAGTTGGGGAAAGGGATGTCCAGAGAGCCATCTTTGCTTAGCTCTGTGTTGTAGATGTAGTCAATCTTGTTTCCTGTTGCCTCATTGTCATCGTCCTCATACACTGACTTTACTACATACAAGATTCCACAGATCATGAAGGCGTTGGAGGCTGAGCGCTTGTCATAAGCCGTGTCCCAGGTCCCTTCAACCCGTAACGTGTAAGGATTGAGCTGGCTGATGACAATCCGCCCGTTGTTTTGCTCAGTGGCATAAATCACCCAAAGGCCATTCTCGTCAACAGCCAAGTCAATGTCTGACTTCCCTCCCCAGCGGTATGGAGATGTGTCATGGTAGTTAGCGTTAGCAATGATGGCCTCGCCGCTCTTGATGCGAGTCCGCAGGTCAAACTTGACAATGTTGCGTGTGCGCTCCTTGTTGAAGAATAGAGCCCCGTCATAGACCACGAAGCCTGTTCCATCGACACGATGTGGGAGTTTGTAAGTTGTTGTCGGCCTTCCGGCGATAAAGTCTTCTTTGGAGGAATATTCGGTCAATGTGTCAGTGCGGTAGGGCGTCCAGGGCATATAGTAAATCTTATCGGAGGCTTGGAGAGGGTCTTTGCACCAGGCTCCTGACTGGTGGTCCGATTCAAAGAGGTGCTCGCTCTGGTACACCCTGCGCAGAAGCCCTGGGCACAGGAATACTGAGGAGCCAAAATAGGGGAAAGACAAGTACAGAGTTACATTGGCAGGTATTATTCCTCAATAACTTAAACAGCAACTGGATGCAAATGCATTGAAGTTGAAAGCTGCAGCTCAATCTTCTCCACTGTGAAGGACGCATATATTGAGTCACACTCTTTGTCAGTGTTGGGATGATCCGAATGAAAGCAGAAAAGATTACATACAGTAAATGTTGTGACGGTAAACAAGACATATACAAAGCCAAAATATGTTTGTATTATCTGTTTGTATTATTTCAAACGTGCAGTTTGTTATATCTATACAAGAACCTTCCAATTCAGTTAGTCTCTCGGCCTTAACGCAATTAGTTTACAATATCACTGAAAGAACAGACTTATGTGTAGGGGTGAATAGAGTAAGTGAGGGTTATATCTTCTGACTTAATGTAAAGCAGAAATAATTCAGATGATTATATTAAACCACGGACGGACTGACTTACCCACAGGCACTTACACACGTTACCATTTTAGTTTGTTTCCCTTTACAAAGTGGCTTCACAGTCCATGTCTACTATTACATATAAATGCAACCGCAAAAAAAGGTTTCATTCTTTTCTTTTATTAGAACACTCTTGTGACACTTTAATAAATAGTATAAAGCAGACAAACCCAAAGTTGAAATATTTGGATAAATAGCTATGCTGTAATGATTGTCCCTTTGGGAGATAGGAAACAAGACACAAATACAGTAATTACATCATCTATATAATGATTGCCTGTCCATTATTATGTCCCCGACATGACATTTTTAGTCTGCAGCAGGATTTACAATACCGCGCCGTAAACTAATTAAATGTGAAATGGTTTGTACACAAATCTGATAAAGCCAGGCCATGGCAATACAGCTGGAGCAGGTCAATAGCGGAAACTGTTTGCAAAAGCTAATTTCAGTTGATTATAGATTATCAGGGACTGAGGCAATTATAATTTTCTGTCTTTTAAAAATGATGACATCTGAACTGGATTACATTGAAATAAAATCTAGAGTACTTTAAAACATTAATCTTGATAAACGATTACAAAATCATTACTATATTCACACAAAAAAATATCATTCCTTAAAAATAAAACGTATTTTAAAAAGAGAGAAACTGACCGAAGTCTGATAGAAGGAAACAAAGGATTTGCACAGCACAGTTCTCACGTTTTTCACGGGTTTGGGCCCTACAGTACATCACATAAAAACAAAGTGTGTGTCAAGGCTCCTTTCACTGTAATGGGCCAGGAGCCTGACACAGCGCTGACAGGTTCTCGCCGCAGATCCGTCGGGAGGTAAAAGCTGCACGCTTCGAAGAGGAGGCGGAGGAGAAGGAGACAGCGAACACAGAGGCTTCTTTCCCTTGTAATCTCTTAAGATTAAACATGTTGTCTACCTGCAGGTGAAAAATGTGGCGAGATGCATGCTGTTGACACAACGCCTTGGCACACATCTCACCGGTTGCTCCACTAAATGCTAAGAGGGCCGTTTGTGGTTGAAAAAGACGAGATGTGCCGGGGTACAGGGTCAGAGAAGGTAAGCTTTGTACTGACAGCACACAGGGCTCTGTAAAATATGCTTCTCGATGTAAGCTTGGAGGAGGGAATTCAATATATTAGAGAAGTGATACAAAAGCAATCATGGCTTTCATGGGGAATAATACTGTTACCTCAGCAGCACAGACGTCTCTATGAAATGTTTTGAACCCCTTCAGCTTCATTGCTCATTCTCTTTGCCACAGATTTCAGTGTTATGTCATTAATTCATGACTACTATGAAACTTCAATTTACTGCACAGCTATTAAAGCGAAACTCTTGACTCTTGTTTAATGATTCCATTTCCATCTTTGACTTAAATACAGCTTTGTAGTTAACGTCTGACAAAGGACACATTTCCACCTCATGTAGAAAGATAACACTACAAACACAATGCTCCTGAGGCACAAGTGAATATTTAGTATATGTTCTGCAGGATCATGCGGTGCTGGTAAAATAATAATGACTGCTATGATCCGCCGCCAGTATTGACTAGTGAGTCCCTGAAGGTTATAGCCATCATCATGTTAGAGCTATAATCAAAAATGCTGACAGCTTATTGGACAAACTATTGATCACCCTGTATAGCCCTCTCCTTTAATATTATGCAGCTGATAAAGCCGACCTGAATAATCTTCTTTTATTAAAGGGACTGAAAACACCCCGGTGTTATGGGATTTCACTGGAGAGCAGGTCTGTAATGACCTTACCCTCAATAATCATCATATATGTGGCAATGTCTAAAGAGCCGTCAATCTGTGTTACTGTAATGAACAAAGACTGAAGGTCCAGTGTAAGAGTCACCGTTTTGGATGCTGCAGCATGTACAAGACTAAATGAAATAAAGCATTTAGCATTAGCTAAATGCTTTATTTCATTTAATTAGGTATATTTCAAACACTGTATGCCTGATCAATTCAATTTCCCCATGAATGCCATGTTTAACCTCCCTAATGAACCATATAATAAACACACACACACACACACACACACACAGACACACACACACACACACACACACACACACACACACACACACACACACACACACACACACACACACACAATATCAGGCACCTACTTTAGCACCCCGTCACCCACAAAAACAAGCAAGCATGTGCCAAAATGAAAGTGCAAGTGAAAAAGAAAAGTTGTTGGCATTTAGTTACCTTTTTGTTCCACTTCTATTTTTAGGCATGAAGGGAAGAGAGAGAAAGAAAAAAGAAAGAACAGATTAGTGATGTGATAACCGGGAAAAGTCTTTATTTTCTAACAGTCACACAACAGTATCAGAAGAGCTTGGGGTTAGTGGAATAAACACACAAAACATTCAATCATAAGCTTTTAGGAAAGAGAAACAAATACTGCGTCACACATGAGCCTGTTGGGAAAAAGACAGATTAATCGGGTCTTAAATTGTACGAGATGTTTTTGGGCATTTTAATTTTTTTTGCAGCGATGGCTGTGGGATGGGGATGTGTAAAACAGATGACTTTCTGTACAGCCATCAAATCATTCAACTTTATGGCCACTTACAAGCAAGCTTATGAGTCCAGGGTACAACTGCGAGAAAAAGAGCACCCAACATGCAAATAGAGTAGCCTACATTTCACACTACACACAGCTGCAGTATTAAACTGATAACCTGTCACCTAAATCATGGAAATTGCCTGTGGTGAAAATAATTAAAATGTGTCCAACGGACACTGAACAAAGCTGTTTACGATAATCCTCTGCTGTAAAAATACAGTAGGCGCTTGTATGTATGTATAAGTATATCATTTAAAAGTGTGCAATACTACACTGTACTATACTGTTTTTGCCGATGGATACGGAGAGAGGATAAATACGTTACTTTCAGCTCAGTTCCCCATAAAAAAAGGCGTACAACGGATCTTGATTTTTTGAGGAGAGTCTTTCTTTTCGGTGCCCTGTCTACAGCGGTACATGGCTTTGCTACAGTGCTGGTACATCTCCCTGCTTCTCCAAACTAGTGATGTGACAGCCGTCATCTTCTGTAGGTGATACACTGACTATGGATGAGTACCTCATACAACCTTACTTCAAAAGAACAAAGCTATCCCTTCAAGGGTGCTGGTATTGACACTGGTAACTTAATGTTCTTTTTTTTTTAAATACACAGAGATAGTGGTGTAACGGCTCATCATCGATACGTGATCCGTACAAAAATGTAGATGGGGAAATTATAACATAATGATGTGTTTGAGAGGGAATTATGACCTGTTTACACTACCTCTAAGCAGCTTATAATAAATCATTGAACCTACTAATGACACAATTTGTTTTTAATCAATAACAATCAATGAATTGTGTTTGTATAAGAAAAAAACACTATAAATGACTATGACAAAGTAAAAGGATAACATTTAGAATTGTTGATGGTTTACACTGACTTCAGAGCAGTTGAAATTATTTTTGGTAGGGTGGCAAAATAAATAGTCTGGAGCCTTGTAGACCAGCTGCTATAATCAAACAAAACAAAAAAGGGATCTGTATCTGCCAATATTGATTATCAATGATTGGCAAGTAGCATCGGCAGCAAAACAAAGTCATCAGTGATCTCTTCAAGTTATATTTGCTCCCTACCCTTATTGTATATAATATGTATATAAGTAGAGCTACGTGAAACCGGAGTCATATTCAATGTATGTGTGACACACATGGCCGATAAAACTAATTATTCTTTCTTTTGGGCTGGTCCGATCCGTGACTGGATCCGAACCGTTAGTTTTATGATCCGTTGCACCACTACTCCGCTGTAATTGCTGCAGGTGGAAGTGGAATGCAAAAGCTGCTCAACAAGTATTCTGAAAGCCTCTTTAAAAACTGCTGTGGCTATAACATCTTTATTTTCAACACACTATATGTATTGCTTCCTCTAGTGGACAAGCTGTTATATGTCAGTCATGGCATTTGGCCGGTCCTGTCCCTTCCCCTCCAGTAATCCCGGTTCTAATAAGAGAGGATTAACCTCCGTTACCAGGGCTTACAAGAGTCCTCTCCTCCAAATGGAGAGTGCCAGTGAGTGTGGTATGGAGGTCAGTGGATAGGGGCGGGTAGGGTAAAGTTTGAAAGATGGGAAGGTTATTAGAGGAGAACAATATTAATGCAAGGCTGTGAGCCAATGAAAAGCAGCAAGTGAAGTGGAGCCGTTTCAGGCGAGGGAAATAATGGGGAGGGGAGAGGCTTTCAACAAGTCGTCTGTGTTGGTCAGATCATAAAATTGTACACTGGTACAGCCCTGCACCTCATCAACAGCAAACACTCCAGCTGTCATAGAAACACAGTAAGTCCACACAGAGCCTGTGCAACAATAGCTCTGGGCTACATCTGAATCACTATTACCGCCAACTCAAATTTGCCAATAACTCGGAACTACACGTGGACCCCATCAATCAAATCAAAGTAAATAGCCGATCGAAGCCTCTTCACCTCCCATGAGCAACGGCCACACAACAGGGGCCACCGGGAGGCCGGAATTTCTGATTGAGCGATAGCTTACAGTGGCGACGGGAGAGGAGGGTAATGATCTATAGAAAAAGGCATTAAGCGGTGGGGATGTGAGAGGTGGTATACAACGCAATTGCCGTGGGAGATGGTGTGAGAAGGGAGTAAAGGATTTGGATGAAATGCCCGACAAGGAAATACGCCACTCCCGGGGCGACGGTACAGAATGCGGCCCGGTCGCTTGACCAGAAAATGCTGCAGCAAGGTCACTCCTCGGATCACTCAAACCAATTTGTTCGTGCCGCGTCCACTCGTGTTTCACTGCAAATACAGTACAGGCAGAGATATACCTGTGGTACTAGCCCTGAACGTTCCCATTTACACTGTCACAGATGCAAGCGAAGCAGCAGGAAAAGCCGAGTGAGACGGAGAATTGATTCATTTGAGAAGCTTCTTTACTCTGCCCCGCCACCCCCATTGTGACCTTAATGCGATTTTGGTCACGGCTGTCATTGAGTCACTAAAAAGCACTTAGCTCTCTGTCATCCTCTCAACCAATCCCTTTCTCGCCAATATCCTTGTATTTCTCTCTGTATCCTCACTGATGTCTGAGAAGAATGAAACTATTAAAAATATGCACACATAAACAAATAAAGGGTCCTTTTGGAGGTAGCGTCACCTCAATGAAAGGGTTACGTCCTCTTCCATCACACAAAGCAGGCCATTGAGTTGGATACATGATGAATGATCCTGTATCTGCACTGTGGTTCCAAAACACTGGACAAAGACTTGTCATGATATTTAAGGACACAGCATTGAATATATAGGTTATACACAGAACACAGCCTTGCATGTCCCGAGGTGTTCCCGATTCTATACAGACTCCGTTTCATAATGGCTAAGGGCAACAACAAGAGCCTTTTACCTGAGGTCTGTACAGGAGAGACCATGTGAAGGCATACAGTAGAACAATTAGAGATACTCCACTGGATTGTGTGATGATTATGTTAATGGTAATCACTCGCCAACACTTAAAACAGTAAATGAGGTAATGAGCTAATTATTTGAAACAAAGAGATGACGAGTATTAAGTGGCCATGCATCAAAGCATCAATGTAAAAGTAGAAATGAGATGGGGCAATTTTGAAAAAAATAAAATAAATAGGCTCCACTAATTTCATGAAAGGACCAGGCTGCACCCAGGTTGTAGTTTAAGGGTGGACAGGCCCTGCAAGCTCTTTTTCATTTCAGCAACTTCAGTTTGGGCTAAATTACTGCTTAAACCTATAAAAAAAAAAGTAATTTCAACAGTCTGATGGGGAGAGAGACAAAGGAAAAAAAAGCTCATCACTCGGTCGTTGCAATGAGCAGGACAGTTAACAAGGGTCTGGCACATTTTCCTAGAGATAAAGAAATGACCAGCTGTAATCACCCTCCCTTGGATGCCAAAGCAAACCGGAAAGAGGACATGTCATCATTGGAAATGAAAGAAGAAAATCCCCTAAATTGTACAGATCAACTTGTCTCGGCATTTAACCAAGTTCTGTTATTGTGCATTAATTATCTAGGATTCATTTGCCAACACCCGGCTTCACAAAATTGCACATGTAAGCACACCTGGAAGTAGCCAAGTGCACACTGTCTTATCTTTTGGCCATTGAGTAGCAGTTGGGGTTAAGTGCAAGGCACTAAGACACCTTAATTATACTCGCTCATCGACTTATCACAATATAGATTTATCTGGAGATTAGTCTAGGGATAGAAAACTGCTGGCCGCACAGATGTAGAAACGGTCAATGCCTATGAATGAATAGGTGATTCAATATTTAAATGATTTATTTAAATTGTTCTTTTATCTTTTTTTTATTATTTTGGGTTTGTGTTTATGACAGTTTTGGAAATCAGATAAGTGTTCAACCAGGCCATAGTTAAAGTGAATGCATTGCTTGGACAGGTGGGGACAATTTTGGCAACAGGTTTGGGCAAAACAATAACTCACTAAACTGTGTGCATGCAGCTTGTAAGAGTCTGGCTGCTGTGTGGCTCACCCTGCCAGGCACATAAAGCGGGGAAAGGCAACATGGCTGATGCTGCAGCTTACCTAATTGGTCAAGCTGTCGTAACCAAATTTTATGAACTGAACAAGAAATCTACCCTTGAAAATAATACTTTTTTGTTTGGTTATAAAAATTCACAAAAACTAAAACAAAGCAAGTTAGCATGTATGTAGATAATATAGGCAGGCAATGTTGAAGCACCCTGCTGTTCAGCCATACCCTATATAAGTCAATTATATTACCACTGTATAATGCAGTCCATACAGTATTTGCTCAGATAATGAATAATTTCAAATATAATTTGCTCCTGAGAAGTTGCTCTGCATACGTATTGTAGTCTACTCTATGCTTAAGACACACGCTGAGCTGCTAACAATGGGGACCCTGAGCGACTGAGAGCCCCGACCCCATCATGTGAGCTGTATGGATTTCCATTTGAATAATTAACGCTTCCCAATTTCACACTAATGGTTGAGAGGTATCAGAATGGTATCATTAGCCGCTAATAGAGATTCATGGTGGAATGGCTGCAATATTTTTTGCAATTTTTCCCCCCCCTCTTTTTTCTATTCCCTCTCTCTCAACTAAGGAGATGCAGAGTGCAAACCCCTTAACTCCATCCCATCAGCTATTTAATTAATGACACAAATTACGAGGCCTTGAATAGCATGTGCCTAAGGAAGGGGGAGGACACGCAGGCTAGCATCTCTCTTTCTCTGGATTCTCTCTTCATCTCCCTCATTTTTTTCCCCTATCATTTCCCTCGGTTGGTCATGAGTCTCCCACACCATCATTACAGGTTTCATTTCTCAACACCCCTCTTTTTCTTTCAACTACTTGTCTGCTCTCTTTGTGCCCCTTTCTCGTAGCTATTCAATCTCCTCCCTAGTGTCTCCCTTCGGTCTCCATCGCTTTCTCTCTCCCTCCTACTGGGAAGCTGCAACGCTATCTTATAACCTTGACGATGCAGGATGTCGCGTGTGTGTGTGTGTGTGTGTGTGTGTGTGTGTGTGTGTGTGCGTGTGCGTGCTTGTACGTCGGTTTGTGTGCATACGTGTGTTTGTCTCTCTTTGAGGGACAGGTGCAAGGACTTGGCACTCATCCAACCTGCTACCCACGCGGGAAAGAACAACAGAGGGAAGCGCAGCCGAGGCAAAACAAAATGAAATACAGTTTTTGTGGAACATGGCGGCAATCAGAGCAGAAATAACCTAATAGCACCTCCTGAAATATTTCTTGATTTTCATGGACCTTGAAATTATGGAACAGAACAGAGGAATGGGGGAGGATTGTGGAAAATAAAGGAAAGAGGATGTTTTAGCCTGGTGTGTGGCTGGACATGGTGGAACATCAGTGAACAAAGAAAAAAAGAAAAAGACAAGGAAATGCAAAAAGAGCTTTGATTAGTATGGCGATCATTAAAAGGAGAGACCCCCCGAAGAGACCAGTCTCTAATTAGTGCTATATCCTCGACACTTGGCATGTGTGCCTAAGTGTGCGTATGTGTGTGTGTGTGTTGGCAGTTGAAGGAAACACAGATAAAAGCTATGCTTGTGTTTTATAAATGTAAGTGTTTATGAACATTTCTAGAAGCTAGAATATGTTGGATTGTACATTCTTGTCTGTCCATGAAAAAGCATGGGATGATGCTGGATGTACGTTGTATTGAGCGAGAGGGCAGCCGGTGCAAAACAAAAGCCTGATAGATTGCACCATCTTATTCAGCTATTAGCAGTGGAAAACAGTTTCCGCATGTCCAGATTCACCCCTTTCACACGACCATTTATCCACATTGGTAATCACAGCTTCCCTGTGCAATTATCTCGCCTCTCAACTGGGAAAATAGTTAATTTGTATTTCTGTAGGATGTTTGTTAATCCAGCCCCAAAACTGCCATTTTTCAATCGATTTTAACGTACCACACTTTTAATATGAAGATGTAAACATCATGGAGTAGATATACTGTGTGTTATTCATTACTATATATTACATTTTCCATGTGGTAATAGTATTGTTACTTTTTATATGAACAGAATAATAGGAAAATATTGTGTTATCTTTTATCAATTTATGTTGTCTAAATTAACTTTTTGGATTAAGACTAAAATAAAAATGTCCTATAAACTGCAATAAAAACATATTTAGTTACATATATATTGTAACCTATATTACGTCTCTAGCTAATGCCTCCTCATCAAGGAACACACAGATGTCTTGTCCTGCACCACAGTGGAAAACTGCACTGCTAATGTCAGCTTGCAGGCTAGATAGTAAATTAACTAGTCAGGTGTAACAAGCATAATAAACTGCCTTAATAATTGAAAACGGCCAGTTTAGATGTTGATCCCTTTTCCTTAATATCACTTCTGACAAAATCCTGTCTGTCATTGGCTTGTAGGCTACAGTTGTATACGGCCTTTCCGCATCCCTGCAGCAAATGAGCCTGGTAGCTAAACTGTCAATCAAGCAAAAACACTAACACACCCCTCAGAGGCTTGAGAGAAAGGAGCATTTCTTATATATATATATATATATATATATATATATATATATATATATATATATATATATATATATACATATATTTCTTATATATACACATATATATATATATATATATATATATATATATATTTCTTATACATATACATATATATATATATATACACACACACATATATATATATATATATATATATATATATATATACATATATATATGTATATATATATATATACATATATATATATGTATATATATATATATATATATATATAAATATATATATATATATTTGTTCTCCTTTCTTTCAATAATCAAAGCAAAAAAAAAAAAACTGAAAAAAAAACAAACAAAAAATGGGTTTACAATATTTCTGACTGCAAAAAAAAAGAGATAAATCATTGTGATTTCAGTTGGACTATAACATGTAAAGACAGGGTGTTTCTGCAAAGCACAGATTAAAACCAATGTGCTGTGACAAGATCAATCTCTGCAAACTCAGGCCACGACACCAGCGTGAATTCAGTATGTGAAATATATGACAGAAAGTCATCGTCGTCAGAGCTTGCTGTGTGGGTTGGGGAGTGGTCAGCTGTCACTGAGTGATGTGATGGCATTACAGGCCCCCTTCACACATGGGAAGAAGTGGAGCTGGTCGCTCAGGTGGGGAGAAGAAAAAAGCTGTCTGAACAAGAAGGCTAATGCTCACTGGCATTTCGTCAGGGAGTGAGGAGGGTGTGGCTGTGTGATGTATCTGCTGTCACGGAGTTGCCTCCCACCCTAGACCTGATGAACGTGGTTTGGAGAGCTCAAGGGCAAAAAGCCACTGAACTTCCATACAATCTGCTTAGTAGATTTACCGATAACATCAAACGAAGTGATCTACTCTTGAAGAAGCTTAAAATTGCTGCAAGATTATCCAAGGCAAAGAGAACTGCCTGGATGCTTGGAAGACTGCTGATGGTGTTTGAATACTGAGTGGCTATCAAAGCCGAGCTACAATTGAACAACAGATTAGATGCAATTCCTATTAATAACCTAAAATCCTGACGTGTGGAGACACTAAAACAATGGGTGACCGTGACGAGACACATAACCAATCGCATGGTCCACACTACAGCCAGGAAGTCCCATCCTGGTCACCCAGGTGGTGTTTACCTTGGGTGTGACCACTACATAATGGACTCTGTAATCACACCACAATCTGCCCAAGCTGCATTGTACGTGATAGCCATGTGCAGAGCATCAATTTCATGGTTTCACCTGCCAACACAGAAGGACAGAGATTGGTAGCAGGTGCCGAGTAGAACATGCCAAAACAATCTACTCCATTATTCAGTGAGCCCCCCCTCTGTACTTGTTAGGTGTGTTATTATTAGCTAAATGAATTAAAAAACAATTAGGTAAGTTGGAAATTAAAGAACTGGCCAAATTACATGGCAAGTTTCTATGAAGTGTGAGCTCAGGATTATTCCGCTTCGTTCAAATCAGAGAACTGATTGCATGATTATATGTCCTGGCTTAGCTTCCAGTGTGTGAGCCATATCTGACAGGGCTGAGCTGGATCCCACTGTGTGAGACAGGATTTTACATTGTCCTTATTAGCTACAAACAGTGGGGGGAACTAGTGGCTTACGCATAGCAACAGACTGCCAGCGGGTTTTCTGCCTTTGTTCTCCCGCAGTCGTCTTGTCTGGGTCTTTCACTTTCCCTCCACGTCATCTACCATGCATACTGAAGTGTCAATTTTGAAAAGTGAACTGATCAAAAGCGTTTCCCTGAAAGGATGTGTCATTATCCAGGACCTAATGTTTTGGGGACGAGGGGTTTGACCGCTTGCCTGGACCAAATAGATCAGTCAATATGCCATGAAACTACAATGAAAGGTACATCTCACTACTGTACTACAGGAAGATGGCTGATGCTCAGGAGAAGGACAAGAAAGGTAATCTGTCAACAACAGAACAAGTCTTTTAGCGACAAAGCAGGTCTGAATGCGTTTCTTAGTGTTTGAGGGGCCGCAGAGGGGATGTAAGTGCTTCATTACTGCTGATGAAGAACACTGAGTAAGTAGGAGGGAGACACAGTTGTGTTGACCTCTTACGAGCTCGACCTCTGGGAGGAGCTACACGGAGAGAAAGATGGAGAAAGCGAGTGAGAAAGGTTTAATAAGGCACTAAGAGAATAGAGACATTCATCTCTCCACTGAACCGTGGAGAGTCAAGGTGAGGGGGCGGGGCAGAGGCAGATGTTCACCATTGGTGCAAAGTCATGTTTATGAGTCATCATGAAGGGTCAGCACATCACTTCTGCCTGAGGGTAGCCTTACTAATCTGTAAAGTGCATGGGGGAGCATGCAGAAACTGCACGAGTACAACAAAGACAGAGACCTCTGGCAGATGAAGAATGAGTTTACAGGATGTAGGTCAAATTATTTTCAGTTGCATGTATTTAGTCATTTGTTTTTTATCCAGTATTGTTTATCAATATATTTCTTTATTGGTTAGCCTTTCTATTAGTGCCATTTGCCCTCTTCATTGTTCAATGTGATGCCATTTCCTCACACACAGCTTATATTAAATACATATTCAGTTCAAATGAAAGCATGATGGAATGCCTAGTGCTCCGACACTCTCACAGCACAGGCAAACATCGGCACTCTTGTAATGGGAATTCTTTTCTATCTTTTTTTTTACAAGTGATGGAGCAGATCAAATCGCAAATTAATAAAATCAATATTGTATCCGCAGCATGTGTCCATCGATTTAGCACACTCCTCTGCCATTATTAACGGTGGATCTGATTGTACAATCTTGCTGGCTTATAAAGATACGGAGAAGAGAGCGGTAATTTACCCTAAAAGAAAAGAAGCTCCACAAGTAGAATACAGATAAAAGCCGTCAGTGAAGGTGCTCAAGAAGAGAGGAGGGGCAGTTGAGGGAACTGAGGGAACAAATAAAGAAGATGTAGGAGGGGGGGCGCAAAGCAGTGCACTTAAAGGGCAAACTGTAAGCGAGACTGAGGGAGGCTTGGAAGAAAAAGAGTATTAGGGCAGAGAGGGAGAGCCAGAGTCAGAGGAATATAGAGTCAAAACTCCACCACTGATGGAGAGTTGGAGACATGGGCGGCTGCTTCCCTTATTAGACACTCAAATCCGTCAGTCTGTCTCAGGAACTTGGTAAAGAGACTTGTGTTAAAAGGCCATCCACAATTGAGCCATCATGTCTCAAACTATACTACTTTGACAATGTAAACACCTAATTATTCCTTGAATTTCAATTGTTTGAGATTTCCGCCTGATGCAGCCATTGACCTAGAGGTTTATGATTTAAAACAGGCAGCACCAATTTTATCTAAATGCGGCCAAAAGGATTGCCTCATTTGGGAGGCAGAAAGGGAGCGCGTCCGCTGGGCTGTCACAGATGAATTGCATTCACAAGCTGCAATAAAATATGTTTCAAAATCCGTCTCCAGTGACTGTTTGTGATTACACTTTGCTGTCCTGCTCAATATACAAATAAACGCCTACATGACTTCTGCATTGCCAGCATATTTTGTTATCCTTCAATGGTCCTGGACACAATCCATAGTTACACCAGACAAGGTGCCCGCCGTTTCCCTCCCTGGTGCTCCCCTAACAGTGTTACAACATAGCTGCCAGAAGCAGTTTGGGCAGACATTTCCATGTTTCAACTTAGCTTTTGTTAAGGAAGTTGAGTAAATTAGTAAAAAAAGTGGAAGGTGGGTAGTTGAGTCAGACAACTGAATGTGAATGCCATGGTTCTCATGGGTGTCATGCCATTTCTATTTGAGAGGATAGCAGAAACAATGTGTCACATGGTTCGAAGGGTGGCATTACCAATGAATGCAAGCTTTTTTACATGCTGTCATAATGTGTGACTATGTCCAGAATATTATTGATGCAGTTTACGTCCATGTCTGGCCAAAATGTAATTACCTAATAATGTTACCCTATTAGCCATTAGTGCAAAATTGTTAAAATTAGCATACAAATCCTTAATGTAATCCTTGACCTGAGACCACCAAAACAAAAGGTCCAGTTAGACTTTTGTGCAAAAATCTAAGAACTTCCCTCAATAATATCATTGCATTCACAAGAATGGGATGGACATGAGGTCACAGTGACTTTGACCTTGGGCTTCCAAAATCGAATCAGTTCATCTTCGAGTCTAGGTGGAAGCTTACGCCAATTTTGAAGAAATTCCCTCCAGGCATTCCTGAGGTTTCACATTCACAAGGATGGGACGCACACACACCCTCTGCCTTTGAATATTGACAGGAACTCAGAGTTGCACAAAAACTAGACAGTTGATTACATTTTCTGTTTCTCTCCATTGCAGCTTTAGTTGGGTCAGTGTTGTACAAGGACACCTCGGAAAGACACTGACACTGGGTGGCTGGGAAAGAGAAATGTGCATATTGAAAACAGTTGGTTATAAAAGAGCCATCTGCCAGCTCTTAACCATAGGTAAAAATGTTGTATACTTCAAAACATGAAAGCTCTCATCAGGTGGACTAGTGAGGGAGCCATGTAAGAACCTCAAATGTTAAAAAGATGGTTTGGATTAAAATTTACACCCAACTACACCGGGAAATATCTGTGACCAAATATTTAAATATCAGTACTTTATACAGCAAGGCAAACAATATGTCAGGATTCTGGCAGGCATAATTACTGTGGCTTTGGTGTTCCATTTCAAAGGTCATAACACAATACCGAAGGTCACATGGCAATGTCCATACCACTTCCTCTGGCCTCACCTGGATTTCCTCTCTGTGGGTTCATCCTGTCAGCCCATGCTGATTCCTCTCTTCCCTACCCAAATGTTTCCACTCAAATTACATAGAGCTCGACAGGGTTCTTTTACCTGCTGCCCTAATTAAATCTGTTTTACTTACTCCTTTCAGAGATTCTTCACTAGTCTGAACATTAACTAGCGTCCACTGAGCTGAACTGAACTAAAAACAACAAGAACGTTTCATTTGGATGAAAGTCATCCGGCCTTTATTGGTGCTGTGCTAACAGAGACATGACATGATGATTCCTCAAAGATATTAAAGCACCGTAACTGGGGGAGCTGATGGCACTGACAAGCACCATCTGAAAAAGAAATGTAGCTCACGCTTCCCTCGACTGACTACATTAGCAGTTATTTCTTCTTTTTAGCATGTTGTTGACAACATAATTCCCACACAGCCGTATGATTTTGGGTAACAATTTTCCATCGGTCTCAAATAAGTTGCCTGTTGTATCACTTTTAAACTCCATCTGCAGTGTATACCTCGGATCCGCTTATTTTAGCATCAATAAATTACACAACCAATACCCCACAGAGGATGATGTTTGTAAATAAAGTTACTGTAAGCGGGCAAGCTGTTGACATAATTGATAGCATGCAAGATGAAGAAAGTGTTAATCTCCTGTCAGTTAGAAGAAAGACACAGTATCGCATCAATGACTAAATAATCCTCCACACGGCTATACTGTATCATTTTTCACATGTAAACAACACTGTCAATAATATTCACTGCACTCAAAGACGGTGTTATGCTTTTTGGATTACAGGGCTCCTGATTTGTCTTCAAATCCACGACTGCATCTTAATCTGTTTCGCTGGACAGGATGACACATTCGAGATAACTTTGAACATTTTGGCCATTACTCTCGTGCATGTTGATATGGTTGTTGATGAGCTATTGTTGTTGAGGAAGTGAGCATGGCTAAGAGCATGAGGAGGTGCTTTAGAGTGTGAGATAATTAAGGAATACATACTGTAGGGTACACATTCATATTGGACCTCCAGATATTTGTAGGTTCCTGGGCAAGGGTCAGGAAATACATCTGGTCCCGCCACAACAGCACACTGGGTCCGGTTATTACATCTGAAAACAGAGAAAAGAGCAATAATAGCAACATCTTAATAGCAGGCAATTGAGGATTGGCAACAATACACAGTAGCACATTAGTCCGATGTTTGGTGTGTGGTAAATGGAGTCCAATTCTGTTGCGGAGATTATGACCATTATGAAAAGAAATTATTTCTCCAGTCTTTTGGACAAATAGATAGTAACTACGTAGGTTTTTTAATACTGTATTTGGACACTGTAAACGTGCACATAACGGTTCACTTTCATTTTCAAAACGTAGGTTTACAACCAAGTAGTTTTCAGGTTCACTTGTGTGACAAAACTACTTCGTTAAATTGCTTAGGTATCACTTTAAGACAGAAACTGTTAAATGGGGGATTAAATTTAAGGCAATGTTAAAACCTTTGAGAGTAGACACTTTAGTTAAAAGGATACAAAAAAGATTAAAGATTAAGTACTGTTAGGTATTCTGTATTGGAAAATTGGAATTTAACATAAGATGGGTTAAGATGATGTATTGCATTTCAGTAATTTGCAGTGTTTTATTATGTATCTTGTATTTAAGAACATCTGTATTTTTCTTGTAAACCCGTTCTCATATAAAAGTGCATTTTGTTTCAGTTGTCTTGAAAGGTCGACCGTAATGCTGCTTTGGATATATTATATGCATGGGGACACATGACTGACTGATGGACTAGAGATCTCAGATACCACCCTGATTGAGGCAAAGTAATTGAACACATTAAGGGAGTAAAGACAGGTGTATTGGGACAGAGTTGTGTGACATTTAAAGAGGATAGCGTTCATCCTTTGTAGGTTCAGGAGACAATCTCATGGGTAAATTCATCTTTCTGTTGAGGGATATAGTTGGAAGTCATGGACCTGCAACCAGGTTTTAAACCATGAACAGGTCACATTGTTATTACTGCATGATGGATGGTAGTGGTGCAAGTGGAGAGGAGGGGGGAAGACACAATCCTGTGTGTGCGATATCAGCCTCGACATGAAATGCAGGTCTTCATTAAAAAACACAATTATGGTGCTGGTGGTGTTCTCATGTGACATTTTGTTTTGGTCAGTCATCAATCAAAGCCCCACTTCATATGCACAGAGGGCCTTTCGCCAAACATGATAGCAACACTTATCTCGGAACATTAACTCTTAAACGTTCTGACAAGTATTGATCTGTCGCTGCTCTGCATCTGTTTGCAAAATGAAAACAACGGTTATGAAGGTCTGTCCAGTCTGTGATCGAGCTCCCATTGTGTCTGTGATCTTCATGAGGCCAGCTGCTGCGAGCTAGAGAATATACAGGATCGCCGTCCATCCATACTCATTTACGGACTACCATTACCTAGCCATATATAAAAGGTTTTTATTCCCCAGCAAGGCCCGTTCGCTGTATAAGTCTTACGAAGGTCAAGACAGGGTCTGACACAATGATTCATACGCCACAATTAAAGGATTCTCTACACCTTAATTAACATTGATTGGCTGTCGACTAATCAATCGAACCAGTGAGGGACAAGCAAAAAGGGGCCCATCTCATTTCAAGCCAGCCCAGTAATAAGATATGGTCTGCAGAGTCTCGTCCACGTAAACTTTATGGGTTCATGAACCCCCATCACCCTCTGCCACTCACTCCAGTCAGCTGTCTGCAGCCGAACCCTCCCTATGAAGAGTTAATTCCAAGGCAGTAAATGGCAGTCAAATAAATAAGGGGTCAAGCTTATAAAGCTGAGAAACAATTATTGAGGCAGCCTTCTACACCCTTCATTCTTACTACCAGTTTCAGTTTATTCTAGACACACACACACACACACACACACACACACACACGGGCATTGTTGTTGGCTTATTTTGTGGAAGGACAACATGATATAATATATATGTACTTTTTTCAATTCAACATTGCTGCCCCAGAAGTTAAGCTATCTGAAATGTAATCATAATTTGTAATAACTTCCTGATGAGGGATTAAACATAATGTGTATTTAACATGGATTGCAAACTTAATCCCAGCCTTAATATCCATCTTGACCCATATTCGAAATCCCTGTGCTGTGCATTTTTACCTCTGCACACACAGCCACAAATATCTTCTGATCTGATTTCCGTTAGTGTCCTGAAGTACCCGCATCTTACAGGGGAATAAAATATGGTGGAGAAATAATCACAATTAAATGTATCAAGTGCAAATCAATGGCAGAGTAGGAGGGGGATCAATAGCGGGAGAAGCAGCCCACACCACGTGCCACAATGACTTCACAATTACCAATTAGAGGGATAATCAGGATCTCATCAGACCCTTGGCTCTGATGGAGCCCTTTGAACTAGCCGGGGGAGAGAGAGAAATGGATCCACTCTGAGTGATGTATTCAAATATGGGAATGCAGGGTGTACACAGTATAGGTATAGGAGGGAGAACACAGCAGGTGATTAAAAGCGTCAGCAGGCTAAATGCTGCAATTGGCGTCATGCTGGAAGCTCGAGTTCCACTGGTACAAACAAAAGGAGGACATTTATCATTTGAAGCTAGGACTGTCACGATATCAGATTTCCACCACACATTTATCATGGCCAAAACAATTCACAATAACAATATTATTGCAAAATCTGTTAAAATGTAATGTTAAACATTTAAAAAAAACTATACTACCAGTAAAATTAAGTTTTAGTTTACTGTACATTTGCGTGTGTGTATCATATAAATAGATCAATCATATCAATGTTGTCATGTTTAGGAATATTTCAGATCATTTGTTGTGGGGTTATATTTATCCATAGTCAGTATATTACCTACAGTTGATGGCAAGCGACCATTTTGGAGAAACAAACAGTTCCAATGCAGTACAAGTACATATAAACTAATATTGATTTCTTTTGTATGTGGCTAAAATGTTTTGCTGCTGCCCCCGTTCACAGCAGTATATTCAGTATATTGCTTTGCTCCTGCGCTGGTACTCCTCTCTGTATCTTCTAACTATTACTGTCACACAATATCAGTATTACGTTTTTTAAATAGCACGGCTATTGTCAACATCAGTATATACCAACAACACCTATTTGAAATAATAATACAACAATTCTAAGTGTTATTATTAAAAGGTAAAGGATAACATATGTGTGTGTGTGTGTGTGTGTGTGTGTGTGTGTGCTATATATATATATATATATATATATATATATATATATATATATATATATATATATATATATATATATATATATATCTCAGAACTAAGATTCTAAAATAGGACACATAACTCGCTTTTCCAATTTGGCCACAAACCACCGCCCCTTTTTTTCTCCCCGCATTTTCACTTTTCCTCCCTCATAGCTTTTTCCTCTTGTTCCATCATCTGCTGTTTGTTATAACTGGCAGATTAGAGCTCAGACTGCCAGCTGACAAGGGGAGATGTGGCACAAAGCACAAGAGCCCTAAGTAAGCACAAACTGTAATGACTATAATCGCGGACTGATCCTGCTGCTGCCTCTGATGTAAGTGGGTTGAGTCCCCTCAGTCTATTGACCACTGACAGGAGAAAACATTAATACATGAATGGGTGAATAATTTAATCAATGAAAAGAAAGAACAAAAAAGGAAAAATAAGGATCAGTTAGTAGTTTAGGACAGAGAAGGTGCAGCTGCTGTCAAAGTTAGACCGATTTGTCCTTCTTTGAGAGTAATAAAAGAAGAATTGGTGAGCACCACTGTTCCCTTTCAGAACTTGAGTGATTTATATCAGGAGGGAAATACCAACCAAGTGGAAGGACAGAAAGGTTTGCCAGCTTTTAAAAGTTCAGGAGGAAAAAAAATCGCAATGCTGAATCTGCTTCCAATACGGCAAATTGCTTTGAGTGATTTTCCATAGAATTCACATCAAAGAAATTTGGAGTAAGTCACATAAGAACGGAGACGGTTCAGCTCGCTTACTTCATTGAGGGTACGCCTCTCTGTGGAGCTCCCCCACAGTTCCTATGTGTTTGATGAAACAGTCCCTGTCAGGGAGCACAAACTCTCCATTTGCTTTCAGTTAAAAAGAGCAAACAGAGCCAAAGTGCCCCTCCTCCAAGAAATTAACACAGACACACACACACAAACACACACAGGTATTAGTTCCCGTGGTTTGAAGAGAAAAATATGCACAAGGTGCTTAAGGGACTTGGAGAGAATCTGTATGTGTGTGTGCGCAAAGACAAAGTGTATGTTGGTATTGTTTGCTCAGTGTGTACACTGCAGTGTGTGTGTCAGGCTGTGTATACACGTGTGAGAGTTTGTATTTGTAAGAAAAGGGAGGGAGGGGAGCGGGGAACAAAGTGACGGACGGGTCAATATCCCCATCCCTCTACTGGGACCCATTACGCTTTAGTGATGGTCTTCGCCACCCACGGTCGACTTCATTCATTATCTTTCCTTGCTGCACGCCACAGCATCCATCTTTTCTCATTCAGTCTGTCTCCTGGCGCTACACAGAAAAAAACAATGAAAACCTCAAGAAAATGTTACAAGGAGAAGGGGAGCAATGGCCTTGAGCACTGTGTATTTAGCTCTGGAGTAAAACCAGGAAGTATTTAAAGTCCACTGTTGAGTGTTGTTTAGTGTGGCTCTTTTCCGACGGAGGAATTATCAGTCCCTATGGAAGCCTATTGTTCACAGAGACTTGCTAAGGAGCATATGTATCAAGCGTTCTGTTGTGGAGCTGCAATGGAGGAATATATTCTTTATATCTTTTAATTATTTGGAGTTACTTCAAAGAGTTTCTTATAGGTGCACACATGTTTGTATCGGACCGTGTTTTGTAGAGTCCTTTCTTGACAGACCATCTATATTCCCTGTTCGTACTGGCAGCTCCATACATCACATCGTATACATACTGTGTGGCTGGCTACTGACCAGCTCCATCATAGCAGACATGGGCCAAAAGGTTGAGGGTGACTTAAAAGTACACTATATTCCAAAGTTTTCTTTCACTTAAACTTAAGACTATCCTTTCTGGAACAAACATCTCTAAAGTAAAAGAAACATAAGCTTTTAAACCATTACTATTATTACTAATAGTAATATTACTATTCTAAAAGATGCAATTTCCTTTCCCAAAACACTTGCTGAACACAGATTAAAAAGCAGAAGAGGAAGATGGGGAATGAAATGTATACAACATAAACAAAATGGCCCAGTGTGGCGTGCTGAAGGGGCTCACTGTCCTTGAGTATTTAGGTTCACATAGCGCCGCACTAACGTGGGTGAACATCTGCTCGCAAACACATGCATGCACCTACATGTTCCAGCGGATGATTGATCAATGTAAATAGTCACAGCTTGCTACTTGGTGGCATTAGCAACCTGCTACGAAACCACGGGAAAAACATCAAGCTGTCACGCTGTCTTTATAAACACTATGGGTGACAAAACATCAGCCATATTCCTCTTTTATAGGATTAACTATGTGGAACTAAGCAGAAATGAATGAAGTGCCAAGTGAGTGTTCAGTATAGAGGAGATGGAGTGTTTATGTGCATGAGCTATATGAATGACCTTTATCAGGCTCCATTAGGTATGGAATAAGAGTTTCATTAGGGATGGTCAAACAAAGGTCAAGATTGATCATCTCTCACAAACTACTGCTACTGCTTACAGAAATAATATATATATATATATATATATATATATATATATATATATATATATATATATATATATATATATATATATATATAGAGAGAGAGAGAGAGAGAGAGGGGAGCATTCAAGCGTCTTCTTTTTTTCATCCTGACAAACATAATCCTTTTTAGCCATTCACACAGATTAGTTTCATAATATTTTTTTTACATCACACAGTTTTGCCTCTCCCTAATATTGTATTTGGTGGATAAGCTGCATTTTGTCCCAATGCAACAAGCTGTGAAAAACATAGTGGCACTAGCCTTCAACGAGAATCCAGACACAATGCGAGAACATATTCAGACTTTATGGATGTGGGCGATGTATGGATTCATCTATGAGGTCCTTTGCTTGGCCATAGTCCAAGAGCCTGAAGTGAAGCGCGCGCTCAGCTTGATTAACACATGCTTTTCCTGTTCCGCCGTGTGTTTGGACGAGTGGGCTCTTTCACGAAGGTGATGACTAAAATTATATTCTGGAACTGAGAAGAGAGACTGGGCTTGTTTATGGCTGATGATGATGAATGAGACACAAACAACGGTCAAAAGAATTTCCATCTCCGATTTGTCATATTTGTACCTTTCCCCACTTACTGAAGTCCAAACCAGAATGCAATCCTGCATTGTGTTTTTTTTCTTCAGTTTATGTACTTTATATTACCACTTAGTTTTGGAGAAGAAATGTATCCAGGTTATTTTTACCACATTTGAGCTTGTGTGACTGTATTCATTAATATGTATTCAACACCAATGTCAACTATATGGAAACATTCTGTTTGGCAAAGATTAATCTCCACAGCAGCGGTTACGGCAAGTTCAAGTTGTCCTTCAGCAAAATCTAGGGCCTGAATGGAGCACGGCAGTACAACCCAGACTTCGGTTTCTTTACATGTTGGTATTTATATGTTGTGTAATTAAAAAAATTGTGAATACCCATTCACTAAATGTCCTTTCCTTTGCTGATTTTATATGAAAACATGAAACAAACATGAAACAATAATTAACTGACTAGAAAAACATTAAAAGTCTAAAAGATAATGTATTTTTGGCAAAAGGAAAGGGAAAACTAAGACCCAGGTGCACATAATTGTGGAGTTGAGTTCAGGCCAGACAGAGGTTATAACCTCAGGAAACGCACCCCTCCCATGATGAGCATTGCAGACGGGACACTGTTCTCCAAACCATAGGATTTGTCACAAGAGCAGAGACATGTTTACTGACACCACAAGGGCTGATCAGCTGTGGTAAACATTTCCTAAACAGGCATTTTGGAAGATATGCGCAGACTTAAATCAAAAGAAGTGCAACTGAAGTTACTCAATACAACTTGCTGGGCTTGGGAATTTAGCAGATTACTAACACAGATTTTGACCCATTTCATTCGATTGTCTTTAAGGAATGTCTCCTAAGATATTTCATATATTTCTATTTGCTCTACTTTGTGGCACCAAAGCCTGCAACAGAATCTGAAATAAGTCTCAGAAATGTGAATACTACACTGAGTAAGTTTGAATGGTTAAAAGAATGATTGACCTTTGAGCTCTTCAGTACATGTTTACTTCACCTTGAGCCCCAACAGCTTGCTCCAAACACTTCACTCGTGCAAGTGGAGAGCAAAAACTATTTTTGCAGCGGAGTCAATGTGCAGAGAAGAAATCAAGCTCTTTGTGTCGAGTGTAAGGATTAATCATTGATTGTGACCAACGTGAACTACGCAAAAAAAAATCTTTCAATATGGAACTTTGAAATGATATGCATCTTGACAGCTTGTCAGCAGGATAATATCAGCTTTGTGTTTTATTGTGTTTTTTAGGAATAAATGTTAAAAATACAGCTTTAGCCTTGGGACACATCAAACTCAATGCAATTTCTTAGAAATAATTTTGAATAAGACACCTCCTCTTGTTATTTTGAAGCAGAAGTAACCCTGCTGCAAACGGATCAAACTTGCTCAGCTAGCCTCTTTGAAATTAATCCATCTATTTTGGTGCCACAACAGGTATTAGGTGATGCAATTTCTCTCTCCACCTGAAAGGTCAATCCGTGTTTCCGCACATGCTGTAGACATCTATCTGGCTGTGCACACCGAAATTCCATTAAAGTATGAATTTGGCACATGCTGGAGAGTGCTGTGGGAGTTAGACGTTTCCAAAGTAAATCCAGTGGAACTGCTTTTACAAGGGAAGTGCAGTTACAGTTTATACTGCACATGCTTTGTTTAAAATCATACAATCAAAGTTTGGTCTTGTATGATAATTCATTTAGATGAGTTTGAGAGTTGTATTTTTGCAGTTCAATATTATTATTTCACACACTGGCAATATACAAGCATTCTTTTGAACACTATAGAGTGTGTGTTGAATGAATTGTCCTTGACATCAATGCAAGACCTTTTTCATAAATGCATTCACATGTAAAGCTTATCTTTGCTTTCAAGGCAGCAAGTGGTCTTATGAAGCATAGACACAAGTGCGAGTTCTAGCTCTAAAGGGCAAAGAAACTCAGCAGAATAATCCTACGACAGTTCCTCAGATGTCAGGAGATACACACATCTTGGAAATACCGCAGCTCAAAAAACAATGTTGTATTTAAATCAGAATACTGATTCCAAGTTCTTCATATAGTTAAAATCAATAACAATAACAATAAATAATGCATCATGTCTTTGTTCTATTCTGTGAATCCACCATTAATGTTTATTGAAATTATACATTTAGATACAGATGTTCATAATCGTCATCGCTAATTTTAAACTGTGCCCTAAATTAGATAAATGGTAAGCGCTAAGGGTAAACAGAGTTGTGTGTAAATCATGTCATACATGCAGAGATGTATGAATTATATGATGCAGTAGATATGACGGTGGATAATTAAAAAGCCAGCACAAGCACTCAATATATCCCGACTGCTCTCATTTAAAACAAAGGCAACGGGGATTTCTGACAACTCAACGTACAATTTGTAACAGTTCATAAGATACAATATCATTTCCCATGGGGTAGCCGTTTCCCTCAGATATGATCAGTAAGCAACATGTCAATCGTCTTTCGGGCTTGTACATTGCATTGATGGCGTTGCTGAGAGCAAAAAAACCTCAGCACAGTTCTGAACCTAGAAACTAATACAGGAATGAAAGTAATTGGCATGAATAAAGTCATGAGAAGCAGTGGGCATATTATTATGAGACGTTATGACTAAGGTATTTTGACTTTCTTCAGGACCATAATTAAGACCGGTTTTGAAAGCTGTTGCTATGAAGAATAGGCATTGATTGGAAAAGCACTTTCACTCCTACTCCATTTGCAGGCATCCAAACCATGAAGCTAACCTGCTGACACGATATTCGTTACACAAGCCTAAAAAAATACATAAATAAATATCAGCGCCTGATTTAAAAATCGGACAAACACTGGAAGCGTCTAATCTCCTGGTATGTGTATGTAAATCCTAACACCCACAGGGTCTCTCCAGGTGCCTGTAAGGAGCCAGAAGGGAGGATTGAAATGTGCAATAACTTCACGAATCGATTTGTTTGGTGGGTGAGGCTTATTCACTGGGGCCTGCCCGTCTAATGATTTACGATTTCCAGGATGAATTTTTCTATTCTTGCTAACAAATGATGCTGCTCCCCATCGTCCTGGTGACGTTTGATTTATCTCCCAGCGAAGGCCCTTGGGACTTTCAGCCTCGAGGCCCATTTTGAGCTAAGCCTCATTCCAGGAGGGGACGTGTAAAAGTGGGGTCATAGTATCTTTTATAACCGCGTCATATGAATATTAATGAACATATTGAAGAAAAACTATAATTTGATGTGCTAGGAGTGAAGTAATATTTCTGACGTGTGTACTGTGTGCTCACGTGTGCGTCAGTGGCTAAATTGGAAGCTGTGAGTATGAGCACTTGTATCTCTGCAGGCAGGCTTGCGCGCACCCAAACGTGCGCATGCACACCAAATATACTCTTTCTACATCATAAAGCATAAAGGAATCCATCCTGAAATATTCCAGTGACAGGCCCCATCGAATTGCTGACCAGGGTTAGCCTTTTGAACCATCCCTGCTGCGATTCTGAGCCCATCTCAAGAGCCTCTCTGCAAGCGTCAGATTCTTCGGCCAGCTCCCCAGTGGTGCCGCTGCTGTGCTGGCCTTCAGACTGACGGATGGGGAATAGGAAAAGAAAGGCAGAAATGCCACTGCTTTGACTTTTTAAGGCATCAAGTCCTGTTTGCTCCGCACAAAGAGCGGCATCTGCTGCTGGTTCGAGTCAAAGAAGTTCTTTGGGGAGCTTATGTGGCTGTGCAGCGGCAACAAAGAGATTCTAATCCTTTCCTTGGACCATTATTCAATCTCTATTTTGAGAAAATGGAGGAAATTCTGAGGTTTGTCTGAACAAAGAATACAAAACTATTCACACCAACACTCAAACAGAAATAATCTACACACAAATCAATATGCATACTGTAACACTGATCCCCACCGCCATCTCGTTTTCCCTCTCACTTTCCTAAGCGAACACACACACACACACACACACACACACACACACACACACACACACACACACACACACACACACACACACACACACACACACACACACAGGCCTGCCTTTAAGCACAGATTTTTCATTTCTAGTCGCTGTCACCATGGTAACTTCCAATGTCCGACTTGGGCCAGGATGTGCTTCCAGCACTTTCCTTCTTCAAAGCCCTTTTTCAAAGCCTAAAACCGCATTGCTTCACTAACGGTCCCCCATAGTGCTTAGCTTCTACGAGGGTGTTTAGCTTTTAATTATCCCATATGACAAAGGGCCGAATAGGTGTGTCTAATAACAAACCACTCTAACTATACAAGCCAGAAGGTTTAGCAATAAATAAACTTTTCTTTACAGCTGCCGTCTCAAAATCCTTCAAATAAAACAAACAGAATGGAAGAGACTGAAACCTTGCAGGTTTTTATCCAGCCATTTCAAACTGTATGTTTACATGCTCAACTTAACCTTTTTATACATTCAAAATGGCCACCTTTGTTGTCATGAAGAAGGGTGTCTTGGCAGCGACAATCAAATATTCCTGTGTTGACCGATCAATAAACCCCCTCCCCCGCACCTCCCGACCTTCCTCATTCACATCTCAATAATGAAAGACGAGCAGGGGTTATGAGTAACCTCGGCGTTCGATACAAGAGGGGTCAGGCGTCGATGGCTCGGCAAGGGTCCAGGCTTGCATTGGCATGCAGGAAATCACCACAGGTCTTAAGGATTGTCCTGGAGGAAGCATGGCTAGGATTAAAAGCTTGGGTTTGACTGAACTCTCCTGTCTCATGTGTCAATATTCCCAAGGTAGTGTCAGTCACAACGTCAGTCTGAGAGGAAAGTAATTTACTGGCCAATAAAGGCACAAAGGCTCTAATTTAGTACAAGATGTATCAATTACTGCGAGTTGATGGTAGAATGGCAGCAGTGGTAAAATACACAGAGTACAATAACACATTTAACATTTGCAAGATCCTTATAAAGAAAGAAGAAAGCAAACATTATTCAAAAACCTGGAGAGAATGAACATGATGAAACATTGTCTGTGGATGTCACGGTTAATGAGGGTTGTTACTAATGATTATTTTCATTATTGATTATTCTCTCATTATGCTTTTGGATTAATCAAGTCTTTAATCAAGCTTTTTAAATTGTTAGATTGACACTGTGCCTCCCCTTAGATAAAACTGAGAGAACTGCAATTTATATTGTTTACATTTTGGCAAATTGGCAGCATTAAAAGTATGCTGAACTAGTCAATAGGAGTTCCTTTCTTCCAAACTACCCATGGATGAAGAGACATCTCTGGAATATTTCAGTTCTGAAGACAACTTTAAAATGTTAGGATTCTCAGGCAAGTTGGAGTTGTAAGGAGCATCTTTCTTCTATGATTTCTCCACAGATTTGGCTTGAAAAAGAATAAAATATTCTTTATAGAGTCATTGACAGGCCCTTTACTTTATAACATCTTCTTCTTTAGCTATAATTAAGCAGACCAGGAGTGCAAGCAAGGTGAACGAGGAGGGAATTAGAAGTACAAATACTGATATAGTTCTGGCCCTTTCCTCTACTCCGAGGTGACAAGGCGTTCCTTGTATTTCACCCTACGCAGCACCACTGTCCCATTGCATTTGTCAAGTGAAGTCAAGTCTCTTATATACCAGGTCTTCTAAAAGACAGCCTGAGGGTGAGGGTCGCAATCAGGTGGAAAACAAAGTCTAGAGAGCGTCATCCTGTCGGTTTGTTTCAGCTCGGCTCGTTTCCCAAATCTGGTATGTATTTGGTGTCAACGTCTGTTTGAAGCTGAAGATTTATTACAAAACACTTTGAAATGACAGTTTTTTGGAGCAGACTTTGTTGTGCTGTTCTACAGAACACAAAATGTGTTATCCTCACCTAATTCCAGCATTTCTGGTATCTATGATGACCTGAGTCCTGTCTCACAAAGCAGGATTAGTGGGGAGAAAAGCTAACTTTGGGATTAACCCACACTGTTTCTCACAATGACTTCTCAAGTTCAAACAGAGTTATTTTGCTGTGGTTTCTAATGCCGCATACCAAAGCTCCAAGGATCCGTTTTTGTCCAGGCTTGTGGATAAATAGGCACCACCATTTCTACATGGTGCCAACAAAGACAAAAAAAAAATGCATTTACATGGAAGTATAAAGGAGATGAAAAAAACAGTTGATGGATTTATCAATTCAGTAAACAATTAATATTTGTAACACAGTCCCAATTCCGCGCTGGTTATAAAACAGTCTCCTTCCAAGAAACAGAAAAAGAGTTCTCATCTTCACATTTGATTCACTAGATAGCTGCTAAACTAATCTACATTATTCATAACAGTGACTGCAGTGTTGACATACATGTACATGATGTAATGACCCAAATAGAACATCTTTAACATTAAAATTCAGATTTAAAAATGTATTGCATTCATCTTTCTCTGCATTAGCAGCACAGTTTTAGTGCAGTTACAATTATTTATAAATACTTTTAAATGCCAAACTTGCTTGCTTCATAAGAAAGGAGAAGTGCTATTAATTCAAATATAACGTATAACATTTAAATATAACTGCATTGTTTTCTGCCTTTTTTTAATCACATGCAATATCGTACCTTGTCTGTTACTTATTATATGCTGCTGCAACCTAATTTCCCAACTGGCATCAACACTTCTATCTTATCTTTTATTAAATGTACTGCTGTCATGCTTTTCGCACAATCCTCTGTGGTGGAAATCTGAAATTAAGATTGAGAACCAAGTTGTCTTTCAAGAGTTTATTATCACATTTGCAAAAGGACTCCGATCATACAGAGATCAATGGTCTCCACAGAACAAGAGCGCAGTATTAAAATTGCATCTGGTGTTTATACCTTTGCTCTGAAGGATGTATGAAACTGTTAAAATAGGAAATGAGACGCTGTCTGCTTAAAAACAGACAGTTAGGCGGGTAACTGAGAACAGAGTTGAAGGCGAGTCTATGATGTATACATCCGTCAGTTAGACTCGCAGACGTGCAAAAGGCCGCATTGAACATGGCGTCAGGGAAGACACACCGCACCCGTTTCATGCGTACTTGCATCATGAGGCACCTTCATCAAATGGTTTGGAGTCCGTTTGTTATTAACCAAAATTGGAATATGCATCACAAAAATAGACCATGGCCCAAACAGTAGCCCATTGGACGTCCTTGTAAGATGTGATGTCAAATCAACATGGCCTGGAAAGGCATATTCAAATTCTCATCTCGTACCTAACCAAACAGCAACTGATGTCCAAGTTGCAAGTGAACAGAATTGTAAACAACAATATCTGGGAGCAGTGGGCCTTAAGTAAATTCCATCAACTTTTCAAGGTGACACAGGAAACCTGATTGGATGAGGAGTACGAGCAGCCAAGAGGGAACAAGGTGGCAGTGGTGTCTCAGATTAAGCATCTTTCATCTCAACTGCACCCCTCCATCATGTTCTGCAACTATGAACACTGGTTCACTCCCTCCCTTCCAAACAGTCTCCGTATATCCTTATACACATTTTTTTTTAAATGTTGAGAACAAGTCTACTTTTAATAATACATAAATATAATACATACTTCCCTCTATCTATAATACAGACACATTCAAGACATTTCTGGCTCTTCAGGAGCTTGAAAGAAAACAAATTAAGTAACTCAACCACTATGTTAGGGGTGAAGTAAATTATTCTTACCCACAAAATCCAAAATGCAATTTAAGCAAGTTCCCTGATGAATGAGAAGTAGCATCACACTGCAACATGGTAATTATAATAATGATTTGAATAATAAAATCAAATAAATCAGGTCTCCCTTCTCTTATGTGTATCTGAATATCAATGGGAATTACCTGGTGAGATAGAGGTCATATACAGTCCATCCACCCTTCTGTGCAATTGCAGTTCAGGTTCTGATTCATGTTGTTAAGCAACACTTTTTTGCAGTGGTAATAAAGAAAGTAGCTAAGCTTGGATATCAGAATTGATGCAAGTTGGGTGTTTTGCCAAGCCCAATTCTTCTGAAATCCAGAGCAGGGCATCACAGCCTCCACTAGACATTCAGCCCCCACCTCAATGAGCACATGAATTTAGGTCCATGGCAGCAGCCACAAAATCCCCTCTCCTGCTTTATACGCAGCACTTTTGAACATGTTCTAAGCAAATGGTGAATGGGCAGGGCTATAAGCAACACTCCTTTATCGTGTAGCATTACCCTGTGGCAGCTACAAGCACTTTCCCTAAAATCACACCACAGTAAGGAACAACAACAGCCCAGCGGCTGTAAAGGCTATTGATGGAATTAAGGCTCATGAATAAGAATGTAGCGCTGGGTAAGTGAGAGCTCTCCCACTGTGTGTTATTGACATGCTCCAGGTCAGAGAATAGCCCGGCAAAATTAGCTTTCACAAGCAAGTATGGGGGGCCAGCAGGAGACGCAGACAAAACCCCAAAAGGAACGTGTGCGTCACCGAGTATGAGGGAGTGGTAGGGTGAGGTTGCACAATCAATTAGGGGAACGAAAGACAGATCTTTACTGCAGTATTCTCCACCTGGGCACTTCAAGCCAATGTGGGGTCATCATGGGGTTTGTGGGGAAAATATATATATATATATTGATATATTAAAGGTATTACAAAAAAAAATGGAGGCTTGAAAAAGTGAATGAAGATCATGTGATATGGTCAAAAGCACCAGAACCCCTACTAAATGGAACTTAAGGTTAGATTGAGCTGGCAAAGGCTTGACATATATTCACAAACTTAGATAAGAAATTCAGAGAATTTAAGTTGCTGGAGAATTTGGAACATCAAAAATAACTCACATTTTTAAAAGATAAAGAGGAAAATCTATTATTTTCAGCCATTTTGGCATAGTCGGCAGAGCTGCAGACTTGTCACTTGGACTTGTGTCAGACTTCAGATAAACTTGTGGGACTGAATCTTTTGAAAGCTCCCGGAAGACTTTACTTTGGGATTGAAAGGCAAAAACAATCAAGACTCAAGTATGAACATTGTTAATTCAATAAATAATACAAAACTAAATGAGGCAGTGACAGACAGGCCTTGCAAAGCCACATCACTCAAATATGTATTTATTAGTGAAGCAACAGATGTGGTGTCAGGCATGTAAGAATACACTATTAGCACAATATCGAAAGAACAAAAGTTAATACTGGAGACCTGACTTGACTCATTCTATTGATTATGGTGAACACAGACATGAGAAGCTCCAGTGCTTCTTCAACAGTCACAAATGTTTAAATTTAGGAAGTTATATATCAGGATGTCATTGGCAATAAATGGCAGATTAGCTTGATGGTGATGATTAGAATAATTTAAACCATGTCACTCCTTTACGGGACAAGGGATGACAAATTAAATCAATCTATTGTCTTCTAATCTATTAATCTATTGAATTATAAACATTGTTGTGAGTTGTGCATTGCCAACAGAAACCCTAAAGATACGAGCCCACGGGTGAACATTTCCATATGGATTACTGGATATGTATAGAGTTCAAGTGGCAGACTATGAATATTCAGTCACTTGGGCTAGATCAAAGTGAATCATGCAAATGTGCTATGAAACATTGATTACAAGAGTGTCATCAGTTTTCTTCTTGAAGATTGATACATTATGTTTTAGCTTTCCATTGCCTATTAAGCATGCAGGTGGGTCCACCACCTGAAGATCAAACGAGGGGATAGTTATATCATTTTAATTGATGATTTAAAGTTAAAAACATATATATTAAAACAAGATCTAACTGGATAAAGAGGAGGTGGAATTTCAAAATGTTACAGCGCCCTTTCTGATCACAAATCTAGATCTATTTTCCTGCCAAAGGGGAATGAAAGAAGCATATGAGAGTGTCGACTGTGGGTGAATGAGACCATGCTAATAAAACCGGTCCTTTGTGAGGTGCTAACCGTGCAGCCATCAGAAAGTCACAAAGGAAACAAGGTGAAACCGCTCTTCGTCTAGCTCCCTTGATTTTGTCTTGCCAAGTTTGGAGGGCATGCGGCGTGAATGTAGATCCCACTCTCACTGCCCTCGCAAGTAAAGCACCCAGAGACTTTAGACTGTGGCAACTCCTTCATGCCCAGCATCAGAAAAAAAGATGTGCCAAAGCCACAAAGAAAAAGAGAGACATTAAAGTCAAATAAAAGAAACAAGACACTTGATGGGGAGTACTAAGGAGGGCAAAAGGGATTCATAGTAGAAGAGTAATTGAGAGGACAGGGAGGGAGACAAAGAGAGGTAGAAAGTGCTTTGTAATGTGGGCTGAGCAACAACTGGTGGCTTTCCCAGCCAAGCACTTTGAGCCATCCATCGTTTCAGTGGTGCTAGAGTACCTCATCACAGCCTGAACTCTCAAGATGAAGATTAGTCATTTTCAAGCAATGTTCATAGCCAAGCAAGCCAGATGACAAGCATCACCCTACCCACAAAAAATAGACCAATCAAACATTTTAAACATCCATGACAAATTCTGGCAATCCAGTGTTTTGGCAGAACGCTTGAAAGCTGCGTCCTCTTATTGTGGGAGCAAAGAGTTTGACTCTTGCCCAACAAGCTGCATGAAGCTTGGAAAGGACAATGTCCCACAATCTGGAGCAAAAGATTAAGACTTTTCAAAGGCACAAAAACAATTCCAGTCAAAGCAAAACATGGTTCGGAAAGCATCTGTCAAAGTATTGATGTAATTGATAATGATATACTGGAGGTGACATGGGTCTAACTCTAGTGAACCCAAATTGGTAGGGGATTTAAAACTCAATGACAAAGTAAATTCCGATCCACAGGAGACACGTCTGTCCACCAAAGCCCAGAAGGGCTCTCTTGGGGAACAGACGGCTTTTGATTAGCTGGATGAAAAGAGGGTCTCGAAGCCAAATCCAATGACTAACTTTGCATTCATCCACAAATACCATGTTGAAAATAGGCCGAATGGCGACCATCCCTAGGATGCAGTAAGGGTGCAAGTTCTGGCAATAAATAGCACCAAAGGCAGATAATGTGCCTTGTGTTTGAAGAGACACCACATTTCATTCAGCCATAAAATAACTGTCTCTGTAGTAAAACTTTATTTTGATGTTTGCATTTGTTTCACTGAAGTGATTAATAAGGTGGGATTCAATTAGATATGCATACTTGTATATGCAAAGACAGCACCGCTGCTGCCAAACTATGACTGAAGCAGTTTGTTTAAGCAGTTTACTGCATATGATTGCATAAACAAACTACACAATAATCCGGTTTACATGACTCTCCAGAGAGAGTTGTGGAAGATAAATAGTCTGCTCACCCTTATACAATTGTATCAAAATGATTACCATCATAATTCTGATGTACAACATTATACTGCCATTCAAAATGCATTTCAGGAAATATAAATACAATTCTAGTTTTCCCAGACAATGTGATGATTTGTACATCTGTTGCACTAGGGCACCACAATACCAAATACCAAATACCAAAGCGGAACATTCTTCCAATAAATAGGTAATGTACACTAAGCAAAAATTAGATAAACAATTTACTTAGGTTGTTCTACAATTGCAGATTAATATTAAGGAAAGCCATGAGAGGAAAAAGAATGTCATGTCAAGGTGCTAGACGAAGTGGATGAAAGAGCTACAATACGTTTTGGATGTTGCCATGAATCAGCAAATAAGGATTTCTTTTGTTTTTATCTTTGGGGAGAGATGATGTATAGCCAGGAAAGTTATCAAATTCTGTAAAAGTTGCATGCCCTCTCTATGTTACTGAGAAAAAAACAGATACACTGCTTCAGGACAAAATCAAGAGACATCTAATCTGTAGGTTCCCTCTTTTCTCCTGCCAATTAAAAAAAAAAAGAAGAAGCAGAAAACTAGAAGAACAAGGATGAAAGACTATGGAGCGTAGAGAAGGGCAAATATCAGATAGAGGAAAGGAAAAAGCCTAGTCGGCTCCCTGCACTCTGAATAACCACCTGCTCCTGTCTGAATTAGCCCTTTCTTTACTGTTTGCACTCATCCAAGTGAAACTCACTCCCCTAGCTGACAAATGGACTGAGGCCTCCTACTTTTCTTTTAAAAAACATTATAAAAACTCCAAGTTTAGTGCGCCACCACTGTGACGGCCATTAATCTAATAGCAAAAGGCCCAATGACCAGACTGGGCTTCCTGAGGGAAAGAAGCCCAGAATCCAAATATCTCAAACTTCTGGGTTTTTTGGCAAAGTGCTCAACTTGTAGGGGCATAACAAAGTCTATGGGGTATTCCGCTCAGAATTAAAAAATGGACACCGCTACGGTTGATTTAAACCACTGGCTTGGTCGGAGTCAATCTGCTCCTCTTTTATCTGTGTCTCCTGAGAGATACCAATCTGCTTGGTATGGGGAGATGTCCTTCAAGATTCCCCATTTGATAACCCTGGGCTTCCTTTCCTGTCTAATCGCCACAGAGTCTTGTATGGACACTTCTGGAGGCCCAAGCTGACTGGATGGGTTGCAGGTTTGAAATTTACAGCAACTAATTGGCCAAATGCGGCAGGTTCCTATCAAAGAGGAGTCGAGTAGGTTTGGACGTAGGAAGGGGCTGAAAAAAATGACAGGATAATGAATGTCAGGTGATGTCATCTGTCAAAAAGAATAGAATGAGTAAAACAATAATCTCTTTGGTTACAAAAGTCTGCAAAAAAAGGGTTACGCAAGGGCATGAGGCAAACGTGTACAGATGGTGTGGGGGTGGAGGAGAAATTCAGTAATCCAAACAACTTCCAAATGTGTTTATTACTTGTCATGTCTGCTTGATGCTGAAAAGTAGACTGTGTTGTCTCTTTCTGTGTTAGAGATTGTATGAATATCTTTTTGGGATATTAATGCTGGCATGCAAAACCACCCACCATTCTCTATTTGTTCATACTATTACAACAGGCGTTTGTCCCCTGTTGCGCTCATCGGTCATGTTTTTGTTCTATAATTGTCAGGTGCTCAACACATAATTGTATCATGGGGAAAAAACAGCCTCAAATGGAGAATAGGCAAGACAAACGAATAACTCTTGTATGAATAGAGAAAGGCTGGTAGGAAAAGCATGTCAGGACCTCATAGAAACTCTGCTGAGTGATTGATGCAAAATATGCACTCAATATAATCCAATATGCTGTATGCGCGGTTAAAACAAAGTGTACATAATGATATGTATACTTTGTATTATAGGTCTAGTTTGGGATGCCCAGTAGGAATCCAAGTAGAAGTGGTGCTGGATCCTTGTATATGATTAAGTACTACATTTTAATACAATCTGCCGAATAGAACCTTTAATTTAAAGCAGCACCTGCGTGATATTTGCACTTCCAGCATTAAAGTCATGCATTAATTCATCTGACATCCCATTGTTTGGGGAGTTAAATGTTTATGCAAACCTCGACTTTAAACAAGAAAGGCCACTTCTGACAAAGCTGTCGGGGTCATGCATGAGCAATGATGGTATTACGCTCACATCTGCTCAGCATGATAAGCTCTCTCTTAATGTCAATGGCAGCTGTCTATTTGCTTGTATCAAATACTATATTAAGTATTTATGGCTACTATATGAATGTGAATGCTTTCCAGCTTTCTTTAATGCATTAACTATAAAAGACGACTTCAAAGCTCCAAAATTGACGACTATTAAAGGCACACTCCAGCAGTTTAGCGCTATACTTCCATAAAGCCGCGGGACTCACTTGAATCACCAAAAGCCGAGATATCCTGACTTATATTTGGGTCAAGCTCACCGCATCTTACATTTCCCATGATGCAACTTGATAGCATCTTTTATTAAATTCCCTGTACTTCTTAAAGTATATGCACAATTATTTCAAACCCCATAACTCCAGTTTGAAAACGCGGGCTTTCTGTTGATTACAATCTAAATCTGTGGACAGCTACCTCCAGATCAATAGAACTGTTTTTACGGGCTGAGTTAACAAGTAAACTGGACATAATGTTGTTGTTTTTTGTGTGTTAATGATAAATAACTAAGACTAAATACAATTACCTTATTAGCAACCATTGTTTTATTTGAGTACCTTTCTTGGTGACATTCTATGAAATAATTAAGTTATTTGATAAAACACTGATATCTGTCTGTAAACACGATGAAATGCTGAAACCCAAAACAGGACAACAGATATGCGGGAGAGTACGAAGCAGATGGTCTCATTCTAGTATGCGCCTCGCCACCCTCAGAGCTGAGGCCAAGTGAGGACAGGTAGGCCTGTGCTTGTGTTTTAAGTTACCGGTATTCAGGATAATTCTATCATGTTTGGGTTTTGAATGTATATATACCATTACCGCTTAGCCTGACTTTTTTCCTCTTTTGCCTCAAGAATAATGTTTCTTAACATAAACATATATGCTAAGTTAATAGGAATTGTAAATTACAGTCACCTTCCTGAAATAATGGCCCAAGTAAATTTTTCACTATTTTTTTTAAAATGGCCTAAGTCACACTCTTGACATTATACTACGGGATCATGAGATGAATTAGGCAACAAAATATGTGTTGTCAACATTCTTTTATTATTTTATGAGGTGACGATACTTAACTGCCCCTTGATTTACATGCCTTACTATTTTTGGAAACCTCAACATGTTTCTAATCTTCCCCAAAAACCTATAGCATCCTCTTGCAAATGAGTGGATTTAAATGAAGAAGGACAAAAACAAAAACACGCAAGGGATTCTTCAGTTAATCCTACTCTCTTGCTCAAATAAATATCTCATCAAATCCTTCAACTCTGAAATGAGGTCACAAGCCAAGGATAATGAGAACTGGAACGTATGGGAAAGATCACCGGCAAAGGAGAAAGGATCCTCCCATCTGCTTTCCCCTTCTTATCCCTCAATCATTCTGGTCCCTCTGTCAGCTCGTGTTTTCATCCGACGGGAGAGGAGCCATTTGTCTCATGTATTCCTGCCCGAGTGTGGTGAGGTAAATAATGGCCGGGAAGCATTTATTTTCCACATAAACATCATTAACAGGAAGGTTCTCAAATGTCAACTGTCACAAGGCCAGCAAGTTCAAATCACAGGTTGCGCTCATTTAGTTTTATCGTCCTCAAGAGCCTCATCAAGCTGTGATATCCATTAACCTTCATCATTAGTGTCATGTGCATTAATACAAAATGCTAGGAGACAAAAATATGTATTGTTCTTCTAGGTTCCTTGAAATGACAGGTGTGATGATACAGCAGTCAAAGGAATCCCAGAGAGACTGAGGGAAAAAATTGAAAGCGATACGGAAAGACAAAAGAGGGACAAGAATGTGCATGTGTGTGTGTGTTTGGGTGAATGTGTTTGGTGGGTTTACACCTTCCTGACCTTCTTTTCTCCTTCAGGGGTCATGCACAAGCCTGCCACAATGCTATCAGCTGTCCCTTAAGGTGCCTGCTGAGGTCTACTGAGATATAAGGTGATATATAGCTTTGATATAGCCTGTAATTACTGGCCGTGAAGGCCACACTGCCTTGGGGAAAGGAAAAGGGGAACACAAAAACAGGGAGGAGGGAGAGACACTGGGACTCTGATGAGAAAAGGGTCACTGCTGTTTGATAGCACAAGTGCCCGGCCTCTCCAGTGATTTCACACAGTGGGGAAATGGCACTAGATCTACACATGCTTTGGAACGAGGTGGATACAACAGACGCCTCAGCTCCCAAACAATAGGCTCCAAAAATTGTCCAAAAGGGAATAGCAATGGTTGCAAAAACCACAGGCTGCAGCATGTGTGCAACACTATGCAAATACTGGCCTTAAAATGTGCCGAATCAATCCTTGGTAGCAGGTTTCAATCACAGCATCATTAGCCTCCATCTAGCTTGCAACACGGCACCACCTATAGGTGCCATGCTTCTCCAGAGGCGGTGGATTCTGTGCAGCCATAATGCTCCCAGCACAAAGGGAGGGATGGCTAATGAAAGAGAGACATTCATTTCATCTAGTCACAGCATGGTGCAAGACAACCTTCATTTTGGGATGCATTACCAGCACTCACAAGCTCAGTGGCGCGCTATCACTCAGATACAGGCTGCTATTAGCTCTCACTTAAAAGACTGTAATGGAACCAAACACCTTGCCGAAGTGGCCTGGTATACACCTCTGTGAGTGGGCTTAACTGGAAAAGGTAGCACTTGGGTTTGATAGCTGAATATCAATGGAGCGCTGTTAGTGGCTGGGGGAGCAGGGGGACTGAGCTGCCTAAATGTATATTGACAGCTCGCGAGAGCCGGTGACATGGTTGGGCATTTGCTGGTGATGGATGCTAGCCTGGCACACAGACTAAGCCGGCAGCAGCGTGGCTCATCCTCAGACGGGACGTGAATGCTAAATACCACACTTGCCAGTCACCACGACTTAACTGGTGCCAGCAGGAGAGGCAGGTGGTACACAGGCTCGGCGAAAAAAGGGAGCAGAGTCCCACAAGAGGAAAATACTATCAGTGCATTCACAAGCATGCTAATTAGATCTAAGGTAACACTGGCATTATTACACTTTAACCAGTTCATCTTTGTTAAATTAAACAATCAGATTAGATTAGTTGCCAATCTTGTCACTGTCTATGCTGTGTCCAAGTGCTATACTTCAAACTAAATATATACAGTTATAGCTGGTGGAATCCAAGAAAAATACATGCTTTATTATTTTCACTCCAACAGTAAATTATCAAAACTACTTAATTTTGTCCAGTGTGAACACACCACAAAACCTGCTATGAATAAGTATGTAGTATTGAAATGGGACACAGCCTCTCATGTCCTAAGAGTGGGAGATAACTTAAAGATGGAGTGGACTCGGCTTTAAGTAAGATATAAATTAAATGATCTGAATACAGTTCACATCATCACCGCTCACCACCCTGTTGTGAGAAGGTCGACCCCCCACCTCCCCTGAACCTGAGCACCACAGCCCATTCATATTAAACATGTTTTATATTTGCAAGAAGCTTTACAGATTGCATCACTCTCACTAGCTGGACTTTCAACAGTGTCTGTCTTTCGAATATTATTAGAGGGCAATAGTTGTTTTGCTTTTATCAGACTGATAAATCCACTGGGGAAAAGCATTTAAGGTATCCTTATCAAAAATGCAAGGTTATGTTGCGCTGCCATGGGAACAAATATTTTTGGGCAATATAACCATTATTTATACCCCTATTCTTTGAAACTCAAATAATGATTATATTGATTATTGTGGAAATCAGGTACATCTACATGCTTTAATCGCACTAATACCTAGCTTGGGTTATAGTGTGCTTGTAAACATACTGTATGATCAATAGAGGGGGAGAAAGTAAACAGGAAAGAACGAGACGGGGGAAAAAATAAAGCTAAAGTATTAATGAATGAGTGTGCTTGCATCACTGCTGATAGACTCATTGAGAATTATAAAGTTGACAATATACTGAAGAAAAATAAGTTGAAAAAATACAAAATCGGATCGGGGTGAAATGCCCCCGGTAGCAACCAGATGCTAAATAGACTGGCTTTTCGCGAGTACTTTATGTTAGTTTTGTGTTCTTGACAGTAGCAGGACCGGTTGATTCATTCCTGCAGGGATTTTTAGTCTGAGTAGGCGGCTAGAGAACAAGGGAGCCACAGGGTGCATCAATTATCTGACACCATGTTTCACACAACCTCTTTTCACCATCAGCTGCTTTTCACACAGCTGATTATCTCAACTCTATGGTACCAAACTAAACAACCAAGAGCATTTGTTTGATAAAGCCCAAAGGTCCATTAGTATTCTCCCAGGGGGCCGTCCAATGTGAAACTAAAGCTTTTGAAATCAAAAGCAGTAGACTAAAGTTAACACAGAGCAGCAATTTAGACAATGTCCATCCCTTCTAAGTGCTGCAATAAGTCAATAAAAGAGCAAAGATGTACAATACATATGTTCACTCCACACCTGCCTTGAGCTCTACAGTTTCTTAAGTCCAGACTACTCGGTTAAACCCCAAAACATGTGTATATATTACCTTAATGTTAGCAATCCTTTATACTGGAAAAAAAAAAAGCACGGGGATCCTATACTGTGTCTGCCTGACAAATAGGTCTCCAGGTCCCAGTCTGTGCACAGTGGGGTCGTAACTCTGGAAACAAGACTCACATGTGGCAGAAAAGCTCATCAAGAACAATTCCATTTTGACAAATAACTCATTATGTATTACTTTAAAAAAACAGTGATCTGTGTAAGACAAAATGTATGACTGATGTGGATTAGCAACCAGGTTTAGTGAGGTTTACTGGGATTCTTGAGCCAAATAATCCATACAGGGGTATGTTACGAAGCCACACAGCAACCTAAAGGAGGGTTTTAGTATTCATTCATAATTATTTCCCAAGCCACTAATGGCTTTACTATTTGAACATGCTCTCGTATTCTCAGTGTTGCTAATCTCAAGGGGCAGTCCTCATATTTGTCACACAGATCAATGTATGAGATGTAGTGTGAAATCATTTTTTACAAAACATTTACATTTACATGTCTTGTCTACAATGTGAATAAGATCAATAACTACAGTAATTTCATGAAGAAGAGTATGTCTCAAGGAGAGCCACATTTAATTCCATTTCAGCAGACCTCAAATGTGAAATACAGCATCTCTCATTAACTGAAAATTTGCTGATTATGTTTTCAAGATGTTTTTAACAAACAGCTACTCAAGTAAATTACTTAAAATGTACCGTGTGAGTGTTAGAAACCTAGTTTATATTATAATGTTGTGTTGTCATCTATAGCGCTTTAACATGACTTAATATGAGAGAGCTTATATTGTAGGTTTAAATATGAAACACTGAAGGTAGAAGAGAAAATATATAACTTTTTATATTCCAAAGTCAATCTTAATTTTGTATTCTGCTCACTTATGTAAGGAAATAAAAACTGTGTACTGCCCATCTAATAACAAACAGAGACTTCTAACAGACAGACAAAGACAGATCCTTCTTCCCTAAAGACTATTGAGGTTGTCTTTACTTCACCATCATCGGCAAAACACAAGTTGACTTCTTAAATCCGGCTACCTTCAGAAAACGTCACGAGAGCAGATGGTAGTCTGGAGAACCGAGCCAGACAAATTTGACTTTATTGGACTAGATTTTGTATTTATATTAAATCCATGAGGGATGATCCACTCAACATTGAAAACATTTCAGAATTAATAATCAGAATACAATGTATGGCCTTAAATTGTAAAACCATAAAAAATAAACATTTGTGGCTGTATTTGGAGAAACAAAGATGTGCCATGTTGGGCTACTAACTGGATCAAGTCACATCCCTGCAGCCTATGAACGTTAATACTTAATGTTTATTTTAACAAGCACACATAGTGTTGTAAGAGTCCCTCTGTCCCTGGACAGCATTCAACGTGAATATTGACATGAGATTCCAAAGTTAAGACCATTTATTAAATTAATTAAAATATGTCAAAAAGTAATTAATGGACATTGTCGTACCTCATTGACATGATCTTGTATGCATCTGGCAGGTAACACCGCGTGTTCTCCATCTGTGCTGGGTCTGCGTCACAGATCTTGTCATCGGTGCGGCCGTAGTTGGCGCTCTCAATCATGATGACGTCCGTGCCCGGGCAGCGCAGCTCGATGGGATAGCTCTCGCACGACAGCTCCCTCCTCACCACCGCCATGGGGATGGGTGCTCGACTGAAGGCTACAGAGGGGACAAAAAGAAACTTAATGTAAGTAGGAGTTATTCAGATTCCTTCCCTCGCTACTTTGGTTAAAGGGATACTGCACTGAAATGTGAAAACAACTGGAGTTAAGTTTAAGAGACCTGAATAAAAAATAAAAAACCTGTAATCAAAAAGGTCTGACACTGAGACATATGAGAAGAGGTTGTCCACCCTGGTCTAGAGAGTGTGGGCGGACAAGATGCTGGCTGTTTGGAGTGGGAGGATGAGCAATACCACAGGGGCCCTCGAGAGGCCAGGAGTTGAGAAAAGAGAGTGTGAGTTTGACACAGATCAAAGAGAAGGAAATAGACACGGTGTTTGCATTTGGCTGTGAGAAAATAAAAATTCACTACATGGGCATTCAACAGAGAAATTAGACGAACAGAAACAGAGCAGAGCGTGGATTATGTGAATTATTACTATAGACTTCCAGACCAGAATCTATAAATCATAGGGGACGCTTCATTCTTTTGTCTTTTAAAGCCATACAATGCACTTCATTTAAAAATGCACAGGCAGGAGGCACAGGGTCAAAAGGTGCTTGTTGCCTCAAGCCAAAGCTTAGAGTCTTGGAGTCTGTCTGGCAAAAATCTGCCGTTTACCGCAAAGCCAAAATGGCCGGGAGTGCTGGTGTGACCGAGCGGCGGCAGTTCAGAGGTTGCTATTTTTCCTCTCCTTGACACAGGCGCACGCACGCACACCCACAAACGTCTGCAGAAGCTCACACTTGCGCACAGGCGAGCATGTGCACAACAGGCTGGAGAAGTTCTGTGTTTACTGTGAGAATAAAAAATGAGCGAGAAGCGTAAACATTGGCCTGAGTGACTGTAGGAGGACTGTGGCAGTTATAGATTTTTGGATAAACATGCCTTCAGACAAGCGTCTGAGCTGCAAAAGCCACCACTAGACGACGAGCAGCACGCACATTCATCATGGAGGACGGACGGACAGGGAGGAAGAAGGTTTCCACATGTGAGGATAACTAGGGGATATCACCTGAAAGCAATATCATGATGAACTGTAACATTTACCTTGGTAAAAAAAAAAAGTTATCTTCATTTTTTTTATTTATTTTTCATACGCAAGATTATCTGGGACTCTAAATTCAGTGTGTGACAGAATAATCTAAATGTAAGCTCCAAGCACTTCCTTTTACTCTGATCTTTAAACCACACCTCTCAATGGGATGACCATTTGTCATCCTATTGAAAACAACTACGGTAGTAACTGTACCTCAATTTGAAATTATTTTGTTGCAGTGATAAACTGCCCTGTGTCTTAATAGTGTGTGAGAATGTTTTTTTCTCAGCTATGCAATCAAATTATATGACATGGTTGTCATTCAGGTGACGGTAAAAATGCTCGCATTTCCACTGGAAACTGAAAAAGTTACTATTTTCAATCACTCAATCACTTTTTTCACTCAACATGACTTACTCTATTTGGAATAAAACCACACAAAGAATGTAATTATGAGCCCAAAGATACTTTTCCCTGAGTGTCTTTCTGCTCCTCTCTACAGAGCATTACATCATCTTTCAGCTCATTGCAACTTTACCGTGTTACGAAACACAATCTCTGCCATTTTCACTTATTCAAATGCCATCCAGGTACCAATACTTATCTTTCTTTAAAGATGAACCAAAAACATCAGGAATCACAAAGACACGCATGCGGAGAGGTGAAACAACAAAAGAAGCCCCTCATTATCTTGTCACTTCATTGTGCCTCAGAAATCCTCCAGATACCAACACAGTAAAGCACACTTGCTATGAAAACATCACAAATTGGAATAATGGTATTCATTCTGGTGATGAAAGCCATCAATTATCTTCCTCTTAATGGGAAGATGCATTTCGCCCCCTGAAAAGTACTGGTATGGATCGCACCAAACTTCTTTGAAACTGACAACCACAAAGGAAAAGGATAACATAGGTTGACTTTGGAAGGTGCATTTAGACAGATGACAAAAGAGTAATTGACTCTGAATGAAAAATACCAATCTTGCTTTGTTTATTGATCTTCATTCTTTTGAGTGTGGTTTCTCTTTTTGGAGAGCTGCCATCCAAAGTGGAGGAAGAAAAAAAAACGGGAACATCCCAGTTAAATGGTTTCTATTATACAAACTAAGAAAATTTGAATCTTGACAAATTTGATCTCAATGATTTCTCTTTTTGAATAATTCTAAGCCTCGTTACCCTGAAAAGGCAAAAGGCTCAATACACGCCAGCTTCCCCATAAAAAGCATGTAATAAACACCATCGTTGTGAGCATGACGCCGCACCAGCAATCCCCTAATGTAAGCAAGTAAATGCATGCCAATGGTGTCTCGGATTACCCGCCTAGTCAACAACTGTAGTGTAATTACATTTGTGCCCGGAGGCGGTGATTGATAGGGCTCATATTCCCCGGGTGCCAGAGCCAGCATCCTGCCCCACTCGCACACATCGCTGTCTACCTGTGCACATCACTGACAGAGCTATCGAAAATCCAAATAGTCTTATTGAAAGTCCATTCTCTTATCTTAGGCCTATGTTCTATTCCCTTTCTCCCTCTTCCCTCCTCTCCAGCTAATACTGTAGAGGAGTATTCACATGCAGAGCGGATCTCTTTGCAGATTCTCCCTGGATAATTCCTCTGCGTGCACTGCAGAATATAGGTAGAAAAAAGAAGTAGTAGTTTGGGGAAAGCCAACTGTCAGGGTCACGCCTGATGCTTCCATTACATTCACACCACAGAGCAGTGTTTGTACTCCCGATGCTTACAAATGACATAACTCGCAAATGAATAGTTAGAAAAATGCAATTACTCACCAAAAAGGGCAACAGAAAGGTCAGAGAGAAAAATGGTCATTTGGAAAATGTCGATCCCCCGCAGAGCTTTTAAAAAACATTTAGAGGGGGAAACGCTTTGGCGTTTTGATTGTGGGTGTGTTAATAGTAACAAAATAGTTACCGGTAGAGTATATAGTGAAATGGACAAAATGTTGCCGTTAAAAAAAACAAGGCTTATTCTTTGGTCACTGACACATTACCTTTTCCGAATCACCGAGCATTGAAGTAGAGACAGAGCAGAGGAAGAATGACATTTAAAAGTCATCATTAGTAACAAAACAGGAGCCTTAGGGGGCTTGTATTTTCATTTCATCTCCCAAGAAAATGTGTCAGGGACAAGGAGTTAAGGTCAACCAGCACACATTATGACAATGAGCCTATATAAATGAGCCTCCATCACTCCGATAAACAGATGTCGGGGACATGTGACAGCTCTCAACAACATGGTTTCAGATCACTTTCAGACTTTAGCTGAAGTGCATAAGTGCAGACACAACGGCTAATTTCCCAATAAATAATAATGCTCCCCCTACAATTAGGCAGCTGGATAGTCTGGCAAAGTGCCAAATGTGTTCCCAGTAAAGAAGGCAAAAAATGGTTAGGCTATTAATATGTGAGGATGTAATAATTTATCCGTTTAAAAGGAGACTCAGTCTCTGCAGTAGATGATCCCAACTGGAAAACTTGATGTGTATGTGCGAGAGAGGGTTGTATTCAAATGAACTCTCACTTCATTGAATTAATGTAAGATATATGGAAGAGAGAGAGGGAGATGGCAAGGGAGCTGATTCAACAGATCAAATGTCTCTTTTTTTACCGAGAATCGCTGGATGGGCCCGGCCCCCAGAGCTAGTGATTAATTAGTGCATGAATCTAGTTATTTGATTAGACCAATGGCAGCCTGTCACACCCACTTCCTAGTTTCCAACAAATGACATTTTCTAGAGGGGGAAAAAAAAAAAGAAGTAATTTGCAGGACTACTTTGAATTTCAACTCAGAAAAAAACTATAGCATTTTTAATAATGCATGAGGGATTATTTATCTTGAAGTGAGAAACAGTTCAGGCAAATTGTTCTCTCAAGTAAATTACGTTTACATATGGCCAAAGGCAAGTGAAATCTCAAAGGCTTTTGCGCAGAATGCCAAATTATCCAGGAAGTGAACTGTCAAAGAACTCTGCAGATAGAGCATTTAATGGAACAGCATCAAAACAATAACATGTGTGCTCCATGAGAGGAATTTGAGGCTTGGAATCGGTGCACTCACTCTTGCTTGCATTGTCAAGGTAGTCAGACAACTTTGGACAAAGGAATTAGACTAAATACGCCATTTTATGCAGCTGAATGACAGATAGTACCTCTGTAATGATGAATTCATGAGCTGACCACGGGAACGATCGTGACAAACCTTTCAAATCGACTTGATGGCTTTTGACACTTTGACCAATGATGCTGCAAAGCACAGTTAGCATTACTCATTATGACAGGACCCAGATATGCATTCAGCACGCAGAATGAACGAGCCATTTGTTTCGCTTCTACTTGCGTTCACTGACACACATTTGAACACATTAATTGGCAACACACCACGCACTTGCAAATTCCAGCAGAGGGGAAAGACTGATGGTGTTTTTTTGCTGGGCAGGCAACGTGCAAATGCCAGTTTCAAACCGTCAGTCAAACTGCCCATGATGCCTGGAGGGAAATTAGTTCTCACTGTTAACAAATTAGCTCAGAGGGAGGACCAGATACAGTGCAGTCATACTAAATAAACTACTGCAGCACACTGGATCAACCTCTGCATGGGGAATATTTTATCTGTTTTTTTGGTTTGTCTGTTTTTGGGAGGGAGGGGGTTACGAGAAGCTGCATGCAACCATCTCCCTGATGAAATCGAAAAAATAGCAGTCATTACTGAGTAGCGGTGTATTGCTTTTTTCTCTCCTACGCTAACAGTGTATCGACACCATGAGAGTTAATAACTGTGAAAGTTAATAAATTGGTCAGTAGAGGGAGGGAAATCTGCCGAGCACAGCAACCTCCTTCCCCCCTGTGATATGCTTCCACTAGACAGTAACCTCATGTTTGCGTACACACAAGTAACAAACACCAGCACCTTGCCATCACTCCATAACGGCTTGATTCACATACTCAGAACACAGGGGTGAAGTGTCTTTCCATCCTGCCAGCATTTTCATTTAATTAATCACTACTTCAATTCATTAAGTGTATAGCCGTGGCAAGAAAAAAGAGAAAATGGAAGGCAAGTCTCGCATTAAGGTCTTATGTTCAAACCCACTAGTTTCTGAGGTCAAATCCACTCCAGCTTTCAACCAGTGATCCCAGTCAGTGATGCTCAAGTAGTTTGTACTTTTTTATTTTTAGATTAGCTGAATTCATTTGAAATCCATCAGAATTAAAGGTAACTTTTGTTTGAAAAATAATTCCTGTTACTAGTTGCTTTTAATGGCCAATTCAGAACAAATATTGGTTGTTTCCCAATTCCCCAAGTGTAAACAGAGCAGAGGTGTGTGTCCTGCTTCCTATCGGAGAAGCCGTTTTGTCTGATGGTTCAAGCCAGAGGTGAGTCTGTGGAGCTGGCAGCTGCCATGGCAGTGGCTCCTGACAGAGAGCTGGGCTTTGTTCAGCTCCCGTCATGTCTGACATCGTTTTGCTATTTCCTCTCCTTTCATTGCCTTCTCCCTCTTCCCTGTAACCCACCCACATGTGCAGGCATCACTCAGGGGAACATCTCAACCAGGACTAATGCACCTTGGCCCTCACCTACTGTACGGAGCCTCCCAGGCTAAAATGAACACAATGACATACACTGAGGAGACAAACACACACACACACACACACACACACACACCTCCCAGAGCAGGCATGACTCAACATGCCCCTATAGTAACACATGCCCCGATTGTAATTGAGGTCAAAGAACAGAAACAACGGGCTGATTTTCGTCTTGTGTGAGGAGAAAGAGGTCTTTTCCTCCCTCTTCTTTTACCACACATCATCAGATAAAATTGCCTTAGAGCACACTGGAGGCAAGAGCTTGGCTAAATTTAGCATTGCGAACGGAGAACTGCAGCTAATCTGAACCTCTCAGGGAACTGAGGTTGTTCAGCCTCCAGACAAGGAAAACACGAGAGTACAGAGGCCATGCATTCAATATGAAAAAAAACATGCACGCTTTCTAAAACATCCTGAGGGAGCTATTTTGGTGTTAAATTTGTGATACTTCTTTCAGATTTCATAGCAAGACACTTCCGTGTAAGACTTAGTGTATTTTTTTTTAAAAAGGTACCACTCTTAAACACCTCCTTATATACACACACACACACACACACACACACACACACACACACACACACACACACACACACACACACACACACACACACAAACACCCAAGTGGATCACCTTTAGAAAACACCTTTGGATCACCTTTAGAAAACAAAAAATGGAAATGGATAAAATTCTTTCTTTCTATAAAACAATATTCTAGTTAGCTTTGCATTACAACTTCAGCAACTAATATACTTGTATAGGTGGTGGGAACTCTAAATGGTATTCGACCAGGGTGGCCACTTCCAAAACCTATATGCAAGCATAGCAATGTGGTGAAGGAAGTGTAGATGCTTCACTAAAGTAAAAGTAGCAACACCGCAATGTTAAAAGGATGAATTACAAATAAGTAAGTAGAAGTAGAAGCATACAAGTACTACCAGCACAATGTACATGGCATTATTACTGATGCATCAATATGGAAGCTGCATTTTGATATTAAAGTGGAAAAAGAATGAACACATAAATACGGATGGGTGTTTAATCTATAGTTATCACATTTTTTTTCTTTTTTATTTAAGTTGATGATATGATTTGTATGTAAATTATTGATCTTCTATGTAACTACTAATCACAGCTGTTGAACATTGATCTATTTTTCATTAGATATGAAGTAGAATTAAAGTAGAAATGTCGCATAACATGGAAATAACCAAGTAAAGCACCTTAAAATTGTGCTAAATGTGCTTGTGTATTCTGCGAAAAGCATTTGTGACGAATCAGTTGTTGTCGTAAAATTCGACTTGTTTGCTTGTAACACATAACATGTCTTCAAAATAGACTTGTTTATCAAGTTGTAGACCATGTGTATTTTTTCAATGACAATTTGTTTTTTGCTTACTTTTTTAGAACATGATTTCCTTCAGTTTGTCCTCATCTAGCAGGTTAACACATACACTCTGATATACTGATTCAGTCTGATTTAGAGTATACCTCCACATCCCTTTCTTCACTGATTGCACTTCATTTATTGCCATAGCAACATACACTATTGAACATGCTCTAGGAGCGCCTTTCACACAAAATACAGCACAGGCCGATGAGAGAACACCTAGAAAATGCTTTCTCTTGTAATGGATGGATGTCTGAATGGATCCCAGGGGCTTTGCTCATTATAGTTGTATTAATAGTGCAATAGTGAGTGCAAATGGAGCTGAACCCCAGCGCCAACATACTGGCCACTAGGTTACCACCATCACAAGCAAACTGATAACGTTCTGCTTTGGCACAAGATGATGTGTGTCTGTTGATCAGGGCGATAGCAAAAAATAAATACAATAAAGCGCTTAGTCTTAGATGATCCCAATCAGTCTACAACACAACACAATCAATTGTACATACAAAAACAAATGTGTTTTTCAACTTGAAAGATAGTAACATCATTTACATAAAACAGAGCATTGTTTTTTGATGAAATCGTAAGAAATTTCCTTTTCCGTTTCTCATGAAGCTGTATGAAAAAGGTAGCCGTGTTTGGAATTCGGGGGTCATGGGAAGAAAGGATGAGGCTTTTTCAATTTCTCACCATTTGAAGACAAAAACAGGAAATTGAAGCTCTCTTTCGCAGCGTCCTTGCTTGCATTCTACTGCATCAAATGTATCTACACACAAGGTACGTACATGAATTACATTGTACTGATTTGTTTTCTGCAGCAGAGCACATTTGGAAATGAGCCTAAGCCAGTTCTCTTTCCCATATTCCTGCTTGTGGAAATGTTACTGCAGTGTAATATCCAAAGCGCAAAAAGCATGAATTAATACAAATTAAAGCTCAGCGCTGTAATGTTTACCTACATAATGAAGAACAAGAAATTATTTTAAATTAAAATGTGATTTCATGCATAAGCATTCGTTAAGTTTTAGGTTAACAAAGACATTACCTCATAATTCCAAAAATATGTGTGCCAGTGAACCCATGTCCATAATATCAAGCACTCCTACTTGAGTGTTATTGCAAATATTTCCATACAACGAGTCACACAAAACTAGTGTAAGCTGTACACCCCCACAATTGTTTTTTCCTGAAAGGTATAATTCAAAAGGCATTTGAATGAGTATAGATGACAGTGAGATGATGAGGGGAATCGGTTGGGGGTTGGGTGTGGGGGTTTGCCCTATATACACTGTAAGAATCCAAAGGGTGGTGCAATCTCATGTGCAGGGTGGCATCAGCAGATTAAGGGATGTTTGTATCTGTAGTTAAAGTAACTGCAAGCTGCTTCTTTTCTTTTGTTCATCCTTGTATGTGTTTGTATGTGCAACTGCCCACTTTAATACATGCATTGGGTTGGGGGGGGGGGGAGTTCCTCCCGAGGGACATGTTTCTATCTGGCAAACACACCTACGCGTAACACCGTTCAAGGAGGACCTTTTTTTTTTTTAAAGCCCCTTTCTTGCTCAGTTTCACCTCTTTTTCTCTGAGCTACAACATTACTAGCTAGGTACCACTGATTCCATCATACGCCAATTGTCTCCCAGCATCCCAGCCTGTCCTAAGGGATAGTGCAAGCCACCTCATAGGTCATTTCAGTGGTTCATACTGTACATCTTTAGGAGGTCTCTTTCAGTAGGGTCGCAGACTGCATACATATTATCCAAATTTGGGGAAAAGCAAAAATCGATTTCAGAGAGAAGCAGACAGAAGGGTCTACACTATGCATTTGAAGGATGTATTCAGGCTGTTGAACTGATTCAGCAGCGAAAAAAAGGTTAAAAAGATAAAAGCTAAATCACAAAGCAAAAGTGAACGACCACATCACCTGGAGATGGAGGCAGAAGAAAATGAAATTAAGGACCAGCGTTGTTTCTGTAAAGCCCGGCTTCATCTTTATTCACTGTAGCAAACATTAACATTTAAAAAACAGAAATCTACTTCTAACCTCTCCTGGTAATGAGTATCACTATTGCACAACGTTTGACCATGACTAGTTCAAATCCACAAAACCTGCCTAAAAATGAAGAGAATTTGGAAACGTTTGCATTAGAGCACACAGCCGAATAGTTGTCAGACCCTGGACAAAACTGGCCAATGCTATGCTACGATTGGCCTGTCTGCTTTTGAGGGGCTGGACTCAAGGGTCAATTGTGCGAGTTTGTGGCAATGCGCAATGGTTAACATTGGCACTCAAGAAGTTGAAGTTAACAAAGCAGGAAAGAGGGATAGGAGTGTGTGGTGACATTGTTGTAAAGGTGGAAAAGTAAAAGGTCAGGAGTGAACAAGAAGAAAGTAGGTTAGAAAAAAAAAGTACTAGAGACAAAAACCTAGTGTTGGTTAAAGAAAATTGTGTGAAAAAGGAGATTATTTAACCACCCACAGAGTGCGAAATAATCTCATTCCCCATGTACGCAATCAAGGCAGTGCTGCTGAATATGCCTGGTTGGCTACGCTACATCTGAGACACACAGCTAAGATGATCTCCTTTGATCGTCTTTATTTCTGTATTCAACATGACAGGTATCAGACATGGGTTTAGCGAGCTGAGATAATGAGCGCTGAATATGCATGAAGCAACATCTACGTGGTGCCCACGCATCGAATCATCCGACTGCAACTCTTAACATGTGGCATATTGGACTCTGACAACAAGCATAAGAAGCATAAAATAGAAAGGAATGCAACATTTCTGGAAAAATTAGCCATATGGTTTCACACAAGCAGGTTCAGAGCTGTAAAGCGTGCTACAGTCGCACATTGAGATAGCTTTGCACCTCAAAAAAACAGCTCTTTCACTGAGATGCTTCAGAGTGCTGCCAAGCATATGGTCATCTACTGAGTTTTATCATTTTGCTTTAAGATACAGCAACAGAGTTCTTCCCCCTTTGAATATAATTGTTGGTTTTCTCTCCCTTTACTCACAGGATGATGACATAATAAAAACATACAAATGATGGCATGGCTTATAATGCAATTTTCAAGATAGGCTAGGCCACTTGTAAATATCAGTTGGCAGGTTTTTATGAAAACCTGTAACTGCTTCAGAGTTGCATGGACATGACACCTTGAGGATAGTCCTAGTTCAAGTGTTTGCATTGATGGGTGATAAGATAACTTTGACACTACATTTATGGGTTAAAGCTGATTATTTTGAAGACAAGATCTGAAACTATAATTAAATATAAGCTATAACTTAAACCGTGCGTACTGCAATCCATTTAACACACTTATGTCATGGAAAATGTAGCAAACGGGCACTAGGGGTTAAATCCAGACCTCCCAAGGGAGGCCCCCGTGATCTTTACTGTGACCTCTTTAAAAAATACCCACCATTGTATTCTGCAGAGGGCCAGCATGCCGCTGAGTAACATCTGCAGTGGTCCTATGGAAATGACCCATTTTGTTTGATGCCGTTCCTCGCTGTGGAATGACATTGCTCATTCTGCCTCTCCAGTTTCAACCTTTTCCTCAGTCCATCTCGTGGCAGAGAAAGGAGAGCATTATCACGGTGAAAAAGGATCTCCTAACCCCCTCCTTCTCCTCCTCCATCCTCCACCAAATGAGGAGGGGTGATCACGGAGGCAGCGTGTGTGTGTGTGTGTGTGTGTGTGTGTGTGTGTGTGTTTGTGTGTGTATGAGTGCTTGCATGCCGTAATATGTGTGTGGAGAATGGGAGGCAAGAGGGAGTGCACCACTGGGGAATGTGCACCTGCAATTTTTCTCATTTGACACAGTTGGTCTTTTGTAGGGTCCCAGGCACAGGGAGATGTCTGTGAAAGTTATGGCTCTTGCCCTTTACCCCACCTCCCAAAAAAAGACATCTTCACTATACTATTCTCCATCTCAGTTTAGAATAGTCTACGTCAAAGATTAGTGTGCGAGTGTGTGTGGGGGGAGGGAGGGGGTTATTCAACAGATGACCAGACAGCAACACGTACACACATATCTTATCTTAGTTGAAAGCTACCAGTAAAACAAGTATATGGTTATAAACATTGTCAGCCAATATTATTTGAAATAGAAAACAAATGCAAACAGTTGACATGTTTACCCAAACTGTCCATCGCTGTTTACAGACTGGTTCAACGTTGACCTTTCATACTGCGTTTTTATGAATGCTTGAGTTTTCTGGCCACACCTGACTTGTCATGATCTCAGCAATTAATTTGGCGAATATAATGTCATCCTACTCAATGTAAATTATTCCAAAAACAACAAAAATAGGACCTACCGAATTATCCTTTAAGCCAAGGGTCAAGTGTGTCCTTTAGGGAGTATGTTTGTATGGATACCAGAGATCCATAGCCTAAACTGATGATTCCTCCCATGTTGACAGCTGGGATGAGAGACTGAAGCCAAGCAGTGAGCCCCAGAGTCTAGATTCAGTCCATCTGCACGGTATGTGGTGGCTAATAAGGAAGATTTGTGTCTCAATGTGTGGGAAGGCTCGAGAGAAGCAAGATAAAGAGAGGGAGTGTTTTCGTATATCTCTGTATTCTGTCCGTGCAGTACATTAAATACATAAACCACAGTGTATTTCCCATCCTGTGAATAGTATGAGACCTGTAGACTACTTGACCCTGGCATCCATCCAAACAGAGATCCAGACTGAGGAGCTACCATTACTCCCGCGCTATCCATTCCCCACTCTCCTTCCTTTTATTTTAATGAGTGCACAATTAATAAGGAAATGGAACAGCTTCCTTCACAATGGAACCCTTCTTTTGTCAATGGCTGTATTGAATTCCCCTTCAAGGCCACTGGGCCATATTGGAGGCCATCTCCAGTATCGGCCCACCTCCCCCACACCAACACCAATGCCTCTCTGTTGCTTGCTCCCTCTCTCGCTTATCCTCAAGGTCTCATGGGCTAATCTGTGCCCCAGTATCATTTGATCCCCCCACCCCCACCCCTTTGCTCGAAATGCAGACTTTACAATACTTCATATTGATTTCCTGAGACAAAATCACCAGTTACTGTGCATGCTTGGTTTATTCAATGACAGTGCTGAGGGAAGAAAGAGCAGGGTCACACACCATCTTGCCCATAATTGTTTTTTGCTACATCGGTACGGACTAGTTATACGCAAATGGTATCAGATCTTTAGTATTCTCTGGCTGTGTATGGATACATTAAAATTCACCCGATAGCTTGAGTGCTGCAAAAGAAAGATCAAAAGGTAAAATAACTAATTAATCTCTTACCCCTTTTAATTTTCAATGATTACCTCTGTTGGTCAAATAAAGGCGCTATCGCTTCACCCTGTCTTCCAAGTCAGACAAACAAAGGCCCCTGCAGTTCTCTAATACCTCCAATTGTGCCTGATACATTCAACAACAGCGACAAAGTTTGATGCAGCAAACAATACAAGACTATAATCAAGATTTACTAACAAAGAGCAAATAAAAGCGGCAGCCGGTTGTTTAGGCCTCAATGTACCGTTTTAAAAGAATTGTTAAAATAATATGGTCTTCATTTCATCTGAGGCAACTGGAAAAGCGCTTCACTGTTTGCTGTTGCGGGGCCACTGAGTGGCACAACTCACATAAACTGAAGCAGATTTCCAATCCCTTGAAATAAGACCAGCATGTCTCAATGGCACAAACACTGCACCTTGATCAATAGTCTTAGCTAGTCAAGAAAAGAAACGAGTCAGAGATCCAGCTATCAATACACAACCACAGCTCAGACGCAAAAGCCTGAAAAATGTTGATATGCAAGATCTTTCCAAGAGACTATCTTCACTCTCTGCACTTCTATGCCTCAAGCCTGTGATCTACATATTCACACTAAAAGCAACATCCACATGTACAATATCGTGTTGACATTGCATTTACGACATGCAATTGTATCACAAAGGAATAGCATCCAATTTTTGTTATGTATTTTAGTCACATTTGTATTATAAAAAACAGTAAAAACATTCATTCTAACGACAGCTTAATCAAATGGGCTTTGGAGTGTGGCACACACACACACACACACACACACACACACACACACACACACACCTAGATATCAGTTCCTTTTTATAGCAACATGTGGTTTATAATGGGGAGATTCTAATCTGAATAATTAGCAAATATGCATATTGTATGGCCTTGAGGCATGTTTTGCAATCATGTGCTGCAGCAGCATTCATCATGTGGGTGGGGGGCCCTCGACAGCCTCTCTGTGCTTCACTCGCACACTGTCATACTCATGATCGAGGAAGCCTGATGGTGGAGACCGAGCTCATGGGGCCAATCCTACAAAGCTGAAACATTTGCATACACAGCACTGTAATGTCGAACATTTTAACATGTAATCATCTGCCCAGTCTTTCACAGCACTGACTGTGTCATCAGAATACAAATGTGTCAGACATGCAAACATGCATGCGGATGCATTGGATATATGTTACAGGCGTGGAATTAAAAGCATATGTTCCACGTATAGATTTCACAGTAGGAAGGAAAAAGTAATTCATTTCATAAATTGAGCAAAGAATAGGTCACTGCTTTGTCTCTCTGCGTGGGTTGTGTTTGCCCTTCCTGCTCCTCACATTCCACCCACGCCCCAAATTACTGCCTGAGCCCTGCTGTTATGCTGTGTGGGAAACCCTGTGGCATTACACGCCCACCATTTTTGCCCTGTGAGCTGGTCTGCGGGGTTACTGCGCGATTCTCTCTCCACTCCACCAGACACCACAAACGTGCACTACGTACATGCGCACATTATGTGGCCTAATGTAAACTAACATCCACTGCCACTTGACCTTGCTGTCAATATCTATCCTCATTAAACACCAGTCGGCCAGCTGCAAGTCCACTTTAAATGGCATCATTCAGCGCTTACCAAATTATGCCTGTGCAACTGGGCTCAGTGAATGGGGAGTCTAATTCATTTATTTGGAAGATATACACAGGTTCCAGTACGGACACCTATAAAACATGCAGCGGCATTTAACCCCACCCTGCCATTCTTAATGTTGCTGTCATCCATTTCTCTTGGGTTGCAAGTTCTGACAGCAATTTGGCAATGTCTACTGGTGCCATGGGCAGCAAAGGCCATTCTTTTATTCCCCCGATCAAGCAGGTATTGATTTTTCACTCATTATAGAAGAGCATAAAATGAGAAGGGATTTCTGCGAGCCATGCACTCAAATTGCTACTGGGAACAACATGGAAGTGAGAACTGAAATTGAATACAGAGAAAAGTGGATCTTAAACCAAAGAATATTTACTTTAAAATTGAAATCTAACAATTCTATTCAAATAAGAACCCATGTCCTGAACAAACAAGACCTGCTAGAACTGCTAGACAGAAAGCATTCAGAAAGAAGTCATGAAATAAACTGGCATCTGAATGACAACTATGGAGGCCACCCTTAGGGTAGGTATACAATAACTATTTTATTTTTCCCATAAATGCAACACTATTATCTGTTTTCAGGAAGCCTTGTGTGGCTTATGGGAAAAGCATAATTCCATTTCCAGGAAAAGGATTTGAGAATAAAACATTTTAAAAAACTGTTAAAGCATTAAACCCAGAGGGTTTTTCTCAAAACCATTTTTTTCTTATATGAAAGTCAAGGAACACAATTATCTGAATTTAGCATTTTGCCAGCAATAAATTGCTTCATCATTAGATTAAAATATGTAGACCTCAAGTCAGAGCTTCCCAGCCGTGCTCAAAATAAAACTCATTTTTAAACTGTATCTCTATTGTCTATAATGCCGATACTTAAGACTGAAGGGAATTATGTTCATCATCATCATCATCATGTATAGTGCTATATTTTCAGCACAGATCAAGTGCAGTGACCGTGCACCGAGGACGTACTAATGCCAAAAGGCATAAGCGGATGTTTTCATGCCTGCGCCCGTTTAGTACTTTCCTGGCCTTGCCTTGATATTTATTGTCCCAGTATGGGCAGTACATTCCAACCTCCAATTTGAGCGATGTTGTACACATTTCCAGACCCTCATCCAGTGTGAATGAGGCACACTATCTTGCACGACTAGCACTGGGGTCTAACGAGACACAAACAAGGTTGGAAATAAGAGTTTTCAGCAATGCGAGTAGTATGGATGGCAATGTGAGCCGGTCTTCCATTTAGATCCAGATTGAAATATTACTATTGGATAGATAGCTGTTAGATTTTGTACAGATATTCATGGGCCCCTGAGGATAGATTAAAATGACTTTGGTGATCCCCTGACATTTCCTCTAGCTTCACCAAAGGTTGACATTTGTGTCTTTAAGTGGAATATCTTAACAACTATCCACTATAGGATGGATTACCATACTATTTAGTTCAGACATCCATGCCCCCCTCGGGATGAATTGCGATCACTACGATGATCCTGGACATTTCCTCTAGCAGCATCATCTGGTCAAATTTTCAATTGCAAGTATAGCCAGCTTATTAAAATGTAAGCATGTTAACACACTGGAGCAGGATAATGATAAAACAATAGTTAATAAGGTAAATTGCCCAAATTCCTTGGCTCACTTCTTTAACTTGTGTAGCCTTCTACCACCCATATATGCATTCAAATGCATATATAATTTTCTACTATCCGCCTGTACATTGTGCACTGCAAATTAATGATTGACACCCACCCACTCCAAAGCCCACTTATTTTCAAAGAGGCATCTCACAGTCACAACAAAACAGTACATGCCTCAGTGGGCTCTACAAAGAACTTTTGCCCGCTTTGAAATATGAGCACAAATAAATCATTTGTTTAATTAATTAAGCAAATTAGGCAAATCCAGGGACGCCTTCGCGGATGGAGTTTGTGCCCTGGCACAAGGAGATTAATTAAGTGGATCCGTGCGGGAACAGTGAGACTGACGTTGGAGTTTAATGCCCTTGTTTGGCTTCAGTAGATACAGCCATCCTTAGTATAGTGGTGCAGATACCTCAGAGTGAGCAACAGAGTGTGTTTGTAAGGTGCATGTTGGCTTAGAGTCAACTTTGTGGAAGTTCTGCAAGAGAGTAAGAGCATATAGAGGGAACAACAAAAGCAAGATGGATGTCATATGTATATTCTTTCTACACTGTTTCTTAGCGTCTCTTGCAGAATCGCCACTTACCTGACGCTTCTCTGAAAGCGACAAATAACTGCAAACACATATAGGCATATGCGTCAGGTACTTGCTGTCTCATTCATCCCTCATTACATACCTATCCCCCCAGCAGGACGATATCTGCTTCCAGGCTTGATGTATGCACTCGCATCTGACCATGAAAAATATGTGTCAGACTTCACGCTTTCATTTCTTGGATTGGTCCACAAGACGTCATCCATTATAGCCGCTCTGCCTCAGATTCCATGTGGTGGTATTAAGTGGAATGAATATAAAATCCTTTGGGGAGGATTTTACATGCACAGAAACACATGATTAATGTGCTGCTCAGGCATGGCCAGAGTGTTTGGGACATTGCTTTTTCATTGTTATTCACTATAACCAAAACAATGACAAGGGTGCATTTTACTTATTTTTCAACCCAGTGACAGCATCTGTGATAGAACTTTTATAATAATCTTGCAAGACTTTGTTGCTATACTTACAAACAAACACACACACACACACACACACACACACACACACACACACACGCACGCACGCAAAAGACACATCTCCACCCACACACAGCCACAAATCCCTCACCTCTCCTTAAGCTGCATTCTATCATTGACTTTATTTTGTCACGCTTGTCCAGAAATATTCCCCATTTTCCTCAGACAAGTGTAAAATCTCAGACAGCTGGTTATGTGTTGACATACAAATGAAGACAAGGAAGGACAGGACGCTGTGCAGCTCCAATTGCAGACTCTGAGCTAGCGCGGTATGTGCACGTGTGTGCATTTTCATACACACACATGCTGTGATTATTTTGTGAAACTTGGCACGCGTGTCAGAAGAAAAGTGATATTCCCAGTGTTTGATTCTATTCATATGAACATACCTGTGTGCCTGACTGAATATAGACAAAAGGGACTGTAGATCTCAAAGTAGGCCAGCATCCCCCGGAGTACGCATTCCCAACACTCTAAGGGAGAAACATGCACGATGACACTGTGGTGAATATACACTAAAGCTTCCCCAGCTGCAGAACAATTCACTGGCAACAGCTGGATGTGTCTGCTTATAGCATCAGGTTTTGGTATTACATTATTTATTTTTCTTCGTAAAACTGCCAAATGATTTACTTGGGATGTCAACCACTTCATCTGGTGTTCAAACAAGCCCAAAATGCTTAAATGTGGTTCCTTTAGGCCATTAGATACAGCACCAAAAAACATGACGACTAGATGGTGTCAGCTGCATGTCACCTATTCCTATGGGATCAATGAGTGATTGATTATTGTGTATGTGGAATGAAGCAGAATGATTGATTTACAGGACTGTGCAGCTGTTTCTGAATGTTTCAGCTCATTTATGACAAATCATGCATGTTTTGCTGCTGATCATTTTTCCCAACAATTCACACTGCTTTTAAGATTGATGAACACTTTCTCCTGCCCCTACATACCATATTGAGATAAACTAAAAGCAATGGAAGGTTGGAGGGTAGAAAAATACTATCACCAATACAGAGGATTATGGGATGCTTAGAAAAAAGTAATACTGCACAAATGTGAAGTAATACCAAAACCCTGATGCTATAAGCAGACATATCTATATTAGCTTTGTGGGAATTGGGCTAAAATATTGTATATGTAATACATGCATGCATGCATGTATTACATGCAGACAGACAGACAGACAGAATCCCCAAGGGGAAATTTGTTGTCGTAGTAGCGCCTTACAACTTGAAGATACCAATAAACACACAAGATAAAATATATAAAGCAACAGGGATGAAAGATATATACAAAATTAAATTAAAATAAAGTAATATATATATATATATATATATATATATATATATATATATATATATATATATAAATAAATATGCACAATACAATAGTACAAATAATACAAATAACTGGAATTAAATATATGTACAGCTGCAGAGTATATTCATTAATTAAGCAAATTAAATGTATACAATAGATGGTGCAAAATGCAAAGTATGTATGTGAAGTGTAATAAGCATACACGTGTACAGTGATAATTAATCCACAGAGGATCTAGCAAGCGGTGACTTGTTGTAAAGTCGTATTGCCGTAGGCAGGAATGTTCTCCGGTAACGGTCCTTGTTGCAGTGGAGCGTGAGGAATCTCTTGGAGAAAGTGCTCCGCTGACCCTGCAGTAGGTGGTGGAGAGGGTGGTCCGGGTTGTCCAATATGGACAAAAGTCATAGCCATATGCTCCAAATAAATAGGAGCCTTAATTTCATCTCTACCACTTGGTCCATACAATCTAAATCTACAGTGATCAGTTATACAAAAAAAAAAGCCAACTTGTAACTCACAGCAGAGCAAAGGACAAGAAAACAACATTTTATTCAATGTAATCCAATAAACAAAGACTGTTATTGACAAGTCCTTGGTGCAGCGCTACTTCGTCCTTACTGGTCCTCTCATGTTGGACTGAGGGCAGACTGGACTCTCAGGTGGTATTACAATACAAGATGCCAGGGATAGTTGTTATCATGCTCAACTGTAACTTATTCACATTGTGTTGATGATGTTACTTCATTTTGTAAATGTTTTAACTTCCAATTCTGGCCAGATCTCCTGCACCTCACATTGCAACTTTAAATAACCCAGGTCTCACGGTGGACACGCTTTTCAGACACATCTCTCAGACGTCCATCTCCTTTAAACCATCGCACATCAATCCCCATGACACCTTCTAATTGGATGAGGCTACAGTTAGGGTTTATCCAGCCAATAAACCATTGATATGCATTAAATCCCAAGACGAGCTTAAATGCTTTTTGTTCCGATGGTGTTTGAGGACAATAGATTTCTCGTGAAACGACAGTGTACACTTTTGAAAACGCAGCAGTGAAACAGAAGATTCACACGGTTAGGTCTAGAAATGCTTCCACGCTGTGGGCTTGACACATCTGATGGACTGATGGCTAACCATCGTTAAAACTGACGCATGTATGGAAAGCACAAGAAGAGGAACTGAAAGAAAAAGGACAAAGAACATTCTTTGGTAAAAACAAACACCTGCTGGTGGATTTTGAGTTTTATTAAGTGTTCACATTGGTGAGGACGCATCGTGATGTAATGTTTTCATTCCAAAGGTCAGCTAACTAGGTTCCACAAGGGGAGTGGAAGCTAGCACTGATTCCAACTAGACATTACTTTTCATTATTGTCATTTCAATAGCTATTGAATCGTTATACACACACACACACACACGCACACGCACACACACACACACACACACACACACACATTACTGAAAGGAGGGCTCTAGTTCTACTGAAAATGAATTCCCCTAGAGAACACTTATGTCATGGGTGCCATCGTTGCAGAAAAGTAAATATTTGTTTTCTTTCTAATATCTAAAAAGTGATCAAATAAGTAAGTTAAAAACAAACACCAAAGGTGTAATTTAATTTCAGCTCCACTTGAACCGCAACCTATATTTCTCATGGTCAATAGAGCTCTCTAAAGAGAAATGCTTGACATATTGCCGTCCCCTGACCTCTTTCTATTGAACGTTAAGGCAAAACTAACGATGCCGGAAAGCGTGCCGTCATTAGCACTTGATGGTGAATTCAGTTGTCTTTGCCCTGCGTAGATATCGCAGCATAAAAACTATTTAATTAGCTTGTAATCTCCTATTAATGGTTTTAGCCATATCTAATTAACATTGCTATGGGCTATTGCCCAACTTCCAACACTCCCTACATCCAAACCCTGCTTGATTGTGACCAACACACACACACACACACACACACACGCACGCACACACACATTTCCATACACCCATATACCACCACTACTGACTTATTTTAATCGGAATTTAAATGACTTCATTTAGATTGCCTCTTAAACAATTCACAGAAGGCCAAAGTGAAATGCTGCAGAACTACAACGGTCTCCGTTCAACTTAATGCGTGAAATGATAAAAGAAGTATTTTTTGTTTTCCTCCTGCGCTTCTTACGAAACTGAATATGCACCACAAAGCCAAAGCGGTGTTAATGATTCTTTAAAAGCTATTTCAGTTCATTTACTAATGCCAGGAGAGCGGGAGACTGAGACAGGAGGAAGAGGGACATAACTAAAAATAGATAGAAAATCTAAGACAAGAGAATGCAAATAAGAAAAGTGGAGGAAAAAAAGTTCCAGGTTCCAGTTTAAGGAGTAAAAAACTGCTAATTAGCAAGAGAAGATAGAGACGCGAAAAACGTGACAGACGTAAGTAAAATGCTTTTATCTCAGAAACTGGCACTTAGAGAGCAAAAAGAGGAAATTCCGATACAGCTTCAAATCATGCCAGTCACAAACTGCAATGGTATGTTGATGTCCCACATCTGCTTCACATCGACACAAACACACACTCTAATGAGCCAAACTCACCCAGAGCGGCTGGTGCGAAGAGGCTGGCGAAGACTAGCAGGCGTGCGGTCCACATGGCCTCCTCCTCTTACCGCCCGCTGCTGAAGGTCCCAGTTGAGTTCAGTCTTTTGCTGGCAAATGCCCGAATCGGGTGCTTCCTTTATGGCACAGCTCCCTCCACTGCGCCACACTTCCCACAAGACCACAAGTCCTGTTGCTCTGGTGTCAGATGCCGTCCAAAATCTGTCAAGAGTAAAAAAAAAAACATACATGTTAGCTGAACAGAAGACTTTCAATGAATGGGTCATTTGTTCATTTACAGGAACAATTAGTCTTTTTCAGTGAGAAGCACAACAGATGGATGCACCATGGCTTTATCATCCTTGCGCGCAGCCCTTATGGCATTGTGCGTTTCAAGTTGTCATCAAGTGACATGATGCAAGTTGCGCAATCTCCAACAGGCTGAACTCCTACCGGGTGAGATCAGCCAAACACTAAGACTGTGTGAAACACAAAATGTATTTGCGGATATTCTGTTGATGTTTGCTCATCAATGTGTTATCTCCTCCAACTCACCGGCAAATTACTCCCACAAAGAGACAAGCCTAGGCGATGAAGTGCATGCTGCTTTGAGCGGACAACTACGTGTGTGTGTGTTGGGGCACACACCTTTACCCATGGGCTCCAGACCGTGTGTGTATTCCTGCAAGGCCTGATGGTAATTGACATAAGAAAAGCGGCGGTGTTTTCCCTTTCCCGTGGGCATGAGCTTGAGTTTTTGCACCTGTGAATGTATCTGCACGGCCAAAGAAACAACTACTGTGCACACTGGCTTCGCTCTAAAATTCCAAGTCAACAAAATGGCCAACGAGATCTACTCTGAAGAACTGATTTAGCCAGAGCTTCCTTTGGCCTCCTCTCATCTCATGGGAGTGCCGTCACCAGTGAACTCTTGACACTGGATGAAGTCATCACTAAGCTATTGCTGGTTAACATGAAATGAATTAAAAGAACATGACATGTGATACATATGGTGTTGGCTTGTGACTGCTGTGAGATCAACACTTTTCAATGTGGATGTGTCATTATTCACAAAATAGTGTGTGAAAATGTGCAACTCCACATCCCATAAGTAACGTATGAATATAGAAAAACACTGTTGGATGAGGACAAAACATGGTGTTATCTATATTCTGATGAGATTTTCTGATGGAAATGATCCCCATCAAACCCATATCATGATATTAAGGTTAAGTCAGCTTTAATGATTAGGTAATCCAAACCCCTTGATTATCCACCATCAACCATGATCTCCTGCAGGAATCTAATCTCTGCAAAATGATACAAGCCAAAGAGTGCACACACTGCCACCATCCTCAACACAAGCATTATCCCTGAACATCAGGCATTCCATACTGCATTTGACATCATGGGGAGGTAATCCCATAGTGAGACATCAGAAATCTGGGTTATAAAAGGTCAAAACGTGAGCACTGCACCAAATGACAAAGCCCTGGGGAAACTGACTGTCATCAACATCTCAAATTATACTGACACTACATTTGAAATACACTTTTATCAGACTTTCCATCCATGCATGGAGCTATGCGTCCTATGTCCCAGCAGCATTTACCCATCTCAACATCTAGTTCCAAATACCCAATCAAAAAATCCTCGATTAGAGCAATCAGATTTTTTTTGAGCAGATATTATTGGGTTTAAGAGAAGGGCAGCAAGTCTTTTTTCAGCATAAAATATTAAGGTCAAAGGTCTGTGTGCTCATCAGCAAAGGCCACGAGTGAACAACATTTAAGCCTGAACAACATCTACAATAGATATATATATGTGTGTATTTTAAGATGTGAAAGAGTGTATTTGATCAAAGAAATATCCTTGTGAGTAAACAACGCTTTTAATAAAATGCTCTGACAGCTGCAGGAGAGCTGAATTAAATATGACATCAAATCAGATGCTGTGGCTCCCTTGACAAAAAAAATACATTATTGCAAGAATAATCACATTTAAATACACTGTCCAAGCGGCAAATTAGACCTGAAGTTTATGCTCCATGTAAATTTCTAAATTGTAGATACAGACTCAAATGGACGCACAGGCAACAGCATGTAAAAAATATATATTAAACACGACAGCCTTTCACTGATTTACATGGTTTGCCTGTTGGCATATACAATTTAATTTCTATTTGTTTTTCAGGTTTTGCACCCAAAGTGTAAAAAAGTAGCAGAGATAGGGACTGTTTCTACTCCAGAAAACAATGAGTGCTTGTAGCTTGCTGTGCGTCGCCGTGTGCGAGTGAGACTATACGTGCCATATCTCACAGTAAAACCGAGAGAGCAGCAACTACTTGCACAGGTGTTACTTAGAAATTATCATATAAAATGAAAAACACTTCACTATCACAGTCATTAATTTGCTCTCAAAAGAAATGTGTGGGCTTAGGTACAGGAACTGCTATCAACCGCCAAAAGAACACATCATAAAATACATATTTATGAGAAGGGCTTGGACCCGGTTCAGAGAAGAAGAAGAAGAGTTAAAAAAAAAAAAAGTAAAAATAAAAAACTGAGCAATACAAAACTGAGCCAACTCGTCTTGTATTCCAGAAGGAGCCGTATGATACATTACGGTACTGACGTTTCAAGGGTACTCACTCTGAGGGGGATTTAGGATAACTCCCTTAGATAAGTTGGCCAACATTTAGCAGCGACCGCAGCTTGTTCTCAGCCAGATCAAGGAGACTTCTTCATTACCGTCTCGCTGTATCCTGCAGAACTACTTTTTCTAATCAGTGATGTTGTTTTTGTTATTTCAGTAATCATGCGTGTGCCAAGAGGCCCAGATGAAACCTGACAGATCTAATTAATTGACTTTTCTATCTAGATAAAGCAAAACGGAGCCGGGTGATATATAGTCACAGCAATACTTGATGGAGGGTAAAATATGATGCCTCGCAGCAATCGTGTGACTTGGAGAAAAAGACAAATGGGAGGCACAGAGCGTTAAGGGAGATGAAACCTACTATATAAGTTAGATTTAAGTTTGATCCTCAATTAAGGCTGCATTCAAGAGGCTTAGGACAAATTGAGACTAAAAACGCTAAAGAAAATACAGTGGAATTTGTCTCACATGTAAATGTAAATTCAAATATATTCACTATTCCTGTGTGATAATATTGCAAATGACAAAAACATCTGTAAAGGTGTTGGTACAGGATTACAAAAATTATTTACTACTAAACAACCTAAACACCTCCCGCCATCTTCAAATATACTCTTTTCATAGCAGCCATATTGACACGAAATAGCAGGCAAACACCGGTTTAATGAATGAAATTAATTAGGAAGCCGTTCCACTTAGTGTAGCAGAGCCTTTTCAGCGAGTCAATATGCACAATAGCCCCTTTCACAGCAGCCATTTTTAAACATGTCATTGCAGGGTAAACACAGGTGTAATTAATAACATTAATTATGGCCCTGTTCCATTTTGTTGGGCCGGGGCCGTGGCACTGTGCATGCTGGCTCACTGGAAAGGCTGTGACACACAAAGTAGAACCATAGTTCATTTGATCAGTTTCCTCGGTACCCTGCGATGACATGTTAAAATGGCTGCTGTGTAAAAGGCCCACAGCAGCACTCCGACTCCATTTGACCTGAAGAGAACAGAAGGGTAATTAGTACTTTTGGAAACACGTGTGTTTACCCCGTTATAAAATGTGTAATGTTGTAATTAGGCACGATGTGGGACGGTGCTTCATCACACCTAACACACATAACACCTGAAATCAACATTTCTCAGGAGGGCAAACTGGAAATCTAAACAAATTATTCTCAAAATCAAATGAAGAAAATCGTTATATGCTGTATACGTTGGCGTTTGGTTGAATTACCTGTCACCACGATAGTGTAATTTCTCTCATGGAAATTTGTTGAGGGCCATTTCCTTCTCTATATTTTACATGAACCCTGGTGAGCCTTCTTGCTGTAAATTGTCTCTGGCTGCCTTTTCTTACTTTCTCAAAAGAGTGCAGGAGAGTTTGCCAGAAGTACAGTATGCCCATTGTTTTACATGCCTTTTACATATACTTTTCATATTTAAATACACAACTACCAGTCTGCATACGAGTCAGTGTCTCTCCACTGGGATTGCTGAACAGCATCACTGCTCTGGCTCTAAAAGTCAAATCCAGAATGAAAATAACTGGTGATTATTGGGAATACAATTTTGTTTACTTTTTGATGGTTTTCATCGACTATAATACATTAATTTTGCATTTCCTTGTGTAATGGACTTAACATCATGTGACAGTGTATTGCAAACCACAATGAAACAGATCTTATTGGGTCATACAGATTATTAGGTGGGCAATATGGTTAAACCTTTCACCATGCTAAATGTAATTTTATAAAAACTTAAATTATATATCACAATAGAATAGAATAATAACCTAAAGTAAATGCATGGTATCCTGTGAACCCAATAGTGTGTGAACCACAATACAACCATGGATCTTAACAAAGTAGATACACTGAAAAACGGTATATAATCCTATTGCCAGACTTTGCATCCATAGCCATATAACAATCAGTTATACCAATATGTTATTTCACAATTACACTCAAGAAAAAAAAAAAGTACATCATGAAATGCATGATTTTCTTACTCTATCGGCTGCAACTAATTTTCATTTTAATTTAATTTTAATTTAATCATTTTAATTTTCTCAATCAATTATCGTTTGACCTATAAAATATCAGAACATAGTGAAAACCACCCATGATAGAAGCCCAAGACTACAAATCTTTAATCCAAAAACAAAGAATAGCAGCAAGTATACTGACAATTGAGAAGCAGTACAATTACTAATATAAAATTGATCATCAAAAGGTTGATCAAAAGGTTTCATTTTAAAGCTTTTAAATGAAAGATACGGATGCCCTTATATGCAGCACTGTTATGTTTGTTACCGAACATAAATTGTAAAAATAGCAGTCACGCTGGTGCACCTCACCACCTGAGGCCATTTCTCAATGTTTCTCTTCCCGACCTGAGGAAATCAAATAAGATTTTCAATAATGCTGACACATTACATGTAATGCTTCTGCGACAAAGTTAAACTTGATCCTCAGTATTATCTGATGGGGGACATACTAAGTATGATGTTGCCAGTCACGCCTGCTCGATGCCCCCCCACGTAACACTATGTAATGAAGTGGGATCGCGTTGCCGGGTTAAATACCATGTCTCCGATTTTCAACTGTTTCATGTCTAGATGGTTATCACACCAGTGAGGGGGGGCTTGGTAATTTTTATGAGACAGACAGTGTGTTCATGCAAATGAAGTATCTCATAGAAAATGAATATTAATCAAGCACACTGTCTGCATACAGTGTGATAGATGAGCACTCACTCGGAGAGCGGAGATGAGCTGAGATGATTAAAAATCGAGATGATGCGTTCTTTTTTTTCCACTTGGTCGGGCTTCCAAACCTTGCTGATGGTTTGAAATTGAGCGGTCAATGCTATGATACTAAACACAGCGTAAATGTCAAAATCATGCTTTCTAATGCAAGTTGAAAGGTGTGGAAAACTGAAGGTAAATGGAGAGTGCTCCTTTTAAGTCACTGTGCGCATCCCTGGAGCTTGACAACGTGAGCAGCAAAGCATTCACTCATACAATTGGTTTTCCACAAGGGACCCCAACACAGCTAGCCAGTGACAGGCAGATAATAGCGCTAACTTTAGCCGGCACAGTCTCTGAATGGTCCTCTATGATAGGCTTGTTGAGTGTGACTGATGGCTTGGGTTAAATAATGGAAGCGATCCTCCTCCCTTCCATGCGCATAAAGGTATTGCAAACTCTCCTGACACACAAAACACTTCCCGACTTCAAGACAAAAGAAACGCAATCCATTAGAGGAAATGACTTCCAGAGACAATACAAACAAAAAAACCTAGCTGCAAAACAAATAAAACAAATTGCCATTATAAATATTTAAAAGTACAAAGGCATACAATAGGAATGGGTTCCATTCCCACAAAGGAGGAAATAAAAGCACAAAGGCCTGAACGGGCGTACAGTTGGGTGAATTAATGCAGACAGATGCATCGTTTAAAGGAAGGGCAAATCTGCCTTGAGACAGTTCTCCATGATAATGCAAAGCTCAGAAACTCTCTATTTTCCATGTCTTCCTTTTCTATCCTCCCTCTTTTTCCCCTCAGCATATATTGCCTAATGCAGCACAAATGGATCCTAAACAAAGGATAATAGGCAAGACAGGAAAGACAAAATTGGGAAAGGGAGGTATGTAAAAGATTAAAGGATGGAGGATAAGAGGTTGGAAGGACAGAGAAAGAGGAAGGCAAACCAGTGAGATGAATGGGAAAGACGGACAAAAATGGATTCATAGATTATTTTTAAAAAAACAAGAAAATAGACGTGATATTTGAAAGTCATGAATTGCAGTGAGTGAATCCAACGTATAACCTTCACTTCAGCTGCTGTTGCTATAGTGCAGGGTTATTCCATTAAAATTCAAAGAGGTCCAGTGACTAAAATGTCCTCCCAGCAAAAGTCTGAACCTTAAAATGGCTGAATTGGGTTTTAAAGTCGACCTCTATGTCTATCAAATAAAATCAACAAGATACATTCCTTTATCAATTCAGCAGTGGTGGAATGTAATAACTATTTACTCGAGAACTGTAACTAAATACAAGATTTGAGTATTTCCATTTTCTGCTGCTTTATACTTCTCCACAACATTAGTTACTTTACAGATTATCATTATTAACACAAAATATAAATCAACTTTGACATTTCTCAACCAGCTGCCCAAATTATATGGTACTACAAGCTCTCTTTAATATAAATTAATACAATTAATCTAAAGCCTAGATATCAAGTAAAATAAAACAAAATCTTCTAAATAAAATAAACAAAAAGTGCTTCTCTTTTTTTCTACTTCCTTTCCTCGAGATGAAACGGGCCTGTGTCTGCCCTGCAGAATCTCGGCTTGAACGGGAGTCAGAGCCGTTCTTGTGCATGCTGAGCCTGGAACGATACTTGGTTTTAATATTGTTCATAGAGGAGAAAGCTGACTACCAGATTTAAGTCTATCCAAACCTGGTCAAGGTGTTCCGTGTTACTTCTGCTTGAACAGGGAATAACAGCCTCAGGTAGCAGGTGCATGGACTCCATGCTGTCATCTCTCTCATCTCGCTACGCTGTTGTTCTCTCAACCTGACTGTGCTCGCACGATGAGCAATCGATTTGATTGGCTAAATTGAGGGAAGTAGTGCCGCATTAACTGGATTAGCTGCACTAAAAACACCCTGAGTAAAGCACAGAACCTTTACTCGGTCAGGGTCCGGACTACCATTTTGCGATGCCCACCATGCAAGTCATTTCATGGCCAGGCTTTGATTTGGGAGGTAAGCCTTAAGGCAGCACGTAACACGACTGCAGAGGCCTAAACTGCATCATTGCTCATGGTAAACTACTCCAAATGTCCATCACATAATCAAACAAACAAAGAGATAGGGTGTTAAAACACTGTGACCTCGAAGGTATTTCGCACGGATTTCTTTTTAGACAGCGGCATCAATATATTGCCAATGTAATATGCTTACAAGAGCAATTTTCCAAGATACAAGCTGACAGCATTGGCAGGGTTATGGATATGATGGATAGGTGGTGAAAAAACATGAGCTCACAGTCAGTCAAAACGTTTTTCGCCATGTTGCACCGTAGCTTTCGGGATGGCAACATCCGTCCATCTGTCTACATTACTTTGGTCCAGACTGAAATATATGGAACTGGATGATTTGTCGTGAAATGTATACTAAATTCAAGAGATATCCGTGTTTGTTCCCAGGATTATTCTTGATAACGTACGGTAATGTGATAATTAGCAGAAAAAAAATGTGCAGACCTTCATTATTCCCAGACAATATACATAACTTGTCCTTTTAGCGCCAAGTAGAGGTTCACATTTGTGGTTTTAAGTGAAGTGTCTCAACAACTATTTGATGCATGGCCCAACCAGGCCATTTTTCAAGACAGCCCAGTCTGGAAAGCATCTGCTCAGGAAATGCCCTGCTTTTATTTTAATTTCTATTTTACTTTTTCAAGTCACAACTCCCCTGCATTTTGTATTCCTACTAACTTCATTAGCATAATTTTCCAATAGACACTTCATTCCCTGCCAGATCTGAGGAGAGAGAGAAAATCTCTCCCTCACACACATACACCCAAACAGCAATTTAAGATCAGCCTCTGTGTCAGGGGTACAGCAAATTCCAATGTCAATAACACTGATCCCAATGGCGCATGCATTTCAATATCTGATGCTGAGCCAAGTGCACAGAATATAATGAAATCTTAAAACATGAATTGCAGACCATCCCTAGACCAATGTGGTGCACATTTTCAACAAGTAGTATTAGTATTATGCTTAATGCATTCAATACAGACTGCAGATTACAATGTTAATTATCCCTTCCATCTGGCAATGCATGTCTGTTTGACCACAAATCGCAATGGTGCGTCTAGGTGGCATAATGACTGTAGCATGAGTGTTACTGATGGCAAGAATATGTTGTAAATGGTCTGGAAATGAGAGGTAGGACTGTGTCACAAGAAACCACAGTGGTCACGACCACAGGGAATTCAAATGGGTTCCACCTGGACTCCACTCACAGCTCAATTAGAGGCAGAGCGGGAGAGGAAGCAGAGGGGGAATGGGGGGGTTGAACTCAGGTGTGTGTATACTTTTGTATCCATCATTGTCCACCAAATGTTCAATTCATACAGAGAAATTTAAAAAAAAAACTGCTTCGTGCTCACATTAACAAAGAAACTAATGAAAAAAAAGAAATAGACAGAGGAAAAGCAGACAGGAAAGTCAGAAACCCAATGAGGCAATTTATATCATTCACCACTGCGTCATTTTTTGTTTATCAGAAAGTTTACTCATTTATTGCATTTAAAAAGTTTTCCAACATAGCCATCATAATTGACCTGTCATGCCAGACTAAGCCAGGCTGTTGAAGCAAAACCCCTCAATATGTCATTGCTTATTAGTTTAATTTTATATTACATAATCTCATTTTAAAGTTAGAGAAAAAGGTAGTTTTTTTTGACACCGTGTCCGAACAGCAAGTGCTTTACGTCATGTAGAGTCGTGTGCATGGTGACTCTCCAGTGTGCACCTGGAGTCACATGAAATAACATTTTACATTTTCCAAAAGCCATCTTAATATAATGAGTTATTCTGTGTAGACGGTATAATTTGGAACCAGTGCCGTGATTCACTGCTCCACAGCGAACACTTGAGGGCCCTTTTATTGAAGCTTAACAGTTGACATTTCGATCAAATGATCTTTTGTTGTTTTTGATTGTGTGAAATGCCCTTGTCATAGCAATGTTCTGAATGAAAGTGTGAACAAATAATCGACAGAGCAATATATTGTGGTGTGTTTTGTTTGCAAGACATTATTGATTCACTGGCAGCAATACTGAAATGCATTCTTTTGTGATCATTTCTTTGTCCAGCTTTTTACCTCTGTGGCACTGTAAGCACTTCAACATAAACTGACAAAATACAATCAATATGAATAATCCTAGCTTTTTAGAAATTATTGTGTTGCATATGTACTTGTTATACATAGTACATTTCTGTAGCTGTGGGTCATGAGTGAATGAGTCTTAATATGCTTCCAGCCTTTTAAAGTTAATAATATCATACGAGTGTTTTTATAACTCTGCAAACCATTACTTATTCAGAGTGTTGGTCTACATTCACATATCAATTAAAATTTAGTTTCTACACTGCTTTGACCTGCATGAGCGTAATTTAGGGGGACCAGAGCAAACACTCTTAACACTCCTGATGTTCTTCTTTGTGGTCAACAATAGTCCATTTCCTAGTTGAATGACACACTCTTATTTATCTGGTAAATAATCATTCAAACACAGTTGACATGAGGGTCAGGGGTCATCGTGATGAATTGCTTTGTTGGCTCCTTTTGTGTTTAGCAGCTTTTAGAAAATGCAGGCTGAAATGTAAGAGAGCTTGTCTCATCAGGACCTCAGTGACCTGGCTTTAGCGTGATCAATTAGCAAGCAAGAATAAACTTGTGAAGGCCGGAACAGAACGCTCAAGAGCTGACTTTTAAACTCAAAATGCACAAATTCAAAAGCAGAGGGAGATTTTCGATGGTACTATAAGCTATTCGGAAAAAAAAAACATAAGTAAACTACCAAGTAACTGTCTTTGTTGTGGATATCTACACACTTCACAGTCAACCCCCGCAGACCGCTGTGAAACCAACAGCTGCCAGCCTGGAAAACATCCTATGAACAATTTCCGAATCATTATGGTACAGGTCACCCCGAGGAGCCCTTCTAGTTGCCAACACTTCTTCCCCGAGTCTTCACCGAGTCCAACTTATCACACATTGCTCAGAGATAACCATCTATAATTGGGCCTTTTGTTTTTCCAAGCCACAGGGAAGTAGTGTCTGCTGAGGAACGTTTGGAATAAGTGTGGAGAGCTCGCGGGTAGTTGAGGTTCATCAGCCTTTACTCAGACTAGTATAGACTGGAGTTTGATGAAAGTCTGATTGGTCTGGGCAAACATCCTCATGGGGTATGTCTCCGGACAAAGAGAGCAATACTCTCCTCTCTTGTCGAGGCAAAAGCTCCCAGGTCTGACAAATCACGGCTGTTCTCGAGGTGCCTGCTCTTACCATGAGTTCTAAAACCTGATGTGATAGCTGGCGCCCCCGGGATTATATCAACCTCTGTCTAAATGTCTTCTGAATTTCAAGCAAGCCTTTTCGTATTCTGCCTGATATACTTTTGTCCTACATCCCACTAAGTACATTATATGCAATGCGAGTGAACACAATAGAAAGTGAGACATGAGATTTGCAGCAGGATTGCATAAACTCCAACTAATGTAGTCCTTGTGTAATAGACTCAGCAGCATGGACGCTCACGCTGAGCAATTTAGAGGAAAAAAAAGAAGCCATTTAGGATGTACCGGTTTAATTTCACTAGATGCTGACTAATTCTAATTAAGTCATTATAGACTTACTTTGAAGTACAAATCTGCAAACACAAGGGATTTAATGAAGTGATTTGGGGACCACAAAGAGAGAATCACATTGACACCATGTTGATGCTATCAATGGTTGTTCTATCCGCTTTGTGTGCGAGTGAGATGGGGAGGTGAAGTTATCAGATGTTTTACGTGTAAAATCAGAACCTGCAGTACACAGTGGGAGGGGAGGACCCCCTGTGACGTGTGTGTGCCTTTGTGTTGTTATGCCCTCAGACACAATTTGGGTTGTGGCTTGAAAATACACACACAATCCACTGACCTTGCCCTGTGTCTCTTGGCTGAGGAGTAGAATGTGTTTGGGTTGGACTCAGCAGGCAACCTTTCTAAATCTAAAAGTGGAGGTCTCCCGGGGTGAGGCAGCCACATAACGGTCGGGGATAGTTAACGAATGTCAAAGTACGGGAACAGACTGTAAACGCTGGCTTTTACAGTGCTGTGATTCGGGCGTGCACACATGTGCGCACACATGGGACTGTGACAGACTTGTGCATTGGGTAGGCTGTTAGAAGAATACAAAAATGCACAATATAGATTTTAAAAAAAGGGTTTGAATATTTGGCCTAACAATTGCTATATTATTGGACTGGAAGGCATACTAATAATAGTGTTTGAACTTTGCATATCATCTGCAGAAAATATAATAGTGTGTCTGTCGGCAGCCGGGATGCACTGCAGAAGACAGATCAAGTGCATACACGTATTCCTTGTCAAATACTCTTACACAGTTGCTCACTCAAAATACCTCACATCCCCAACCTCCTACACTTGCTCCCTCTTTCGCCACTGCACTAAAACACACTTGAATTGACAAAGCATGAATCACAACTTGTGACCCAGGTCCAAGTCCTAATTGCACTCTGGTGTAATGTTATTCATTCACTTACGCCACGGCCACAAACACTATGCTGCCCTCGCCACAGAGCGGAAGAAAGCGAGGAAGTCCGTAATTCCTTTTGACTTTCCAGAGTACAGCAACCCAAACATGTGGACATTTTGCAGACCACTCGGAGCACAGTCTTTTTAATGAGATTGCCTCCTGGTTATGCCGATGGGATAAGTAAAGACTCTCGTTGATGGCAGTGGCCTTTTCCCAATCAATATTGAGCGTATCAATGCAGGACGCAATCTTAATTTGGCCAAAAAAAAAGAAGATTGGCCAATAACATTTTAAAGAGAAGTCATACAGCTAGTTTATTATGCCAGAGTCAAGGATCTTTCAAGCCAATGAACAATCTTTTTGGTGTCTTTGAAGACGGATTCGATTAATTGATATATTTCTCTGTAGTTATCTAGGGGCATGGCTCTGGAGACGGTAATGCTAGACGGTCATTTTGTTAACCATTTTGGTCCAGACTAAAATATCTCAACTGTAGGAGGGGCTAAAATGACATTTTTTACAGACATTCATGGTTCCCAGAAGGGGAATCTTAATCAGGTCAAAATGAATGACTTTCACAAACGCTTCAGCTGTACTTTTGGCATTTGATGCTAACTAGCATGCTAAAACACCACGTTCACTAACATGGTAGTAAACGTGGTAAACACAAAACACTCCTTAAACATCAGCATTCAAGCAACCTTATTATAATTGGACAAAACTGAAATACCATAATACCCATCTGCTTCCCAATCCTTGTTTATTTAGAAAATCCTAGGGTTTCGTACAGTCAGTAATCTTTTCTTTTTGCGTCGCTGATGATCTTCTTTAAACCCCAAAACCTCAAACCCTCTCCAACAAAACTATATTGACTACATTTCTGGAGAGTCCTGCCAGTCACCTCGATTAGTGGGGTGTCAAAGCTCCGCTGAAGAAGACTGTCCACCCCTCCATCCTTTCGGTTTTCATTCTCCTCATTTCATATCAATCCAACTCTGGAATGTTATCCAACGTGCACATCAGGCCATCAGGAGTGTGTGGGGAAACACCTTTAAAACAAACTCTGAAACTCTATCCTATCCACTACCCATTTGCAACCCCCACCATGATTCTGCAATGAATCTGGCAAAGGATTTTTTTTTTTTTTTACTTTCATATCATGCGGGGAGTCTATTTCAATGCCAGACTCTTTCTTTTGACTTGGACACGGAGCAAAGAGGGGTCTCTAGGACTCTCCACGAGTCTTGGCATGCAATTCCTGGTCCAGTTGGTTTCAGCACAGGCGGAAGTCTGGACTTGGGAGGGGGGAGGGTGGTCTCTGCTCTGACAGACGTCCAAGACACACAGCTGATGCCTCAGGCTGGTAAGTCTAATAACATCATCTGTGCGAGACAGTACTGGTGGATCTCATATTTATTACCCAATATGTCAGTGGGGATGGTGGAAATAACGCAACAGCAGCCAACACCACGATGCTCTTGTCATTTCAGAATGGATATAGTTAGGCACCTCTTGGCATACAAATTGAGAAATGAGGAAAATACCTCACAACTAGCACAATTAGGGTTGCCTCTGATTAACAGATAACTTCCTATACTTCCTTGTACTTCCTATAGCCTTCCCTATGTTACCTTCTTGAGTTTGAGAGGTTTCATCAAATGTGATAGATACTTGTAAATTGAATGAACAATCTTGTAATCGTAATTTGAGACAGCCAATGGGGAGAGTTAAGATAATTTCAATTGTGAATGTAATGATTTGACTCTCATTACTAAAATAAATGAAATAAAAAAATGGTATAGCCTTGTTTGAGACTGACCATATCCATCCATCCCTCCCTCTATCCATATACTTTTTGGTTTTCTTCTGTGAAGTGTTGTGTAATTCACTACGAATATTAAAGGTCATGAAACCAATCATTGCCAAGCTGTATTTATCATATTATAAAAATGTATGTGTGCTTTACTAATGTCACTGTATTTATGTGGATCGTTCTGGTGAGATCACGTTTTTCTTACGGTCAAAAAGATCCCATGAGAAGACATAATCCAACAATGATGTGATCCGACTAACAAGTCTTGTATCTGCAATAAACATTTGATTTAGCTTATTCATGTCCAAAATCGTTGAGTTGCACCTTTGCACAAGGTGACGTATTTCTTCATTATGACTAACATGGGCAACAGTTTGAGTTTGTCCCACATTCACCATCCTGCTGCTATCGATGCTCACTAGAGCACCAAATGTGTATTAATCCATATCTGAAAATAGTCACTAACAAATGCCCCACTTACTCCTGTTTGACTAACATTTGTTAAAAACTACAGTGCCCAGCTGTTTTAGGAAATTACTTTATTATAATTACATATTTGTGAATTATAAGAGATGCATCTTCAGTATGAACAAATAGGCTGCTCCAGACAAGATTACAAAAATAAGTGAAATATAGACCAACTCTTTTCTTCAACATATACACATACTAAATTGGCTGAAATAAAAATAACCCTTCATTATGTGCAGAGGTCAGACACTCACTATGCTAACCATCCAAATGCTCAAAAACAAGCATCCTCTCAGGCACAACTAATATCACTAACAGAACGTTTTTCCTGCTTCAGTTCAAATGTATGGTACCAGGTCTGAGAGGTATCTGATTGCTGACCATGTGCATGTAATCATCATAGTAAAAATGTTCTCTGATTTCCTGTTTCCATGCTTGATTTCCATTAATAACCTGGCGTCTATGTGTATGTAAGCACAGGAGATGACTTTCCCCACTGGTTCAGCTCTGGCACTTCCTACCACAACATATCACGATGGCATCGGGAGCCTGCATTTTTAACAACCTCATCATTGAGAATTATGCCTTCCATCCTTTTTGACACATCACAGCGACCGAGTCTCTGAGGTGATTGATGATGGCAGCATGTAACGCCGTGCTCCTGTTTTCCGTTGTCTAAAATGTGTAAAGAAAAAGCCCACAAGCGTGAATTGCAATCGTTTCTGCTCGAGTTGCTGCAGCCTTATCTGCATATAGGCGGCATCCGCTTTGACCTCGCACTGCCCAGAGCTGGATCAGAAGTCAGCCAAAAAACATTCCCAGTATGTGTCTATTCCCACAGTACACAAGCATTGAGCTTCTCTGGATTTCTCTGAATCATCACAATGGAAAATAAGGTTCACAAAGGCTAATGCAATTCTATAATTGAGTGGAGATAATTTAACTACTTTCAAATAAAAACAGCACAATAAATAGATGTAATGTCAGAGGACATTGTCAAGTGCTGTGTATAGAAAGACTGAGAGCCTGATTCAGACCAAAGTGACACTTGGGGAAAGGGCAAATCATTTGACAATTTATATAAACCCTCTAGTGCTCCAAAATTGAGCCAGTGACATTTATTTTCTTCTTTTCTTACTTTGATATAGCATTGTTCAGCACTACCTTTAATTACCACATTGCTTTATTTAGTTGTGGAAAGGACAACGAGCACACGAGACATGTCCACAACTTCCCCACTAAACGCAGGGCAGTCACTGGGATGGAAAGTGCACATGTTAAGCGGAGTGACACAGAGAAATGTCCTCCGTTCAGTCTGACTCTGCACATCATTATTCAGATTGAAGCACACCTCAGCAATCCATGCCTGTATCCATGCACTAATGCTTGCCGCAAATGGCCCCAATAACTCAGTACATTGGAGCGATTTCCTCCGTACAAGCTGATGCTGACAGTTTCTTTGACGATCCCTTAAAAGATTCAAATGACTTGCGTGAGATGAAGCAGAGTGTTTGAGCTCAGGAGCTGAAGACAGTTCGTGCACAAATGTGCACCGTAAGCGTTCGTTCAGATTTAGAGGACTAAATTGATTATGATTTTATGACAGTTTTTATTACATTTTTTAAGTGTAATGCTGCTAGTTCAGGTATTTTGACACAGCGATTGATACTGTATGTGATGTCATGCTTTTATTATTACTTAAATATCGCACACACACCTTAATCAATGCATAAAGTCAACATGTAGCAAGTCATTTTTAACAACTCCCCTTCTAACATATAATTAGTTATTACTTAACTGCATTAGCTTGTAGGTTTACAGGCTATGAACAGTCAAATGTTACATTATCCTTCTCATACTAATAATACTAGGACTAGTCTATTAGACAAGGACTATTAGGTTTCTTTATTTCCACATCTACATGTATCATCAACTGACACCTACATCAGATCAGCAGCGTGCAGTTGTAATCAAAACACTCAAGGCATTAAGGTATCGAGGCACACATGCCAAAGTCAAAGCATGACTTCATTCACATTGAGCACATCACACCACATCAACAGCAGGACCTGCACATTAAAAACCAGAGTAGCAGTCATTAGGCCGAGGTCTCAACGTTGGCTCACGTTTCGTGTTAAATTGAGTGTGAGAAGCATGAATGCACATCTGTGTTCATATGGAGCCTGTCAATGACAGGAAACAAGTGCTAAGCGCATACCTCAACTCAGTGCAGATCTATTGACGGAGAAAGTTTGAGTCAATGAGTCTGACTTGCATATGATATATCTCAATAAATAAACACAGAAACACCCTGCGGGTCAAGAAAAAAAGAAGAAGAAAAAAACCCACTGGCGTTTAAATTTTAATAATGTGTCATATTTGAACGATTGAAAATTAAATTATTTAGCGCCTCTAGTCTTTCACAGCGCTCCTTTATTATACTTCTGTAAAGCAATTTATTCGTTATTGCTTTCTAATAGGGCAACATATCCTGGGTCACATCTTCAAACAGCTAGGGGAAAAAATAAAAACGTTGTAGTGTATTAGCAGAGACAAGGCATCGCAGTTTGTGGGTGTTAAATTGCCTAAATATGCATATAATGTGCCGTTTACGGTGTGAAGCCCCCCACTAAATGAATTATAAATACAACGGACATCATGCAAGTGTGACAAATTAAGCACTTGGCATTGAGATGATAATTTGCAGCAGTTTGAGGGTTCAGAGCTATATGGCTTTATATCCACTTTCAGCAGTGTTGTCTGTAAACTGATGCTCAAACGTATGTCTCTGGTATTTAATAAAAGGGAAATATTACTCATAAAAGTATCCCTAAGCTATTCCTTTCAGTATATTTAAGAGTCTTCCTCCTAAAGACCTCAGCATAAGTTACAAACATTGGCTCATCCTTGCTTTGTGCTCGGTGAGAGGATCTATCGCTGATAATATTGTTTATCTTAAAGTGAAACTCACTAAGAAATACAATTGAGTATTCAGCGTCCTCAATCACTGTCTCCACATGAGTTATTATACGCTGTAATAAATGCTCTCGCTCAAGTCTGACAACACAATAGATGACATGGAGCAAGTGGGATATCAGACATGACCAAATATTATTCTTTGTTAATATGTATGTATTCAAATTCACACAACTCTGGAGGTTATGAAGTGAGACACATCTGATGTATTTGTGTGCCATCCTGAAATCTTGAGAAAAATCCTGGCTTGGAGCATCTTGTCACAGACAAGTAATATATCCTGAGAGTCTCCTAAACAAGCACATCGTTCTGTTTTCCTTCAGAAAAAAAAAAAATCTAATTAAAAAAAAAGAGCGAGATTGGGAACGAACACTAGTAGCGAGCCATTTTCAAAAATATTTCTACATCATTGCCCTTAAGTCAAACGGTTATTAAGCACATTCAAAGTCACTGAATTCGTTTTTTTAAAATGGATTCTCCCAAAACATCTTTTTGAAGGTCAAATGGCAAACTGCTGTCAAGCAACCTTCTAGAATCTGTTGCACAGGAACTTCCTTTCATAACTGTACTTTGTCACATCTACAGCAGTTACTATGCAAAACAACACACTCTGCTGGGTTATTGATTGGTTCCACAGATGCAAACAGCAGGGTTAAATGAAAATGCTAAGTCTGCATGGAGAGAAAAGTAATGTGATCCGATGAGCTCCGTCTGCATGGAAGCATAGCCCATTTAATGCGTCTTTAAATCATTACTGAGATGACTGTGGAGCAACAACATTCAGTTCATCATATTTTTTTAGCTTCTACAATAAAAAATATATATATTAGTGGGTAGATTATTGCAAGGGTTCAACCAGCAAGAATGATTAAATGTCAAATATGATGAGAAATTATGATCCTTTCAAGATGTGCTTTACACAAATACACCTTATATAACAACTATTTTTAAAAATAGATTGAAAAAGCTCCCTCAAATATTTCCACATAAGGAAAATATAATAACATAATCACATTTTTGGAGATTAAAATGTCTCTTGGTAAGTACCGTGGAATTCCATGCAGCAGATTTAGGAATAGAACGGAGAAACGTACCATTTAATGTTCCTTTTTATGTTCAATCAGCAGAGACCAAAAGAACAAGCAGAGGAGCCAAAAAGCATATTATTCAATCTTGCCATTTACCTCTAGAATTTGGGATAATGGTCTCCAGTCCACTAAACATAGCCTACAGTATTTAGAAATTAAAGAACAAATGCCAATATTCTGTCTTTAAAACGGATATGAAACAAAAGAGCCAGAAAAAATACATCCCTTCCACAGTCTAGCAACACGGATGGATTACAATGTTCAAGCCATTGACTTATGAAAGCCGAACCGGGGGATGAAACATTTACAACCAGGATTAGAGGGGAAAGCGATAGAAAGAGGGAAGCATGGACAAGAGGAGGAGAAGAGACTCACAATAAAAAGGGAGTTTATTTACATTGTCCCCTTCTTCATTACAGTAAATATAGAGCACTTGCTCTTGGGATGTGAAATAACAAAGCCCCTCTTCTTTTCCTCAGAGGACCTCCTCCTGTGAGCACTACGCTGGAAATAACTCAGAGTCCTCAGGTGAGAGCCCTCAGGGACACATCCAGAGGAAATGTGCTGCATGTTATCGTACCGAGCTCATCTCCAAATACTTTATCTGAGAAGCCGACTTCTTCATGGGGCGGAGAAGATGCCTTACAAAGTATAACTTTTACATTTTTCATACGCTGTAGTCGCGCTATCCCAACAGGAGAGCAAAGCAGGCGTCGGAGAACAAGTACAATAAATGTATCTGGGCTGGACATAACAACCCTAATATACTCTCTGAAGTCTGCATTGGTTCAAAGTTTAGGTAAAGATATAAATAAAGTTTTCTCCGTTTCTTGCAGCCGTTTTATGTCCAGGCTGAAGTACATCTATTTAGTTAAAAGCACAAGAAAACGCCGGGGACATTTTTCAAAAATTGATGACGGCCTTGCATAAATTATGCAAACTTTTGTCCTTGTGCCAAACAGTGCATCCACTGAATAATAATTACGAGAGGGACTTGGGGATATGAGTATGTGGAATATGAAACACATGCCAACGTCCCCTGTCATCTGTGGCCAAATCAAGGGAAGGAGACAGGGCTGCAGAACATAAATGAAGACAAAATATGTCATTGTTGGACACAATTTTGTATTCCTTTTTCTGCATGTGCTTGGTGTTTCTCAAATGTAAACTGCTCTGTGGTTCAACAGTCGGTCCTTTTCAACATTTTAAATCACAACTGCACTAGCTGTCATATTGTTAACGTCGCCTGCAGGATTTGCACCAGTGAAATCCCGAGCCTGGCATGTAAATTAACAATCCATTACTTTATTGTCATGTTTAGTGGCTTGGATCGCTGTTGGACATTTATAAGTATTCCATGTATTTTTATTTTTTTTACTTTTGCTGGAGATACTGCGGCTTGACAACTCAATGAATAAAGCTGTTAAATGTTCACACTGGGTACAACAGAGTTCAGATGGATTTTATACGGAGCAATGAATGGAGATCTTTGAAATTGTATTTTTCAATAGCGAGGACTTAATGAATATTTGGCTTCAATGAAATAAACACTGAAAATATGTCAGTTTTATGGACATAAAAGCCAAGAACAATTAGTATATTAATGTCTTCATAAATAATGAATTATAATAATAACACTAATGCTAGAAGACACTTTGTCTGATTGAAGAACCTTTTAGCCATCAGAGTATGAGGAGATACCCCTGAATCAAACGGGACAGACGAAGCAGAGGGTTAATTGTTGGTGATATGCAAATGTAATTAGCTTATTTGCTCATCCGGTGTCCTATTTTGGCACTAAAAGGTGTCTGATTTCAGGTGAATTCCATCACTATCGTATCTATCAGTAGAGAGTAGAGTCCTTCAGGAAACAGCCTCCTTTTTTGTTGTACAAAAGAAACCTCCTTTTTTTGTTTGATTGTAGAGATTTTGCCTTTGAAAGCCGAGTTTTTGTCCACATTACTATTCATTTTAAACAGCATGGTGCAACCGTGTGTTTCGTTTTATTAAATCACTAACTCTGAATAAGAGGATGCTGCTTTGCACCTGATTGAATCGCTGTCTTGCGCTTCATCATTTCAGTACAAGCTATATTGTTTCTTTGGCAGTCGGTGGGTAAAGCTTAACTTTGGGGTGAAATGTCCTCCACACCAAAAAACATTATGAAAGGATATTTCGACATTTTGGGAAACGCATCGTTTGCTTTTTTGCTGAGAAGATTGATCGACTCATTTTATCCTGGTATGGATGTTCTCATCTAACTCCCAGCGAGAAAGCAGAAAGGCGTATTTCCCAAAATGTCAACGTATTGCTTTAAATTACAAATCTCAGTGGCCTAATTGACGAAACAAAGTAAAGTAATTTCCTGTGGGTTTGCAGTAAATACATCTTATGACTGCACTTTTGATCAGAAAACATTCTCTCGGCAGCCATCTCATTGAATGCCACATGAATTTACTGGATGAATTAGTATGCTTGTTTTGTGTCGATCATTTTGTTAGTTTCCTTTGTTTATTCCACTGGCGATCTGTTTCATTGTGGAAGAGAGGGTGGGAAATGGTTGATTGATTTATGGAAATTAATTTTGTATCTATGACATTTGTCAAGCTGTTGTATCAATATCAATACTGACAGCAGCAACAAACACTCCAACATTACGGCTAGAACATAATAAAGTACGCCAGAAAGTGCCACACATAGATAGGGGATTTAACTATGTTTTAAAAAAAGAACTTTCACAATGTGCAATTTGCATTTGTCACTTCTCTGATATTCAATTCAAGACATGAATTGTTGTCTTAATTCCTTAAAAAAAAGAGATGTGATCACAAAGTAAAGAGAAACTGACATGGTCACACACTCTATCTCTCTCTCTCTCTCTCACACACACACACACACACACACACACACACAGACACACGCGCAAACGCGCTCATGCACACATCTGCTTGTCAGTGAGCCTGTTGGAAACTGTCACATGCTTGGCATGTTCTGTAACTTGGGCAGATGGTAAAGCACAATTAGGCTCCCTGAATCTCTCAATCAATCTCCCGTATTCCAGATGAAGAACTTGGTTGTAAGATGGCCGTTTCACTGAAACCAAGGTGCTTGCCTACTTTGTATTACAGACCCTAGTTTGCAAGTTGTCTTTATTCTCACACCCTGCAAACCATTTTCCATTTTCTTGCCGTTTCTGAAAAGTGATGATTCATCCTTGCTTTTGCGGTTCGTATTTGATTTGCTCGCCTATTTCTGCAAGCTACAATTCCAAAATAATTTTGTCTGTTTTCTACAGTCTTCCCTTGATCCTTTCACTTTGCAAAACACTTCCTACAATCCCCCTCCCACCCAGATTTTCTCTACCCTTTTCTGCCTTCTCTCTTGGCTTGTGTAACCACTGGCCTGAATGCAAGACTATACTTTAGACAATAGGCAAGCGCAAGTGTTTCATTCACACCCAATTACTGTGAAAGGGATTTTTCTGGCCAGAAATTCACCAAGGAACACAATGAGAGTGTTACAGAGGAACAAGATATCCCTGGCGTTTCGCGTCCTGTCCCATGTTCTGCAGACAAAAGAGAAGGAAAGCGATCCAGTGCATTCGACACCAGTGGGGGCCATTAGCCGGAGCTGGTTAAATAAGGATAGCTCTAACTGAGGCGCTAACAGAGACGGGAAACATCTGCTGCTCGCGTTGGGCCCTTGTTGGCCCTGAGGACTCTGCCTTTGATCAGGGACAGTCGCAACCACCTTCCTACAAGAGCTCCAATGAAACAGCCTTGAACACACACACACGCGCGTAGAGTGTGAGAGGAGCCCAGCCACGCTGAAAGGAATACACACAAACAAGCAGGGCTACGATTTACTCAAACATATTATGCTGATTGATATTACATGTGTTTGGAAATTGGAATAATATATAATATAACTTCCACTGCTACTTTCACTCTCCTGCAAGAAAAAAAAAAGAAGACATATCCTCATTTCCAGCGGAAGCAAGCCAAACACCTCACTCAACAGCGGGCCAGACGCCACCTTTGGACTGCCAATCCCGCTGTTGTATTTCCCCCACCTGTGACGGGAAGATGATTCACTAGGCCTGCCAGACTGCATCTAGGGACGGTGTGTACTGGGGCGTACTCACTGCCAGCACAGACAGAAGGGGGGGGGGGGGGGGGGACACACCACCTTCTGCTCTGCACTGTGACCCGCAAATGCAGCTGATAAAATAATGTGGCCTGTGAGCAGATGCATCACACTCTACCTACTCAGGGTGTAACAATTCACCAATTCGAATCAAGGCATCGGGCCAAATGATTATGATATGGCAGACGGGAGCAAAACTGGGCCTTACACACACAGAGAATGTTAAAATCCGTGTGTCGCACCACATCAACACTACAGCGGCACCAGAAAAGCAATATGAGATTATAGGTTAAATTGGATTTTGTTTTTTGAACAGCAAATGTTTCTGTAATTTTCTGGGTCTTTATTTTTAGCCGTAGAACCTAAGCTCAACCGGTGCTGCATTCCTCTCTGAATACACAAACTTTTTGTTTTGACAAAACAAAATATGAGATATAACAAGGCTACACAGATAGGAATTTATAGATAGGCTATGCTCAAAACTCCCCAAATAACAGGGAGCATTTCTGCATAAAAATAAGTTTATTTTCCTTTTTTTGCATTATCTCCAGTCATACTTTTCTCAAATCTTATTTTTACCTTGACCTTTATCTCTGTTACGCATAGATATTTGAAATAACTGTGACCCCATGAAATTTGGTAAATAAATGCTTTTTCATGATCTGCAATAAACTATATATAGCTGTACATTTCTTTCAATAGATGAATTGATGAATTGGTTAATAAAATTAAGGAATGGTGCTAAACAATCGGGTGAACCTGAAAGAATCATGACATGATTGCATTATAGCAATCTAATCAATGTGAATAGAGTTAAATTGGTTTGCAAACTATGTCATTGGCACTTGGTGAGATTGTAATTCTAATCTGTGCTTAATACATTTCAGTATATCTCTAACAGTATAACACCACAGATCACATGTCGAACAGGAACCCAATTTATCCAGGAAGAGTACCTCATGCACGTAAATCGTTTAAAATGAATGTTGAGAGACTGGGAAGAAATGGAGAAAAGAAATACTGGTGTGTAATTATATAGGCCATAGAAGTTCACAAGTCTTAATGGAATGTCCTATGCACAAGTCCAATGATTTTTTTCCCTTCCCCTCGCCATTTCCAGGTGTTCATTATTCTAACCATGGAGAACATACTGCGGGTCATGCCTTGTTCTAATTCCTAATTAACTGCCCAGAACAGAGATCATGGTCGGCAGTGACCCTGACCGGCGAACAGGGACCTTTGGGAGTCTCAGGGTATTACTCTTACTCAGGTTTGAAACCCCTCATTCCCAATGAACCCTCCCCTCACAGTCACTGTACCGTGTGTCATGGAATTGCAAGAACTGCGTCATGCTTTTGGAAAGACAACCTAAAGCCTGCTGGAGGCTACGCATTGTCAAGACCCAACTGGAAACACCTGTGGACTTTGGGGCTTATGGGTAACCACTATTAAAGATCCCGATCAGATTATTTTTATTTTGTGTGTGCCACCGATCTGTCAACCAGGAATGAAGAAGGGGCAAATACAACAAATGAATAAATCCCGAATTCATGGCTAATCGCGGCTAAAGCTGCATACCTTTCAGTGGCATGTTTTTACACCGTACCTGAGATTAGTCATGTGTACACTCACAGTGCAAATACATATTGGGGCATTAGCGGCATTCGCAGGGAATACAAAAGCTGTGGCGGTGACTAAATGTCTATGTTTGCTTAGGAGAGATCAAGCGTGCCCTCTGTGTTACAACATGGGCCACCTGCAGTCTGGGAAATAGGTTTCTGGGGGGAATTAAAGGATTCTGATGAATGAACAAGACAGACATGAGTAACCCGGCCCAATATACTGCTTATCTACAAGCTTATGTTTCACAAAGGAGGCAGATAAGCCAAGACAAGCCAGCAGAATGAGGGAATGGAGAAAAGAGTGGAAATGAGGCTGAGGGGGGTGAAGAAAACATACCCAGGTCAAGATCTACAGGAGTGCGGTCAGTTGCGACAGAGCCCGGATGCTTTGAATTGCCGCGGAACAATTAACCATTGACCAGAGGGACGAGACAAGCTACATAGCAAGGGATCCATGTCATTCACGGTTATTCTATTCCAGAGACCATGAAAACAAAGCATAAAGTCATGATTAAGGCCTCTACCTGCCTTGGGCAGTGAATGCAACACTAATCAATGAGAAAGAAAGGTATTGTGGTTGGTCTTAGTCGACAGGTGATATTATGTTGGTGTGTTAGTCTGCATGTGTGCTTATATGGATACAATTATCCTGTCTATTAGAGATCTACTTGAGGTAGGTGGTCTGGATGGTAGCAGCAAGCATTCCATTGCAGCTGTGCCTTCTGTCTTCGTTTCTGGAGTTTCTAATTATTAACTTTATTAACTGTGGCTTCAGCCTGTAAAATATATTCCTATGTGGTAGGCTTTTGTAAACTACGTTTGGTTTCAATAAGTACATATTTAGTGCATTGCTGTCTATCACTGGGCCTTTTTTATACACAACAACTCGGAGTCACTAAAGTCAAATCAAAAGATAAATTGTTCAAATCCTGTACTCCACCTGAGGGCTTTTCAAGAGACGTATTATGCTTATTTTTAAGACTTTACTTGAATTTTGTTTTTCTACCAGAACATGTTTAATATTAAATTGTTCTCTACTCTCTGCTCTGATTGGTCAGCATGTTCAGGTCTTCTGCATCTGTGTTGTCGCCACCTTCAAAGCGTCAGTGCAGAGACTCCCTGGGTTTGTCAACGACACAGTTTTTTCTACCGGTGACTGTATAGCTGTGACATCACGACCTTGCGGAAGTCCTAATGGCTGTTTATAAAGGCATGGTTTTATATTTTCACCTGATAAATGGAAATCTCTCTTTCTACAACATGAAACCTTTATGTTTTTACTATTGATTGCACACAAAAAAAGACTGCAATCAGAGTTGAAACATTTAGTTAATTAAATTCTCCAAATGCCATATTTCTTGTTTCAATCTTCTAAAATGCATTGAATTAAATTTAAGGTAATTTTCAGACAATTTATAGACTAGATGAGTGATTTTAACCACTGTGACTATCTCTCTGCTATCTCCCTGCAATATAGTGGCTGGCCTAGTAATTAAATACTCTTCCATGCCAGTAGGTAGCGCAATAACTACCTACCATATAATCTGTATTATGCTATAATGTGACATTTTGTAACTTTTTTGGTTGTTGGTGTGCCGCGACTCAAAAAAGGTTGAAAAGCACTAGACTAGATCATCAAACAACAAATCAAAGAAATCAGCAATATGTGTAGTCCCACAGCCCATTTCACACAAAGTCGAGCCAGCAAAAGTCCTGCGCACCACCTATGCACAAATGAGTCGACGGCAAAATAAAATAGTTAATATTGGGACAGACGGCTCCCATGTCTGAGCAGCGTTTGCTATTGTCAGGGCAATGGAAAGCCACACTGAAGCCGGCACAGACAGTCCTGTTTGAGCACTTCACAATAAGCCACAAGTGACAAAATTGAACTTAATTTGTCACTTCAAGTGCCACAATTCCATCCCCAGTGTATATTACACAATCATCCACAGCGCCAGGAAACAAATCCCATTGACTTGATTCCTATTTAATTATTCTACTTGAAAATCCTTTATGCTCACTCTTTTCTCTGAACCCGAGAAGAAAAAGAAGAAAAAAAATGCTTTACCCATTAAAAACCTCTACCTATTCGAGGATTGCATTCCTCCCAGCTTGTCAGACTGCATTCACCAGAACCCACCTCCAGCTCTTATTTTATTTAAACCTGAGCAAATGTGGCACACAACACAATGGGTGTTTCACAGAGTTAAAATAATTGCCTAAATACAGAGTGACAGAGGCGGTTGATTCATTCTGGAGAAAAGATTGCCTGTTGAGAAAAAGTGTTGACAGAGTAGCAAGAGACAGTAGAATGGAGGGAGGAAGGATGAAGAGGGGCACAGAAAAGGGAGCGTACCGTTTCCATCAGCAAACAAAACACTACATATTTCTTTGAAAGACAAAGTGTTAAGTTAGGCTACTCTGCACGCTGTCAATAGCAACGTTCATCATAGGGCCAGCCGGAGTCTATATATTGATTAAACCATCCATCACTTAAACTCTACAAGACATTATTTCTAATTAAAAAGTAAGTCATAAATTGTGGGCTTTATTGCCAGGCTGAGGCTGTAAATAAAATTCAAGGGAGGGCGGAAACAGATTGCAGCCCCTGTCCACAGTTTAGAGCCCCCGTAAAAAGGACAGACGGGTGTGATGGCACCTTTGGGATCTTCACACGCAGACCGCAGGGCTGACAGCAGGGAGGTGCCCTGCTTCATCCCAGATAAACAGATGCAAATCAATAATTTCTCTGGTTGTGTTTTTATAAGACAGCCGCTTCACCTCAGAGGGGCTGAGGAGCAGGACATGCATATGGAGAACAAATATGCAAATAACATTTTCATAAACCACTTGGGAATATGTAAAAGGACCGCGGTCGATGTACTTGAAAATGATGTATAATCATAAGGGGCCATGAAAGCGTATGAAAGCGCTCCATCACATGACTGGGTTGGCTAGTAGGCTGGCAGTGACAACAAGCACCTATTATCTGAGTCTCCATTTTCCTCTGCTAAACAACAATTTTGCTGCCAAATATGCTGGCGCAGGGCATTATTTAATGATCCCCGTTGATAAAGAGGCCATTAGTACACCTACACTGTAGCCAAAGCTGTGGCGTTGGAGAGGCACACACGGTGCATACTCTGTCATAGCAGAGGACACTTCACAACTTCACGTTTGACAACTTCTGATTACCTCAGCGTGTACGCTGGTTGTCAGGCGGTGAACTCCCCTGACAGCCAGTTGCGGAGTGGCATAGTGTTGGTTATTTTTTGACGGGCACGGGGGGATGTCTGATTTCGCAGGTACTAGCCAAAGGGAGGGAGGAAATAGAGGGACTTGGGGTAAGAAAATGAAGAAAAGATGTGTCATGGGCTCCACAGCCTCCACTGCCGACAAAGGGAAGCATGTGCAATCATTGTTCATCCGTCTCCGTTTCCTCTCCTGGGCCGATTATATTTTTTTCCCCCATACCTGCCAGAACGGGAGGAGCTCTGACCACACGGGCTGGGGAATCATATTTGGTTGGCGGATAGCCAGACAGGTTGCTCGCCAAAGTGAGGGAAGTGTCCTTCGTCTTGGTGAGAGACAGAAAGAGAGAATCACCGTCTGGGGGAAGTGAGAACTAATGAGTGAGCTAAAAAGGACAAGATGGAGTGATCCTCTAAAAAAAGACCAGCAGTAATCTCTTCGTCTCCCCCCGCTCCTCTACCATTAATGTCCTATGAGATCTTGGCTCCTCCGTAAAGCCTGCTGCCTCTGCACATCTAACAGAGCTGATTAGAGCCGCACACCTTGCTGGAGCTGAAGCTTTGGACAGGGTGCAGCCGAAGTTCAAGAGAGACTCAGTGTTACAAAAACCAAAGTGGAAAAACGCTTCAAGTTAGTGGGCATCTCTCTGGACTAGACACTTTTGAACAGCGTCCACTAAATCAGCATGTGACTGCAAATACTGACTTCAGTATTCACTTACCATATCTCTAACCCAATGCCTTGGAGCTCAAATAACATCAGTGTCTTTCAAATTAGGGCCATTGCTGCTTTGGATTCTTCCGTCATGTCAGATGATATCAGTGTAGACCCAGAGGTGCAAGCAGAATTTGAATCTAATTGTCAACAACAGAGTGTCCTGTTCGTTTATATTAGCATAAATGGCCACGGTGAAGAGGAGGGGGAGGCAATAGGAAGACACAGTGAAGAGAAGGAGGGGAAGGGTTGGCAGAAGATGATGGAGAGAGACCACTGAGCTGCTGTGAGAGTTCGCTGTCAAGGGTGTCGTTTTATTAAGACACCCAAACTGTCAGGGCAGGTATCAGGAGAGCAGCCGGGCACATGACAAGATACTTGTGCTAACATCTCAGCAACCCCTTCTCATACCGAAATAGCTCCATCCAAATTTACCGTTCTCTCCGTCACACTTGGGGGGCACACCATCGTCGAAGGGACTCACCTCTACCAATGAAGACACAAGAACGTTCACCTGCATAGCCCTCTGGGAGTGATGAGGTGGGTTGTGACAAGCAATAACAATGTGGCTGTGTGTGGCTGTGTGTGGCTGTGTGTGTGTGTGTGTGTGTGTGTGTGTGTGTGTGTGTGTGTGTGTGTGTGTGTGTGTGTGTGTGTGTGTGTGTGCAAACTAAAAAAGAAAGAGGTGACAATAGTGTGTTTTTCTAGAGCTCACTCCACCAGACCAAGGTTAAGGAACAGTGTAACAACCACGCTTATGCCGGTCAGTTTAAAAACAGATGAGTAAAAATGCATTTCTTGGCTGTGTATCACTTTAATTCACCGTGCAACCAGTGAAGTAACCTCCCTTAAAATCACAAATTGCCTGTTTTACACTTTTGCATTCAACAAACTTGGACAAAATTGAACTTCAGAGGTGCCGGTTAGCAGATTTGTTTTGTTTGTAGGGAGAAAGATCTATCCAGTATTTATGCTAAGCTAAACCAAGTGGCTGCAGCTTCATATTGAAAGGACAGATATAAGAATTATATCAATCTTCTCTTCGGACTCTTGACAAAGACAGGAAAAATTCTCACCATAGACCTTTGAGCGTTTAACTATTAAATTAACTGTAGCTGAACGATCAATTTTTTATAGTTTTGTGAATGAGTGAAAACCCTCTTAGCACTGTATATGACAACTCCTTTGTGAGCAATGCAATCTGATTTAAAAATGCATGGATGCATGCAGAAACCACAGTCTTTCATCCTAACGTAGTTCATGCGAGCATTTGGGCCACTGAAGACATGAATATTGTATTGGAAGAGGTGGAGGAGTGGACAGGCACCACATCTCAGAAAACACCACATTAAGCAGACATACATGCACATTCAATCTACTTATACACAAGCCAGCTGACACGCACACATGCCTCAAGCATGACCACCACACAGTCGTGCATCTCCCACTGAACTCAACCACACTGATTCATTAAGATGATGGCTGCCTTACGTTCAGAACAGAACAGGAGCTCAAACAAAAAGGAAATGAATGTCCTATTGTGGCGTGCTGTTGTGGGAACCTTAATGCATTATTTAATCTAAGTCAATTATTTCAATCTCAAAATCAACAATACGCTGAACATTTAGCAAATTTGGCACCGAAACACAATATTTGTATCTTCATCTTTCAACCCTAAGCACATGTTTCAAGAGGGGACTGAGAAACATTTTCATGCAGCTGCAGAAGCGTTCTCACATGAACTGCCCATTGGGACGAAATGACAAACATGTTTGAGCAAATATATTTGCAGCAGTTGTCAAGACAACAGCAATTTGCACAGAGGGTCAACACATTTATTGGTTTCAGCCATGCGCTACATCAAGCAAGGTGTGCCTTTTAAATAATTCGCTCATTTAGAGGGTTTCGATGCTCTGTCCAATATCCTTGAGCCAGGCTGCTTTGGTGCTGACCATAGTTGCCGGAGTAACAGGACACAGCAACAAAGACGTGCAAAGTCAACTACCTCTGGACGGGATTCAAATTCAAGACACTGCTGACATTGGCCAAAAGGATTTCTCCCTCTTTCCATTCAAATGAGCTGTTTTGCATCATTTCGAGAAGTCCGGGCCGGATCACACAGACTGCGGGGTTTAAGATAACAGAACCAAAAGAGGCCATTATGGTCAAACTAAGTTGAATGGGTGATGCCATGGGCAACCATGTTGGGTATGCAAAGCACTGCATAAGGTTCACTCCCTCCAACCAGGCTGAAGAGAAGTTTTGAAAACAAGACTTTGCCAAAATAATATAATTCACATTGTACATCCAGAAATATGCCTAGCCTTGTGATCTGCAGAATCATTAGAAAATATTGTGCTTGTAACTCTAGGATTTTTGCCTTACTTAGCCTAAAAAAAGATATCCCTGAAGTAGATTAATCTTAATCCGAAGTGACCACAAATGAGGAAAAAGAAGGTGCCTCAAATGAAGGTCGTTATTTCCTGCTGGGGTGCATTAGGAAATATATCATCAAAGCAATCCCGACCTTATAATTCATTTGACATCTTTCAGCACTAATACAGTATCTGATTTCTAAGGAGCACCAGTACACCGTCACACAGCATGACATCTGGTGGAAAGCAGCGGGTTGCAGGACAACTTGCTGAAAAGTGTTTCTACACAGAACAGAGACCAACGGCATTATGTCTCTACCAGATTTATGCTTCATATCTAAAAAGCCAGGGTCAGAGCCACGCGGCACTATCGCCCGCTGCTCTCAGTGTTATTCAAACGGCAGCATAATTCAATTTTCACCTTGCAACTCGAGCGAGCATTACTCCCATGTCAGCAGCATTTAGTGTCCTTACGTTTGTGTCGGATATGGTCGAGCAAACTGGGAAATTCATTCTAAAAATGGGATTATCCTGGAATGTGTGTGCAGTTGCTGGGATTGAGCTCAAATGTAGTTCCCAATCATTCTCCTCTGAAATCTCCCATCCCATCATACAGAGAATTTCATCATATGCCATATGATATGACACATTCTCCCACACTGCAATATTTTATGCCTTGATTTTATGGAGTACAATGTCCTCTAATAACACCAACAGGAGCTCGAGCAGCAAAGTAAACATTGTATACAGACAAACATCTGCACTGCCGCAAGGAAGCTGTTAGGGAAAAAGGAAAGGAGACTGTATTGAGTTAGTTGAAGGGGAAACTGGTTAGATTGATGTAGCAGGGTGTGTGTGTGTGTGTGTGTGTGTGTGTGTGTGTGTGTGTGTGTGTGTAAGGAGAGGGGGGGCGGCAGCAGGCAAACCTATCATCCACAGAGCCCACCAGTACACTCTGGAGGGCAAACAATCTCCCTAATTGAATTCAATCCAGGCTCACCACAGGAGGAACCGAGGCTAGTTGCTCCGTTCAGTATGGAGAGGGATGGGGGAGGTGGTGGGGGCGTGTGTGTGTGTGTGTGTGTGTATGTGGGTGTGGGTGTGTGTGTGTGTGTGTCGATGGGATGCGGAGAGGAGGGCTTCAACTGGCATGACACGCGAGCAAGGAGAAGGAAAGTAGATAAGTACAGAAAGCAGGGAGTAAACACAGGGTTGTAGAAGACAACAATGACAACGGAGAGGAGAAAAAGCTCTGTGCATTAAGGTTTTGGTGGTTATGGGATGGAGAGGAGGGGGCATGCATGCAAGGAGCAAGAGAGTAGAAGAATGGAAGCCAGCTGCGCTTTTGCATGAGTATTACACTAAAAACATAATTTGCATCAGGGAATGAAATCCAAACACGCTTGGTAGATACGTATGGTTACCGACCAAAAAGCCTTCGTCGCTGGCGGCAGAAATTAAAGGCTTACCAATGATGTCCCACAGATTTGCATATGAAGATGAGTACCCATCATGAATCATTTTCATAAACATCCTATTGCACACAAAGAAACAAGCCCAATTGGCCCACATGAATGCTCTTCATTACTGCGCTGTGTTGTGTACTTAATCTGGGATCTGTTGCGTATTCATGACGCGTGATGAGACATTTCCAGCCCGGTCTGATGCAGTCAGAAGAGTACAATACCTCGGTGTGAGACGGAGTGCGATTCTTGAGTGTTCTCCTCACTAATCCTGTGTTTCACATTCCAGATAGTAAAACCATGTTCTGTCCTGGAAGGAAACGAGAGAGAGGAAAGAGGTTAGAAGACAGAGCAGGATAGTCTTAAGCTAGTGAACCATGGCAACACTTATTCCTTCTAAATACGCAACAGGGGAAATAATTAAACAGTCCAGCAGTCTGCCAACATGATTTCAAGTCACATTTTATGGGCCTGTGCAAAACCATGACAGATTCGCTTTGAAAAACAAAAACAAAAATTTAGCAATGGCAGAAGCATTACTTTAGCACACGCTCTATATTTTGGTTTCTTCTGGGTCGACCATTAGTGGCATCTTCATAAATGTTTCAGCTGTTGTCTGGTTCCCACAGTGGTGATGGAGCCGGACTGCCGCTGTATGAAGTGCTATTCAGGTCACATCAGCTTTTAATGGCTGATTTATTAGGACCCAACAGGGGCTTGGTGATGGGCTGCAGGACAAAGAGCCTGTTTTAAACCGCATTAACACTCTGCAGTAAATATCCCATACAACATTAGCATTTTGATGACTGCCTCCCCCAGTCACCTTTTGCACCGCCTCGTTGTCCCTCGCACACATTTTGCTCCCCTGCTCTGCCTCTTAGCCTTTGTATCAATCCATCTACTGCATGTGCCACTTTCTCTCTTTCAGCCTTGACGTCACTCATACACTTTCCTCACACACTTTTTTTCCCCTCGCTCATCATGCTCAATATAAACCTTTGCTGCTCTGATACCAGTGTGCACAGGTGAAGTGGTTACGTTTAATTATGCCTGAATTAATGAGCTACATGAACAGTTTCGCAGAGATAAATTCTAATTGTATTCAGTGAAATTGAAAGGCACATTTTTTCTTCACCTTCAGTGATAAAAAAAATCTAAATAAAATGTCACCTTTTACTCTATTATTGTGATGCAAACCATCTTAATTTTTTTCTAATTAAATCTCAACTGCAATCATACAAGCGATGAGTACCAACGCTCTTGTAATTGAGGTTTGTATAACAGGTTAGGGTCATGAATAATCAACAAAAAAGTATCGGTAGTACCGTGTTTACGTTGCAAATTAAGATGATATTTATTTTTGTACATTTTGGGGGTTGGTTACATGTCCATACATCTTTTAATAGCACTGGCATATGCTTTAAAATGATCATCTTTGTCATTAATAATTCAAACAACGACAAACTAAAGTGGAACAAAAGCCCTCTTTCTGAAGCAGTCATCAGATTTGATACTCTGAATGTCTGTCCCAGATCACAAACGCTGAGTAAAATGGTTCCACACAAGTGCTGGGGTGGTGCTACATCAAATCTGCTGTTCACTATGTTTGATCAAATTTGAGACTTTGGCGGCGGAAGCAGATGCCGTAGGTTGAGTCAGACTGAACTGCTGAAGCTAGTTTGGTCAACAGAGCATCTGCCAATCGTTTAGCCGGCCTGGAAGTATTTGGAAAGGAACACTTTAACAAAAAACTGCTGCACGAAAGTAGAGACTGTTCACAGAAAATTAAAAAAAATATATATTCTGGATAGCTTAATGAACTGTAGCTGTCATCCGCTGCTTTCACCGGATCCTATTTTTATCCAGACCCAATTTACAGTAATTAGAGCAATTGTACAAATCTATATTTTTTACATGAATTATCTTTTATGAAACCCATATTCGCTGGCCTCTCTCACTGAGCAGAGACACTGTCCAATTCAAACTTGCTCTCTTATAATCATCTGTGTTTAGGTTCTGGCAGTAGATGAGAAGTAAAGCTTCCAACACATCTTCAAGGGGTTTTTGGACGAGAGAGACGTACACCAGGCAGTTCCAGACACTCAAGGCGATCTTGTACCATTACGACCAGGATGCTCATTCCAAAAATATGCAGTTCTGCTGAAGTACGAGGAATGGATGACCCAATGTGACACGGTCTGAGATAGCTGCTTATAAAAGCCTCGGTGCTGGTTAATGAAAGCATAACTGTACAGTTACTCAGGAATGTGATGAGTTAACGATGAAACAACAGCGTATAGCTGGCATTAATGCAGAACTATTTGGGAAAAATATCTAATTGGAATATTTCTGAGTAATATTGCAATTAGGTACATTATGCCATTTTCACGGCCTGTGAGACTTTTTAACGCTATAACGGAATATGACTGAGAATAGTTGATGGTGTTTTATAATAAATGCCGGATACTGTGTTGTATAATAAAATACCTAATAAAAAAATTGCACCTAACTAGAAGCGCAATAGCATGTTAAATGAAGTACTAAATTATAAATAAGCTTTATAAATAATGTGATCATTAAAAAAATACTGTAGACGCGTGAAAGTGCAGACCGACTGCTCCCATCTGGACCTTTAAAACACACACACACACACACACACACACACACACCTATAGATTAGAAGAGCATTCAAGAGGTGTATTTAGAATTGCTAAAACATTTCAAATTTAATCATGACTTTTAAAAGTGGGATTATATTTACAGCTGATCTTGGACAGACAGCCTCCAATGTAACTGTTGACACCTCTGACCCAAAGCTCATTAAAATAACTTTTTTTTCAGCTTCTCATTTCTGCGGTTTTATGTAATTGCCTAAAACCACCAGACTTTGGTTTCACATGATGTTATTTACTTTTCACTGACTGCTCAGGATATGCACCCAGTCAGTACTACAAAGAACACAAAGTGATGGGACAGAGTTTTGTTGGACTGCCAAGTAAGCCAGCCAGGATCACTCGATATCTGCAGGTGAATGATTCCCCAAGAGAGGAGTATATGGAGCTACTTTATGGCATTAACCCTCACAGAAACAATTGTTCCAAGCCGGGTGCCTTTGGCTCTCTTTCCATCAAATAACGTCACTATTCGGTTCTCTGTTTTCCAGTTCTCGTGGTGAACGTATTTTTTGAATAACAAAGTGATGAAACACAGGCCGACTATCCTGCTTTCACTGCCAGGAACTTGCATCCAAAATTTGATTTCACACCCCCAGAGTGATTCATTGTGGCGCAGTGTGCTGCATATCAGTGTGGTCACATTTGAAACGGACCATTTTTCTGACCACGCCCGACAGTAATGTGTATAACATGGGTGTTATAATGCTTTTCTGCCATGACAGATGTTGAGTTTCATCATCTTTTAGAGTATTCATCCCACCAAAACTTGAAACAGGGTGAGAAGGGAAGCTTTCATGGGATTATTATGATCTGAATATTGTATTTGTGTGACAAAGACTCTGTTGATGATGAGGAACTATTTGAATTCATCAAATGTAAACCCGTGATGACTTAAAGTATATGAATGTGAGTGCAATGTGTTTAATCTGTAATATCTTAAAAACCTGAACAAAAGCATACACATTTTTACAAGATTTTTTGTTCCAACTACTCCGAGGTAAAAAGGAGAGATAAAAAACCAACAAAAAAGGAGCACAAGCCTCAGGGCGACAAAGTACTACTGAAGAACAAGTGTGACAATGAGAAAGAGAAAGTGCACCCTCGTATTCATTTAAATTAAACACAGCTTTTCACATTAAAAAAGGAAGGTTAACGGTAACAAAAAGGAAGTGAAATTGTACCAAACAGAACTGCATGGCTAAATAAGATTCATACAAGAGCATCATCGTCTGCTTCTCTACGACTGCATATGTTGGGTTTGCAGTTACCTCACTCTCTGGCTTCACGCTGTTTCAAGGTGATCATGATGAAAATTAAAGGGGCATGAATTTGACCAAGTTGAGAGAAACGGGGCAACACTATTCCTGCCTCGAGACGAAAAAGTTGCATACTGCAGTTGTGGGGCCCTGCTGAAAAACATTAGCAGCTCTAGTACCAGCTTATCATTTCTATCAAGAGACAAACGAACATATAAGGAAGCAGTGGATGCATGCAGCCGCTGTATGACTGATCCAAGTCGACAGCCTGTGGTGTGTCTCTATAAAAGCATTTACTGAGGCGCAGCACCGTGGTCTGCCGAAAGCTCATCAAAGAGTGGCTTATTTTATCAGTCAAGTGGAAAATGTGCTGAGAAGAGAGGGAGAGGCAATAGTGAGGAAGTCAGCGAGAGTAACTAAGCTATTGTGCCCATCGCTGACCCAAACACCCGCGTTACAGTAGTCACGGCTGCTCACAACAAAAGCTCTAATCGGCGGAGTAGGGCTCAAAATGAAATGACCCTGTGGTTGTAACACTGAAACTGACAAGCCTGCCTGTGCACGCTGAGGCCAAAGGCGACGGCGATATGGCTAAAGAACAGAAATGTATTGAAACTGTGGCATCTTTTACAAGCAGAGTCAGCCTTGAGTAGCCTATGTACTCCTGTGTGAAGAATAGAAATATGCACCGTTAGTGCTTATTCAACTCCAGCTATTTCATAGATTATACACACTTTCACATGAGCTGCTCGCAGAGCCAGAAATAACCAGGCTTCATAAAGATCTGTTTGCCCCCTCACGTAGACTGCACATGTACTGGTATAAAATACCATAACTTTCACTAAATTTAACTATTATACTTTGCACACTGAGGAAGAGTCTGCATATATTTAAGGTTCTCCTATGAAAAGGTAAAGGAGAATAATGAATCACTGCGTCAGAGTGTGAAATAAAACAAGCCCTCTGTTCATGTAATATAACACATTGTATCACACTGCTGTTATCAGTTAAGTCATCATAGCCAGCCAGGGTCTGCTCATTTGGAGGGGAGGGACAGCTTACCAAGCAAAGTCAATGGGCGGCATTTATAAAGCATGGGCAGCATCCCTACCCCCTAGGGTCACATTAAATTCAGGGAAGCAGATAACAATTGACTGAGGTTGCTGGCAGCAGCAGGGATATAATGTATACTTACATGTCTCTTTCTTTAGTCTTACTCTAATTCTCTAGCTCTTCATTTTCTCAGTCCCCTCTTGTCTCGTGTTGTGGATTCTTTCTCTCGCATTTTTCTTCTCTCTACATCTCCTCGATCATCATCTAGATGTGTTCCCCCAGTCCTCATTTCTCTCTTGCACTCTGTGTTGGCATGCTAATGAGAAGAGGTGATGAGGGACATACGGCCCTAACCCCGAAGACTTCCTTATAGACGGGCCCTAATTGGCCTTAATTGGAAAGGGATGTAGGTTCCCATGTTCTGTGCGCAAGTGTACTCAATGTCCGATTGTCTGATTCTGCGGAAACAAACAAAAGACAGAGGAGATGAACGCACAGCCTCCAGCATAATGCATTCAGCTGGAGTGGAACAGAGCACCTCAGTTTTAAATTTGTATTCATTGGTGTGTGCAAGCTTGTGTGTTTGAATATTTATGTAAATATCATGTTTTTGGAATCCTCGGGCCCCAAGATTGCTTCTTAAGCCAAAACAAGATTTGTTATCACATGATCTCACCTGGAAATCCCAGCTCCGAGTATATTCTTAAAAAGCTTTCTGCCCAATACTATATGCATGAAATGCATTGTCAAAAAACAAGCTGTCAAAATGCCATACATTCAGCACCCCCTCTGCCGGGGCCAGGGAGCTGTTTACGTTAGCAGGGGGATATCATTATGATAATCACGCATGTCTTTATTTGGAATACATACATATTCCCATCACGATGACCAACCTTGCAGCAGAACATAAAAGTCAATAGAGGGGAAAATTGTATGGGTGACACTAGTGGGACTTGACACCATAGGTCCTTCACGAGGGTGCACGTTGTGTGCATTTGCAATGAAGCCATTTAACATTTTTCTTTGATGGTAACACCACACAGAGAGGCCCATTTGTTCTGTGGAGGGTTACCAGCCAAGGCCATGGAGACAAGCTCACAGAGACGCTAAGGATGTACTCCAGATGAGTGTTGAAAGACATCATAGATAGCTGGTCCTATTCACGGAGTCCACCGTGTGGCACAGCCATGTTTCTACAGTAGACGAGAACCAAAACCAAACGTTTGAACGTTACCTGAAGGCCACCGTAGTTCTCCGCAAATGGGGTGAAATGTCAATTACAAGTCTCAGTCGGTGTTATCTCACATTTGCTTGTTTTGAACAAACAAGGAAAAGCAACATAAGATTATTGTTTCACAATTTGTCTTTGATAACAGTTATCGAAAAAGATTTCACACTTCCCCAGGTGTGACAATTATTTACTTAAATAATGGGTTGACTGGTGATTGATTGGTATGAAAAGTAAAACAATCATATAAAATATAATCTTTTTTCAAATGCCTTGTTTTGTCCGACAAATAGTTAAAAATCTAAAGATATCCCCAAATCATGCATCAGCTCTAAATCGCTTATAAAAGAAAATATAATAATTTAAATTCCAATCATTTGAGCAGAAACATATTTGCCAAATGGAAGCAAAGGGCACCATGTCCCACAACCATTGCCCTCTCAACTCAAACACAGAAAACCTGCAACTGATTGAAGCAGTAGATCGAGTTACAGGTAGTTTACTTCTGAATCCTGGTTCCATGTGCAAGCGTGTGCTCTCCAACTAACCTTCTGCAACCTTGGCCCCCCCCCACCCCACCCTGACAAGTATGGAACTTGACCCTTTCTGAATTGTGAAGTCGACCTGCACACTGATATATAACCTTGGCATAGGCGAAGGGAAAGAGGTGCGTTTCCAATAAAGACAAGTGTGTGTGTATGTGTGTGTGTGTGTGAGAGAAAGACATGCTCTGTGTTTATGTGAAATTCAATTTGTGTATACAGGTCTGTGTCTTTACATAGGTCTGCGTGACCACATGTGTTTATGTGTTCATACAGGACTGCTTTTAGGTGTTTGTGTGTGTGTGTGTGTGTATTTGTATGGGTGTGTAAGTGTTCAATAACCATGTGTGCAGCAGGGGGGCTCTGGAGTGTCTCAGCACCCAAGGCGCCAAGGACATGGCTTGACAGGTGTGTGTGGAGGACCTAGTGGTCTGCAGAGCTGCAGCACAATGTGCCCATTCAGGCCTGGAAGGAGACAACCGAGATATCGCAGGACCCCTGTGAGGAGGGGGGCGGTCAGCTGGGTGCATGTCAACCTTTCACCGTGACTACAAAGAAAGTAACTGCATCAGCACAGTAATGGGCTGTGTGACCCCATGTTGGGTAGCTGTCCACTGGCATGTGACAGATTTAGGTTGTCGACACTCTTTATTCCAGACAGATTGTGATGATAACTTTGACTATTGAGGCTAAAAATTGGGTTTAGAGTGGAAATGCAGGTCTTAATAGGTGAATAGCTGAGAATAGCACAGCAGTTATATAGGCCAAGAGTGAAAACACTTGAAAGACTTGTCAGAAAAAAGGATTAAAGTGTTATATAGTACACCCTGCAATATCGCACAGTCTAGTTTTTTTTTTATGAATGTGCCAAATATGTCAAAAGGTAAACAAGCCATGGATTCAAAATATATTTGCTCTTTTCTCGAATCTCAGAAAACCAATTTCCATCATCAGTTATTTTGTAAAAATGTAAAAGTTCAACAACAAATGTAACTGGTTTGACTAATTTACAATTTGGTATTCATTCCCCATTTACAAGGATGAACGAAATGGCCATTCAGGTGGTAATATTTTGTATTATCTCTGAAATTAATAAATGGTGAGGGGGAAAAATGGCAATTTGAGTAATTTAACTATGGAGGCATGCATGTCGACAGACAATGAATTATGGTTTCAAATCCAGTCCAATGCACACACACACACACACACACACACACACACACACACACACACACACACACACACACACACACACACACACGAGACCATAAGAACTTGCACGGCAAATCACTGCGATACACAAGCTAATGGCAGGATGTGACAGAAATGGCCATTGTCTGGAAGAATTACATGGCTGTGTGGTCCATACGTCCTTAACGCACATCTGACAAGAGCTTTTAAAACACACACAATGCCAACAGCGCTGCTATCCATGCAGAAAATTGGACAGCCATCCTTCAGCTCCAACATAAATCTGTGGGGTAGCAAACCGCACCGGAGAGCAATATAGTATAGAACGAGTCTCTGCTGAAACCAAAAAGTAATTGAATTGAAGATGAAGGGGTGGGATGAGAGTTGAAGGAAAACATATGAATTCGATGCTCCGTGAGATAATGTTTTCAGGAAATATGCGTAGAGGAAGGACGAGTATGCTCAAAGGAATAAGCGACTAATTATCACAGAAGAAAACAAATTTGGGGAAAGTTGGGAAATGATCAGAAACATTATAGAAGTTTTGTGCTCCGTGAGGATAGATTCCTAACCCCAATACATGGCCTTTTCGTTGAGAAATCCTCTGCTATAACCAGTTCCACAATATCTGCAAGATAACCTTAACCTACACACGTTGTTGGCATATACTACACACCAGAGGTCTCTGCAGCAGCGACCTCTTAGTCCCAAGGCTATCTGCCCACTAAATCACATTTGTAGAGTCATATTAAACATGTAGCCCTGAAGAGAGTAAGAGCTCAGCAAAGAACGATAGACATCTTTCTATCACTGAAAGCCTTCACTGCAATATTCCATGCTAGAGGCTGACGTGATAGCATATGGCAATCGACTGCTTTAATGTTACATGGTGGGGTGAGAAAACGTGTTCAATTCTTCTTGGGCACAGCGAGAGATAAGAGCCGTTCTCATCAGGTCACCTGCAATGAACAAATGTAACTGAACGGATGGGAATAGAAACGGTAGCTAGCCTTGTTAATGCAAGGCCACACAGTGAGGGAAAAAAGGAGATCATTGTTAGAATTTCATGAAAGGGCTGCATAGGAAAAGAGAGAAATTAAAAGTTCGATGTTTTGCAGTATGTGCATTTTCTGGCATTACAGACAAGGTATGGATAACCTTTACACTACACTCTGAAAGCTCCCCTAGATCCCCCCCCTCCCAAATCCCACCTCCAACATCAGACTGTCCCCAAAAATGTCAAATGTAGTCATCTTAACAGGGAACTGCTAGGCAAGGAGAAATAAGGTGGGGCTAGGTTGGAAGAATCCAGATACAATCGTAATGGTAAGCAGAAGTGTGACGTGGTTACCAATGCTCTATGCTCAACTGAAAGGGGAGTTGCACACTAACGGAAACACAGATCTTTGAAGCCGCTAGCACAGCAAGAGCAGAGTCATCACCACAACTGTCTAATAGATCTCAGTATCCGAGGATTAATGTCCATCTAGAAGATTGTGCAGATGAAAACATTTTCGTTAATGCCAGTTTACTGCAACTACAGGAACTAGTGTTTCCTCTATGGAGCAAGGTGGAGTTCAACCCACTCACAGAGATGCAATTGACGAAGCACAATTCAATTACAATTAGTTACAGTGTCATAATAGCCTAACCCTAACCGTGCCCTAACCTGCCGTAGTGTTTTAGCTGACAAACCGTAACTATATTAACAATGAATTATTTACTGTATCCACAATCTTATCTTTTCTTGAACACATCGTAGTTCTACAGAGCATGAATTTTAGAAAATGGAAGAGAAGAAGCTGTCCCTAATCATAATCCAGGGTTTTGCTGACTGGTCCAATATTGATGTTGTTCCTATGTGTTTAGGTGTTGTTACTATTACGCACTGGTTTTCATATAGTCCGTTTACTTGGTGGAATGGTTCTGAATTTGCTATCAGTTCTGACCTCTTTGCTTTTTACCCGTTATGGTTTGGCATTTTGTTTTTGTTAGGTCATCTAGGAATCGGGTCGGGGGAGTCATAATTCATTTTTTAACTGGGAATAATAATTCATTCCAGCCATCCAGTGGAGGCAACAGTATATCGGGGCATCGAATGGCAATCCTTTTCACAGGTCTCAGAAACTATATATGGTGACAGTCAATATATTTATGGTTTCTGTTACTTGGGTCATGTATAGGTCGTTATTGAGATTTTAGATGAGGTCCGGAGGTCATGAGATCGGTTCAGCATATTTTGCATGCCATTAAAGTTGTATATGGGTAATGGGTACCAAAACAAACTGCCAGTGCATGGTAACAGACACAAGGAGACAGATGGCTGCCGGAGTGGGGTTTCTTATGCATGACGAATTGTCGCATCTGCTGGTGTGACTGTGCAAAGCTTGCGGTCAGGGTAAGTTCTTAAGAAAACAGGAGAAAGCGTCATCTGAAAACAAGCAAACAAAAGCCAGGCGGTCATCTGTTTCACAAATAACTGATCTTTGTTTGGTCCAGACTCATGTGCAGTGGCAGAGGTGGGCAGGAATCCTGCAGGGACCTGAGGGCAATCAAGGTGGCAGTCACTCTCCCAATACCCAGGTGAGGTGACATTCTGCCAAATAAAGGCTTAAGATTATTGGAAACGGCACCTGAAATGGGCATAAATCCTGAGGGGAAAGCTAGAGAGAGAACACAAAGGATATATTCACAAGCGTTGCCACACCTCGTCATCCAAGTTACAAAAATCCACACCAAAGGTTGGCAAAAGTTTGTCAGATGTCAAAACAGATGACGGAAACCATCAAAACTCTATCAAGGTAAAGTGCCTGTGTGGCGTCTTTCCAGAATTGCCTTAGTTCCTTTACAATTCCTAATTAGATGAGAAGGATGGTTTGATGTACATGCTCTCATTGTATTAAAAAGAAAGCAGGAAAAAAGGGCCATGCATGAGCCCCCCCTTTATTTGCCTGCAGTGCAGCGATAGAGAAGGTTACAATTGTCTCTCTCTTTCTCTCTCTCTCTCGCTCACTCTCTCTTTCTCTCTCCAGTGCGTCTACAGATGCAGAGAAAAATCGATGCACAAAAAGCACTTCATTCCTGCTCAGTTTCATCCTTTATTGCCAGTATAATTAAAAGTGGCTTCGACGGACTTCCCAATCCAAATGTCCCCGTCAGCTGGAGGTGGCCTGCTCAAAGTCATGAGGGCTGAATTGAAGGGAAACGGTTTCTCTCGGGACTGTTATGACATCACGTATATGCAGCACTAATTTTGATTGTATGGAAGGTTGGGTTATTGACAACTACTCTTTGGCAATCCACTGGATGAACATGTGCATGTTGTTTGCAGTGACAGATGCTGATACTGATTTTAATATTTCAGGGGGGTCATATTTAATTATTGTACTATCCTAATTGCATCCCCTCATCCCCATCAAACACTGGGACAACTGGCACAGAAACACAAGTATTTGAAGCCTCTTTTATAGAAGTTGTTTATCTAATTTAATGCCAATTTTTACCGAAGCAATACGAAGAGTATAAATCATTTTTACACACTCTTTCCAAAAACAGCAGTTTCCTGCATTGATAGCACCAGCTGAGATATAGAAATTAGCAAATTATCTGTGTGTTATGGCTGCATCCAAGTCACTGGACCAATTATTTCTGCTCTGCTGCAATTTTAAAGGCCTCTCCAGCTGTGTTTGACACAAAGCTGGCTTAGGGGGGCTTACCACTGACCAAAAACATAAACAAGATTACAGAAGCCTAACCTCTCACAGCGTTCACGAGTGACAACAGAACCTCTGCTAAATGGACTTTTGGTCTGGAGCCGCCAAAGGTAGTGGGATGCGTTTCTACGGATTTCAACACCTCTTTGGTAGAGCCTGAACTGATAAGAAATAGAGAAACAAAGCAATCATTGTTGTCTATACCAATCAATAAAAGGATGTTCATTAGTAGAGACTGTATAGCACACAGAATTAACAGAAACGGACAGATCAATGAGTCAAGGAAGAGAAACCATACAGGCAGGTGTATAATGAAACTGGATTGCAGATGGCTGCTTAACTGCAGCATTCCACTGATGACTTCCTGGGCAATAACTACACATACCTTATTAATCATTATGGGCAGAAATCCCATAAAGGGTGAACCTAAGATGACCTTAGAGAGCTCATTGTCTGGTGACATGCTGCAGCTTCATATTTTCCATGTGGAACTAGCGTGCTACTGTGTTAAGCTATTTCCCCATGTCAGCCTGCCTTTTGGCTACATTTATTATGTATGAGAGTAAAAGGGCTCCATGAGAAGATTATAAAAGCTTAACATTTTGATGAGATTAATCTAGCTATCAATCTTTGCATGCATACAGTAGTATACCAATTATGATGTGGCAGTCGATGAACAAATAACACTGAATGTATGTTCCGAGCTGCTTGAGAATCTTAAAAACACATTATTTGGAAGCAGAATTATTCCCGCACCGTCCACCATGAGAACATTTACATTATGTTAAGTGCACTAGGAACAGGAAGGGAGTGGATGTCCGTTGCCTGGAGAGGACGATCTGACATCTCAACTCCCACTGTCATTCTGGCTTCCCAATGATGTATGGATGTTATATGGCACCACCCTCTCAGCATAACCAGTCAATACTACCATGCTGAGGAAGTCTATAGCAAAACAATGGGAGGCTGTGACCCTTGTTATGGAATGACAAAAATCCATGAGGGTGGTGGGGAAAGGAATGGAGCTTAAAAGAGGGATGGGGTGATTATTAATCAATACCACATAGTCAGCAGTCCTGTGGTGGGATTTGAATAATTAAACAGTGCAAGAATATCTTAAAAAATAATTATAGGCCTAATAATTATAGGCTTTCAAATAATAATTTAATTGAAAAGCAAAACACACATCAAGATATCTATATTATATGAGGGAACAATATCAAGCAGCCATTGTCACGCTACCTGATCTGAGTTTATATTTTGACACAGCTTTTAACCCAAAAGTATATTTCTGCTTTCAATCCTTCGACAATCAAAAAAATACACACTCCCTGTCAGTACCTCAATGTGTGTTTGCCATTAACCGGAGGAAGGAAATTCTGCTGTATGAAAAGCTCGATCCAGCCCTTGAACCACGGTGACGTTCCTGCGTAGGCAGACGAGAGGAAAAGGCCCCCCGCTTTCTAGCTCCTCGCCCGAGGGGGGCTCCTTTCCTGCCTGCACACCAGCGCTGTTATCTGCTGCTTATTATTTGGCTGAATGAGCTGGAGCGGGACTCACGGGGCTCGCTTCTGACATAATGACTGATTACAGTCTTGTGGCTCCCCTCTAAGAAATCCCACAGTTGCCACCATTGTGCCGTGGCGGCTCAGCATCACAGGCAAGACCAATGTGCGAGCGGATGGCGAGGAGTGGGGGTAGCTGGTCTTCTCCAGTGATAGCGTAACTGCTACCCAGTCATCCAGCTGTCATGACTGACAGCGACCCCGGGACACCTAGGTCATCAACCTACTTGTCATCAGGTGCCGAGTTAACAACTGCTTATTCTAACTAATGGGCTGAAAGGGGAACATTTTCAAAGCCAAATTGCTAGAAATGTGACTAAATAACAATCCATGTACTTTAATTCACCCTTGAATAGTAAAGAGCACATATGCTATTTCTCTCTGTAGAAATGAGATACATACTAATGCATACAGACATTAAGCGCATTAGCACTTAAGTGTCACATGAACCATACATCACGCACAGCCTTGTGAAGACACCATCCAGCCTCACCTATGAATGTGGAGTACAGATACATGCAGGCGTGACAGCAGAATGAAAGCACAGAACAGGCTCCGTCAATAGCAAAACGTTTCCAAACAAGAGAAGTCATTCTGTCAGCACTTTTCAAACGCCAGCTTTCAGGCAGTCAATTAAGTTCAAGGTGAGACAAAAATGTGTTGTCATTTAAACGGTTTTGTTCCACTGGGGCGGTGCATCAATTCAGTCATCTTCATTCCAGAGGTGACAAAGGGCTGGCAGGGAAGTTTATATTTGCGTGTTGATACACATTTCCGCTGTCATTACACCAACCTGAGATGAAGCAGGATAGAAGGTGCACAGATTTAGATGCTCATAAAGACGAGAACAAACAAGGGACTACCTCTTGAGGAGCATGCTGGCTGATGGAGTCGGCCTCGCCAGATTCAAACCCCCCCCAATCCCACACTCCTAAATCCAATCCTATGCTATCGATTAGGAAAATCAATTTGGTCTAAGTCACAAGCACAGAGGGAGATGCTGAAATGCTGCAATACATTTTGAAGTCACAAGTGGAATCAGATTCAACCTGGTTTAGTGCATGGCAAATATGCCTTCTCTTAATTAAGAAAATGCGTAAACGACCTCACAATAGAAACATAAATCCTTCATTGTGGAGCTACCTACCTGTATGAAAATGTTTTAATTTCCCACCTGCAAAAATGCTCCGAACCTCTGTAAATGTTATTAAGTATGAATGGGAAATGGTATTTTAATCTAAAAAAGGTTCAGCGGGATATTGTAATCAACATTTCTGCAAGGCATTCACGCTTTGTGTTCCATTACAAGCTCTCTGGAAGTGGAAGGCTGAAAGTATGGCAGAAAGAAGAAATACTGCAATGGATTGTTTTATCCAAACATAATAGTAGCAATATCAACTATCAAATTGACTAGAAAGATGCAACATGACTACTAAGAGAAGCAGGACGACAACGATGAGTCAAAAAACACCATAAAAAGACAAATCAACCATAAGGACACTACACAATATGATGTTGGTAGCCGTTTGCTCTCTTTCAGTGTGGGGGTCATGGGTCTTAGTCCCATGCAGGAAGGGTGGGGGGGCCTTCATGTGCCCAGGAGCCCAATGTCTTGTAATCCGTCAATGCTGAGGAGCTACAGTTCTTTATATAATCCAAGTTATACAGCAAATCGTTTTTTGACAGAACTGTTTTAAAAAGACATCCATACATAAATATTTGGTATCAATACCTGGTCCCATTTACCTAGTTGTATTACTTTAACTGCCATTATCCTTTTGTAATATGTCTCTTTTGTACTGCTTTACTATAAATTGACGATAATGTTTTTGATAACTGGTGTAAGATTGTGGGTAATAAGCTTATACGCGCAAATCTGCACCTGATATTTGCAGATAGAGCACCATGTAAACAAGGAAGCTTCATTTCTCTTGGCTGGCCAATTAGTGGTCAGATCAGGAGGTCCCAATGGTTTAGGGAGGCGTAAATACTAACCGTCATTTCCATTCATTTGTATGCGGCTGCAGGTGCACTACCTTATTATGTATTCAAGCCCAAACCTGCCTCCCAAACAGGCCATAAATTAACTTCTTTTAGAGCTTCTTTCTCAGAGAAGCATTGCATCTTTGTTTGAATCCTCTTCACTGGTCCAAAGTTCACGAGGAAAAAAAAAAAAAAATACCCGGAACAACGGAAAGCAATCAATTTTGTTGCAAAAAACTTAACATCATACTGTAAAATGCACAAAGACAAATGTATCAGATTTTACAGCGTAGTAAAGGGGTTGATGTACTGCGACTCAGTCAGGCTTTGGCAGTTTGATAGCTTTTGGGCACCTTTTAACACCACCAACAGGGTCGTAAGAGTGGCTTGGGTTGCTTTAAATGCTAAGTTGACATTTTTGGTTCCATATCTGCACTCCAGCCGAGAATGTATTCTTTTTACTCGTAGACATTAATTTTCCTTGGGCCAGTTTAACCTTGGGGCTACGCTTAACAATCTTAGACAAGCAACTTCTTTTTGCTCAGAATGTCAAGCTGATTTCATCAAGTGAGGGGCAACCGATTCAAACACTGTGCTCATCACTGGTCAGACATACTGCAGCAGCCCTTATCTGCAAGAAATGTAATTATAAGAATCATTGCTGCAATACAAAGATGGCATCTCCATTTCCATTCATAAAATGCACAGCTGCATCTGCACAAGCTAGTTAATGCTTTGCGCTCACGTCCCCCTGGCATGCAGACTTTGTCGAGAGTTAAAATGCGCCTGCTAAGTGTTTTAACCCCCCTGGGGACAACTTAACTACGTGTCAAATTAAGGGTGGAGGGGTGGCTTGCAGATAGCAAAACCTGCAGTCTAAAGCATCAGGATTTTTCAAAGCACACAGTCACTGGCCATGGTAATATCGACACTTGAGCTTGACAATGTACCAGCCTCGCAGGCCTTTATTAAAATGTAATTCATGACGTGCGAGTGGAATTCAAAACATAGTCAAAGAACACACACAGTGTGTTCTTTGAAAGCAACAGTAAAAATGCCATTGTAGCCACATTGTCTCCTACCTCTCGACACAGTGGGTCTCATACAGAAAGCCGTATAAGAACAAGTGTATATCTGTTGGGAAATGTTTCCATACCACACACCCTCTCTCGCATCATAACCACAGAAAGGGCTTGAAATGAATGTAATAATCCCCATCATCATGATGATCATAATGATAATAATAACAATAAGTGAACTGGTGGATGAAAAGGCACTTTTTATTTTTCTCTACGTACAAGATTTCAAACTATTTATCTGACATTAGTGCAGCAGTACATTATTCTGTCTCACAAATATCAGGTTGCATTGTACTTTCTATTTCATTGATCTGCAAAGACCCTCTTATTTACCAGGGTTATTTGAAAAACTGTGATAAACACACATAAAAGATTGAAAGAACGTTTTAAATGCTTCCAAACATTGGGGGTTCACTCTTCACAGAGCTATACAGAATCAAGAAACTAATTGTCTGTTCTTTCCATCAAGCACCAGCACAAGTCTCCATCTAAACTGTAACCTCAATTTCCTGCAGAAGGTTGTGAAAGCTTGTGTCAAAACCTTGGTGTCCAAGCTCGTTATGAGACAGGACAGCTAAAGTGTTGAGGTGTGGACCTCGAGGACCTTTTCCTCAGCCATGTTTTTTATTTTTTTATTTTCAGCTTTTGCCTTTCTTCTTTTGTGACATTACTGCCAGAGAAAGGGCCCCATGAGACCAACCTGTCTCCCTCCTAACAGCATGATAACTCTGGTCTTTTGGACCATAGAAAAAGGGCCTCACTGTAGCAATGGGTGAGTTTTGGCTCACAGGAATGTTAACACAGTACAGAAGGTGGTACTTTTTTGCCACAGGACGAAGCATTATGTTTAAAAAGACATACAATGCATATATAAATTATGTAAAGAACATTCAAACTATTACGTTGTAAATCACCAAGACTACCCGTCAATGTTGGTCTAACTTCAGTGCTAATCCCAAAGCTGGTTGACAAGAAAGACACAGGACCTGAGTTTGGTTTTCCTCACTGGTCTTGGGGAGTTGAAGCCGTTATTCACCGACTAATAAACACAAACTGCACCGACATGTTCACAGCTATAATATTACTGCTGACTGCATACTCACAGTCACACACATGCTCTACTCTCGACCGGACACTCACTACTGTTACGCTAGGTTTGCAATACGGCAGAAACCCTGACACATTATGCCAGGCCAACAGTCAGCCGACAACCTCGCAGCTAAACCAATTGATGCGGTGGAGACTAAAGTGGCTGCTTGTGTTGCAACATTGAGGCTGCTAACTCTCCCAGGCGACTGCGGGGATTGCCTGCTTTGAGGGATTTAACCTCCTTGTGCATTAATTTATGATTTCAGGGTGACGAGAGGTTAACGTCACTTTGCTGTGGTGGTGTCAGGTGCGGTTGTGTTAGTGTAGTGCAGCAAGTACATGAGCACAGTATCGGGCTTGATACTGATATTCGTGCATCACTAATTTAAAAATAACAGTGGAATAATCTGCCAGAAAATACAAAGCATCATTTACCTTCTCTAAAGATGTTTCTGTGATGCTTAAAATGTCAGCATCCAGCAGTGGGTATAAACAATCATTCAACTGCAAAATCCGTTTCAAAATATATCATTTAGACCGATTTTGTGCGAATGCAGAATTCTCTTCTGATGTAGTCCTCAATTTCTAATTCGTCGAGGATCTCATGTAGTGCTGCCTATGTTAAGTTTAAAGATTTAAAGATTTACATGTAAAAAAAACATGACCGTTGGAAACCATGGTCTTAAGTTAACTAAAAAGCCCCACACTCGCCCCCCCAAAAAATTGGTAACAAATCATTTAAAAAGGTACAACTGTATATGTAACTGTTGGAAAATCCTTGTTATTAATCACACAGGTGGCCATCAGCATCATGCTCGAGCACCCGAGCATCGGCCGAGACAGTGACTTCATATTTAGAATAATGTTACGATCTTTAATTGGACCACTGGCTCCATAATACTAACGAGCAGTGTTGTAGTACTCCAGATCGGCTTTGGTCTTGACCGAATCTTTACTGGGTCTTGTCTTAGTCTCAGACAAAAAGGTCAAGATCAACTTTCACTAAATTGTCTGTACATCATTTTGATTTGTTAACATCATTACCGTAATTGGATGTAAAACTTCCTACTTAAAATGTAATCAATAACTTTACTAATTTGAAATATTTGCTACATTTATTGGCTGTCATCACCCCCTAAACCCCTTCATAACAATATTGAAAATTGTAACGTCTTAGGTGAATCGTAAAACATGGAACAGCTATCCTGAATAAAGAGGATTATCTTGAGTGTTCTAGAAAAGAGTTTACAAATGACTTTATCAGCTGACATTAGAAAGCAATAATACCAGTATTATGCTGCATAGCTAAGTTATAGCAAGCTGATTACCCAAGTACATTTGGCAACACAGTTTATCATTTTAATTTTTTTAAATCTGTCCAAAAGAACCACGATCATTTAACTAGTGGCAGGACGCCGGCAGAGAGCACCACTCTGCCTCGCTGCCTCAGCTGTCGGGATGGACCCACAGTGAGACTGGGGTGGCATGCGACGGCATGCTGCACTCCGCTCACCTCTCATTGGACTGACAGGCTTCGAGTCACACAATATGCACACACACAAGGTTCATTCCCTATGCGATTGTTTTTAAGAAATCTTTTACGCCTTGGTTTTACCTCCTTCATTTTGCTTGAAATAAGAAAGTAGAGAGTATTTCATTGTAGAGCAGAGCACATTGACTCTCTGTCAGCACCTACCCAACGAATGAATAGTCAAAAAGTGACATATTTTGGTCCAGTAAATTGTTACATATTGTACCTTAAAGTAGAGTGTGCAGTGTATAAGAGCAATAATGCAGTTTGTTGTCCGAGACTGAAATATTTTATAAAATAGTTGGAATGATGCCAGACATTTGTGCCCAAGTGTTTCTATTGACCGACAGTGTGAACAAGGATGAAGTCTGACCTGCAAGTCTGCCAAATATAGCCACAACATCGCTCCAACAAAGCAAATTAAGGCTGTAACTACTATTTATTTTAACGACTATGATCTATTAATCATCAGAAGAAAATAAAAGAGAAAAATACCAAGGAGACATGTTCAAATGTCTGGTGATCAACAGTCCAAAATCCAATGATCTCCAGCTAACATTTCAGAGGCTAGGAGATGTTAAGCAATTTTCAAAATACTTGTAATTTTCTATTGAATGACTAATCAATTAATCCTTTCAGCTTGAAAGAAAATCCTTGCCATTGCAATGGCTTCAATTGAAGTGAACGGGAGAAGGAGTGACTCTACATTACTTTGAGTAAAGAAATGGAGAACATCAACTTTGCTGAAATTGTAATCAATTTGCTACAATCAAAGTGTAATTTCTAACTGCCAAAAAAGGGTTTGAGTTTAAAGCTTTTGTGGTCCCTACCACTACCGACTCTTTCCAACTTTGATAAATAAAAACACCTATGAAAGATTTCCCTCATTAGTGCTAATGTCCATGGGAATATAACAAGCAAATGTACCGTCACTTACATCAACCAATCCAGTCTTTAAATCACGAAAGCGATGAAAATATAAACATCTGAAAAAATGTGCAGTATGACCTTGAGCATTATATTCCATCTATAGTGGAATACCAGATTACGACAGACAAAGCAGTTCGATGAACATAAAACGGTATAAATTCACTCAGCAATTCTTCTATACTGCTCTTCAGACCGGGGCCAATTAGTGTGTTTGGCATGGTAGGGTCTCACTAAAAAGAAATTCAGCTCCTTTACAGTTTAAGGTGATCAGTTTAAAGCAACAATAGAGTTTAAAAAAACCCAGAAGAAAAAGGATCCAATTAATCACATCTACTTTTCATTTGTAGCACAAAAGATGTTGACAATCAATAGGAAATGTGTTTGAGTGTTACAGAATATTTTTTCAAATGCTGAAAAATGAATTTGAAAAATGGTTATCTAAATTGATACACCAGTAAAAGCCCTCCCTGTACATACTATGTAACATGAAGCTGTACTTCACCTCAAGCTAACCTAATAAAGAAGTTGAAGAGCCCATGTCCTCACATAACACAATTGTGGCTCCTGTTGAAGAAGGCAAAAATCAAATCAAATAAATGGAAAAGGGCTGAAAAACTTGCTTATAAAAGCCTCTAATAATTCATACAGTTATGTTTATGTGAATGAATATATGTATATATTTTTTTCTTCAGTTTTAGGTGCTGAGAGAAACATTTAACATGACATAATAAATATAGTGGAAACACTCAAATACAGTGGATCAGTGTGGATCCTCCTGCCAGTTTCCATTTTTATTTCTAGCACCTCGCTATCTCAATGCGTTCCTTTTCCCGAGATAACCAATACAATCAATACGTAGCACAGAGTCTCATATTCAGACGACTATCTCCTTACAATGGACTGCACCATAACTACAGCTTCAAGTAAAGGCAAGGGAACAATTATTCTATTTTCATACAGTGCCGTCCCATCAGGTATCACACCAGATGCTTAGTTCAACTGCTGTTATATTAAATATAACCTAAATTGTATTCCACAAGGAGCAGCGTTCAGCTGAATCAAAATGGATGAGACACACAGAAAACAAAGTGTGCAGGTTGACATAACCGTTTAGTCAGAAAGCATCAAATGTCCCCTTGAGTTTCCCCCGGTGGAGGAAGTCAAGATTTTGACTGTTGGTAGAGGAAACGTGTGTGTGTGTGTGTGTGTGTGTGTGTGTGTGTGTGTGTGTGTGTGTGTGTGTGTGTGTGTGTGTGTGTATGTGTATGTGTGTGTGTGTGTGTGTGTGTGTGTGTGTCTCATCTGCTTGAGGGCACTTCTACCAATGCAGATTATATGACAGATGGTGCTGCAGTCCAGGACATAATGAATGTAATTGTCAAATGAGGATAAAACCAGCAATAATGTTAATGATATTCTGAAATAGGAAGGAAACTACATGAAGTGAGTTAGTCACAAATCTGAACCACAAGAAGCCTGGTCGAAAAACTAACCGATCCCCGTCCAAGTTAACAGTATTCTTTAGGATAAAATTCAAAGACTAAACAATTTTCCAAGCATTGATTTGGAAATGAAAGGCATCATATTGCTGCGATGAGAAAACTTGCAATCTGATTCCAAGTGATAGGCTTATACCTTTTCCACTTTGATGTTGAAAGAGAGTATGCTGTCCTTACATCAAAGCATGCGATACAACCCTACACTTCTATACCCAGGGCAGCAATTCTTCCTCTGCAGGGCATCTGTTCACCGTTCCCTCTTTTCAGTATCCATTGAATATATATTGTTGTACAGTATTAAAATAAAAAACGTATTGAAAAGAGTGTGAGTATATATATATATATATATATATATATATATATATATATATATATATATATATATATATATATATATATGAAAAGTCCATATAGTCTGGAACTAAATTCCAATATAGTGCCCATTTTATTCTTAACATATGAAAATTGCAAACGCTCACACCACTGCATATATGCTCCCATCTCAGTACATTTTGAACAACAAACTACAATAGAAAACACAGGCCTGCATAGGTACATTTCTTGATTTTTTTTTTTGAAAGACATACCATTTTTGCTTTACAGTCAGCTCTACTGTGTTAGTCTCAGTCCATTCAAACATTTAATTGAAAGTGCCTACAAGGAGATGCTGTATACAATTCCAAAGCTTTATAATACAAAAACTTCATTCATAGGTGTAAGACATTTTCAGATCCAAGCACATTGTTTTAAGCAGCATGTGAAGGGTACAAAGGACCTTTCAGTACTTAACAATTCGCCGGACACATTTGATCTTAATCCCACCTTCTAACAGAACGAATTAATTAGTCAGGCAGGAAATTGAAATTTCCATAGAGGCTATCGATACGTTGTGCCTTGATCGGCGCTGATTACACCTGAACGCATCGATAGCCCAGTTAAAGTAATTAAGAGTGAAGTGCATGCCAGGACTGACATTACTGAGCACATCAACACTGCTGCAGGGATTCATTAATGGTCATTAGTATCGCTCAGAGCTGAATCTGCAGATAATTCTATATATGCGCACAAACATGGACATGCATTTTGTCGCGGAAAGTCACACTTACCGCGGATTTAGAAATGACTGGTAAAAAGGAGGGACAGCTCACGTCCTTCCATTCAAAGTATTAACGATCATTTCTCTCCCTCAGCTGTCTTGAAAGCGCTGGCTATCGTCCTTACGCACTGTGTGTGTGTGTGCGTGTGCGTGTGCGTGTGTGTTTGTGTGAGGAGCAGACTTGATGAAAGGGGTCGAGGAGCGAGAACAACGAATCCAAATAGTTGCCTCCAGCCGCTCGGTTCAATATCCTCGTGAAACCGCCTCGGTTGAGTCCGCTGTGCGTCCAGAATCAGAGTCCTGGCGATGTCGCGGGGGATACGGCAGCGTCCTCGTGTTGTATCCACGGTACCGTCCCTTACATCCCGGTATGGCACAAGGCGTCCGTCTGTGCGGGGGCTACATCACGTCCCATAAAGCTGAAAGGCGAAGCGCCAGCAGCCCTCAACCGCTCGCGCACACAAACACGCAAATAAAGAGTAGCCCAAAATAATTTGAGGGAAAGGGGGGTATTTTGAGAAAAGCTCCACAAAGGGGAAAATAGTCTAAGTTGTTTGGGTCCAAAACCTGAGCTCTGAGACTATGACAAACCAATTGTGCGCACTGGCTGCCAGTAATTCTGTATGGAGACCGAGGGTTTGGAGAGCCAGTGAAAGGTGAGAGGAAAAACTCGGATGTGGATTGCCGCTCTCGCCGTATACTCGGGCTCCACCTAGCAGCAAACACTGGATAACATGCTACAAACCCAGAGCCTTGCCTTACCTCCAGAATACATCTTGCCTGCGGCTGGCGAGGAGAGCAGTTATATTACATTCCGCCTGTGCGCCTGTGGCTGCAATATTTATGCCAAATCCACTGCCTCCCTTTCAAAATATTAGATGCCGCTTGAAAATGCAACGAGACGAAGAACTGCCCATCAACAGCGCAATAAAAGACAGGTAGACTGGTTGATGGCTAAACATGTCAAACACTGGATTAAGGGGGGGCAGAAAGCTAGTTTAGGTGTAAAAAGTGTATGCGTTTGCCTGTATGTGCAAGTATGTTGTTTACAATATGTCTTCAAATAAGAGTTCATGGTCCTTTTTCTTGCTGGAAGCCTGTTATTCAAGTTGAAGGTTGAAGCTCCATCTTCTTATTATGCTACTACGATCATTACAGCTGTTCATTCTACTGTGTATATTTTTTTTAAAAAGTTTAAGAAATGAAAAAATTAAAATGTTTCTGATGACCTTTGAACACTGCAGCAGCTGCACATCTCCAGTTGAAGGCAGCCAGCATTCAACCTCTCAATCATCCGATAGCCAATTAATCACCTTAATAAACCTAATTACAATCAAACAATAACAAGTAATCATCCAATCACTCACCCAGTGCTGCACTAATGAGCCCATGCCAACACAGACCTGGTAAAGCACATCTTTGCACTTGTTTCCTGTCTCAGAAAAACCCTGAACTCCTGAACGTCCCGATGAAAAATAACTGGCTGCCTGCGTTTGAAGAGATTCAGCGTTATCTCTCCCTGGCACTGCTTTCCATGGACCACCGATGCAAATGGATTTCTCCAGGTAGAGCACTGACCAAAGCTGCCCGCCATTACACTTGCATAAACCAGGTGCTTCAAAGCGAAACCTTAATATACGGCTGCCATCTTGACTACATCAAATATACAAGAAGTACAAACAAAGTGACTCCATATTAGCAGTACTATAATGACTGGGGATGCAGATGCAGACAGACTTCCTTTTTGTCTTCTGAATAACAAACTCCTCTTGACAACATTTAAAAAGGTTTGAGCGCCCTCCATCAAAATTGAAAAGCATTTCAAAAACATGGAAAGAGGGCAAGTTAGACCCTACTAGATCTCGTTTTACTGCCGAAAAAGACAGAAAATCATGAAGGCGGTAGTCCTTGAACTGCATGAGTATAGCGGTTTCCTTTTTTGAAAATTAAAAAGGAATGAATGAAGGAGAAATGGTATTGCTATTCAATACTTGTAAGCAAAACAAAGAAGATCAGACAACAGTTTAATGACAATGAATATCTTACTATGACAAATCAAAGACGTCAGTTTGTATGCCTATAAAAATGTGCCCATTAGCAGCAATACAAATATATTTCTCTATTATTACCATCTAATACGATTTATTGCAAGTGAATCTGCACAGGATTTGTTCCTTACTGCAGGAAGAGATATATTCATTCTTTTTTTAAACCAACTGTTCTCAAGACCGAGATAACATTACTGCCGTCAGATAATAAGCTTTCAAGTCAAATAAAGTATAATTCCAGGAATTAAAAATAAATATTTTTTTATTTCCATATGCCTCTTCTAAACTGTAAAATTAGAATGGGTTCAGCTTGAGGTGACGCTTTTTAACTAAATCAAATTCAACACCCACACAAAACATTCATTATCATACAGATATTATGATTAAAATTGATATTATAAACAGAGAGTTTAAAACCCATTTCATTAGAACAACCCTTACTCAGAGAACAGAGCAATACAATGTTTTCCTTAAGTTGTACCTTTGGCAGATGTACACCTTTCAAGCTGCTATAATCAATTTTGTATCAATATATAAAGAGTTAATCACATGACTACTTGCACTACAACTTTACTACTTTGGTTCACAGTTCTTCTCATCAGCATCTTTTTTGGTCGCAGCCGGCAGCTGTTTTTAGTGAAACATATTCATAATCAAAGCTAGTGCATTAATACTGATATAAGGTCACTGGTGAGTGCTTATGTCTTATCGGGTTAATACTTCCACCCATAAAGATTAACACTGGAACATTAAATAGTACTGGATGTTGAATTCACAAAGTTAAAGTGGAATGGTTTGTGAAACAGAACAAAAAGCAAATAAATAAAATAAATAATTCAAAATGTTTGTACTGAACATGGTTGTTTCATTTTTGTTATTGTATTTAAGTATGCTACAAGCTAAACACTTCTGAATGTTAGTGAATAAAATACTACAGAAGGAAGGTGGGAAAAGACAACAAACAGTTTGAGCCAAGTCATTTGTATAAACAAACTCATCTCAATGTCTATTTCCTTGTCAACAACATTTCAGTTCCTGGAAATATGTATAATTCTGTGTGTCACATGCTAATGCTAAATTTCCAGCTGCCAAAAATGGATTGACTAAATACAGAGAGTTAAGCACCTGAGACAGTCATAATTGAACACAATAAAGTGATGCACAGCACCATAAAACCTCTGTGCAGCACCTCACCATGCTGTTGTAAGAAACTCCTGCCAAATATAAAGCTGTTCAGGAAAATTAAGGCTTATGGGGACAGTTGTTGTGCAAAGTGAATCCAATAATGTAGAAGCCATTTTCCTTGTTTATCCATGGTAGCAAGCCTAGGAATTATCATCTCCACAGTGCTGACACTTACATCTGCAGCAGTGCTTAAAGTGCTTAGACAACTAGACATCATTCTTCTGCCGTTTGTGGGGAACTGTGTGGATGTGCACTTGGCTTAAGAAAGTAGGCTACAGGGAAAAATGTGATATTAGGACTAAAAGTACAAAAACTAAAAACGCTAGATACACTTATTAAATATGTTATTGTATTATGCAATCCTGGCCATGTTAGCAAAAGACATATCCAGTTCATGGTAAAACTAAAATCAACATCACCTGTCACAAGCAACTGAACAACGATCTCACAGCTGTTCATGACCCGTCAATCCACTTTGATCCCCGTCTAAGAGGTTTTGTAACCAACAACATCAACCTCACTACTTCTGCCTTTCTTCCTGACAGACAAGACAATAATTCACACTGCCACTAGAAATCCTTGTCAGGTATACCTACACATACTGTATGAGCATCAGAACAAATAACAATGCCGTGTTTGTACTTTTAAAAAGGATGGTATTTGCTCAAAACAGCACAACAATTAATAATGTATAGTAACTTCATTTATATAGAACTTTTTAAACATGCGCTTCACATGTAGGATGTAAGATAAATGACTAATGTCAAAAAGGAAAAACAACAACTAAACATTTTAGTCCTGTAAACTTCATCAGATGACAATAAAGGTCTGATGAAGGCCCCTAAGTCATACCTTTGTTTTTTGAATGAATAAATGCCGGTTTTACCAAGTTGTGACTGTCCAGACATTGACACAGGTGAGTCAAGGCTTTCCCATAAAAGCCAAGTACAAGATTGAAGAACAGTTCTTTTTACAATACTCACCTTTTGTTTTTTGCGTTATTGGCCCTTTACCGATTACTTCTCGGCATCCTGGCTGTGTGGAGATCCCCTACAGTAAGAAAAGGGCGATAGAATCCACAGTCATCATTTCATATAAAAGTGCATTCTGAAGTTCAGCCAAAGCTAATATGAGGCTTCAGCAGTCTTAGCTAGTCAAACTGAGTGGGTGTCAAGCAAAATTCACCCTGTTTCCTTCTTGAACCATGGCAAAGGGATACATCTAGTTCGCTGCTTTTCCAGAAGCAATAAATCTATATACTTAACTTCCTGGATAAAGATCCAGACTTAATGTTGATTTGGGTAATCCAGATGGCCAATTTATATTTTTGCACGGATCGGGGACTGTGCCTTCTTCTCCTTTCTTTTCAGTATAGTCGGTCAAACAGAGACATTTGTTCATGGCCAGTATAAAGAGGAAGAATGAATACAGCAACCCATCTCTCAGCATGTATTTGTGAAAACAAATTAGTATTTAAAACAACATTTTATATAATTTGGCATCTCCTTACACAGACCATCTTGCATCAATAAACCTACTTTGTAGATGTTCCTTAACGTGTTAAATAGTTGACTTCAGTGCGTGCACGCTTATGACACCCCACAGTCAGTGGGCACGACATGCCTGCCTACATCCAACATTACATCAGCTGCGATAAACTTCACCAAGCAACACCTACGCATCATTCACCCACTGTGGCCTTAATTCTTCACCAAGGGGAATATTCCATTTTATAGCAAAAAGCTTTAACAACAAGGTCAATTCAATCTCTCTCCCACATTTAAATATGGCAAAAAAAAACGTTTTTGTTATATTAGAATCAGTTGACTTCCAAATGGCTCAAAACAAGAATGGGTGAAGATAGACTAGCGGTCACGAGTCAGTTAACAATAAGCTGGTCGTGATTTATATCATTATATAGGAGTCCATGTACGCATTAGCCTCTTTTTGGATCAAGGTAAAAGTTTCTCTTTTAAATCTCATCCATACAATGACTAAGACATATTGGAATTGGCCCTAATCAAATTTTCTTTTCAGAATTTAATCAACGACAACAATTTCCCTATCAGAATATTGGCTGCTATCCACTTCAGATTAGTTTGTGTCCTAATGAATCGCAGTGTAATGATTTTGACACAAACTTTAAAAAAAAGAAAAGTGTATTCAATGTGGTGAAATTAAAAAGCTAGATCGATGACTCTCTCTCTCCTAAAGCGTGTCTGTGTGTCTGCAGTGAGTGTGGGAGCTGGGCCAGATACACACACACCTACTTTTACGTAGGCAAAGGCTGTGCGTGGAAAACGGGAAAGAAAAGACTCACTTCTGCTGGGTGTGTTTTAAAGTGTTGGGTGTGTTTATTATTTAACTTTCTTTAAACTTGGGTTATCATCGTTTCTCACGCTTTGTGTTTTAGTGGCTGTCAATAATACCCAATCACAAATTATTAAAAAAATATATAAATACCACATCAAAAAAATGTGATTTAGTAAAAGAAAATCTATGTATGTAAATGTCAATATGAGGAAGAATCAAAGTTCTATTAATAATCACATATACAGCTATATTGCATCTGTGTTCCTTAAGATTTGTGCTTGACCTTTGGTGTGTTAAAACCCCCAGGTGACTGAAAAATGGCTGCAACAAAAAGAAAAGAGCAGCACATAAACACCACAAAGGCAAACACTGGAGCTTTGTGCTAAAAAGGGTCTTCTTCGACCCACATTGCAGTGTTTCAGAACTAGTTGCACTAAATTTTTTGCACAACATGCGAAATGTAAAAGTTCAGTTCATCTTATCAATACTACTAGAGCCATTCATGTGATTTAAAAAGGCGTAGATATGTTTGGGAGAGTAGAGATCAAATCAACAGCTATTCAAACAGACACAAAGAACGATACCCGTCCTTTCTGCTACTCCCGTTTCAGAGTTCTCATTGGTGGGACGGATTGCCACGCTTCTAAATGAGATCACTGTCTGGGAAGCAGAAAGATGGTGCCGCTTCTGAGATTTTGACATGCTATCCAGATTGATTTTGGCCAATAAAGAGACTACCACACATTGTATATGTTCAATCATCAGTCAACTATACAGAGGTAAGACATATTCAACCATTGGAGAGTCTGACATCGAAAAGAAGTTCTGCAATCAAATATGGGGATACAAAATTGGTCAATTCCATTCATGAGACTTTTGTTTTGGCTAATTGCTTTGACTATAATTACGAAATGAATTAATCCAACATTTTGGGCAAATACTCTCACTTTCTTACAGTGAGTTGAATGAAACGATCAATATAACTCTCAGGTCTGTGCTTTAACTTTACTTAGGGGGGTGAAAGTGGGAGGCAATTAGCTTAGCTCCGCTTAAAGACTGGAGGCAGGGGAAACGGCTAACCAGGTTCTCTCCAAAGTTGAAAAATATGCCTACCAGCTCCTGGAAAGCTCACTAATTAACACAGTGCATCTCATCTGTATACAAACTAAAATGTAAGCACGTCAATACAGTGCCTCGTCTTAACAGTGAGTGTGTCATGGAACCAGCGGAGACAATGTATGGGAGTATTTAGAGGATGGAAACAGTAACATTACACAATTCCTAAAATGTCTAAATTGCACATGGTTATGTGTGTAGGAATTCAAGAAATGAGATATGTGTTAAATAATTAGCTCATGTTTTACTTTAAACCTTAGAGAGAGCCAGGCTAGTTATTTCCCCTCGGCTTTCAGAATTTATGTTAATGTTAACCAAGCTAAAGTAATTGTATCTAAGCTCCAGCTAACATATTCAAAAACCCAAACACAGTGGTATTAATCCTTCATGAACTCTAGAATGAAAACAAAATCATCAAGTGCATTTCCAGAATGCTGAAGGACTTCAACTGTCACTTAACACTAGCTTTAGTCAAGTTGTACTAGCTCGCTTATTGGCAGCTAAGCTAAGCCTCTTCTTTACAATTAAATGCACGTATTAATTTAGGAATTTACGGGCAATGCTAGCCGTTTAAAAGTCAAAGAATTGACTGCGCGAGAACTTTACCTTCCCAGAACTACGCGTCAGACAAAGTTAGCGATTCGCATGAGCATACTCAATCTTTTTTGTTGTAAAACAGCCCGATTTTTCCCTCGGGAGAACGGACCTAAATCGAAGAGAGAATATTGGACTTACTTTTAGGTGACCAGAAACCCGACTCCGAACAAATGCCAACGTTGTTTAACGTCAACGGTTTGCAATCACAATTTACAAGCTAACAGCATGCCAATGTTGTGTTCTGCTGCCCCCAAGTTGCCAAAAACACACATTGCTACTTTACCAATCGGCCATTCCTGACGCCAGATGTTTTTGATATCATAGTAAGAAAAGCACAGGTGTTACTAATAACCCTAACGAGGGCTCTGTTCCATTCAGGTGGTCCATTGAGAGTGGCAGCAAGCCAACGCGCACAAAACCAGGGACCTGAAATCAAAGCAGTGAAATTTAATTTGGCCATCGATAATTCCATTATTTTACGCCTGTGCTTTTTCCTACTGTGACGAGTCAAAATGTGTTCTGTGGGGGGGGAAAGGGACACTTATATCCAGTCAGTCCAGACTTTTTTTTTCACAATAGTCCCAGTCTGCATCTCTCAAGTGTGATCTCAAAATGTTAAATATTTAGTCTACTCTATTGAGAACACCAATAAGTAAATATTTGAACACACACACACACACACACACACACGACAGTGTTTGTTTTGTCAACAAAAAAATGCAAATATATAAAGAAACTTTCAGCAGTCCCATTTCCCATCGCGAACAGCCTAAAAGGCTAAAGCAGTCTCTTCTGATACGTGTCTCACATCAGAGGACTCCTTTCGGCTAATTAATTAGAAGATAATGCTGTGACTGTTCGTTATTAATTGTCTGTTAAATCCAGGTGTGTTCCCTTCTCAGCGTTGACCAGAGGCGTGGCCAACTGTCACCGCTGTCGGTCGTGCCGACATTATATAAAAAGTAGTTGGTTTGTGAATCATTTAGTGGCGGTCATGCACCAATTAGATGGACGCCAACCGCCTTAAACTACTAGAAGAAGACGAAGAAGAAGAATCATTTCGTCTAGCTGGGTTTCTGTCTCTCCGTGTCGGGTACACAGTGAGCAGGACACATTACATGCACGTCATTACTTTCACACAGTTGGCTTGAAATGTCATTACAACAAAAAGAAAAAAAGCAGTGGAGGTAGTAGCTCTGAAACACGCACTGTGTGTGTGTATATATAAATTATTCTCGATAATACACTTACTGTTGTTCTCTGTCAGCTCAGCGTCAGCGCGGTTCTCCACCGACTCCAGACTAGACTTGACAAGCGGAGCCCGGCGCACTGCGCGCTGCAAAGCCCCGTCTGTAAATTCTAGCCGCTAGCGCGCAGGTTGAAAGCCATAATAACGTCAACCTCTCCTCCTGCTGTGGCTTCGGCCATGCTGCTTTTGGACGGAGTCACGTGGACCCGTGGCCGCGGCAGGACAACAGGTCAGCGCCAGCAGACCTGGGACCAGCTGACCACTTGCAGCTCAACGAATCATGAATGCGCAACGGAACAAATTAAATTAAAGTTGCATTCAGATGTAACGGAGCAAAAGTCATTATTATAACCCTCAAGACAAAGCATACTCAGCATTATTACGTCTCTGAAAAATGTACATTAAACAAGTTACTTGGAGTAAATGTATCTCAACATGCATCTGGCCATGCATAACCATTGAATGAACAGCTGGTGCAGGTGCTCTGAATTCAGAACACACATTTGTCTCTTAATGATGCTGAAAATGTGTATGCCCATGTCTGAGAAGTCTGTGTCTTCATACATGCATTATATGATGATGATGATGATGATTTTGATTTTGAATAAACGAACCAAAAAACTGTTATGCAGTTCTGTTGAGGAACTCCAACCCCCCCCCCCCCCACACACACACACACACACACACACACACACACACACACCACTGAACTGTGAATGGCTGCTGCTGTGATCTCATGTCACAACCATACTTTATATATTTGTAACAATGCATAGTGCACTTTATACACTGAGTGAAACTGATTGTGCAGTATTGTTCTCATGCTTTTGTGCCTTGTTTTATATATGTTCTTATACTATTAGCTTGTATACCAATGTTTTCATTTTTAGTTTTCTTAATATTAATTCAATTGTTTACCTTAAGTTTATTGTTTTATTCTGTGTGGAAGGAGGACCGAGCAAAATACGTTTTTCATTGTACGGAGTAACTCTGTTTTCTGTGTGTATATGACAATAAAAATACCTTGAATCATATGTGACAGCTGATCTATTTGTGTAATATCTTTCTGTTTCAACAATAATAATATCACCACATTCATTTATTGTGTCCTTACCAACCCTAAATTCAACAGTATGCAATGTATATCTTATCTGTGTATCCTAATATGGAAGATCAGTCAACAAGCAAACCGTTTTTAGCAGGGATTCTTAACAAGATACTTTTTTCCCCCCTGTCACACATACAGCATGACAGCCACTTCCTCGGCAATTAAAAAGCATTTCCACAAACAACACTACATTATTTATCATCATGACAAGCATCCACAACTCGCTGACATTTTCTCTTTAAAGTTTGGTGTGAAAATGTCCCAAAAAAAAAAAAAAAGTTTAATTGAAACAGATGCAGACTTTACAAGTCACATACCACTACTGTAACTTTAGCTCAAAAAAGTAAAACATATTAAAATGCCTGTAGCCAAAAGCTTTCTTAATAACTAGTATAATCATTGAATTTTTTCACTTTAACTTCTACCTGGTGGTAGAAATTCTACCTCCATATAGTTTTTTAGTTCTGAATGTACCGTGAGTCACAAATTGAAACCATTTCCAAGTTGACATTTTTTAATCTATTTTCTACTATTCCAGGGAATTGAATACATTTAAAATTGTAATTGTTTTGCGATGCATGTTATTCTTGTAGATCTGGTAATGATTGCTCAAGTCTGCCCCATTTACCATGAGACAAACTCATATGCTAATACTCACAGGTGCTTTCCTGCTTGTATACATTTTTCCATACTCACTGTGTTCCACCTCTTTTGAAATTGCATCACCTAATGCCATCATTAGGTAAGTAATTTAATTTGTCCTAAAGTAATGACATTCCCATCAGCTTTAGCTAATTGGTACATGTTAGAATGCTAATATGGTAAACCAAGAAGGTTGACCTGGTAATCCAGCATGTTTATGGTTGGTTTAACTAAAGGTCAAAGCACTGCTGTGCCTATATTTATCCAGGCTCACACACAGAGCTGCCTGGATGTATACTACTGTCGTCCTTTTATTTATATAATAGTGTATGCTTTTGTTTCTTAAACCCATAAAGGATGGCAGCAGGATGTGAATCACACTTGTTTTTGGGCAAAGACATGTGGAAATGTTATTTTAAAATAATTAATCATTGTCCAAATGATATAGAGTGATGTAATAAAAAATAAAATAAAAGGTAAATGGAGATACATGAAAATAAAATTTCAAATTTGTCGGATGCCACTTCCATCTGCCATCTTTGTTCAGCCAATAAAAAAGAAATTTGGGAAAACAGGTTCCACATCCATCTTGTTTTAATTTGCAGCTCACTGAATATATTTAGTTGCAGCCGGATAGAAAAGTCTTTGAGGAAACAGATTGTGTCTTTAAAACAGCAGTAAGTGTAGTTAAATGACCTGCAGCGTTTTTCAAAGTCTGCCTTGCAATTTATCTTTGACAAAAAACAGATGCTATAGATATGTGAGTCGAATGTAATCATCAATGCAGTCCTAAATGTCTCCATAATGAATACAAGAGAGGCACAACAACTGCTGTATTATGCAAATGAACATAATATGATACTTTCTTCCTCAGCAATGACAACACTTACATTTAAAGAATGAGTGGACATTCCATTCATCAGATTTTTTTTCCAACCTTTGCGAACACTGTTATTATTTACCATCACTGCTGCTCACCTCACCTGTTGTGACTCATGTATGTGTTCAAAAGCTGTTTGCTTCGTGGGACATTCAGCGCTTTAGGGCCCTAATTGTGGCTGTCAGATATACTGAGATGAGATAACTGCTCTAAAAGCTCTTTCAAGTGTTACAGGTTGTAATTTCCTCTGAGTGTGATGTTACAGAAACTTGAAAAGAAGATGGAGGGAAAGACAATGCTCGTAATAAGCAACCATGCCAAGTTAGCAATCCACGACCTATAGCAAGCAGGATCCCAATCACATTTACTCACACCACATTTCTATTTATCATAAAGTGTGGTATGAAATGCATTCATGAGAATTTATATTTTTCACTTCCTTTGACTCATCAATGCTTCTTTTATGTGCTATTGTGTTAATTGGTCTTGAGCAGATGATACATGTTCCATTGTAGAGCTATTTCATTTTAACATTTAAAAAAAAATAAGGAAAACAGTCAAATAATCAAGAAAACGGAAGGTTGCACTTTAGAAGTTATTGCAGCATGTGTAGAATTTATATTATGTTCATGTCTGAATTGGCATGACATTTGGTGTGTACATTCATGCTCCCAAGGGCCAGAAGATGATTGACTTTGATGACCTCTCTTTTGACACAACCCTCCACATCAAACTTTATGTGGCCATTGCAGCCTCTCAAAGTCTCCAAAATCTCCGCTAGATTGGCATCAAATTTCATCTGCACATTCAAATTCCCAAGAGGAACAGACCTATTGATAAGCCGTGACCCAAGAGACCTTTGCTCTACATCAGTGCCAGGCCAAACTTTTAATTTTCAATCCTGTGACCCCAAACACCAGACCCAAAGCTAGAATTCCCCACACGATCTTCTAGTTACAAACTCTTAAATCCCTTCAACCTTTATTTGCTCTTTCAAGTTGTATGCCATTTAGCTGCAGTTGCTGTGAAAAACTATTTATTTTATATATTTATATAGCATTCTTGGTCTAACCCTATTGCATGATAACTACTAATTATGATATTGGATTCTTTTTGCGATCCCTTTTACATCTTTTGGGATGTTACACGTCCAAAGGCTATTTGAATGTTGATGGATTCATTGGCAATAAATCAAGACCGGCAGACAATGCCAGCATTCACTCTGCCAATATGGCCCAATCATTGGATTTGTTATTCCTTCAGGGCATTCCTTTATTATACCTCATGACTTCATATACCCAACAGGTATCCAATAAAGTGCTATGTGTGAGAAGTGAGGTCTTTTAAAGAAAATGTGTGGTTTTCAAGCAGTGACGGGAGTTTCACTGCAGAGGTGATTGTCATGTTATTGCTAAACCATTGTGACCTTGCTTCATCACTTCCGCTATTGGTCAGCACACTAAATTGCTGTCAAGCAGTGTGAGCTTAAGCCATGTAAACATGACTGGCACAAAGAGCTGCATGTCAGCTATCTATAGACCATTCATTTTGACCTGTCTAACACAGGTGTTTCTAATAGCATTCATCATGACAGCTGGTCGTTTGGGTGTGCTATACTTTTCGATGCGGGGCAGTGCCTTCGTTAATGTTATTAGTAATACCTGTAGTCATGGACAACATCTCACTGTGGCCGCCAGACATGAGGTAAATTGGTGTATTCTTTGACACAAAATACACCAATTGACCTATTTAGCGTCTGCTTTAACTAGGCTGAATTGGACCATTTAAAAAGGTTAATGAAATGAAAACCAAGCCCGACGTATGGACAACTGAAACGACTGGAAAAAAACACAGAAGATTTGCATCTAGTTACCACAGATTTGGTGTCACTAAGCGGTCTCAAACAATGACTATTGCTGAGGGCTCGTGATAGGCAGGCATAAAAATACAAAATGCTGAGGCTGCCTATCACCGAGCTGAGATCTTTTTTTTTTTCTTCCTCTCTTTCTTGTTTCAATCTCTTGTCTCTTTTACCGTTTGGCTGAGTCAGACCTCCCACACAAAAGTGGCTTATTGTCAGAGTAAGAGGGGAGTTTTAGGGTGGATAAGAGGGAGGTAGAAGTAAAGATATAAATGGTGAAGGGATTTAGTTAGTATCAGCTCTCTGAAAGCAGCTTGAATCCCTTTCTCTTGTTGAAATGACTTCTTACACAGTGACCTCCTTGCTCCCCTCTGGGGTCTTGATCCATGAAAACTAAAGGTTCTTCAGGGTCATACGGCAGATCAACAGCTTGGTGCGATCTACCTATCCAACCCATACCTAAGGTACAGACCTCCTCTTTCTTTTACATTGAATGGAAAAACAATGCAAACATAATCAGAGCGTTACTATTTTGGTGCTGTTGGATCTGAGTCATGACTTAGCAGGCAACAGCTTCTATCCCAGTGGGCATTTGCTACATTTCATTTCGAGTAACAGCTCATATCAAATTTGATAAGCATGACGCATTGCCGCCTGAAATGGAGTGCATAATCCTGTAAACAGGACACAGGCAGAGGATTCTGGTTTTAGCAGGATGCCGTGTCCTTTTCCAAGGTGCTTCCTGGGCCTAAAAATACTGTACTTTCCTCTCGGAATCCAAATCACACCATGTATTGCTTATTGCACTTGGATGCCTATTAGTCTCATACATTGAGCTTTTACACATACTCCTGTGGGTGTCAGCCAGGGGCGTCGTTAGGCTGCGCTGGCTTTCTCACTCTGCCAAGTAATGTCTCTCATTAACCACAGCAGGATTACACCAAGGAGTTTAGCTCCAAGTAAACTACACCAAAGAGTTTAGCTCCAAGTAAACTACACCAAAGAGTTTAGCTCCAAGTAAACTATACCAAGGAGTACCATCATACAATATTTATCATTCGATAATTAAGATGAAATGTGTTTTTTTCTCTATTGAATGGTATATTTGACACTGAACTAGTTCATCTTTATCTCAGTGATAGTGAATAGATGTAAATGTTGATCAAAATCTTATTCCCTTCTGCTAAAAAATACCCAAGTAAACAACTCAAAAGCTGACAATGTCCGGTCCATTCTCCATCCATTGGATTTGGGAGTGACGCGGATATGAAAGCTAGTTTATTCGTCTTTCCTTTACAAGCAGGAAAAGTATTTTTCTCTCGTTATTTGAGAAAAGTTCATATTTGTGTTCACTATGACCCTGAAATTCTGTCTCTTCTGTTATCATACACTGAATGAATAAAAGCAAAACTACAGAGCAAAAATCACACTCTTTCTGATTGAACTAATCTATGAACTGTCTGAAACAATGGATATCCTTCCAGGAAAAGGCTCTTCCACCCACGACCTGACTATTACCTTTAACAACTCAGTGTTGGTACCGACCCCGACTGCCAGGAATCTCGTTGTGACACTCGACAGTCAACTCTCCCTGACTGCCAACATCACCGCAACAACACGTTCCTGTAGGTTCATGCTGGACAACATCAGGAGAATGCGTCCCCTTCTCACCCAGAAGGCGGCACAGGTTCTCATACAGGCTCTGATCATCTCGCGCCTTGACTACTGTAACTCCCTTCTGACAGGTCTACCTGCTAGTGCCATCCGACCTCTGCAGCTCATCCAGAAAGCAGCAGCTCGACTGGTCTTTAACCTCCCGAAATTCACCCACACTACTCCGCTCCTCCGCGACCTTCACTGGTTACCGGTTGTCGTCCGCATCCGCTTCAAAACATTGGTACTTGCGTACAGTGCTACGAACAGATCGGGACCAATCTACATCCAGGACATGGTAAAACCGTATACCCCAGCTCCTTCGCTCCGCTCGGCTTCTGCCAATCGGCTTGTAGCTCCGTCACTGCGAGCTAAACACTCTACCAAGTCACGACTGTTTGCTGTCCTGGCTCCTCAATGGTGGAATGAGCTCTCCATTGACATCAGAAAGTCTCTACATCTTCCGTCGCAAACTAAAAACACTTTTTTTTTTACTACACCTTGAATAGGGAAGGTTGCGCCATAGTAGCACTTTAGCAGCACTTAATGATAGCACTTTGTGGTTTAACTTTATTGAAGAAATTGTACTTTCTTGATTCTTGTTGTTCTGAGTTTGTACTCATGCTTGAATGCACTTATTGTAAGTCGCTTTGGATAAAAGCGTCAGCTAGATGAAATGTAATGTAATATCCCCAAATGGGCCCTAAAAAAAATTGCGGGCACATGCCAGTTCCCTTGGGGCTAAGCCCCCCCTTTCTTTCGATCCTAGAAACGCCCCTGGTGTCAGCATTGACGTTGTGTGGGTGTCAGCAGTAACTGTGTACGAGATGTGGGATTATTCATTATATCTTACTTGTACAGTATTACAGTGTTTTGTATAGATGGACTAAATGTGTAAATGAGTATTGTCAGAATAAACCACACAAATCTTGTCTGACCCATGGGCATTATTCACCCAAGATGGGGATAATCAGACACTGATTGAATCTGAATCATAACACCAGTTTGTGTCAATTCTGCCAAGAATGGATAGCCTGCAGCATTGTTTGTAATAGGCCAACAATAAAGAATGCAGGTCTGCTTTCTTACTTATTTGCCCTACTTGACTCTAATATGTCTAAAAAGTCAAAAAAAAGTATGTGGCTGTGGCTGTATTGTTCTTTCTTTATAATAGACCTATATTTAAGATACAGACCGTAATATTTTGCTTAAGGGTGTATCAACAGTGCACCACGGCAGCTGTGACTCAATGTTATAATTTCAAGGACTTAATTCAGTTTCCTTAGACACAACAGCTCGGGTTTGACATTTTGCCTTACAAACCTGCGTGTTAAAAAGTTATCCAACAAGGTAATTAATGAAATTCACCCATTCATCAGTGCTATCGGTGCGAACAGTACAAAATCCGGCATAACACCGCTGATAGAGCTAACTGAGAGCTAACTTGAGGGACAACCGGAGGGTGGTTCCGGTCAGTTTTATCAGCTTTAAAAGGTGAATTTAAGAAATTATGTAAAATTGAGAAAATGACATCAGACCTCAGTGAGTTAACTGCTGCATGAGCGCAGGGCTGAGCAGCGGCCACAAGCTAACCAGGGGGGCATGGACACAAGCACTCACATTCACCAAAAGGCACGCACCGAAATACAACACACCCAGAGGGAGAGTGACTTCATTCAGTTTGACATTACACCCTGTATCTTTCCATTGCAAATTCAGTTTGCTGCTTGCTATATTAATGCTCTGAATATTGTCCAGAGAGCCTTTAAGTGCACACTGCTGACTACAATATTTCATCTATGGGCCCCTGGGTGTCTTGAGCCACGGGGAAGTAAGCCCCTTGGTAAACCATCAGTCTTGGTGATATGTATAAAGGTTCGCTGGATGTGTCCTAGTTTATTACCACTTGTGCTTAAACTGAGCTGTGCAAATACAAAAAACACTGATATACATGAGGTAGAAAGCAGAGATGGAGAGACTTGGACTTAGACAGTGGATTTAATTAAGTCACACACACAGTGGCATTGGACTTAACTTGGAGTTGCAAAAAAAATAATAAAGAAGCTAAAATGGTGATAGTCCTCAGTGAGATTTACAAGCCTCCAGTACTATAGGTGTTAATTCTATGATATCACAGCTAATATCCAATATCCACATCCAAGTGTAAGCAATTAATTTTCTCCCTGCATGTATCAAGTGGACCTCTCTGCTCTTGAGACTTGAATGAGCCGTTCAGTAATGTATAAGTGTGACACAGGAGCTGGGGATACAGGCCCAACGTCCCAGGCCTTGGGTCGCCAGTAAGCGGCGCTTCTGTCCCAGCTCCGCGCGCTCTGCGTGCCGCTATCGCTGAACATGTCCAGAGAGGCTCGAGTTACACTACGCCCCATCTTTAAGCCCCGGTCAGTGGCAGTGCGCCGTTAGCCGCGGGACAACAGTGGATAGGATAGGATACCACACGCTCCACACTCATGTAAGTTATTGTTTTTCTTGACGTTTCGCTGAAGTTTTTTTTTTTGTTGGAGGATACTACAACAGCAAACTTCAGCTTCGGCTGAGAGTCGCTTTGTGAGCTACAATGTCGCTAATGAGAGGGGAATATTCCGAGACGCCTGTTGTCGTCGCGGTGGTTTAAAATAACGAAGACGGGATTCAAAAATAGCTTGTGGTGTTTCTTCTCGAGTTCAAACTTCATTCCGTCACTGTGAGTACCCACCTTGGGCGTTTAAATAAATAAAATCAACCCCAAACCAGCGATAGTATGCAACTTCTTTACCGCCTCCCTCTCGGAAGCCTGTTGCTTTTGCTCCATGGATGAGAAGGAGGAGGAGGAGGAGGAGTTGAGAAAAGCGGATTGTCCCAAATGCTCTGGCGACTTTATTCAAAATACGAGCAAACCTGACTGAATGTACCAGCAATACGCATACTTTTACTGTAGCAAACGCTTTATTAATACAAACAGGTGTTACATGGGTACATTCTCGGCCGACATGTCCTATTGTTTTGGAGAAGAGCCGCACGATGCAGTGACAACCCGTTATTAGCCATCCGTGGTACGGCAAAAGCTCACGCATGACTTCACCTTCGGTTATTTTCGGAAGCACACGCCACCTTAAAGCTCCCGTGTTTTGGGTTGAAGTCCACCGTGTAGCAGTAACAGACGAGCTCCTGAGGCCTTCTGCGAATCATTACACGCAAATGGATGTGTGCAACCTACAGAGGGAATCACGTCTTTAGGTTTCTCTTGCTAGAGAATATAAACTATATAGCTCCAATACAATCTGACGGACAGTGTGCTCCAGGTCCCTGAAAGCAACACACCTATAATTAGCATAGTCATGTTATTGTTGTACCATAAGAACACATACATTTACAAGGACAGACTGCTGAAGCCCAAGACCATAATTGAAGCTTTAGCCTCTATGTGAATGAATCAAAAGTAAGTTTATTTGTACACCAGAGCAACACATGCATCCTATTAATTAATAGTTCTCAGATAAGTATAATACACAGAAGCCACATGCCATGCGTAGAGAAGCTCATTAGTCGGCTGGCAAGTTCTAAACATTGGATGGAGCACATGAAATGAACATAAACAAACCAGTGCTGTGGTCATCCGGTTGCCACATGTACTGTGGCTATTCTGAGATTCTATATAGGGCTTTTAATTGTCTTACCAATCTCCTTTAATCGTGTAATGTCTCCCCGAGTCATGCCATGCTTGTACAAAGCCAATATCTAGTCAAGGGTGACGTTCCTGAGATGGGAGTCGAGGGCCTTGACACTGCTGATGACAGCATCAGCCAAATAAGAAACAACAACATAGTTACCTTCATATGTTACCTTTTGGTTTCAAAGTTGTGACGTTTTTAATGATTCTTCTCCGATCCAAGCTTGTGACAAATAAGTGTACCACAAGTAATTACATGGCACCATGTTTAGAGTCTACTGAACTGTCGCACATTATAAATCAGATGTATGAAGTGATGGTGGGACATGAAAGAATGAGGACCTTCAATATATCCTCTATATGATATATATATATATATATATATATATATATATATATATATATATATATATATATATATATATATATATATATATATATTTGAGCCAAGTCAATTAATTTTGATTTTAAGAGAAAAACTGGCGACTGCAATTCTTCCATAGAGCTGCAACGAAAGGCCACCAGGGGGCAACTCCCCTGGTTGCAAAAAGAAGTCTCATAGTAAACATTATAAACATTGTAAACATCAGTTTATGGTCTCAGTGGCTAGTTTCAATCCTTCTTCAAGTCTTCTTCATGCATGATGTGCATTTTGTAAATGATGGTCTTTGTAGTAAAATGGTCGATAAAGCAGGGGATGCGTTAGGCCGTGGCTACGTTTTGATTGACAGGTCGCTACCGAGACTTTTTCCGGCCTGGGTGTTGGGAGTCTGTGTTTTTAAAGTCTGAAAGTCAATTATAAGTGCTTTGTTCGCCTACAAATATCTTGATTAGAGTTTGGTTGTACTTAACTCCACCCTCAAAACTGTTCTTCACAAACCAGTGGGTGACGTCATGGTCACCTTGGTCTGTGGGAAATTCCTATGGTTATTTTCACTATTTTCTGACATTTGGTAGACCAAACAACTCAGCCATTACTTAAGAAAATTATCTGGAAATTAATATATGCTAAAAATAATTGTTGCAGCACTACCATTATGCAGGCAGGATCTAAAAATTACTGTTTGCCTGAATGTGATTATCTATCATCCCAATGTTCGTTTCAGTAAGAAATATTACTTTATTTATCTGATTGGAGTAAAATAGATAATCATACTTAATACTGGCTGCAGACATGTCGTGAATACGACAAAACTACTGCCAAAGTGCACTGAATTAATGTAATTTACAAATTGATAATCCTTCATCAAGAGCATTAGTCAAATATAAGGGAACTAACAACCTACAGACGATGTGTGCTCAAACAGGCAGACTACACCATTGCGCTGTGGACAGAGTAAATAGCCAACAGTTCTTCAGCACAATGGTTACTCTGTGATTTTATGGTGAAGATTTTTTAAGAGATAAATATGACCCTGGTGGAATGGAAATACATTTTTCTTTTTCCTTTCATGTTGATTTTTTGAGAGGTTCCAAGAAGCTGGTTCAGAGGAGAATGAGCTTTCGCTTTTACTTCCTGTTTGGATCAAGTGTGTTGTGGAAGTGTACCAAAAAAACGTGTGTTGGCAACATTGGAGAAAGCAGCAAGAGTAAGCACGATTTGATGGACTTATTATAGTCCTGCGACAGCTACTATACATATTAAACAAAATGCAATATATGTTGTTTCAGAGCTTTGAATGCATTAATTGCTGTCGGTTTGTAACAATAATTTCAACAAATATAACAAAAAAGGTTTCTAAAGCGCATTACCCATCCTAAGAAAACGCCATAAAACATTTTGTTATTCTTTGCAGGCCTTGAAAATGGGAAGCGTTTGAAATTGCTGTTAATTGGGAGAAGCCACATTCAACTGGAGTTCTAAAAATGATAGAAACAATGGGTAAGTAATCACTTTTTAAAATTGTTTGATGGCAACTAGATATAGCCAATAACTAATGCTCAACCTATTTAAGATTAATCGCTACCATAATAAACAAGACAAACTATCGCCTCCACACACTAACTGTGCCTTTGTCATTTTTAATCTTAATTTCTTATATAAGTGTTTTCTTTGCAGAAGGGTTGGGTTTAGTCAATTGGTTGTCCGTCTTTCCTGGCTCGGCATCCGTATTTGGCTCCTGCTGTGAGTTTCTCTCAACCAGAGTAAGAAGCGCTGGATTCAGTTCAAGGCGTGGGGACCGCCAATGTTGCCATATCTGATAATGTTGCCATATACTCGATTGTTTGTTTGTCCCCAAAGAGATGTATGTGTCCAACTGTCAAACATGGAGCCAAATTGCTGCTGCCAGCTTCTTTTGTTTGAATCTGCAATCAGTGGTCACTCTTAAGACTGGCATGCGGACCAGAAACGTAATGTACGACCTCACTTGAGCGTAGTACAGTTACAAGAGGGATTTATAGCAAATTCTTTCTCTATTTGATTGGACCACTCTAAAGAGGGGCGGCTTAGACTGTAGCACGGTACGGAGAGAGAGGACTGTGGCTTCACATAAGACTGGGCAATAATTCAATGTGATAATTATCGACTTTCAATGGATTTGTATTGTGATTAAATCATATATTGTATTGTGATACACAATTACGTCATCTAAATGAATATTAATAAGCACCTACTAACTAAAATGTCTCAGAAAGTCTGATAGAACTCACTTCAATCAAACTATTTCCCTTATCGGATTTCTATGTAATGTCTGCATGCATATAAACAGTCAGTGTATAGCTGGAAATATTGTCATTTCTATAGGACATGAAAGGCTTTAATAAAAAAAATATGTAATCTCAGTTTAAAATAATTTCTATTGAAGTTTTACCTCATACGTAAAGAAACCGTAAATATGTAAAATGTAGGAATCCAATTTTGATAGTGCCATCCTTATGCTCAGAACACCCTGTCTTTTGGAACACATGCAAAGGCAAACAGATGGACACACACATACATGCCACGCTCTGGGGGGGAGAAGGACTCCTCATTATGTTAACTGTGGTGGGGGCAATGAAAATGATACAGTTACCTCCAAAGTACAAGTGGCCAACAGCAAAAAAATACCTCTCTGAGACCCCCAGTGCTATTGGCTTGTTTGTTCAAACAACAAAGCTTCTAAGTGCAAAAAGTGCTTTGGACCTCGTGCACGCCCTATTAGGTGTTAGTCACAGTTGGTGAGCTTCGGAAATTGCTTTATTTTGGTCCAGATGACGTCGGGCTGGCCCATCCTCACTAACAAGCCACTCTGGAGTTGCTCGATTGTGGGGCTTATGCAGGGTCCAGCAAGCAAACGGTGCAGGGCCTGGTTCTTTTATCTTTTCCTGCCGATACCCATTCAATGCTCCTGTGAAACCCACCATTGACACTGAAGGCAAAAAAGGGAAACATTTCTATGCCGAAGACAGGTCGTGCAAGTTGTCTTCCTCTGGTGCAAACGTGATGCTGTGCGATTTCTTCCTTCCACGTTGCTTATTTACATGTACATTATGAACATAAAGACATATGTTAAAAGGCAGTATGGAACATGGTATATTATGAAAAGTGAATGAAATTTCAATGAATACATGCAGCTGTGTCCAAACACCCCTCCCGGTCTCCACATGACCTAATAAAAATCCCCTGTCCTCATCACCTCTCTCCACCTCTATCTCTACCACGTCTGCTTCTCCCTGCATCCACTCAATCCGGCCGTTGCTGTCACTGAAATATGCGACGGCTTGCAGATACACAGCGTGCCTTGCAGGCGGTGGAGCGTCTCCAGGCCAAACTGAAGGAGCGGGGGGAGGTGCCCACTGAGGAGAAGCTCAGCCTGCTCAAATCAGTGCTCCAGAGCCCCCTCTTCCACCAGATCCTGGCCTTGCAGAAGTCTGTCCAGCATCTCAGAGACCAGGTAAACGGAAAATGATTTCACGGTGCCCGCTTTTTGTATTATTCATAATAATGCAACAAGCACGACTACAGGATTCTTTGATCAATTACAAGTTTTAATTTTCACGTAAACAATGCAGTACTCATTATTGTAAGCCAAACCGGGCCATTCTTAAATTAGAATGACAATGCTGCATACAAATGAGTGATGCTGCTGGGTTCCCAGGGTTCCAAGGCCCTGTGGAAGGTTACACGGTTATGATCATTTAGAGTTCTGCATCATTAGTACATATGAGTACCTATAAACGGCCAAAATGCCAGATGGCAGCATCACACTTTGTTAGCACAGAAGTAATATAAACAGAAGTGGTCATGTTTAATAATAAATATGAGCTTGGCTGTATATTTTTATTATAATGATGTTGGAAGGAGCTGGGGCTGAGGCAGGGGTAATATAAAGTGCCAGCCATGGTTCTTGTGTTGGTGTAGAGAAGTGTTGGAAATCTTGCGCACAATGTAAAAACTTGAAAATGTTGTATTACCTGTATTATATAAAGTATTCTCCATATCCTCCACAATTGCCACTGCCTTTATCTTTCCGGCTCCCTGGGCGACCTCACTGATTCATTTTTTTTTGACTCACCCCCACTCCTTTATATCTCCATCCCCAAATAGTGTTGCCGCTGTGGCCAAATTGCTGTCAGGGTTCACGCGAGGCAGAAATAATAGGGGTACACGAGCAGAGATACTTGGTCTAAGTCAGGAACTCTTTTTCAAGCTGATTCTCTCCATTGAGAATAGAACATTTGAGTTGAGGGAAAGAGCTCTTAAGTCACAGTGGAAAGGGGCCAGGGTAAGCGTTTAAGAAATACAGACGGAAATATTTGAGCTATGCAGTGGGAGGCAGGGATGCTAGAGCTTTTTACCCCTTGTGGAATTTAGATTATAAAAGCCCTGCTGGCATTTTTGTGTGCTGGTGATTTAGCTTATTTCAAAAGAGGTACATTCCGCCTACTGTATGTGCATGCGTACGTGTGTGTGTGAATGTGTCCGTGTTTGCTGATGCATTTGTTTGTTTTACTAAGCAAAATTGATCAAGCAGCCATTCATCACAAATTCCCGTTCAGATTTTGATTTGGAAATGGACCGATTCCATGTTGTAAAAAACAATTAAGAGACGTATTTTTACAATCTGCAACAAGTCTGTGTTTTTATAGAGCTTCCAAACCCAACTGCACTTGTTTGGCCCCCTTAAGCAGAACCAATTTGGAGAGAGGATGTGTTTTGTTGTGAGACTAGAGCCAGACACGCACGCACGCACGCACGCGCACACGCACGTGGACGTGCACACACACACACACGGACGCTCTGTCCGTCTTCTGGATCTGCTAGTTTGGCCTTGCACAGCCCATGTCGCTATGGCGACAAGGCCCCGCTCTCCAATGAGAACGAGGCCACTGTATGAAGTGGGGCAGAAACAATTTCTTGAATGTGCAAGAACCAAACTGGAACTTTAATCCTCTTAGCCAGGCCCCAGCTAACAAAGCTCATGCATGAGGACAGCAACTTAGCAGCATGCTACGCTAAGTTAGCCCGGCCCATAGGGTTTTGTTTGCAGTTGCAGCACTAATGTGTCCTGTCCAATGCCGTTTTGTTTCTCAGGACTAATCTGGGACTGTATTTAAAAGGAGGCATAACTTACAGTACATGTTTCCAAAGATGAAAGTTGTGCAGTCAGCTTCCCAAAATGCAAATGCAGAAGTTCACAAGGACAGCCTCAGCTTGGCAATGCCATACGCCAAATGGAGTGTTTATGAAATTATTGCTGTCTGTTATATCCGTCCTTTTAAATCCAGTTCAGATGGCCATAAACATTATGCCCTTTGGCTAATGAAATTGGAAAAACCCTGTTTCATTCAGTTGTCTCGTTCATGTAATTCATCTGTCACACAAGTAAAGTCATTGCAGTAATTAAAACCAACGCATAGTAAGGCATCCAGATGGCCAGCGATGCTTCTGCCCCCCCACCATGATAGAAATATTCTATTTGGAGCCTACTAGTCATTGTTGGAACATCAGCTCAGAGCCATTATACCCTGAAGGATTAGGCAGCCGTAGATCCAGCGAATCATTGTGGGATAACAAACTATCTGTCATCCCAGTGGTTTCAGACACCCAGGACTTCAGGGTTTTGGTGTCTGAAATTAAACTTGCTAAATGTATACGTCCACAGGAGGAATAAATCGGGATGATGTTTGTTGGACTTTTAATCGGCTGAATTATCGCCAGTAGTTGCTGCTCTCTGCAAGTGTATTTTGCAGAAATTCAACTCTGCTATGTCGCCGCAAACAGACATCACATTTATATTTAGATGTTTAGTTGAAATTGCATATTAGAATAATAAGTCAGTAACCCATCTGCAGTTTTCAACATGACACAATATATGTTCATTTGTTTTTGTTTTTTCAGGAGAGTGTCCCAGTGTCGAGTGGGAGTGACCTCAGCGATCACGTAGCAGCAGTCAAACCCAATGGCGGCCACGCTCCCTACTCAGACGTATCAGATTCTACACTCATCAATGGCAAGACATCGTGTGACGAATTTGAACACCTTGTTAACTCCATGGCGCAGGTATAGACAACTGTAAAGCCAGAGCAATCATTGACACATTTACACAAGTCAGCTCATCTTTAAACAGGTACATCACCTTGATTAGGTGCTTCTTAACTCAAAGCAAATATCTGAAGATGGTCCAAGATGAGAACTGCAGGCTGCTCACTGCATTCTTTTCTCTTGAGGCACCTCAGATAGACTTCTAAAGGCAGCCTACAGCTGTGTTGCTTTAGTGAATCAGCACAGAGCCAAAGTGTATATATATATATATACTGTATGTGTGTGTATATATATATATATATTATATATATATGTGTGTGTGTGTGTGTGTGTGTGTGTGTGTATGACCCAGGGGCGCTGCGTGACACACGTGGACCTACAAAAGCCAGTGTCAGGAGGTCTTGGCTTCAGCGTGGTGGGCCTGAAGAGCGAGAACCGAGGAGAGCTCGGCATCTTCATCCAGGAAATTCAACCAGGAAGTGTGGCTCACTGGTATGTACGACTCAACATGCCATTCTTGAAAGGTCAAAATTGTATCATAGCAAACATTCCAGAAAAATGATTTGAGAAGATCATTTCAGACAGTCAGCGATTTATACGGATTTCCTGGTATATTAGAAACAGGCCTATTTTACCAGAAATGAAAGTGTTTTTTAATTATCTTTTGCTTTTAGACTGCGGCTTTGAGATGTTTTCTTCAAATTAAAACTATTCATTGCATGAATGTTACTCCATTAGGAACATAATATAATTAGAGGCTGATTTTGCTGACATATCAGAGGCTTTGACACCATTTAGTGTACCACACCCCACTCTCTCCCTCACTATGACACTGCATGCTTCCCCTCCCAGTGATGGGAAGCTCAAAGAAGCTGACCAGATCCTAGCCATCAATGGCCAGCTCCTGGACCAGAGAGTGACCCACCAGCAGGCTATAGGAATCCTTCAGAGTGCGTCAGAGAGGGTGCAGCTCACTGTGGCTAGAGGACCAATACCTCAGCTCGCCAGTCCCGCGGTGTCCCGCACACCCTCGGCTGCCAGTACACTGTCAGCCAGCTCCAGCGCGGTAAAGATACACTCTCACGCTAACGTCATGAATAAAAACTTGCATTTTGCACACCCACTTGCCAATATTGAAAACAAGAATTGTGCAAACAGATGTTGGCAAGGTATGTGGAACAGGTACACGGTGTGTCAAATATTCTTTTGGAGACTACACACACATGCTCGCTTTGCCAAAGAGTGTAACATGCAGAAAAAGTAAAGCTTTGCGACCACTACTGACTCAAATGTATTCTTATAATACACTAGACAACAACAGTTTTAGTGAAAACACCATCTGCATTATTCATCCAACAATGTTTATGGCTGGATAAATACAAGTATCTTTGTTTAAAAGTCCATTTAATGGCTTCATTGATTCTTCTCTTTTACTACGCCTAGTGGCAGCACGTGGAAACTATTGAGCTGGTCAACGATGGTACCGGACTTGGCTTCGGTATTGTGGGAGGAAAGACCACTGGGGTTATTGTCAAAACCATCCTTCCTGGAGGCATAGCTGATCAGGTGATTGCATCAACACATCTCTACTTTCATTGGGGATTTTATTTCATAGTGTTGAGCCTTTCTTAATAGTTGTGTATACAGTGTTTCCCATAAAATTGCTTCTTTTTCAGTGTTCTAGAGCGACGGCTCTTGTCAGTTAGGTATAATGAGAATTGCAAGCAAGCACATAATTAACTGTCACTCTTGTCTTTTGTTTGGTAGTGAGATAGTGTCACTATGGGTTCTATTGAAGGAAAACAGACTAAGTCAGAAAACTTACTTTTTCTACCGCAGGACGGCCGCCTGCGCAGTGGGGACCACATCCTGAGAATCGGAGACACTGATCTATACGGCATGGGCAGCGAACAGGTGGCCCAGGTCCTCAGGCAGTGTGGCAACACAGTGAAGCTGGTGGTCACCAGGGGTCCTGTCGACGAGAATCCCTCTCTCTCTGCTGTCATGCCTGTGGTGCTCCCCACTGTCAATGAACAGGTACGAACCACAAATATCAGAACAATAAATACAATATGGAAATGCGTCACATTGACATTGGTTGAATTATTTGGAGTATCAGTAAAGTAACGCAGTTTCTCTATAACAAATGGTCAAGATGATGATTCAGATCTAAAGTTCAGGTCTGTCGTCTCCAGTTCTATCCTTTCTTACCTCGACAGCCCTGAATGATTGGAAACAGCAGGTTGCCTGTGACTCACACATTGGAGAGCAAATGTCACTTCACTTCCTCAGAAACTGCACTCAAAAACAGCGATCTCATGGCGACTCACAGTACTCAACCCTATTTAAACATGAATGAAATGTAGAGGCTGACATCATACCATTTTTATTGCACACACAAGCTGTGTTTTTATGGCTACCAGGTTGAGCGCTGAAAGAATGTATTTTGGTGGCCATGTGGTGCAGTCGGATGACTGCAGTGCATTGTCAAATGTATCATCCTTTATTTTTATTGTGTTATCAGTGGATGTTGACCTCAACATTCATCTTTTTACAGGGCTATGAGGAAGAGGAGGATGAAGCATTTGACGTGAGCCTTACTAAGAACACCCAGGGACTGGGGATCACTATTGCTGGCTATGTTGGAGATAAAAATGCAGGTGAGGAATGGCAGCCTGCCTTTTCAGAGTAGATGACCATTTCAATTAAAGTGTCATAATTATTGAGGTTTAGTTACTTCTGCGCTTCACTAAATAGTCATATAAGTTCACCTATAATCAATGGATCCAGCGTGAAATATGAAAGTGGTTGCTGGTTGTGATGAACCCTGTATTAACATCAAAGTCTACAGTGTTTTTGCATCTTTTAATAGCTGATTGTTAGGAATATTAGACTTCCAATCAAGTGGGCAGAAAGACGACTTATGTATCATATTTTCAATTTTATAAAGTGTAGAAATAGGCTACAGTACAATGGGACCACAGACAAATGAAATGGAATCAAAATGGCATTGGCTTAAAAGTTTTTTATTTTTCAAGGGTACCTCAAGTGCACAGCTTTCATCACATAATTCTTTACGAGTTGTGTACTGTAATATTGAAACATGCTCACTAACCCTGACTTTTAACATCAAATGAGACATCTGTTTGCTTTTTTCCTTGGATCTTAATGTCATCATTCATGGCTATGCTCTTCCATCTCCTTAATTTGTCTATACTTCCTCAGAGCCCTCTGGCATTTTTGTTAAGAGCATCACAAAAGACAGTGCCGTAGATCAAGATGGCCGTATTCATGTTGGAGACCAGATAATAGCTGTAAGTATCCCAATTATGCTCTTTGTAGCTATTACTATTGTCTCTGTTTTCAGTGGCATGAGGTAACGTATGCAGTGAATATTTAATATAATCTATTATAGTAATCACATTTAGTCAATGGAGGGAAATTCTGAGATGAATAATGAATAATTCACAATTAACTGATAGTTCATTAAGTGTTTTTTGTCCCTGTGACTGTGAATATAAGACTTTTATTAGCACACTGAGCAATTACGTTTTTCGTTTCATTAGTACAGGACATTAACAATGAAGTTAAACTGTGTAATTTCTTGCGTCATTTGAAACACAAGTTAATGTTGCCCTTCGTTTCCTAAAGTTCTCGCAAACTCTTGATTTTTGTGGTGTATTGGTGTTCACGTGTGCCTGATGGAGTTCTGTTCTTAAGCGTCAATGTTAATGTGCTTTGGGAACTTAAGAACTGCATAAAACACCTAATTGACTGTGAATTCTTTCAAATGAATGCCGTTTTTACCTGTCCTAAATGATCTAAATAAATTAAGTTAATGGCTGAAGTAGATGGGAATAGTCATGTGCAGCACTCTTCTACGCCTGCTGGTATTTATAATCACTTTGATTAATGTTGCTCAGGCCCTTGTTTAACTACATGGCCTCACGAATGATCGCCCTCTGCAGGTCGACTGCGTAAACATCCAGGGATACACCAATCAGCAGGCAGTGGAGGTGCTCAGACACACAGGCCAGACAGTCCACCTTAAGCTGATCCGGCGGGGCTTCAGGCCTGAGGAGATCCCCCCTAATGTGGTCCCTGTTGTCATCGTCCTGTCCCCTTCCACCACCACCATGCCCACCACCCCGGTCGTCATGGTGGAGCTGGAGCTGGAGAGGAAGAAGGCTGAGGAAGCTGCTCAAGGTGGGAAGGATGAAGTGAGAGGAATTTAATGAGGACAGATGAAAACCCTCATCACCCTGTCAAAAATAGTTGTCATTTGATATGTAAATGTAGCTCAGACCGGGGTTTTTATGTTGCAGTAACAAGTGACTCCAAATGGAAATTTCCATCACTTTTATCAATATAGTTAAAATACAGAAAGAGAATATTCTCCTGCTGCATATAAAAGCACTGACTTGAGTCATACCGAAAGGCAGTCCAAATTGATGTCAACATTGTGATTTATTATGGAAAGAGAAAAGTGGCCTTCGACTGAATATGTAGCAGATGTCAGTATTATTCTCTCGACATTATTTATTTGTTAATATCTTGATTAAATATTTCACATTTATTATAGAATGAGAAAGATTGTCCTCTACTGAATATGTAGCAGATGTCAGTATTATTCTCTCGACATTATTTATTTGTTAATATCTTGATTAAATATTTCACATTTATTATAAAATGAGAAAGATTGTCCTCTACTGGATATGTAGCAGGTGTCAGTATTATTCAACAAAATTATTTATTTGTTAATATCTTGATTAAATATTTCACATTTATTATAGAATGAGAAAGATTACCCTGTACTAAATATGTAGCAGATGTCTATATTCTTCTACAGATAAATAAATAGTTGTAATATTCTGATTAAATATTTGACAAAAAAAGATAATTAAGTTTTGCCTATTAAGAGGGTTCCTCCTAATAATAGCAATATAATGAGTGCACCCACATTACTGGCCATCTTCCTTTCCTAAGAAAAATGATCCCTGACAAAGGCCAAGAGGACATGTAAACACATAGTCAAACAATTTCTTTTAAATCATTCATCATCATTCATTGTTATAGTGCACTGGCTGGACTGACCCAACATCCACATTTCTAAAGAAAGAACACAAAGCTTTCCATCATGTTATTTAGACCCTGATCTATATCCAATAATAAATCAGCACATGATGCCCTAACATTTGACATGATATCCACACAGCTAAGACATTGGCAATTGAGTTTCAACTGAGGTATGCCTGTGTGTGCAATGTTTTTATTTTTTTATCCCTTTTTCCCCTTTTTTTCCTCGCATTTATTTTGACGTTTATATCAAAATAGACAGACAGAGAGTAAACAGAAATACTCTCGTCCCCAGTCCTGACAGGACCTCCAGGCCACTACAAAAGCAGGAAAATACAGTTGCATAAGTTGCCAATCGTGATAGATGGAGCTTGAAAGTGATTCGATCTGGCAACGGGAAGTTCGAGTCCAAAAACCTGCAGGAAAAACTAGCAGCCAGAAGTCGACAGACAAGAGAGGGCCAGGATTTTTTGGGCTGCTGTGAAACCAGCACTTTTAAATATTATAGCTAATAAAAAGGACTGTTTCAGTGCATCCTTGTATTATATGATGTTATGTCCCTGGAGCTCCCTTGTTATAAACACAGAATAGTTTGGTGAGTAAGAATATATTTTAGCTAATTCACTGGGCATGATGTCACAAGTTTGATAGACAAACTGGTAATGGGTCATTTAATGGTTGGGACTAACGAAAGAAATTAACGACTCACTTAAATTGTTGTCAAGTCAGTGTTACGGTTTGTTGAGCTCCTTCTTGCGTACCATGAGCTAGCATTAGTTTTTATGCTCGCACTTAAAAGGTGCCGGTGAACAGTGTAGGCCGCGGCTTTCTCGGGCGCATGGGTAGTAATTTCAGGGGCGACCACTTTGGTGCCCTGTGGAACTCCAAAGACATAAACCGTGGCATTAAGCTGTAAAAAACATACCAGGATCATTAAATAGATATTTAAGTGTACCGTAATGTTTAGAGTCTGCCATTATGGATAACATCAGCAAGAGCATGTATATCCTTTTTCAGATGAATAAGGAAATTAGATGGATGGGTCCCTGTTTTAAAGTCATCGTCATTGTGAAAGAGTAGGAGGTGCCCAAACTATTTTTTAAGAATAAAATAGTGGAGTATCAAATAAAAAGAAAATAAGTTTAACATTGGTGTATATTGGTGTTTTGTCTGCGTGTGCTGTTAGTGAGATAGTGAGTAGATACATTTGTTGTATGTGGCTGTGTGTCTCTACTGTCATGTGTCTTTGTCGCTGCCCACTGCTGTCCGTCTCACGGTTCATTGTCTGCTTACCGTCACCACAGATGAAAAGCCGCTCCAGACAAAGAGTGAAGGATCTGATGTCAGCCCAGCCGCGGATCAGCTTACAGAAGACACGCATGGTAGGGGCTCGGAGGCAGGGGTTCCTCAGCAGCAGAGATACTGGGCATGCATGTGACAGATAAGGGTTATTGTCGTCTGGAACACACTGACTAAAACATGTCGTCTGGAACACACTGTTTAAAACACACGGTGAGGTGACACCGAGATGCCTGTCGTTGGTAATTTCACAGACAGTGCAGAAGTTTTAACATTTTTAATAAGCACGGATAAAAGTTTTTGTTTCAAAAAGTCTGATCTTGAAGACAATGTAAGTACTGTGGCTGTTGGATCGTTTATGGCAAACTTGCCTTTTATCTTTTGTGTATCCATACGTTTGTCTTGTTATCCCAGGGATGGAGCTAACACCCTTTGAAGAAGAAGATCTAATGAAGAAGTGGCAAGAAATTCTGGGTCCAAGTAATGAAGTTGTCGTAAGTTTCTTTTTCAAAGTGAAGCATCAAAATGTTCTTCCCAGAACTTGGTTCCTGGGCATTTACTTAGCAAACTGGTATCTCGAAAAAAAAAAATCTTAAAACAAAATGGATTGAGTCATTAACACAATTTGTTTCATTTGCTCGCTGAAATGCGATTTCTTGTTTTCACAACAGGTGGCTCAGGTGGAGAAGTACAGTGAGAACAGTGGCCTGGGCATCAGTCTAGAAGCCAACAGTGGGCATCACTACATCCGCTCTGTTCTACCTGAGGGACCTGTTGGTCGCTGTGGCAAGCTGTTCAGTGGAGATGAACTGCTTGAGGTGTGCGGCCCCATGTACACAGTGTAGACCTTTTCATATTGTGTCTGCCATTTCTGCCATTAACGTTAATAAGTTACTTTGATATACTACATATACACATACCAGAGCTAAAAGGTGGCCAGAGACATGACTCCATATGAATGCTAATGTTGCTCAGTGCCTGCCGGATGTACAAATAGGCAACGGTTTGCCAAACAAGAAAAATTTAAATAAATGACTAAACGCTGATTTAAACCGTAGCGACTGTACTATTTTCTGAAGCTAATATTAGCCTCTCCTTTCTTAGGTCAATGGCTTATCCCTCATTGGTGAAACCCACAAGGAAGTAGTCAGAATCTTGAAGGAGCTTCCTCTTTGCGTAAACATGACTTGCTGTCGGCCCGCCCCTCACCTGCAGACTGACGAGGATGCCGTCCAACAAGAATCAGAGACTTTGTCAACAACATCACAATTAAAGGTACTGCATTTGCACTGCTGAACTATAGCAAATTTACTCCTATGTATTCTTTTTTAAATGTTAATTTTTAGACTTTCATAACTCATAATCGTATAGAATTTGTCAAGTATTGTTACGTTAAGAAATAATCTGTGACTGACTGAGCTCAAGGCTATAATAATGCAGGTTATTGTAGCAAATGATGCATATAAGTAGGTATGGAAACTCCCTGCACCCCCCTCGAAATGTAAGTTATGTGAATCATGAAAAATGTTTCCCCGCCTCTGTAAATTAACAAGGGAGTATGATTAGGGAGCAATACTCCTAAAGTCCCCCTCCGTTATAACCCATCAACTGTTATTAGCTTAGCCGGTGTGTCAATCGCTCCATTGGCTTTCCGCATTGTCAACGATGGTGGATAAAGACTTAATAATACACAGGGGAGGCTGCAAGTTTATTAAGACCAATTCAAGTCAAACCTCAGCAGCAGCAGCCAGCAACATTTGCTCGAGATATGAGACATCAAAAGCAGCTTCCCTTTGGGGTCGGGTTTTCATCTTTTCAGCTTTATCTGTGATAATGTACCAAGGCCCTGGCATCCCAAAGACATTTCCCTTTTATCTACTGCCAGTAACCTGAGCCAGAGACACAACTAGAGGGTAGCAGTCTATGGGGTTGGGAGTTAAAGTGACGAAGGCATGCTGTTACATAGAGATTTTGGGATTTTGCTCTGCAGAAACAAATAGACCCGAGCAGCGCACTGGTTGCTGAAGACTCAGAGGGGAATGTAGCGGCAGCGACACAGGATAATGTGACAGAGGAGGCGATAGGATCTCCTTTGGCTATGTGGGAATTGGAGATCCAGAACATCGAGCTTGAAAAGGGAGAAGGGGGCTTGGGATTCAGCATTCTGGACTACCAGGTGGGAAATCTTGCTGGGATTTAAAGTTGTAATATATACATTTTTTACACCAACGTATTGGTACTTTTATAGATGTTGTATGTGTTACTATGTTGTAAGAACATATTTGTACTTTTATAGATGTATTTGTTTCCATCATAAACATACAGAGCTGTAAATTATGTCTCAAGGAAAGCAATATGTAACATTTAAATAGGGCTGCAACAACGAATCGATCAAATCGATAAAAATCGATTATCAAAAGTGTTGGCAACGAATTTCATTATCGATTCGTTATGTCGCGCGATTATTACGCCGGGCAATAAGTCGCCGAGAAGAAAAAAAAGAGCGCAGCAGAGCAACTGGCCGGCCAGCGTTTCTGAGATTGGAGTGAGACGCGAGAAAAGCTGAGGTCGTGATCTTCTCAAAAATAGAAGATCTTTGACAAGTCGAGTCTTGGCTGATTGGCCAAGACTCGACTTCTTTAATGGAAGCTAGTCAGCTTGCTATCGCGTTGGCTAACGTGTTTGGGTTGTGTATTGTCGTTAAAGTTACGTTATGTTCCGTTACAGTTCAGTCTTGCTTGTAAAAAAACGTAACGTGATGAAACATGCCGTCACCCCCCGGTCTGGTTCAGTTCACGCTGTCACTCGTTAACGTTAAACCGGCACACCGGCGGATCTGGCTGCAGGTTTTTACCCAGATACAACATACATTTCACCCAGATACAACAGATACGTTTTTCTGATTGGCTATTGTGTAGCCCATTTCTTTTTATTGATTGGCAGGGGATTCGGGGGAGACGTGCTTGATTCCTCCATGGTGAGGGCAGCGCGACCAGGTCATGTTTGTGCGCTGCGGCACATTAAATAGCCTAGAGTTTTTTTTCAGCGTGAGAAATACGATGTGTGGCGGGAGGGCGTGACTTAAGACCGAAATGCGTGACAGTCACGCTCAATGCGTGACACTTGAGAGCCCTGTTGAGCAGTACAGCTTCCCTCTGTCCCAGTATTTCATACATATTGATAAAGCAGGGTATGTAAATGCAGCCTCTGGAGGGATCAATTACAGTAAAAAGGGCTCACATTTGGCAGATGTAAAGCATAGATGTGTATGTTTTTAGTGTTAGTCCATTTTGTTGTTTTAATTAACAGCTCAGGGATGTTCAAGGAACAACCTGTTTGTGCACTTTCTGAAGATGTTTTGCACTTCTGTTTTTGAATAAAGGGTTGGAAATGAACGCTTTTTTGATAAAAACATTTTTTTATCCGCTTCATCGATTAATCAAAAAAATAATCAACCGATTAATCGATTATTAAAATAATCGTTAGTTGCAGCCCTACATTTAAAGTCATAATCTGATGACATTTTTGATATTTTGGAGTACTGCATTTCTTATTTACTTTTAAATGCTTATTTCATACGAGTATCTCCACAGAAAAAACATTCTGTATCATGCTTACCCTACTTTTTTAAACCTTTGTATTGCTTGTGGAACATAGGCTAAGTTATAATACTAACCAAGTACATGCAATTCCTTGTAATTTCCATGTACATTTTAAGACTGTGATAGTTTACCTTTTGGCATCTTCACAATTTTACTGGACCGGCTTGCCACAGGACCCACTGGACCCCGCCAAGACGGTGATCGTGATCCGCTCTCTGGTTCCCAGCGGCGTGGCCGAACAGGATGGCAGGCTGTTGCCAGGAGACCGACTCATGTATGTTAACACCACCAATCTAGAGAACGCCAGCCTGGAGGACGCTGTCCAGGCCCTGAAGGGAGCCAACCTCGGCACGGTCCAGATAGGAGTTGCCAAACCCCTGCCTGTAAGCATTAACCATAGCATTTTGTATTTGTATGCTGTCTGTTGGTGACTACAAGTTTTATAATTTTTCAGCATGTCAGGAATTTTCTTTTCACTGTGTGTATGTAAGGTTGTGAGTCAAGTTGTCTCTGTATCATATGACTTAGAATCTAGTCATGAGGGTTTGTCTTACGAGGGCATGCATTTTTCATACAGGAAAAAGAGTGGAGGTTGGCTGCATGGTGTAGCATTCCACCCGCTGCTCATTCAGAGGAGGCGATCAGCCTGAAATGCCCTGTGCCCTTTGTTTCATATATTATGTTATTGGATTTTCCAAGAGCACATAACCTCTTGTACATTTAAACACACTGGGGCACCTGTCAAAATATTGGGTCGGTCCAACGGCATGTTCATCGCTTCAGGCACCTGTGCTCTTCGTACGGGATGTTTCTCTCTGCAAAGCTGCTTGCATTTTTCCAGCTTGAGAGCTACATTTCTCTTGTATTGAATTTGCGGTTGGATTACACGGTGACACATCTGGGCTGCCAAGGTTAGCTGGATTACAGAGCTGTAGGAAGCCTCTGTGGAATAATCCAACTCTCCGGCAGGATGTGGAATGTACCTCTGAGGGGTATTTTTGCGGTATTGCCACTCAAAATTGAGTCTGTCAGTTTGCATTCTTGGTTTTCTTATATCTGCCGAGGCTGCATGCTTTACAAAATCAATATAAAAAACATATTTTCTTTCAAGAATGAACTCAAAGAAAGTCATGAATGTGCCATTTTGAGCAATTTCTCTGTTTGAACACTTGTGCACTAAAATCAATATTAAGCTCTATAACAAGTGTATAACATCCTAGTAACTTCTAACACCTAACATCATTTTCATTCCATACTAATTTATTTGTACCTGATTTGGTCAAAAAAAAAAAAAATCTAATTACATGAAGTTGGAGACACTGAAAGAATTTCTCCACTTTCCTAGGGAATATGTGGATATTCCCACTCTCCACACCCATATGGTGAGCAAGAAATTACTTCATCATCCACCATCCATTCATTTGACTTCATAAATATTTGGGTTGAAGAAGGAGAGGAAGAAGGACTGACTGAGGGCATCGTTTACCGAGCAGAGCCTGCATTGGTTAGTTAGCTTTTGGGAAAGTGGAAAACAGATTGTATTTAACCTGTGATATTTTCTTCTGCCTAATTTGACCAAAAGAGGTCTGTTTGTTTGTAGTCATGCATAGAGTTATCTTATATTAGCAGTATCCTGACAAATAGATTAAAGGAGTAACTAAGGGATGCATACATGTTGTACTTTGTAATTATAGAGGTTGTCCACCAAATTGATGAATACTTAAGGCCGGTTCAGTGTCCCAGTTGGTTACACTACTTCCGTTCATTATCACAGATTGACACCTGCGAAGCGGACCTGTCTGATGAAAAGGTGTTAGATCTTACTTACTCTGGGATAGAGGACGACACTTTCCAGGCATCCATGATTGCTCTTCATGGAAGCGGCTGTAGTGCAGACCTGGATTACCTGCACTCATCCACGCCCAAGGTAAACAGATTTTTTTTTAAGACGGCACAGGGAATCCACAACTGTAACCAAAAGCACAGCTTAAAAATCATTCTCTTATTTCATTAAATAGTACTGCAACAGTAATTGCCCTTTGTCACAATAACAATACAGCATGTAGTAATTATTCTTTTTTCTTTTGCACTCAAGAACAAAATGTCATGAGAAATGTTCGATTTTTTTTTTCTTTCTTTGTTAAGACAGAAACAATAATATTTGTTGTTTTATGGGGGTTGCAGCTGTGGCTGCTTGTGGTGTTCTGGCTGCCCAAGAGCAGCAGCGACTCCCCAAATGGATATTGAAGTATTAAGGAAAATAAACAAAGAAGAGCAAGGGGCACACAAAATGTTTTCAAAAGGTCACAGTTGACCTTATTTGTCGGGCCTTCCTAAGAAACGTAGACTATAATAGGGTAGCCTGGCGGGACAGACATGGGCCAGGACAACGTGGGGCATTTTATGGTACTGGGGGATTTCACAAAACAGATTTCAAAGTTTGTGTGAGGTCAGACAGCTCAGTCTTCGTGGGACGATGAACCGTTTCTTCCCCTTAAAGCTCTCTCGAGAGGCAACAAGTCTGTTGATGAATCTCAGATGGACTTCAGTGACAGTAAATGGTGGACCAGCTTTTTTTTCAGACTTGCTCGACAGAATCTCAGGTGATATTTTCTGAGGCATGTGAATGATTTCCATACCTATAAAGGTCAAGATGAAATAAGTGAATCCGCCTCCAAGCCACTCTCATGAGTGCATCGATAGATTACAGTTGTGCTACTGGAAGTACTTTAAAGACACTCATGCGCACATGCATTGGTTGTTCTGTTCGAAACCATAGATACATATATTTGAAGTATCTTTAATGGCGCTCTACTGTAATCTCTCCCGATAAGACTGTTCCCTTTTGAAATAATGCAACCAATTAGATACATTTCCCAGAGCAAACCAGGCCAATAATACAATTTATTTCTATGAAATATTTTAATTTTCAAAGTCATTTTCAAAGGAATCATGGATTTAATGGCATATTAAGCTTTATCTGGATTCACCATGAATGTGAAAGTCAAAGTTTGATGTTTGAATAGTTTTCATGATAATGACTTAATGTCATGTGTCATCAATTCTTAGTGTTTGAGGAAACTATCTGATTCAGTCCTTCGGTACTTGCAAAATGGGTTCTATTTGTATCACCTTCCCTTTCTGAAAACCTCTGTATGCTATAAATTGACTTGTACATTCAGTTTATGAATGTGATTTACACATTTAAGTGGAATGCATGTATTATAGACACGCACTATATACACTATACTATAATACAATGATTCCTAACTTAAACATATACACATATATCTCTTGCCTGTAATTGCATTTTCATAATTGATATACAGGAATAGTTGAATACCTTTTAGTTTCCACAGACCAGTTCACCCCTGATTTATAGCACTGCCTTATTAAAATGAAACATCTTAGTTCTTGTTCTACTGTACCTTTTCGCCTGTCTGCTTTATTGAGCCCCACTTGTATTTGCATATTTTAACTTTTTTTCTAAAGATTTATACTTCTCTTATCTCGCTTCCAAAGGGAAGTGCTTGCTGAGATTCATCACTACTCAATCTGGTTCTAATAACGTCTTAAATGCTTTTACAATAAAACTACATTTTGTGCACGGCAAGCTCAAGATCACCATTAATTTCCACTCCTCTCTATTGGCCACTGATGGCTTTTCTATGGCTCATTACAAGGAGGGCGGGATGGCGACTGAGCAAGATGAATTCCCCCTGTTGGGCAATTGTCTACCTATCACAGCGGAACGTTCATTCAGCTGCTCTGCTTTGTTTTACCCCAGCTGACAGCTCGCCTGGGCTTGTTGGATGAGCATCCCTGCTTTGAGACGCCGTCCGGCCTTGCAGACGACACACAAGCGCTCTCCCCGGAGAAGTCGGTCTCTCTCACTCCACCGCGTCTGAGAGGTCATAACCCGACTTTTAAGGCCATCTCAAGCAGTTCTGACCATTTCCTGACACAGCACTCGACCCAAGAAGAACCAGCGGAGAGCTCGAACTCATACAGTCCGTTCGCTGAAATAGAGACGAGGTCGTCTGTCCCAGATGAACCTGTGGAGTCCCTTTACGATCAGAAGCAGCCACCCTCTTTTGAAGATATTGGAGATCTAAAGATCTTGATGAAGGTAAAATATTCGACGAATAACAAACTATAGATCTGGGGGTTTCATGATTAATAGGCTTGTAGGAAAGAATAAGATGGGCAATGAGTGCTTTCTTTGACTGATGAATGAGTATAATTGATTGTCATGCTGTGAACATCACCGATATGTCGAGGTGCATTCTAAACGTTAAAGTTAATAATCATCCTTGATCTTCTTTCAAATACAATTTCTTCAGGTAACATCTAACCTGTCCACAGTCAGACATGAGACTCCTTTCAAACATTAGATACGCAAAGTTATAAGCTTGTTTGTTTCCAGTTCATTCCCACAGCCAATCAGCTGCACCTGCCTTTTTCTCTCGGGACCCTTGCTTTGTTTGGAATCCGTCCTAACATTTTAATTTACTTTCATGAATAACTGTGTTGAATTATCACCCTCAAGGGCGAGGAGAGTGGTGTGAAAGAATCAGCAGAAGCCGGTGACAAGGAAGTACTGACCTCAGGGAGCAATTTTGAAAGGACTATCACAGTTGTCAAGGGCAACTCCAGCCTAGGTTTGTGTTAATTTCTTCACATTCTTTGATTTGTTCTTTTATTTATTTCCTCCTCATCCTTCACAGACGTTTAAATGAGGTTGCTGGACTTGAAAGGCGTATTGGCCTTTACTTTTGCGTCATTTTTTATAAATGCCAGATTTGAAGCAAAATGATAGAAATGATTTTTTTTTCCAGTCTGAAAGGGTAATTTCATTGCTATACAGGGTATTTCCATTTCAAAACCTACCCATGGGGCTGCCACTGGCTCAGAGAATACTAAGTTTTACCTTTGACACAAAGGTGTTATGAAGACCCTGTTTATAATTTCCAGGGCCTCATTGAAAGCAGTGCATCCGTTTGCTTTTTAGTACTCTTTGAAGTTGTTCATATCATGCTGAATTCAAAATGTCTTCATAATACATTTAGGTTTTGTATTTCTAATCTTTTTTACCATGTGGACTTCAAAACCAAATCCACTCCTAAATAGGACATATGATGTTATTCCTTATGATATTTGCAAAAGAATCCTTTTACACTGTTTGTCACTGTTTTTTTTTTTTAGATAGACAAGTCTCAAAATATATTATGCCACACTCTGAAGTCACTTCACTGAGAATATATTGAAACCCATATTTGTGAATATTATGACCGTTTCTCGGATAATTTGCTGAGATAAGAGGAAGTTTTCTCGTTTCAAAACTGATAACCCTATTGTGAATCAGATGTGTTTTAAGTAAGGGTACCTTTTCATTCGTAATAGTCTCTCCTGACATGTTGATTTGTGGCACTGCGGATTTGATCTTAACTTGAGGAGCTCACTCATCAGTGATTGTTCTTCAATGTTAGATCTTTAAACTGTTTATTATTAAATCTAATCCAAATCCAAATGTATTAGCGTGTGACAGTTTCTTCTAATATACCTAAAGGGATGACCGTGAGCGCCATGAAAGATGGTTTGGGAATGCTGATCCGCAGTATCATCCACGGTGGATCCATTAGCCGTGATGGACGCCTGGGCGTCGGTGATCTCATCCTGGCCATCAACGGAGAGCCCACGGCCAACATGACCAATGCTCAGGCTCGCGCCATGCTCAGACGCCACTCTCTCATTGGACCAGACCTGGGGTAAGCAGTGGTCACAAATGTTTACACATACTGTATTTGAACCAATATTAATATTTTGCTTGGTAAAACAAAGCAAGTCTAAACTCTGAAATGCTGTTGGATGTTGTGTTGTAGCTGTGTTTGAATTTTTGCCAAAATGAATAGTAGTACAGAACATAGGTCAAACTGTGATTTAAAGATCATCACCTTATTAGTTTGATTGTCACTGATCCCTCGACTCCGCTGGTCTGATTGCATCACTGTTTTCTGATTCACAGTACACTGCGTAATGAATTCCTCTTCACAATGCAGTTGTTTAACACCCTTGCTACAAGGATGCAATATTATTATTACATTACATACCAGTTTGTAACGTTTAGTGCCTGGTAGAGCTGCCCTGTATTTTCCCCATGCAGGTGGACCTCAAGGTTCAACCTCAAGGGGACATGAAAAACATACTTTTTCTGTGCTTGCGCAAATACATTTGGATGTCTGAAGTACCAACCGACAAACTGTTAAATAAGATAAACATACATGCATGTTGATGTAATTAAGTTATGCAATTTTACATGAGTATGGACACCTCTGTTTTTAATAACTGGCTGATGTAAAAGAGGTATGTTTTAGTCGCAACTTAACCAAACCTCGAAATCTTTTCCAAACTCAAATCAATGCTTGAAATGCAGCCAGAAATGGTATTCAGTGATTCCAAAAAGTAAATCATGTTCCACAACTGGACTTCTTCATTCCCGCAAAAGTCAGTTGTTGCATTAAAGGAGTTACTGTTCCACAAGAAAATTGGATGTGGTGTTTTAAAAGTTCTGCTTGCTGAACTAAACTTGGCAGTTTGTTAGCTCCGGTGCATAAAAGCCAACTCTTCACATTCTAGATCTGCTTGTGCACCTGAGGACGATCTGTGCCCATTTTATGTGTGAGTATGACTAACTTCCACACTGGTGGTGTTTCCGTCAAGAAGCTGCCGTCTTTGGTTTCCTTCCTCTCATTCTCTCCATCCGCCGCCGCCGGGCTTCATTGCAGTCTATTAAAGAGCTTTATCCAGATTAAAAGGGTGTCGCAACAATGATAACACCAAAGTGTAATTGATGAAGATCAATTGATGATTACAAATATCATTCCGATTGGTTGATTTACATTTTGATGATGTTGACCACTGCACTGTGTATTTAAAATCGCTTAAAATCACACATACATAACACATAAAGTCAAAATACTATCTGGATAAATCTTGATCGACTGCACCACATACTGACTTCACTTTTTATTTATTTATTATTTCTGTGACTAACATTTTCAGTCATTACCTGGATGTTTTCTCTCTTCCCCGTTTATTATACAGCTTTTAACACACTGCTTTTCTATTAACCCGTGGTATTTAAGCTCCGCCACGTCTCCCCCTGCATCCGTTTCATTATTTCACTGGGATTGGTTTTCCTCTCTGTCTGCATGCCAGCATGTAACAAAAAACAACCAAATCAACCCTTCTGTTGAGGATCTGTCAGCTTCACTTAAATGTGTTTATTGTGCCCTTCAGAATCAACTTCACTCTGAATTGTTTGGAAATGAGACTTTAAATGGGTGTCAGATTTTGTCAGCTATCTTTCGCTCATTTCTTAACACACATTAGTAATCTGCCCATAAATGTATGATGGGCCTGCCCTTCCGATTTGACACATGTTTATTACCCAGAAGGTGATAAAAGACTTGATTTGCTCAGACATTTATGAAGGTAAACATCTGTTTGGAACCGTCAGAACATGTGCCTGGTTATCAGGAGAATGCTTCTGAGAAATAGACAGTTCAGTGTAACTCTTGCACTCTTTTGTTCAGTGAAAAAGAGGGGTAGTTTTAGTGCTTTCATACCGGTATTTTAGCTCAAATTGTGATGTGAGTTTAGTGAACAGGGGCATAATCGGCACAAAGGAAGGTGATGGAAAGTCTAAAAATGGAGGATGCCAAGTTGTTTGCTTTAAGAAATGTTCGACTCATTAGTGTGTATGTGCGTCTGTGTTTGTGTGTGCGTCTGTGTTTGTGTGTGTGTGTGTGTGTGTGTGTGTGTTCAGTATTACATATGTTCCAGCAGAATATCTGGAGGAGTACAAGACCAGCCAAGAGCAGACTAAAGAGGATGTCTTCTGTGAAACGGCTCCAGTCCAAGTAGCAGATCCAAAGTATGTCCTCCTGTTCGACGTCAGCAACGTGTGTCATGTGATTACACTTAGAAACAGGTCAACTTAAAATTTTCCCTGGTGAGATTCCCTATAAAGTTTAAATAAACCATACCCCAAACAGTGTGTACGCATAAACAACGTGCATACGAACGTTTTACGCAGACATCCAGGATTCATCAAATATTTTCTTACCTGAATTTGTTTGTACTCTGCGAATATATTTCAAACTGCCCTCGAACATGCCTACGCACAAATCAAGAAGGCTCGGCTAACTTAGAACATGTAAAAACACACCTGAGGTGCACAACATATTAAAAACTCACTCATTGAAAAAGGTTTTCATAGACAACATTTCAAATCATTGATTTACTCATGGATTGGCCAAATGCATTAACTATGAAAGTGACTCCCTTTCATCCTCATCAATTATTGCCATTAAAATATTCTATGAAAAACGGTGTGTTCCAGCTTACAATGGAGTACATTAGAAAGTCCTGATGTAAATTAAACAGTTTTAGTGTTCACTGTTTTTATTGACTTGGTCTATCCAAGTGCTATGGAATTGCCCATATGTTTAGTCGTGAAATTATTTAACGTTCTTCTTCGGGGCGATGCTTCTCTCTCGCAACAACTTCTCTGCTTTCTCCATGATACAACGAATGGGGCAGTATGCTTTTTTCACTTACATGCGCATGTGTCATTTGTCGTTGTTTGTATCCGTGAGGTCTTACAAACATGTTAAATTTCCTTTTTTCAAAAAACAACGCCAAGCCACTTTTTTGCTTCTCTACCACCAACTGATCAGTGGTTAAGCATGAAATAAAACAGTGACCCACCAGTAAAGCCATCGCCACATAGCATTACTAGTGGTCAACACCTCCACAGAGTTCATTTAAGTCATGTTATGTAACAACGTCTGCCAATATTTCTTGTCCCTACAGCTTTCTTTAGATCTCTACCAAACTCTCTCCTTCCATTGTTGTCTATCCAGAGATATTCCAAGCCTCCCTGAACGGGAAGATGGCGAGGGCGAGGAGAGTGCCGCTTACAGCAACTGGAACCAACCTAGGAAGTGAGTACCTGCTGTGTTTACGCATCTGATCTAATTTTGTGAACATGTCTATGGCAGAGTTGGTTTGCAGAACTTTATATGAAAAAACGATTGATCAAGCTCGAAGCATTGACACAAAAAAACTAAACTAGAAAGTAGAATTCTGAGATGAAATAAATCATACTTTTTTGTCCCACATACAAAAAAGGGTACGGTAGAGCTTTGAAGAGAAACTAAAAATCTAGCTTGCGTACCTTCCTCAGAGTGGAGCTCTTCCGAGCGCCAGGCAAGTCCTTGGGTATCAGTATCGTCGGGGGCCGAGGGATGGGCAGTCGGCTGAACAATGGAGAGGTGATGAGGGGCATTTTTATCAAACACATCCTGGAGGACAGTCCTGCTGGACAGAACGGGACCCTGAAGACTGGCGATCGAATCATAGAGGTAAAAGGGACATTTCAGGTCACAGGCCAACTTGCCTGAACTAGAATCTAGAAGTGATCTTTAGATTTGAAAATTGCTTTTCATGGTGTTTGATTATCGTGCTGTAATTTGAGAGAACCCAAAAAAAAATAGAGGAGGGTTTGAAATCCTGAGAAAAAAACGTATGGAGTGAGGATTGTGGGTACCTGAGAGTCTTTTCCTTGATATTTTCAGGTGGATGGAGCAGATCTCAGAGATGCTAGTCACGAGGAGGCAGTGGAGGCCATACGCAGGGCGGGCAACCCTGTGTCCTTCTTGGTCCAGAGTATTATCCACAGGCCCAGGGTAAGTGTATAATAGCGCTAAGCAATTACTAGTAAATAATCAGAAAGTCACAATTTCCTCTTCCATTTCCACATCATGTAAAAGCTAATCTGCAAAGCCCATTTTGGGCACTTTCAAACCCCACAATGTAAAATGCACAACCCCTGTAGTTAGCGTTTTGCATTTGATTGTTGAATGCCATTTTGAAGTCTTTCATGAGAGCAACAACAAACCCTGTGTGACATATTAAATATATTAGCAAGTTTTAACCTCTAATTGCGACAGACATTGAAACCATATCAATAAAGCATCGTTTGTTGTTTGAAAGTGCCCTCAGGCTTTTAAAAGCATGACTAAGTAGTTTCCCGCTGGGGCTGCAACTGGTTTGGCTCCAGTGTCAGATCTCTCATCGTCAATCACTCGCATTGTCATCCATGTGATATTCCCGCTTGCTTTCCTTCACATTCTGGTTACTCCTTAAGCCTTGGAGCAACTCATAATGTAAATGAGTATGAGAGTATAAGTATAAGAGGGGTAGGAATTCATGTTAAAGGAGAATCACACTAGACAGTGGTGACTCCAAAAATATCTTAAAGTAAGCTGTTGTGAATGAAAAAGCTCTGAAATCCACTGCATGCTAAATGTCCAGCACCAACCAGCCGACACATTTAGCACCTAGCTGGTAGCAACAGTATTTAGCAGCTACTAACTACGCAGCCATATTTGCCACAGGAGCTAAAAGGAGACCACATATTGGACTTGCATTGGCCAGGTGACATAGCAAATCAATGCTGATGCAAACTATTTTATCAGATGATACTATTTTAGCAATAATTCTATAAAGCTCACTAATTTCCACGATGACACAGCAGGTGTTGTTGCATTTGGACAGGGCAAAGCTAGCGTTAGCTGTACCCCCCTATTTCCAGTCTTTATGCTCAGTTAAGCTAACCGTCTGCTGGCTGTAGCTTCATATTTAGGATACAGACATGAGAATGGAATCTAATCTAATTTGCAGCAAGAAAACAAATGAGTATATTCCCTCATGTCAAGTGTTCCTACTTCATTTCAAACTACAGTGACTACATTATGAGTTGCCTCAAACCTGCATCTGTATGTTCCGCACTGCTTTCTCAGCCCGAGTCAATAAGTAAGCCCGCCCCATCGCCTGCTGTAGAGAAACACACCGCCTCTTTCACATGCATGCCACATCACACATGTCAGGTAATCTGTCTCTCTCGCTTCTTGCCTCTCATTTCTGTTGCATCAGCTATCCATCACCCGTTAATCTTTTTTGCATTATCTCTCATGCAAACTCTCAAACTGTTAGCTGAGTCTTTCTTATTAACTGCATCTTTGATTTTGATATACGCTTAATGTGTGCATTGACGGAAATGTAGACAAAGTAGAATTGGAGGTTCCTTCTGAGAGAAAAAGAGCCGGGGGATACGCAGAGACGTCCTGCCTAGTTTTTTATCACTGAGTCATCTAACGATAACAATGACTTGGCCCACAATTTAGTTTTTCATCAAAAGGCTGAGTAAATGTTAAAATCTATTTTATCATGGCGATATACTTATTTTTTTCTGTGCTGAAGGTGTGTAATGTTCCTATTGCAATCTCACCATGCAGGTTATTGAAATTCCATCGCTAAAGGAACTCCACAAGTAAACGATACAAGGAAGCAAAAAAGGAAAACCTTCGTACCTGTGTTGCTGGCCGGCTCTCAAAATGTTGTTCAAGACTGCCAGGTTGCAGCTTCACTGTAATTCATAACGATGGCCTGAACAGTTTGAAAGAATATTATTTTGATTGGATGATTCCTCTTAAGTGCTGTGGGCAGGTCAGTAATGCCGTTTTTAAATGCAGCCACTGGGGTCCACCTAGAGAGGATAATAGCACATCCATGCTGTCTCCCTTTAAGTTTGAAAATCCTTCTCTTGTAAGCAGTGAATAATCTCAACGTAGCTCGGAGGAATCTCTGAAACATTTTGTGGAAGTATTTCAGAGAAAGCGGCTTTGCTCTGATATATATTTTTTGATGTAGAGGAATGGCTGTCCTCAAGGAAGCCGCTTGCTTTAATGGTTCCTCATTTAAATAAAACCTGAGGTGCCTCCGTCCTCCAAACTCTCCCCTCCCTTTTTTTTTTCCTCCCGAATGGCCTCCGATTCAATTTTGTCACAAAGGCTCAGCCGTCATATTAAATATTCGTCATGTTGTCAGCTTGTTGGTCCTGTGTGTTGCTCTTAGAGGCCGCCCCTGCCCTTTCTGCAGCTAAATAGCCACCGCGGGTCAAGCCTTTGCTGCACTAATCAAACCTACTTAGCTCCTGCCTTCCCTCAGGTTAGAAAGCTACCCCATGTCTGTCTGTGTCTGCCTGCTTGTGTATGGGTATGTCTTTCACTTGACCTGTGCTGCTTTGACTTGTTAAAACTGTGTTAACAATGAGCTGCATGACGTGAGAGGAGACGCCTACGTGTGTGTGCGTGGAGTCTTGGGTTAAATGTGACAGATAATTCTGTTTTAATTCAGTCTGCATGCTGGTTGACCACCTCAGGGCAAGATAGCCATGCGTTGGAACACATTTTATTTTAATTGCTCCAAACGCCCAACTTTTATTTTCCTTTACGGTAAACCATATGGAAACCCTGAGAGGAAAGTGAGAAAAACATTTTATTTTTAAAGTCTGATCCCACTAGTTTTCTCCCATGTGTCTCTGGCTTTAGAAGAGGTAAACAAAAGGCCAATATATTCTTTATTGCTTTCTTTTGCGAAACAGGTGAACGTTTTAAATTTCTCTACGCACTCCTCTAAACACAAATAAACAGAAAGGCTTTTAGTAGTGATAAAATAAGGCACTGGCAAAACATGTTTTCTCCTCTTCTTAAGTCATAAACACAGGGGAGAAAACTATTTAGAAGGGACTTAGAAAATGGATCAACAGAATTAGTTTTTTCTCACTTGCATTTCTGTTTAAACCTGTGCTGTCAGATATTACAGTACTATCCTTTACTAATGTTATGTGCGTGCGTGTGCCTGTTTTGAATCAATACTTTTCCCTCATCTGTTTTTGTATGTTGCTTTATGTACACCCTCTCTTTCTGGGCTTTGCTGCTTCCTTCTTTTGCAAGTGAAATGTTGAAGCTTGGACAGACATGTGGCGTTGGCTAAGCTCTTTCACTCAATGCATCAATATCTGGCGTGGTTTTGTGTGCTTGTGTGAGTGACGATGGTTTTGCCATGAGTTTTTTGTTTCTTTTTTTTAAGAAATAGGTTTGTTTTCAAGTTTTATTTCCCAAATGTTCTTTCTTCAGTCGTATCATTTCTAAACAGATGGTTTTTCATGATACAGCATATGGTCCAGATTTGATTCCCTCAGAACCCTTTTGACTTTGCATGCTTATTATTATTAATGAGATTTAAACATGATACAGTATCCTCCGCTGTATGGTACTATGAATATGCTCTCCATAATACGTGACCCAAATTAATTTACCTCCATGTCTGTCTTACGCGCCGCAGTCATCGGTAACAGACTCCAGTGAGGAGAGAGCTGCGGCTAAGACAAGGGACAACAAGAACAAGGTTGGTGTTTTCAATTACCCTCCACTGACAACTTGAATCAGTGTTTTCTATTTGTCCTTGTTCCACTATCAACCTTCGGGAAGTGTCGCTCACCACAATGGAAATCGGGTTTGATTGCATCAACGACACTTGTGTTCAACTTTTCACGGAGAACTCAATATGCCGTCAAACGCAGCGCTGTCGCGTGTCTGTCAACCGCTGTGGGTATCTGTCAGAAATGTGCCGTCTTCTAAAGCTGTTGCCCTTTGTCTCTTCTCCGTAGGAGGGTTACAGTCACAGTAGACTTTTCCTCCGCCTCTCCCCAACTAACCCTTTTACTCCTACCCCGTTTAAGGTTTGTGGGTCTCTGTGTTGTGCTTTCCACTTTCTGCTTATGCTCGTGCAGACATGTTGATTCAGCATGATGCAGTTCATGCACTGAATATATCTCAACATGCTGCACACGCTTACATGTTCTAACATCTCTCGAGTGTTTTGACCTTTTTGTCTTTTGCATTTTGTTTCTTCCTTTTTAAAAGACAACATAATTGGTACTCACCTCAATAAACGGAAAAAACTAATTTGAGCTATTGTTAGCTCGATATTTGGTTTGACCACAGACTTTGTATATATATAACATTTTAAAAAAGTAATCAAGTGTGACTTCTTGTTCTTGTTTTTCAGGTAAGTGAACACATGATTGGTGGATATTTGATTTTTAGTACTAATTTGATAAGTAATTACATCAGGAATAATTAAGTGATTACATGTAGCATTTTTGACTCAGTAAGAATCATTTTATTATAAATAAAGCTATTTTCCAATTAACTTAATTCTGATTTCAGTCTCCGGCATCTATTTGGAACTATATCACATAATTATTTTTCAGCCTAAAACTAATACCCTGATAAAAGTGATGAAGCTGTGAATGTAAACCAAGTAAATTACTTGGTTTATATTCACATATTTGTAAACCTGGCATCAAGCTGATTCAAACTTAAAGAACAAAGACACAACTTTCTTCTCTCTCTTTACCTTTCACTAATAAACCATTTTTCAACTCCGTCTTTGGCGTGACAGCCTGTGAAGCGTGAAGCAGCGAAGGCATCTCCCACCAGCGCCGTCCTCCTCCTGCCAGTGGTGCCCCATGTGGGAGAGACTGATACAGACACGCTGACGGAGATTCCTGGCAGACCTGCCGAGGCAGAGGAGGAGAACGAGGAGGAGGAGGTGGAGGAGGTGGAGGATGAGTTTGGATACAATTGGAGTGAGTTCAGTTTCAGTTTTCTTGGGGTGAAATTATATATTCTGTGAAGAACAACAGTCAAAACATTCATTTTTTGTCATTGGTTTATTTTATTCCACACTGGTCTATTATAAGTAAATCCTGGTTTGTGTGAATTCTTGGTGTGAATATGACGTGAGTATATAGAGACATGTAAATATATTCCTGGAAGTTTTACCTAAATAATATGCATTAATGTAGACAGAAATCATTTAAATTGACTGACTTTATGCATGCTTTATCCCCTAACTGCCACTAGAGGTCCTCCAAGGTACATTTTGTTTCTCCCCTACTCATGAATTCATCCAGAGACTGCAATGAAAGGAGCACAGATTCACATGCTTGAGGTGGTTGTACCTCAGCAAAACCTGAAGGACTCATTAGCATACTGCAGACAGTCAAATGTCAACTGTAGGAGGAAGTTATCGCCTCAAGGAGAACGGGTCACACAGTCGGCCCCATTCAACTCCGGCAACCAGCATAAAGGACATACTTCCAGCCTCTGAACACCTGGGACTGTGGCGTGTGTGTGTTTGTGTTTGTGTGTGTGTGTGTGTGTGTGTGTGTGTGTGTGTGTGTGTGTGTGTGCACGCAAGTGTGTTCCCATCATCCTGCGGGGATAAGATTGATGAGGTTGGGCCCGGGGAGGTGAATTGTGGAGATTAGTACAGGACTGATGGTCCAACAGTGGCAGGCAGCCCAGAACAACAGGCTCCCATTGGTCTGAACAGGGGCTATCTAACACGCCAGAGACAGGAGAGGTGGAGAGGGAAAGAGGGGGGCCTGGAGTGAGGAGGGATAACAATGGAGACAAGATTGAGACAAAGAAATAGAAACTCAGCAGTCTGACATTTATAACTTTTACCATTTACATTTTGTGCCTTTGCACAAAACCCAATCTCACCCAATCCAAACACGTGGCCCTCTTTCTGGAGCGACAAGACCTAAACTGATGCGGCGGTTCAGACTCGAAACAAATCTGTCAGCTCACATCTGTCTGCTACCACTTCACCCGCCTCTTTCAGAGAACATAATCCAGCGCTATGGCAGCCTCCCGGGTGTCCTACACATGATTGAGCTGGAGAAAGGCAAGACAGGCCTGGGCCTCAGCCTGGCGGGGAACCGGGACCGCTCTCGCATGAGCGTGTTCGTGGTTGGAATAGACCCCAACGGGGCGGCCGGCAGGGACGGACGTATGGAAGTGGGGGATGAGCTGCTAGAGGTAAGATGTGTATCGATTGTGGTCCTCAAGTCAAGAGAGGTTGTAAACAAAGTTTGCGGGATATGTGACCCCGTGAAGATATATAATCTACTTCAGAACGTGTATGAATTTCTGATGTGTGGACATATTTACAAGTGTCCATAATTCTATGTTTTTGTATCCAGATCAATGGGCAAGTCCTTTATGGCCACAGTCACCAGAATGCATCCTCCATAATCAAGAGCTCTCCATCCCAAGTCAAAATCATCTTTGTCAGGTATTAAAACCCATTTTCCTCCTATTAAAGTCTCTATGAATACATTTTCATGGCAACAGAAACTACATTTCATTGTGACAGACAGCTTGTGATGAAAACTGGCCTTAAAATGTTCAGGTCTATTGTAATTTTAGTCAAGATTCAATAGAGGGAGCTATTGCAATTCAACAGAAGGATGCAATTGAAGGTGAAGAGTTCGGCTCCCTGTTCAGTGGTAACTAACAGAGTCTCCCCTCATGCACATATCAAAGAAGAAGCGTGTATATATTTTCTCAAATTGATTTATTAAATGTATTTACAGTATGTATATATACAAATGTTTGAAAGCCTCAAGGTGACATTTATCTATGAAAGTACGGATTTACTCACTGCTTTCATAGCTCCTGGAACACCTAAACACTGTTTCAAAATGTATCCCAAAATATATTCAGAAAAAAATGTTGCTCTCTTGTTAGGTGTTGATTGAAGTATTGTATTTTCTCCTGTTAAAACAGTGAATGCATGTATAGTATAGAATAGCATGTAGTATGCTGTGGAGTTTCAAGTTTGGAAGCGGGACATTGCAGCTGACACATCAGCTACTCTCTACTTAACCTCCACATCCCTTCCCTGACCCCTGAAACGGTGATTTACGTGAGTCATGACTCTTTGGAACAGGAGCACAGAGGCGCTGAACCAGATGGCCGTGGGACCTGTGAGAGAACACGAGGGAGACACAGTGGAGCCCCACGCTGAGGTAACACTGCGCCCGTGGCCACACACACACTCACAACACACGTTGCACACATGCACACACGCCGTAACAGACATTGTGGAGACGTCAGGGAGTGAAGTAGCGTCTGCTTAACAAGCAGTGAAATGCGCACACATACCATTATAATTACTTTGACTCAAGCCTTGTGTAATTAACTTTTTGCCCCAGAGTTGTTTTTATATATGTTTTGCTCCTAAAGTTTTTATGTGTGGTCCTGGAGTTCCCATTCTCCCAAGCCAGGGCAATCAAAAATCCTCAAACACACTCGGTACTGTACTCCCACCAGCCAGCAGACACAAACAAACATTTCACTGCATCAACTGCTGCCGGTCTCTTCACAGCTAGAAACGACTGCTGCCAATGGGGATGCCGATTCTTCAAAATACATGCATCACAGCATACAGCTGAAGGTGAGATACACTGGACCCAACCGCATCCCCTGTATACACACCACACACATAGGGCAACCCTGTTCTTTTGAAAACCCCAAATAAAGACAATAATGGAGAGGAAGCAATGCTATAATGAGGGAGGTTTACACAAAAAAGGTCAATGGGGTATGACAGAGAAAGAGAGGGAGAGCACACGGGAGCAGTCAAGTCTGACAAGCTGCCAGCAAAGAGACAAGAGACGGCTCGTCAAATAAAAGGCAGAATAAACAAGACCGCACATGAATGGGAAAAGAGCTTTTCCAAATGGACATAAAAGTTCCGTTCGCCCAAATAATAGAAAGGGGAACACATTTGTACCCCTTGTGGTGTCTACTTACTAGTCATGCGGATATTTTTCAGTTGTATTTGCCAAGCTATTTAGATAGAAAAAGATCAGACATGCAGCAACCTGTCTCTCCGGAAAATAGTTCCCAGAGAAAAGTGCTTACAATGAAGTCTGTGGGTTTTAAAAAAAATAAAAAATTATATACTTTATTTTCATACTCTAAGCACCACCAATAACACCATCCTTGAAGTTCCATCATATAGCAGAAGTGTTACCGGGGATGTCTCAAAATCGTACCTATTAAACTGAAACATCTGCAGGACTACATACAACAAGTGGTAATTTGGAAAACTTGTTTTGTGATCCCGGTTAACTGGCCCTTTTAAAACCATAAAGCCAGGAGTCTCTCTCTGTTTTTCCATTTGATTTTCGCACGTCTCGAGAACTGCTTCCCCGATCTGCTTCACACAATTTGGAGCAATTTGGACACTTTGAATAAACAAGAACACAGCTCCGTTTAGCAGCGGGGGCGGAGCTTCAGGGCCCTACAGGCAGTCCAGCATGTCGTCCGTCAGAAGTCGACCAAGCCTGACCTGAACGTGTGTTTTCAGGCCTGGAATTAGTTGCGGTGCTCAAAGGAGTAATCAAAATCTAAGATAAAACAAATAACTATTCAAAGTAAAACTATTAATACCGCACAGAAAAAGTTCTGCATTCAAATGTGTACTTTGTGTGAGGAGTGAAAGAGAAGCATTGTCAGTACAATGTACCCTACTTACATGTACTTCCCAGTAAAAATATTTCAGTGTGGGACCCCCAAAGCGAACGTTCCCCTGAGACTATGTAGGAACATTCTCCGGGGTCAGGGCCCGGTCTGAACAGGCATGTTTTTAACGGGCACTGCAAAAGAGACTTTGATGGGCTATCCATATGGTATGCCAGTTGACAGGGGATGACGCAGCAGCATCTGGGCAGCTCATTGATACGAACACACAAACACAAAAAGGCCCCGCTGGGAACATGAGGTTCGAAGGATGTAAGGGGAAGCTGTGACGATTCATCTTTCTGGAGATAATTGTCATCAGTCATGCTTGTTTTGGTTAGCTGGTGCAGCTTTATCATGTGCCAGTCTGCATGCTATGTTTTAGATGTACTGTACTAAATGCTGTCAATTAAAGAATCCTATTTACGCTCTATTGTTTTCCTCCAATAGGAGGACGGAGGAATTGGCATCACATTTGTGGAGGGAAACACTGACAGTGGAGTTGAGATTCAGAGTATATCTGAAGTGAAAGGACACGCAGGCAAAGTATGTATTACATACTGCAGCTCCTGTTTTGTGTACATTATCCAGTTTATTTCTAATCAAAATGGTGATCTGCTTCATTCAGGAGGGCATAACTCCAGGGGAGAGTCTCTTCGCTGTGAATGGTGAATCAGTGTTCGGCTCCACTGTGGAAAAGGTAGTGTGGCTGGAAATACACTGTAATCAACGTATTGTATTTCATGTAAAGGAAAACATTTTACAAATTTGTTGTGTCCATACAAATGGCCTCAAACAACAACACTAAATTATCGACTGAGAAAAGCAAAACCTTCTAAACAAACAAGTGAGACCCTCTCTTCCTCTTTTCTCCAGGCAACCTGCCAGGACGAGGAGAGCTCGGCTGACGTCTTTGCCAGCCTACCCAGCATGCCTAGTGCCACCACGAGTCAACCACAGGCGGAAGTAGTCACTAGTGAGTCCACATTAAGAAGTTTGACTTCCTATTCAGGAGGATAAAGAATGTATCCATTGGCTTACTATATGCTTTCTCTATTGTAGGTCAGAGTCGCTCTTCCACCCCTTCCACTCTGGCCTGTGACCCGACGACCTGTCCCATCATCCCCGGCTGTGAGACCACCATTGACATCTCCAAGGGCCGCACAGGCCTGGGCCTTAGCATTGTGGGAGGCTGTGACACCCTGCTGGTAGGCAGCATAAAATATAAGATAAAATATGTTAACGAGAATGTATCACTTCACCTAAAGCATTCCTTGAATTGTGTATGACTTCATTTTCTGCATTTGATTTAACAACACACATAAGGTTAATTTATACATATTTGCACTTTTTACAATCTACAATCCTTTTTGAAATAAACTACATTTGTAGGGAATTCTACTGTACTTTTAAGTTACCACCCACTTAGAATCTTTGGTATAACCCTGGTTCAGAATAGCTCAGGAATGTAGAAAATGATGTTGTCACAGCCTTCCTCCTCGTCCTCCTGCCGTCCTCTCCTCATTCTGTCTGCTCAGTCAGGCTTGGGCGAGCAGCTCTTTGTCTGGCCTCGGCCGCAGCAGACAATATCCAGCCCTGGAATGTGACCTCTGAACCCCAAATGACACACACACTGGAACGCAGAGAAAACACACTCGGAGTCAGGAACATACACATTCAGGATGATCATTTAAAATAATGACTGTATGCTGTCAAAAGTTCAATCTTTCCCTCTACCCACATGGTCTTTGTATAATTACTTTCCCCATTATTTACTGCCCTGTATGCCTCACATTTCCTCCAAATAAATCATTACTGCTCTCACTTCATCCCCAACTGTTCCTGTTCACCTTCTTCTCCTATTCTGTACTAATTTGCTCTCTTTTTTTTCTTCTCACTCCAGGGGGCCATCATTATCCATGAAGTTTATGAAGAGGGAGCAGCCTCGAAAGATGGCAGACTCTGGGCAGGAGACCAAATCCTGGAGGTGCTGTGCCATATAATGAGATGACCTAGATTATTAAAAAGAGGCTGAACACATTTCAATAACTTGTGACGCGGTAGCCTGAGGAGCTGTAACATGAAAGCTAGGGTTCCCAGGTCCCGTCAAGTAACAAATAGTGCGATACATTTGTTGATGTACAGCTCAAATAAATATATGAAAGCTGCAACAAAAAACATCTAACTCACACTCAAACCAATCGGTCTATTGTTTGTGAGACAAGTACTGCGTAGTACCAGCTAGTATGAACGAAGAGAAGAGTTAAGTATCCCAGCTCAGCTTGGATTCGCCCTCCATTTGACCCTCCTGCTTTGTCACAGAGGGAGGGCAGGGGTGGAGCTCGGGGGTTTTGTTATGGTAGCTCAATCAGTGGACCTTTATTGAAAGGCACACATGCATGCACGCACGCGGACACACACTTAATGACTTAATTGCCCTCCGCTATTCATTTCTGTCCTCGAGCCAAGCTGTTGTGTTTATAAAATAGGGTCAGAGAGGAAAAGTGAAAAGAATGGTTTCCCAGTCCACAGCAATGACATTAGCTGCTATGGGAAGAAGAAAAACGTTTTGCATGTCCATGGCGAAAGCTAATGGGGTATTTCCCCCCTTTAATGTGGTAAAATAAGATGGACATCAAACCCGAAAGTGACCACTCAAGATTTTCCCAGACATCTGTGGGAAGGCTGCGTCCCTTAAGCTAGGTCTAAGTGTTGTAACATTTTCATATTATGATCCAGTGTTCAGATAGCTCAGCAGTTTGGGTTTCTAAAGAAGAAACCTAACCTCAGCAGTTGAAGGAAAATTCTGTTTTAGCAATCAATTAGGCTGTTAGCACCTTTTTATAGCTCTCTGCTGCATTCACACTATATCAGGAATAGAACAAAAGGGTGTTGCTACTTTTTTTGTCTTTATTTCTGCTATAATTTTGTTCTACTTTTTAAAGACATTAAGATTGTTGGAATGTAACACACAGTAGTTATATGTTTCTGTTGCACTGATAAAAGAGGCCAATGGTCGCTACCATAGGCCGATACTAACCTCCTTTTCTTTCGTCACAGGTGAACGGCATCGACCTGCGTGCAGCCAGTCACGATGAAGCCATCAATGTGCTGCGGCAGACCCCACAGAGAGTCCGGCTGGTGGTCTACAGGGACGAGGCCCAGTACAAGGAGGAAGACCTGTGGGACTCGTTCACTGTGGAGCTCCACAAGAAGCCTGGCCAGGGCTTGGGCCTGAGCATTGTGGGAAGGAGGTGAGAGAGATGTAATATTATATTGACTACTTAACTAATATTTTATTTATAAGACCTGAAAGCATTAGAATGCTGGTATTTTGATATTATATTGTATCTGACTCCTCTCTTGACTATGAAATCAAAGTCAGAAGAGCCAGTTTACAACTATAAATAATATATAGGTATTGGAGGTATTGGTGATGTAATGAACACAATTAGCTAGTAATCTGAGAGTCAACATAGTTTTACATTAACTGTATGAACTTTCTTTTTTAATGCAGATCACGGGACATGAGGTAACTGTCAAAAAAACCTGTTTACTTAGAAATAGTGTAGTGTATAGACAGATCGTGTCCACAAACAAACATACCAGGATTTTTAGCTCTACCAATGCATGATCGACCATTTTTTTTTAAACAGTTTATATGCCTGGCAGGATTGCTGACATGTTAAACATCCCAGAAATGAGAAATGTGTCAGCACAATAATTGTGTGGTTCTCTGCATTACTTTAAATGTCTTTCACGATTCCACTAATGAGGACATGCAAAGCATCTTATCAGCCCGGGGATGATTTTCAGTACTAGCGGGGCTCATGACTCCAGCGTTGCCAACAAACAGGGCTGTAAACAACCGTTTGTTATATCTGGGAATGTTGCTACTTTTGTTCCCAATAGAGCTGTGGAGGAAGATTTACTGAAGTTCTTCCTATGACTGGCAAATTGGAAACCTCCTTACACATAATCTCCACTAAGGCTTCTAGTCTCGCAGTAGCATTTATGGGTTAAAGCGCATGAGGGAAAAGCCTGCTGGTTCACATGCTGCCAGTTTTTTACTGACAGGTGTGTGGAGTGTGCTGAATGATCTCACCTCTGGGATAAACCTTAGGAATATTCGGGTTACACAGACCACACATGCATGTACTGTTGGTTATGTGTGTGTGTGTGTGTAACTGTTTTTTTATTCTGGATTTGTCCAAGTGCAGGGCAAAAGGCCTATGTTGGGGGACATGGGTTGAACCGCTTAGGCAGCAGTAGGCATATCAACTTTAAATGTAGTTGTAAATCTTTGCCTCTGTCACAGTGGTTTTGCTACACAAGGGGAAAAACTAGTAAAATGCTCAACGGGATGGAAAAGGCAACAACGTAATAGACAACCTAAAACCCTCAGTTAAAATGGAAAGTGCAAGCTAGCAGTTAGTGGTGAGGAGTTGTGACAGCCAACTGTCTCTGGCACTTTGGATTGTATGATCGGGTTGCCTTGCTTCACGGCTTCAGCCTGTGTTGGTTTTATCCACGTGGAGATTTGCACTTCAGATACACAAAGTCAACAGTAGCGATGCACTTTTGGGAGGGGAAAAAAAAGACACAAGCCATCATCTTCCCTGCTGTTAACTTAATGCCCCAGAGGTCAGTGCTCAGAGCAAGCAAATATTGTGTGACTATGTTTGTCTTTGGCTTAGATGAACAAGAACATGCTGTGTTTTCCTGAGACAAAACCAACTGGTTTGTCAAAGGATGTGTTTTCAAGTTCGGATTCAGGTTTTCACTCGCTGCTTTTATGCCAGAGGTAAAAAGGGAACAGAATGCAATCATAGCGGTTGACTTTGATAGGTGTAGACACCTGTCAATTAATCAAGCAAGCGCCAAGACATGCGTTTCGAGAAGGCTTAATACCTCCAAAACATATCTTTGGTGAAGGAAGATTCAAAGAACTGTCACCAATACACGTATAAGTGGAAATTAACTATGTTCGTCATGAAATAATATGTGATAGCTCCTCTCTTTTTGTGCCTGACATTTCCACAGTAAGCATTATGCGGGATTCAATATGGAAAACACATTTATTGAGGTCACAGCTGGGAGCTGAACACACTCCTTTCCATTAAATATTCAAGTTTACCAGCAGTAAGCCACATTTGTGCAAAGGTCCATGGGAAAAAATGTGGAATTGCTGGATCAATAGTGTATTATCCATTACATGCTCAACAAGAGTCAGCAGTTAAGATCAACTTGTAGAGGAAAAAATACAGCACGACTCTTACAGTGCATATCATCTCACTGCCACGTCTGTCTTTCAACCTTCCCCACCAGGAATGACACCGGCGTGTTTGTGTCTGATATTGTGAAAGGAGGTTTGGTGGACACTGACGGCCGCCTGATGCAGGGCGACCAGATCCTGTCAGTCAATGGTGAGGACGTCCGATCGACCACTCAGGAGGCCGTAGCTGCGCTACTCAAGGTACGTCGAAGCATAGTTAGTGAATGACACACCTGCTTTAAACTGTGTTGGATGACTAGAGTCAAACTATTGTGCCTTGTGTTGTAGTGCTGTGTGGGCCCGATAAACATGGATGTCGGGAGGTTTAAGGCAGGTCCCTTCCACTCAGAAAGAAGGCTGTCTCAAAGCAGTCAGGTAGTGTATTTGCACATCTTTCGAGGATAATATTTGATTGTACGACAAAACAAAGGAAGCAACGGCGCTGAATATCTGTGTTTCAGATGAGCGAAACAGGCAGCACCAAGGTGGCCTCTCTGTCATGTTCCGACTTTGGGAACCTTCCCGGTGACCATGACAAACTAAGTCGGAGTCTGGATTGTAAGTATCTTAAAAAAAAAAAAACTATTCATTGAGGAACCCATAGGAAACATGTAAGTTGTGGAAAAGGCATCCCCACATTTGACGTTTTTGCTTTTCTCAGCTCCAGAGCATCAGGACACCAGAACGGTTGAGTTCATTAAAGGTCCCAATGATTCTCTGGGTATCAGCATAGCGGGGGGCGTGGGCAGCCCCCTGGGTGATATCCCCATCTTCATCGCCATGATGAATCCCGTCGGCCTGGCTGCTCAGACACAGAAGCTCAAGGTACGACATTTACACCTTCCTCTCAGTAACCTTTAGTTAGCTTCCAGCAGAATACAAGAGTAAGAATGTGCATGCCAGTCATTCTTGTGTGGGATTTAATGTGAATCTTAATTATGTACAGCGATCTCATTCCCACTCACTTCACTCAGTCTGTGACTACGAAAGGTCAAGAGCTATAGCCTTTTGCTGGGACCTTCACAGTTAAATGACAGAGAAACTGACAATTGCAGCTTTGTGTGACACAGACCGGAGGAGGACAATAGCATTGCTAATGCAGATAATAAATCTCCCACTCCTGCATTCAGATCATGAAGCCTACAGAAGGGCTCATTGAATTGAATGGGGGTGGGGTTTGAATAGTATATTCATACCGCTTTATCCTCTCAGCCAGAAACAGACGAGAACGCTATATAATTAAATTACTCAGCCGAACACAAGCATAGTTTTGCTTTTGTATGGCATGGTGAATTCCATTTTCAAATAGTATTAGCCACATCCTGTTATCATGCAGAGTTATCCAGACGTTTGTGAAGCAACAGCACTCATTTACCTTTTAAAAAGGGGGGATACATACAGTATGCATTCTGTCATTGTTTCCAACCCAAACACTGATGTGCCTGCTTCACCACTCCATGTGCTCCGAGTTGTTTTTCCTCTAATGTGTCCTTTTAAATGCAACTCAATTCTCACTTTTTCCAGATTGGGGACCGCATTGTCAGTATCTGTGGAACCTCTGCTGAAGGCATGACCCACTCACAGGCTGTCACTCTGCTCAAGAACGCCACAGGCACAATACAGCTGCAGGTCTCGAAGCGCACACAAACACACACACACACACACACACACACACACACACACACACACACACACACACACACACACACACACACACACACACACATACACTTCTCTGTTCTAATGAGATAAACCTGCAGACACAGTTTGATAACCTGTAGTTGAGGATGTACTTTACTCCCTACTTCATCTGTGCTCAAGTTTTCACCTCAAAAAGAACAGTCGAAGGCGACCAACGGCTGACTTTGAAGCACCATAAAACTTCCTTCCTCATCTAGCGCTACCAACATGCTATCAGTCTTTGTATCGCAAGTCTACCATAACGTAAAAGTGAGTGGCTGAACGTGTGTGTGTTTTTGTGCACCTGTAGGTGGTAGCGGGCGGTGACACCACCGTGACCGGTCCCTCAGAGGAGCAGGCAGCTGGAGGTCTCACACCCAGCTGCATCTTCCAGGACGACCTCGGGTACGAACTGTTTATTACACAGAAAGAACATTTGAATGTTCAGTCTGCCTCAGGGACTCTATTGAAACTTCCGCCGTTTCTTTTTGCTGAAGCCAATGTAGTCTAGTAGTATAGTCCCTAACTGTCTCCATCTTTCCATCAGCCCACCTCAGTATAAGACCATCAATCTCGAAAGAGGACCAGACGGACTGGGTTTCAGTATAGTCGGAGGGTACGGCAGCCCCCATGGAGACCTGCCGATCTATGTTAAAACAGTTTTTGGAAAGGTATGTACCACATTTCTCTGTCTTATATTGAGCAGAATTGACAAATTGTGTGTTTTAAGCAAACCTCTACATGTGTGTCTGCGTGTGTGTGTGTGTGTGTGTGTGTTCAGGGGGCAGCAGCGGAGGACGGACGCCTGAAGAGAGGAGACCAGATAATGGCCGTTAACGGGCAGACTCTGGAGGGCGTCACTCATGAAGAAGCCGTTGGCATCCTGAAAAGGACCAAAGGAACTGTCACGCTCACTGTGCTATCATAGACACACATATGCAATAACCCACGAAGACACACACACACACTGTCCTCACATTTGTTCTTAGGCTTCCTATCAAACCCAATGATCCACATCTATAGAGACTGAAACTTTAAAATTGCAAGACAGCATGTCTAGCTGTAGGAGAACTCAAACCGGCAAAGATTTAACGAAAAATTATGTTCTCCTGTGGAAATATGCACACTGAAATAGGAACAACAATTTCCGATTATCATGAAGAAGCTTCATGTAGCTTTGAACACTGTGATCCACGTAAGCCTACAGCAAGTACACTTATGTATGTCTCGTTGTAAAATTGCTTTCATCACTGAAACAGTCACCCAAAATAGTATGTAAAGTAGATACATAAATTCATGAATAGTTTGCCAGACAGTGTTTTTAATTAGTTGTATAAATCTCAAAGAGGTTGTAAATAGTATTAGAATTATAGCCCAACACTGTTACATTCCGTGGCTCTTGAAGGATTGAAGTATTCACTGAACGTAGTCAAGTATTTTGCTGTTTCTTGTAGAGAAATGAATGGCTTGTGAGATCGTTATTTAACAACAGGAAGTACACAAGAGAAAATCTGAATGTTTCTACAGAGGAGAGGCCTATTTCTCCAGGTTTTTAAACAGTCTACTTATCGGGGTAAAATCTAAATGAAAAATCTAAATGAAACAGCATGAAAACGCCCATAAGGTAATTAACAGATAAGCAGAATTTGGCCAATGGCTGTATTAGCTGATTAGCATTATTTGTCTTTTACATTGCACTGCTGTTGGCAATTCATCGTGCTGATTTTCCTGAAAGGCTGATGCTGCTGTAACTGGTGTTATTCAACTTGTTTTAGAAGAAGTGGCCAATAGAGCATTTTGAAGTGCTAATGGCTAGAAGTCTGATATTGTAAATACACAGAAAGATGTGAAATCCTTCAAACTAAGAAGTGTGGTTTGAGTGCACATTTGACAAGATGAGGAATTGTGCGTGTATGTATGACCTACTCACTGAAATATAGTGCTGCTAAAGCCGATGTATAAGGTATTATTCAGTATTTTGATTTTTTTAAGTATTAATTAATGTTCCCTTCATGAAAGTGGAAAGTGCAGAAAATGGCCTGCTATCTAGATTTGAGTGGACGTGTTTCATTTGTCAAATGATTATATAATGGACCAGAGCTCATTTTGACCTTGTTGTTTACCCAAAACAATCATCTAGTGTGTAGTCCCTAAAGTCAGTAGGCTTGTGTTTTGTGGTCTAGTTTATGAGAAAGTTGTCTGTTCTCCGTCTTATCACCTTATTGTATGTGTCTCTAGCACTGTCAATGTGACAGTATTGAATTTATTCACACTGAATTAAATAAAAGTGACCTTTGGATTCAATCAATTTGTTCCACTTTTGTCAACAGAACACAATTAATTCCACAAGGAAAACCAACTTGTTAGATCTCAGCAGGGCAGCCTATAAACTTAAATAAGAAAAAAAGAAACAATGATCTTCAATGAATAATAGTTAATAAAACGCAGGGCAACTTCCCAAGTGCACCAGCTGTTACTCAATCTAACTGCTCCTTACCGAATGCTTAGGTTATTGTACGGTAGACATCTACCATACATCACATGAATATATTTTTCTATCCAGGAGATTAAAGCAATTTACTAGCGCAGTAGGTTACATTTAAGTGAAAGGCAAATGGTTTAAAGTCAAGCTAAAATGTGTTAAAGTTAAATGCACACAAATTAAGATTTATAGATATGGGCTAATATGGCCATGTGGAACAGCATGCGTGGACTTGCTTGAATAGACGTTCTGTGTTCATTTGAGACCTAAATGGAGCATGGATAGAGAGAGAGACAGAGTTAAATTAAAATATGGCATCCCATCTGTCTGTACTCTGACAAGCACAGCTGCTTCACAGCCCGTCAGGTGTTTTTTTTGTGGAGTCCAAGCATGAAGTACTTTTCCTAAGTTGGTTTACAGCAAACATGGGGGCTACCAATTAATCACATGAGTCACACAGGACCTTTGAAGATCTGCGTCTAATGAGGTCTGGGGTTTGTTTAAGATTCCGCGGGCTATTTTAAAGAGAGAAGAACTCTTTAAAAGTCAAAGTACACATGCTCAACTGTTGGGTGACTCCTTCACCTTGAGGTCAAGACTCGACACGGCTACCTGCAGCTGCTGCTAGCTAAACCACAAGCTAGCCAACGCCTGCACTCAACAGCTGAGCTCTACGCAAGCACCTGTTGTTTTAATGGCCCCTGTGGGTTTAGAGGTTGCCCGGCCTCCCTCCAGGTTCAGGAGACGCTGGTTGGTTTACACACGGGACATGTCTGTACAAGCCTCTCTTAGATGTGAGATCAGGTGTTAGCGCCGTGTCATGCTTGGCTTGAATGTGGGCGAGCGGTGTAAAGTTCCACGTCAATGGCGCCAAAGCTAAATCACTTTAAAAGACGGCATTATCAAGATGTCAATCAGGCCCCTATGTACATTTTTCATGGGATTTTACCATGAACAAGACTTCTTTGTTGACCTCGTAAATGAGAGTTGTAACAAAGACACTTTTTCTCTGTCCGGCTCCATGCAACATATCCACTCCATTACCAAAGCGCCTGACTCAGAGGCCGCTTCAGTTGCGGCTTGTGCGATAAGTTTGTTGCTGCCCATTCAAACATTTCAGACTCGTCATGATTCATGCTGGCTCCACAATGGCTATCAAGAGGTGAAACAAGCACCCACCTAGTTGATGATTAGGCCATGATGACTCAGCAAACGTCATCATGCCGGTTAAACCTCTAAAAGGTGTTTTTGCTTGAGTCCAAAACTGACAAGAATGGACCTGACAGAAAAATACCCAAAGTGAATGTCGTCCTGTCACGTTATGACAATAATTGTGATGAAGCACGGGCCTCAGGATGCTAATGTCTGTCAGTTGGTCAACCACTGTGGTCGAGATTGAAATATTTCAACCACTACTGGATGGATTGCCATGTATTTCGTTCAGCTATTCATGATCAACGGCGCGTGAAGGTCACTGACGTTTTGTCCAACCACAACTGCAAACACTTGCAACATTTTACCTGCTAAACGTCTACATGTTAGCCTCTCCACTGTGAGCTTGTTGCCGTGTTTGCGTAAACCGCTCACAGAGCCACTGTATATTTTAGTCTGTAGTCTCACAGAGGAAAGTTGATGCATGACAGATGATAAAAATCATTTCGCCACCCTCAAACCTGCCCTGACATATCAAGCTGCCACAAAGAACACATGCAACTTTGAGCACACACGCCTGGTTGAACAACATCATTCATCTCCTGACTACCCGATCCGCCTCGTGGACTCGTTCAACGTCACGGAAAAGAGACGGACATAATTAGACATCTCCTCTGCACGTTGAGTGACTTTTTGCCTCGGAGACCAAGAGGTCTTAAAGGGTCACCTTTCCGAGTCTGCCCTCACATTGACGCCACCCTTGCATACACAAACTAGCAAACATAATTAAATTTCCACTGCGGCAGTGGTGTAAAATTGCCGCTCGATGAGCACACTGCTCGGCCAGACAACACTTTCCCTTCACCAGCTTTGAAGGAAAAGACATACTCAGTAAAAAAACAGTCTCTGAGGCAATCATTTGACCTCTCTGCTCTGTGACTCAGTTGCCTCAAGTCTTTACTTATTAGCTGTCAAAAAGATTAGCACATCTCAGGCGCACACAGTCCTCTGCATTGTTTGAGTCAGCATGTACTAGTTGCTCTTTAACAGTCCCTCCTCTCAAGACAGGCGTGACTGCTTGACTAATTGGGTGGAGATTGTAGGCGACAAACATGTCAGCTGAACATTTCTATCTTGAATAGATGTAATTAAAAACAGTAACAGGAAATGAGTAATAGACATTGGAACTTGAGGAGGTTTCTTGTTTTTATAAGATTAGTATGTGTGATTAAACTGTGTTGCAGTAGGATCAATGATAACCACAAACAATGGGAGGTGAGTCTAAACATTAAAGGAAATATTTCCTCAGACTGATAAACAAGTCTCACAACTCAAACTAAGAATGAGGATTGCTAGAAAAAACGAGAAAAAAAAATACTTTTGCATGTCAAATTTGATCAAGCCACAAGCTTATATGGCGTTTCCATTTGTTTACTCTAGTTTTACATGTCTCACTCTGGTGTCTTGTTTCCAGAACCAACAAAACATATAACCATCCTCCTTCATTTAGACGCTGACAATTAAGTTGTTCTGAGTGGACAGTCCAGATACGAACAAACCCCTACTTCCCTTTTTCTACGAATCTACGTGACCTGGAATTATGCCCTTGTCACACTTTGCAAGCAGGGCGCTGAATGTTATCATGATTGACATTGTCCCCATCACACGGATAGCGTCAGCTCAGCACACACTCTTGCCTTTCTTCTTGAAATAAAGCTGGGAGTTAACCAATGCCTCGATGACATCATGCGAGATCGGATTTCCTCCTCACCTTTGGCGTGTTTGCACAAAGCTGTGTGTGAGGGCCGAGGCTGGTGTTTGCAGAGACAACAGAGCACATGTCCAATGAGGGAACACCAAACACTGACATTAACTGTTTGGTGTTTCGCCCCTTAACTGCAGTTATTACATGTTAGCAATACAAACACGTCTACTCAGCTGTGAATGACCCATCTCAGTAAACTAAAGTCTGTCTGTGATAACAGGACGCTTCACCATAAGGCCACCGCTTGTCTTTAAACACACCTTGCGTGCTTCTCTTAGTATGTTTGCATTTCTGTTACAGCTTCAAATTACATCACCGCAACTGAGGCCTGATAAGGCAGAGTGTGTAATCATCCTTTTATGAGCTGTGTGTAGAGTAGTGCAGTGACACATCTCTTTGAAATGTTTGCTGAACCGAGGTTGGAAGAATCACCTTTGTGTGCTCGTGAGAGCTGCACATGTCTGACCTTGTGGAAGGATGGCAACTGCAGGGCTGTGAACCAGCTTTCATGGACGAAAACCTTTAGACACAGGACAGCATGAAATCAAAGGATGTATGCCAAGCATGGTTCCCTCATCTTAATACAACTCATTTAACTGAAGATTTTATGAGAACATATAGTCCTGAAATCTTGTCTGTAATCAAACAAGAATATCATGAACTTGCGCTTATTTGATTGGCCAGAGCAGCGCCTTAACAAAAGTTTGAGCGAGTGCTAAAGGTGGATGTGGCCTTAGTTTAGCATATTAGCATGCTTACATTTCCTTATAGCCTTCAACCTTGAACATCTGTACCAGAATATAGTGTAAATCATCAAGCAGATGTGGAGATATTTCACTTGATAAGTGAATATTGGAAAGGTCAGGGTCACTTAAGTTATTAGGATTCATCCTCTGGTGATATAATGATAGCTGCACCAGATCCATCCAATAGTTTTCGTTTGAAATAGAAAATAAACCTTATGGACGAACTTGAGGAAAGGTCTGCTGATCACCAATGTCAGCAGGCCTCATCCTCTGAGGACCATGAATGCATGTACAACATGTGAAGGCAATCCATCAAATAGTTATCAAGAAATATAAGTGTAGAACCAAAGTGGTGGAAAGACAGACAAGCTGCAAGCACTGCCGCTAGTGAAGCTAAAAAACGCAGTACTGTAACACAACTAAAGCTCTAGCAAACACACTGCAATGTGTAAATGGTCCGTGTTATTGACTGCCAACTCTCATTGCTGGTGTAAAAACAAAGGCATCCTATTGATTTTAAGGCAGAATGGAAAAATGAGCCAGTGATGAAAGCCCATTTACGCCTCCGGCCCTCGCTGTTATTTGATCCCGTTTTCTTTCTTCGCTCAGCAAACCGGCCTGCGCCATTAAATTGAAGCAAGTGCCAAATTAAATGGCGTTCCATAAATAACTTTTTTCTAAAAGTGGTACTTCGACTTAAATGTCTAACTCTTGATTCATGCCGAGCTCCCTTTTTTTATTCTGAGGATGACACTTTTAGAGCCTGTTATCAATCCCACATTTACGACCCAGGCTTTAACCCCTATTTAAAACTGGGCTACAATTGTTGTGAATTTTAATGTGTCGCGTGGGAATGGGAGATATACTTCATCTGGAGCTGTAAAATATCATAGTCAAGCCTGTTGTCCCAGAGAGCTTCCTGCAGTCTTTGATCTGGCATCTTACCAAGTCACTTGCATCACACAACCATTATCTCACCTTAATCTTGAATTGTTGTTATACCGTCACAAAGGCTTGAAAAAGGCATAAAATTCCGCCTGTCTGGAGTTTTACAGCAACCTTTTGATCGGAAGCCTGAAAGCTATTTCTTTGCCCCATAATCTTATCTGTTGAGTAACGCTCCAGTAATGGCTTGAAGATGCCAAACACATACTGGTGAGGCGTAATGTTGTGCTTTTGAGGACATTCTTGCAAGGTTGCATTCTCAGACCAACCCGTAAATCGTAAAAGAGCACGTGGGCCACGTTCCCACAGTTGCAGGGAGCCCTGACTGTGCTTATTTGAATCAAGTTGTCACCTTTCATTTAAAAGAGTATTCGTTGTTGAGCTCAATGAAGGTCTACATTCCAAAGGTGACTTTACACAATATGTTTTTATATCACAGCAGCTATACAATAACCTGTTCTGTACTTAAGGTGCTGCACTTTAAATCCAGCTAGCCTGCCCCCTCTGCTTGATTTATGAGCACCTCCAGTTGCCTCTAAACGAGACCACAGCATGTTGACCGAAGGCCTCAGCAGTGCTTTACAACATGTTTTGCCTCTGACCAGGTGACGTGGTTCATGTCTTTCTGTCCTGTTAAAGTGTTTGCACGTTGTTGCTTTTCCTAGAGATCCCAGATGTCAGATAGTTCTGTTGGCTTTTGACTTCCTGAGTGGATTCCAAGCTTTAAAACAGGTGTAAACCATGTCCTCTAGTCATTGTAAAAGAGGTAACAGAAACGTGTTCCTCCTGCACACGCTTTCATCTACAGTACCCCGCTGTCTTTACGTCAATGCAAATTGAAAAGACAACAGCCAAAGAAGCATCCATGGGTGACTCTCAGACTGGATTCCATTGATGGCTATCTGGAACGCTACGTCACATCAAAATGCAACTGGGTGACAATTTTGCCTGTCGTCTAAAGACAAAGAAGCACATGCCTGAGTCTGTCATACTCTGCAAACTGCACCTCAGGGGAAAATAATTTGAAGAGCTAGGTCAGAGATTGGAATTTTAAACACCTGTCATACTTCAACAAACCCAAACACGATATCAAACGTAAAGCCTAAAGTAAAGTTTGTATACAGGATCATACCTGGACAGCTATTTGCCAACGTCGTGAAATGCAAAGACTAAATATCTGCATGGACAGTTTCTCTCAAGAAAACATAATCCCTACTCAACAATGCATACACTTCAGCTTCTTATGACGCACTCCATGTTGTTTGATTAGGAGCAGATTCACACTGCGTATGCCTGGGAGAAAGTCAAGAGCAAAAGAGAGCACACAAGTGTCGGCAGCCTGCAAGGAATCCATCCCACCGAACCTGTAGGGTATTTAAGGAAAAACGTTCCATCAAACTTGCATGGGCAAGTTATTTGCAAGGAGCCAAACGGATTTATGCGCTCCTGATATGTTGATGTGTTCATTTCATTTCCTACAGGCAACTCAAACCACAGGGGTGTCACCATCCATCATCGTTCATGACAAATAAATCGTATTATTTTCGATTAATTGCCACGTTGGTCTGGAGGATTCATTTAATGACTTTGAGGACAAACGCAGGCAGAAACAGTGCTGTTGCCTTTGAAAATGAGAAAGTCAGCACATTCCTGTTTGTCGATAGGCACGGAGAGTGAGCGGCCAACAAACATGGCTGCGGGGGCCTGACTGACGCATGACATCATCAGAGGACACTTACACATGACTTGACAGGTTTCATTTCTTCTACATGTCTTCAAAATGTACGCCCTGTTGTGTTTGCAGTGTCACGGATATCCTTTGGAGAACAGTGCACCCATTTCGACAGAACGCACCGTATTATGGAGAGAAAGAGAACAAGAAGAATCTGATCACATCAGAAGAGTAATGTCAAGGAAGGAGCATTCCTCTTAGTCAGCGTTGCAATTTACATAATGAGATGTCTTTAGTTGTGTGAACAGAATCTGTAACGCTCATCTTTTGTTTTGTAATGTAAATGCAAACTCTTTTTTTATTTCGGGACATTTAACTCTAGTTCAATTAGCCTTTAAAACGCGCCTTTCATTCAGCTGCTTTGAATGTTGAGTTAGAAATTTGCAACAAGTTGACAAATGTTTTGTTCTCCAAGTAAAGCGTGTTCTTTCCAAACATAGTTCTTCAAATTGTTATGATCTGAAGATGGAATGCCAGCATCCCCACAACAAAGAGAGCTTTTTGCCAAGCCTTTGCAGCCGTGCATCTATTCTCTCATTGAGAAGTGGGCTGGAGTGGAATCCCTGCTATGTTGCATTGCTTGCCAAGATCCAGAAATTTCTCATGAATTCAATTTTCCAACACTTCATAAAAAAAGAGCTAGGAGCTGCAAATCATTTTCACGTCACATATTTATTTGCAAAGTTAGCAGTAAAATGACGCGGCTAATGCCTTGTACGCCTCAATTAAATCTAGGAAAGAACACGCAGCTGCATTGTACAGATGTGAAATTATGAAATAAGCTGTTGTTTTTTTTTAGAATTGTTTTCTTTATATTACACTCAGGTTGAAGCCCTCAAGAATACAACTAAATGTAGACTAAATATTAAATTCAGTGCAAAATTGGACCTTGATCATGCAGGTTCATTCTTGGCCTGTGGGAATGAACATCTGTGAAAGAATATTCTAAAGTTCACAAGGGATGTCGACCGTACTCAACATCTGTCCCTACTTCGATTCTCCTGTTTTCCTCTGTCTTTCCAGTCACTGTTGAACGAAGGCCAAAAAACAAACCTAATAAATGAATAAAAAGAGGTGGGCATATCCAACATACAGTGACATAACTCCCCACGCTTGAATACCTGTTCAAATCTACTCCCTTTAAAGCTATGTTAAGTTATCAGAACAAATTAAGCAGTTTTAAGCAGAAGTCATAGTATTTGCTGGATCTTTATAAGTTTATAATACAGAAAAAACAAACATACAACATTTTCTATTTAAGTGTAAATAGATGAGGAAATGTCCCTGAAAGCCCTTAACAGAATTCACAACTGAATGCATTCAGTTTCAAAGGCCAGGACATGTACCATAAGCTTCCTGCACTTTTACCCTATCCGCAATCTGCACCATCATCATTTCTCTTCATTAGTCTCAAATACAACATCCTCCCCTATGTGGTCGCAGCATTTAGAAAAGCTGTGTGTGTGTGTGTGTGTGTGTGTGTGTGTGTGTGTGTGTGTGTGTGTGTGTGTGTGTGTGTGTGTCTGTGGATATCAAGCCATCTGACTACATGAGCAGACAGGCTGTCAGTGAGCGCTGTCCCAGTGATTCATATGGTGATGTGTGCAGAGGCAATCATTAACTGCCAGTGGCCTGAATACTGTGAGGTCAGTTATCGGTGCCTGCAGTCCTGCGATGGGCTTTCAAACTGCTGTCACCGGGGCTCACCTGCACTGTGCTATTGACCCTGCATTTGAGAACTTTCACAAGTACAAACCAAACCAAAGCTGTTTCATAAAACTATCTTTCCCACGGGAGACAGTAGGTGAACGACGTCACTGTATTACACTGTAGCCCCTCCCCGACAGCGGCGAGTCCTATCAGTAACAGGCTGCTAAGAGGCTTTACTCCCCCTAGCACAAAGAGCTGTCTGTTGGGCCGGGGAGGCATCCCAGGAGTCAGCCGAGACAGGTGGCTATCCCCACAGGGTATGTGTGTGGGGGCTGGGAGGCTGAACGCTGGAGTAATCAGAGACAAGTCAAGACAAAAGCTTGGCGTTATTTCAGCGTGTGGGTTTCCTACTGTTGAATGTCTGGGTTAAATGTTTGGTGGACAGCAACACCACAGCAAAGGAAGACAAAGAAGGAGTGTATTTTTTGTCCATCTCGAGTGTCTAGAACTGCATCCTGGACACATGAAAATAAACAATTTACATATTTCCGAATGCTTTTCGATTAAGGGCTGTTAAAGAATAATGTGTGCGGTGAGGTTGCATTTTTTGCTATTTCTTTGCGCCTTCCCTTGAAAAATGTAATGTAAGAAAAAACACTCAGATTGGTTTAAATTGAGGTACATCGTACATCTAGCCTCTTTTAGGTTTTGATAAAATAGGTGGAACCAATTAAATGTTTTATTATCATGATCTCTGCCAGGGGATAATGAGCTTGTTAGTGTAATTGAGTGAGTCTATGCTTGCCTGTCTTTCCAGGGCTAAACTTGCGTACTGCTGCACCCAACTGCATACTATTGTGAGTGCTTGTTTTTGTCTTAAGGATCTCGTTGTTGCAGTGACTCACACGTTTTCAAAACACCTTTTTGTTTTGCATGTTTGATACTGCCATTGATTGACTGGTGATTCCTCACTCACTCCTCTTAGTTTGCCCCCATTTATTGTTTCAGATGGCGAGTTTGACTGTCAGCTAACAGCTAAAGAAACCACACACACAGCTGACAACACAGTTGTCTTTTTATTCAACCTCATGTTTACCTACCTAGACTTGAAGCCTAAATAAACGCTTGAAGTCCTGGTTACGCCCGTGAGACTGAGCTGAGACGTGCGCTTGCACTGAGCTGGTGCTAGATTAAAATGAGAGCGTATCTGTCGTGAGAAATGCGAGTGAAAATCACGTCTGATGCAATTCTAGACAAGAGCTAGCCAATTGTGGACAGTAGTTATTCAATCAAATAATAGAGCAGCGGTCGTTGCAGCTGAACCCGATGGAGCTCTGCATACATTTCTATGTTTGACATTGTGGTGGGAGGGTGCTGTTTTTTCTGAGTAGTTTTCTGGGATGGTCCAAAGAAATATGAACACTGAGAGAGCCCATGCTTTAAAAAAAAAAGAAAAATCCAACATAAAGTTCTGCCCTCTCCCCACCTCAATACTTTCCATAGCTTAAATAGATGCGTTTATGAACATTTACAAAACAATGCATTTCATTCTCTTTGTATCCATAAAGGAAATTACAAATGTGGATTTGTTTAAGAGATTGTAAATTAAATAGCATATGGTTGATAAATCAATATGAGGAAACTCTTTCCAACAGTTCCTCCACATTTACACACGACTCTAAATCTACTTTTCTTTTGCATGCTACCTTTCAGGTAGATGGGGCCCGCCGGTAATCCAAACCCTCCAAAAACACTTCCGCGAGGAGACCATCCAAATCCTGCTCAAGTAGGAGAGGTTTTTAGGTTTGAATGAGGGGGCTTTAAGAGGGTGCCAAGGAAACCCCGCCAGTTTTGCATCCTAATCCCTTCAGATATTAGGAGGTCCTTTACCTCTCAAACCAAAGCACTTGAGCGAGATCTTCTAGGTCCTGTTACACCAGTTTTTAAATGCAGACGAGGGTTTCAGTCTCAAGGTTTGAGGTTTGCACCTGGATGGCCCTGGGAATCAGTGCTATTTGGCAGAAAAAGAGGATTTTACTTTGGGCCAACATCAAAACTGAATGATGAATCCCAATTTCTGGCACATTTTTCCACATCAGAAATAAAGAGACTCACAAGAACGTCTTTGTCTGTTTGTCAGCGCGGAATCAAACTGTTTGCTGAGAAACATATCATGGTGATCAGATATAAACATTTAGAAGACGGAGAATGAGCAGAAATACACTGAGCACAAATAGAAACCAAAATCCGGATAAAAGCTAAGAATGCGTCTTGATAAGCCACAAAGGGATTATAAAACAACTGTCGGTGCTAAAAATTGGCTGAATAATATTAGCATTTGATTACCAACCAATCTTAAAGTTTGATTGTTTTCAAATATATTAGAAAATACACATCAGACAACAGCACTGCCTACTGCAGTGCCATGAGATGACCATGGGAGTGTCTTTTGCCTCGCAGGACAGTTGTGGGGGAGTAAACTATTTGTTCTTTCCCAAGGGGATCACATCTCTTTCCCAGGAAGGATGACAGTTTATGAGAGGGTGTAGACAGACACAACAATTGGGAAAATGGAATCCTATAGTGACAAGAAAGCTATGATACTCTTGTGTACAGTAATGAAGATAGAAGAGCGAATTCAAAGAAAGAAAGGCAGAAAATAACAGACAGAAGGCAAGACTTGAAGAGCTCAAAACAACAAATAAAGAATGCTCCCAGAGTCTTGACAAAAGGAAGAAAAATACTTTGGAGTAAACGCAACAAACATGATCTATGGCCACTATTTCTTTCTCTGTACTGGCAGTCTTTCACTTAAAATCGTATGTGTCTCTTGGATTAAAACAAAGCCGGCTCACATGTGGACCAGTTATGATAATAAAATAACAACAACAACCTGAAAACACCTGTCAGAAGAACATGAACACAAGCTACTTTCTAGCAGATTGGTAGAAAGTCCAAACGACTTCAACAAGAAGTCGTCAGATGAACGTCCCTTGACCTCTCTGGGTCAATCGATTGTACTGCTTTCCTGTTGACCCCAAAATGCCCTCATTTGACTGAATTAGTGTCCAGGTAAATTACAAAGCCATCCACGGGGAAGCATCGACCATGTTTGCCAACGAAGGAGTAGCCCCAGCTCTGCTCCCTTAACGACACAGGGTCATCTTGTTGCCAGGAAACACTTGAAAAGACTTTTGACCTTTTGGCTTCATGTTGCCTGTTTGCCATTTTGCCGGGAGCGTTTCCCATGCACATGCCGTTAAAGCCAGTGTGGAAATAATCAATGATGACTATGTTAAATGGTTGTTTGTGTCCGTTTTGATTGCATGTCTGTCTTGTTCCATAACTCATCAAATGCAAGGCTAACCCACAGACAAAAGTGCAGTACAGCTGAAATAATCACATACACTGCAACTTCCGTAAGCCTCAAAGCAACCATGATAACATGTATTTCTTTTTTATGAGTCACAACTTAGCTATCAAAGAGCAAAGCAAAAGTTCAAAAGCTATGGCCGGGTCAGTGGCTTCTGTAGAAGTCCCTTTGATTCCTAATATAGTCATGGAAAGGCTTCCTGGCCCAGATAGAAAGAGAAGGGAGTGAAAAATGGGGGGGATCAAATGGGATAGAGGTTTGTTTTGTTCTCTCCTCTCTATCCGTTGAAGGTTCCTGGCTGATGTAGCCTGCTGTTTAATCTCACCCGGCTCAACAGGCTCGGCCCGCGGTAGTGTGGTCGGGGAAAAGGCACCCAATGCAGAGAGCCATTACACACACAGACAGGGAGTGAGGGGTGACTCAAAAGATACAAGGGTTAAAAGAGCGAAAAATGGAAAATAAGTTGGGAATACTGGAGATAGATACTGAACTGAGTCTGAACTAGTGGATGAGGGTGGATTATATGTACTATTAAAGCTACTTTTATGATTGGACCTACTATACAACTGCTCATGACTTATCATCAGTTTACATATTCACTGTGGTGCCCTTACCTACACTGCAAAATGTGATATCTTAAACTCTGCTGGCTGTAAGTAGAGCGAAGGTGAAATTCACTGCTCTTCAGCATTAAGGATACACTCTTTTAGTGACTAATGATGACTAATTGGCCAATCCTTAGTTCATAGCGTGCATGGGAACACATCATAAAAGGTGCTGAGTGTGCGGACATTAGCGGTGGTCACATTGCATAACTGGTTCCACCAGTTTGTTCTTTCAGTTTAAAATAAGTTTGCAACCAGCCCCTATTTGCGTCAGCTTCACAGCATAATTAAATGTATAATGAATGACTAATTATATTTAATTAATCGTTTTTTTTTATTCTTCAAGGGGACGAAGAGTTTCTTGTTTTGTCCTTCTTTCTTATATTAGTATTGGGTTGTTTGAGATATTTGTAAATCAGTTACTTTTTTTGTGTCCTAAATTCTTAGGATTCACTGTTTTAAAACTTGTGATTCATTAAGCAGAGGAGATTCAAAAGCAATCAACAGCATATGAACAGGAAGTCATAGCTGCTCAGAAGAAAATGGGCAAACCATAAAGTATTGGTAAATATAGGTATGAATTGGATTTTAAATACATGTGTTTCAGAGTTAATTAGTTAAGTAGTTAGTTAGTGTTCATTCAGTTGAGGATAATTAGAACATATCCAACTATGCTAACCTACCCAACTGTATTGGGTCATTTAGGCTAATGTCATTGCCATGTTGTTTTGTAATGTAAGATATATTGTGCTAGTTTCGCCACATTTGATTTAAAATCTTCACAGCTCACATTTAACAAAAGTGCTCAATAAGAAATTAAGAGTACATATACGTATATATTGCCTCCACATGGCTCTCGAGATGGTGACTGCTGACAACAGTGTTAACTGGCAACAATGGCAACAGTGTTAACTGAGGGCTAATTGAGAGCTAACTGTGTTAACCGCAGGGGACACCAGAGGGTGGGTGGGACGCATCCAAGACGACGTTGACGGCTGGGCCGGCGTTCTCAGGTTTAACTCCTGTATGAGTGTCATGTAGAGCAGCAGCCGTGAGCTAGGCAGTGGGGCACACTCCTGTGCTAAGGCATGCGCAGCTCGCCCGGTTACGTCAACCAGGCAAAGAGAAGCTTGAACAACGCCACACACAGAGGTAGAGCTACTTTCTCTGCTCAGGTAGACATTACTCCACTATATAGCAAGTAGTTTTATATTTCATATATCGAAAACCTTGAATTGTCAATATATACAACATTCATTTTGTCTGGTTGGCTGCCCTTGGCAATGTTTTGTGTGTACTAATCTTTGGAAACACTTCAATTATAACTCAATTAGGTTTGAAGTTGCGCAGAGCTAGTTAATAGCTTCATTATTCTTATGTGTATGACAGTTCCGGTTGTGCGAGGTCAGTTTAACAAATACTGTCTGGGAAAAGTGTCTGTGAGAAACATTCTTCAAGGTTCCACGCTTTGCACTACAACACTCACACCTGTTTATCGGTATATTGACATTAGGGAAGCAGACTGGAAGCAGACTGGTCGTTGCACGTCCCAGATGAGGACACAATTCCCCTCCTCTTAGACAAGTTAGAGACAATTAAATGTGAGATGTTCATGACGGAAAACCATGTATTAAAGAGCCGAACTTCCGGCTGTTCGGGAGTGTTTTGGACGACTCCCTGCTATCGCGATCGCAGCGCTTGTTACTTTGGTTGTGATCAAGGAAAATAAATTCTGAGAACGAGAGAGGTTGTTCGGCTAAGTTCTTCCGGAGACTGCATCAGGCATCCAATAATTTGTACGCGCTAACACACATAGCATAGTGTAGCGTCCCAAACAATATAAGGTCTCCAATAATGTCTCCTAAATCATCAGGGGTTCATAGGTCAAAGTGTGGCGCTGGAATGTAAACAAACCAAAGGGCCACTGAGTCGATAAAACAATTAAGACAGTAGCGATTCATTCCGAAATACCAGAGGAAAAATGTCCCAAAAGAGAAGTCTCATGGGGCGATTTGTAATATTTTTAGCTGTAACTACATCTGATAAATAATCAAGAACTTGTTGTGTATATGCTGATTAAAAATAACTCCATGAGTTATGAACGGAATGCAGCCTGACCAGCCTGCAGGAGCGCTACGTTCCCAGGCTGGCCACTTTCTGTATTTGGGTTTCTCAGATGTTTTCTGTGTCATGTTTACAGAAGCTTCCAAAGGGTGCTCTTTCTAAATCTCTGCTGAGCTAATTTACGAGAGCCGTGGCAGCCATTGTTAATGTTTAATATTTGCTCTGACGTTAGCAGTGTTGCGTCTCGTTGGCCGCGTTTGGCTAACGGTGGCTCCCAGGAGCACTGGAGTTTAACAAGGCTTCCAAGAAACGACTCACAGATCCACAGCTTGGCACAAGGCCAGCTGGGAGCTCCGTCAAGACTTTATTCCTCCAAAACGGATGTTTTCCTAACGTATACGGTTGACATATATGACTTCCCCTTATGCAATCTTCTCAGAATGAGGTATATTCTTGGTCTGAAGTTGCCGCTATCATCGTGTCGGCAGTGCGGAAAATCTCATGTCAAGCACAACATTGGGCTTGTGGCTAACCTTGACATTCATTATGTATTTTTCCTCGACGAAACAAGATATTCATGCTATGGGACAGGCCTTATTAAGTTTTCCACGGCTTCATAAATCTCCCGACATGGAGCTCCTCGTGTCTGGGAATGTAATAAGGTCGACATAGTGGATCTAATGTGCTCCATCCATCACAAGCATTACCGTTTCTGCATAGCATGCAGGGCCATCACAAACATTCGTTCTTAAGTCAACCTAGTTATGCACAAGACGTGCACTCTCTTTAATACAACTGTGATGTTTATAGAGCTGTTGGAACACCAACAGAACAGTGAACCAAACCAGAGGCCCAAAGAAGGAAAAGCTAATGAAACCAGAATAAAGTAACTTGACAATTGTGTATATTTACCAGCTATCTGTGGCTTCCTGTCTGAGGGGTCGCCTGTGTCTGTGGTTCTTTTCACCCCTCCGCCCAAAACCAACTCCAGTAGCCCATATCCTGTATCCTCATTTGGTAGCATGGTGACAGTCTCCCAGATACCAGAGGTATTGGTTTCCCTTCATCTAGTGGCACACTCCCAACCCCAGTGTCTACTTTGTTAATGGATCCCTGCTGGAAGCTGATGGAAGCTGCTGTCTCGACTATGCACGAGTGTAATTATTTGTGCTCAAGCAAAGTAACTGAGGACTAACTAAGAGAATGGAAAAAAAATAGGAATTATTTTGCACTCGGCTGCCAAACTCAGGGCACTGCAGCTGATTTTTTACCTCTGTTTGCTTTCCACAAAGCCTGGGTGTCATTCACCCACAGGACAGGGTGACTACAATTGCTGACAGAAGAATTTGACAAACTGAGTAACTTCCCTGGCCTATAATGTAAAAATATAATGGGTTCTCTCTCACATTTTCTAAACGGGACAGTTATATGGGAATATTTAATATAATAGTTTTAGCTTGGAATAAGCAAACAAGTTAATTTTCTCAAATGCGATTGGATGATTCAATGAACGACAGCACTCATCTTCACTACAAAGCCAGTGTCAAATGTTTCTCCCTTTTATGTAGGAAATGCACACTTATATGGACAGAGAAAGGCCCAAAAGGCAACTTCTGTTCAAGTGTAGTGTACCATGTAGCTCTGAGGAATCTTGACTCTGAGCTATTACACCATAAACCTGCAGAACCTGTTCTGTGTGTCCAATTACTTCAATGCCACAAGTTCGACTTTCAACTTTTCCCCCCTGAGGGATATTAACTTAACTTAACTGTCATGACACGGTTACATTTGTCAAGACATGACATTTAGGGAAGTTGAGGGAACTTGTGTGTTTTTAATTGAATTGCACCCAAGGAGGTCATGCTGCCATTCACAAGGCTCCTTGGTTTAGTGTGGTTCAGCTAGACAGGGAGCTTAAGCTTGCCAAAGCCTCTGGGAGGGAGAGATAAGAAAAGGCAGCATAAAACCAAATAAAGCTGCTTTGCACTTGGTGCGAGACAGTTACAAGTGTGCTTAATGTGCCTGGATAAAGTGATTAGATCTGTCTGCAACTGACTAACACTAAAAGTGTCCTTTGTGTCCAACCTACTAATTTTGGGCATTTCATGTTACGCACGACGACTGCAACGCTTTCAGAAAACATCCACACAAGCCTTCAGCCATGGTGTCATGAAGCCAGTATCAAATGAGACGAGATCCTCACGCGAGACAGCTCTTCGGACAAAGTGAGTCAATGACGACTAATCCAACACGGCAGTATTTCCAAAGCAAAGTCCGGCTGTCAGATCCCAGTCTGAGAACTACTGGAGCGCTGTGCCCCATGGCCACTCATTCACATGCAAGCCAAAGAGACCAAGGGTCTCATCTTTCCTATAATGACTTTCCCTGTATTTTCTGTCTGGAACTTCAATTATCTCATGAAAGATAAGAAGCTACTGAGATGCATAACAAAATAAATAATAATTTAGTAGACTATGAAATATTCTACAGGGCTGGCATTTCAATTCTGTCTCCCTTTTTGATTGGAGTTGTTTTCATATTAACTTCAGCCAAAGAATGACGCTCAGAGTTTTTGTAATATAATTCCTCATCTATTATAATACTTGGTATGCCATCCTGAATATTATTAGTGGCATTCCTCTGCTAGTAGCTTGGGAAGTTTAAAGGGCACAAGTACGCAACCATTTGCAAATTTTGTTTAATTTGAATTTAAACCAATTTAATCGAGAAAAGTGATATGAAGTGACATATGAAGTGAATTAATAAGGGTAATTTTCCATGCCACATTACACAGGGCAAGAGATTATGCTTAACTTAATTATAAAATGGAAAAAAAGAAACCACCACAATGTTCACTTCCCATCTCATTAAGGTTCCATAACGGGGTCTGTGAACTGTTTTTGGGGGTGTGGGGGTTTTGGAAAGAAACTCTGCATAAAAGACTTAGACAATGTGAGCAGGAGAAATATCACAATATATTATTTCATTTCCACAACAAAATGAACAGCAACCAATAAAAAAAAAAATAACATGGTGTTTTTCTTACAAATGCAGGCGGTGTAAAATACAAATGACAAATCAACATAATGTTTAAAAGCTAAAACAACAAACCTGTTTTTGACAATTAAAATGTGCACACAAAGCAAACACGCGTTCCATGTGTCCACCGTCATCAACATCTCCCATCAGGCATTAGCAGGGTTTTGCCTCAGGCCTCAAGTTATCTATAAGACAATCAAATTGCTTTGGTTTTCAGTCAAGCATCTGTGCTCTGCATGTACTAATCTCTTGAGTGTACATGTGTGTTCGACTATTGCAGACTGTGATTTAGCTTAAGAACTTCCATCAGTCTAAATATTGAAGTCAAAATAATTACAAGCTTAACATGTGTCGCAGGTGGAGCTCAGAATTTGGCATGGAAGCAAATTGCACTTGCTTTAACACTTAAACGTACCACTTTTCCACATTAAATAGTTTGCTCCACTTGAATCGCTCAGCATGAAACGTCCAATTTTGGCTGCTAAATCCTAATCTACTTCTTCACTAAGATCAGGTGATTGGGGTTGACCTGACACAAAGCAGAAGTTGAAATTTTCACAGATAAAGAAGATCTGTTGTTCAGCTTATGTTGCTACTCTCTTTCAGCCCATCTTCAGCGATTTTAGTCCGAAAAGTACTCCGTCTGTGAAAATAAACTGCCGAGGTATTGGATAACTCTCACAATAAATACAATCTTTAAATCAGAACAGAGCACCTTTTGTATTCAATTGACCTGCATGATAAAAATATTAAGACTCAAAGAAAAGATGTTTTCACTTGTGGTGTGACAGTAAGTGGCAATGGTTTAATGAACAGTGTTCAAACCACAGCATAAGGACGCTGGTTTTAGGGTGAAAAGTAACACGAGTCATTTTTGGAAAGTCTTTGCCGACACATCGCCTGTCGCTTTTGCGAGGAAAAAATATGCGACAGTTAATTTGTCAAAGTGAAGAACACATTTTAAAAATCTTTCTTCACATAACATCTCAGTAGTCCATGTCACCACTGTGCTCAGCTCATCATTATCCGAAGCAGTAGTATTCATCCGATTCCACCCTGAGTTTCACTGGTGATTTGCTGAATGTATCCCCATCAATAACCGTTTTATCAACAAAACAGTCAAGATCGGACGGTGAGGGGTCGTCCGGGAGGTCCTCTGCGAGAGTGTCCAAGTAGCTACCCACAGACAGGCTATCAAGCCCGTCGCTGTTGCCGTCGTTCAAGCTGTTGAAGCTGCCCCGCAGCGAGGTACCGTCCTGGCTGTCTGACAGGCTGTACAAGCTGCCCGTCAGGCTGCCCTCTTGGCTGGCCACGCCTCCCTTGTCTTCGATCATCCAACGGATGGACTCGATGCCCTCGTTGATTGACATAAGCTGCTGCATCAGCTTCACGTCGATGGCTCGTAGATGTGCCTATGAATTGAAGAAAAGCATCCCGGTCAAGGTCATGGTACTTATGGGGTAGAAGTTCAACATTTAATTTAGGAGCAATTCCAGAAAATCTACAATTCTATAACAACGGGGCAATCTCCAACTGCTGTTGAAGATCATGTGATATAAAGAAAAGCGCCGGGTCAGCTGCTTAATGAACCTTATGGTGGGATTTGTTTTCTCAACAATTTTGAGCATTCTTATATCCTCATATGGGCAGGACACTATGTGCCATTATGTTTAGACCATCCGGTTTTGTTGTGAACAAAGAGCCTTAACAATGTGGCACAAGGAAAAAGGACGTACTACTCATTTAACAGCACATCCAGGAAACCGTTTGCCTCCAGGATTCTGAACGATATGCCTCCTTGACACAGTACGGCCATTGATTTAACTCCCTGCCATGACAAACCGTGCCATTGACTGGGGGATGGACGTGGACAGCATATGGGGGGGTTCAATTAAAGGGATTCCTGTGTCACTGGGTGACCAACACTCAGACACTGTCAGAATGAAACATGGTAAAGGAACAGCTGTAACAGCCTGCGACATTCAAAACGCGGCGAGGCAGATGAAGGTAAACAAGGCTGGTACAGTGCTCCAGACAGCTGGCTTGACACAGCAGCCCTTCTTTGGAGTGGATTTACAACCCGGCTTCATTTGACTCGCATTGCTCCCGGTGTGTTTGTTTTGTGAGAATAACCACCCGCTTTACACACACACACACACACACACACGGAAGATGAGCAGATGAAGTCGTATTGCTGTTTGAGTCCAAGCGGCGATCTTGTGTTAATAAGGTGGCACCAGAGGGTCGGTAGCACCAGATGAGTTTGGGCAAAACAATTAGCGCTGCATGATTTTTTTTCTCTCCGCTGGATAGAAACACAAGTTTAATTTGTCATATGAAACTAATAAGGGCTGATCCATAACCTTTTTTCTGAACTGCACATTTCAGAGTTAATTTGTTCCTTTGATAGGCCTCTCAAGTATTGTAAAATGTAGCTTAACACACTATGTTGCGAAAAGTGTGTGTGTGTGTGTGTGTGTGTGTGTGTGTGTGTCTACCAGACATGTGCGCGCCAAAACAGAGCAGTCTGATTGGATTAGTGATTACATTGTGTTGGTAGCGGCAACAACAGGGAAGGCCAAGATGAACCAAATGTAGGACATTAAGAGACCACGAATGGCGTTACATAAATCAAGTCAATACTTTCCCCCCCTTTTTTCTTATGTCAACGACAGCACGGCCTGTCAGGTCGAAACATAAGCGAGTCAACACCCAGGGCGGTTCCATTTTTTAAATACTGTTATCGGCCTGTTACGGATCTCCATGCCTCTGTCACGTAAATATCAGCCCATAAACACAAACTCTCCGGGTCTGCTGGCCGTGATGCAGCTCCACTGCAGTCGACGAAACTCGTTCAACTTGGCCATCTGCTCAGAATCCTTAATACCTTTCATGACCTTACTTAAAAAGGGGAGTGGGGGGGGGAGGACTCTGGATCTTCAAAGCTTCAGTCTAACAAGTATAACACATGGAAAGAATGTGAGTATTGTAGAGATAAGTATAGAATACATATCAAAAAGGTAATTACACAGGCACTATGTCTATTTACTGTTTTTATTTTTTATAATCAAGGTAGTGATGCCCCCCCTCACTACCTTGTGATGGGGGGGGGGGATCAGGTATTTCCTGAGGTAAGGACGTATCTGCTGACAGTGCTCAGGTGTGAATTGGCTCTAGATTGGCTGGGTTCACGGTGCTTTGTGATACAATGATGCACAGAGCACCCATCAGTGGAACTTTGCATCCACCAACCACATGTTGATATGCGGACCTGTTTTGCATTGAGCACCAGACATTTCCTTTGAGCCCAGGCTGCCAACAAATATGATGTGATCATTAGAGAGAGAGAGAGATAGAGAGAGAGAGAGAGAGAGAGAGAGAGAGAGAGAGAGAGCTTTTTACTCACCTGACATTAAGCTCAAATAGCCGGTTTAATAATGCAGCCAATTGTACTTCCTGTTTCATTAGCCTAATTAGAACGGTAGCTGTAACGTTCAGTGACCTAGCTTGTAATTACAAGTCGGTAAACTTTCAACACTGACACTACACTGGAGCCATATGGTTTGTAGCACATTACGGCTATTTAACAATTGGCACACGTCCCTTTAAAAGTTACTGGAACAATTCCCTGACGTTTAAACAGGCGACAGAACAATTGAAATAAAAAAAAGACGCTTACCATTTCTTGTTTTAGGAACAGCATTTTGCTCTCCAGCCTCTTCAAGTCCGCATTGTCGGCGCCCAGTTTGCGGGTCCCTGAATGCGGCGCTGCAGACTTCTCGTGCTTGTCGGGATGCGTTCCTGCGGCGAGAGACCGAGCGAGGCTGTCCGGGACCTTGAGACCAAGTTTCGTCTCTATATCCTTCAAATCCGGCATGACGTGTTTGTCATCGTCCATGGTGGAGCGTCAAAAGCAGAAGCACACTTCGGACAGACGCGTTGAGTTGGCCGTGGGGGAGACGCGCGCGAGCCACATCCAGGGGAAGAGTCGAGTCTGGAGTCGCAACAGGCGCTTAACTCCACACGGGACTTGAGCTCTGCCGGCTGACAGGGCGACGTGTTTGAAGGGCCAATAACACTTCGCACCGCGCCGCTGTTACCGCCGACAGACCGCCCCAATCATGCGGCGGACCAATAGGGAGACAGTGTGACGACAACGCGCTGCGGTAGACCCGCCCACGAGGGAGCTTCCTCTGAAACCTGACACCTGACAGGTGAAGCCACACCGCGCTGTTGTGAAGAGCAAACAACCTCACCGGATTCCTGTTTTTGTGTGCGTTTTTTTCTTCTTCAGGTGTTGCTTTACAAATTAAGAGTTGGGCAAATGGATGGACTTACTATCCCCAATAATATGCAATAAGCACGAAGCTATTTCTTCTGTTTCTATTTCTTCATTCATGCAAGACAAACGCAGGTAAACAAAGTGATTTAAAAGCAACTAAAATACCCTTTAAAGATGTGCTCCGGAGATGACAAAAGATGACATATAATAAATTGTGATTCGTTGTGTACATAAATATATTTCTGGTGAGTTTATCAATGTTGTTTTAATCACCCAGTCGAACAAACCCCTGTGTGGACATACAAGTAAATCATTTAAATTGTTTTGTCATTATCCCAGATTCAACAACATTCCGGCAACAAGAAGACATAAAAACAGCCTTAATGACCATTTCACTTAGATGCTTTGAAAAAGAAAAAGACAAAAAGAGATGCATATGACGTGAGCACACCGGATTATAACCACTTTATACACACTTTTCTTTTGTGAATTACATTTCAGCTGGCCATTTGAATACATTTGTCTTAATCCATCATTTAAATACAAACCCCCCTCACCTCAAAGCATATCTCTCCTCCCAACAACATTATTTTTTTAGAAATTGAAGTCTTGCACCCCCTTGTGGACGTTATCGCTCCATTACACGGGCAGTGTATTTTAAACCATCACTTCGCTTCTATAATGATCTACGGACTACACACATGGAGGGACTTGTAGTTGTGTGTGTTTTATTCATTTGTTTTACTCCAGTCCTTTGAATGTATTCAAAAGCTAAATATCAAATCAGAATTGACAGTCTTTACAGATGATCACTTTATTACTTAGTGCAATATCAAAATCTAAACTACAGGAGGCAGCATTGCTGATCCTGAAAAAGTCATTTGCAGTAAAAGCTTTGATAGCACCAGTTCAGCACCATCTGCTGGCATCACTATCACACCAACACTTCAGTTGGCCATGATTGAACCGTAATCATTGCAAAACAATTCTCTTAGAAAGTACAGCATATATCTAAAACCTTTTCAATTCCAAAAATGCATCTTCAATGAGTGCTTCACATCTGTACTACTCGTAAAACAAAATGCAACTATACCAGCTTTGCCATAGGGACATGAATGTAGCCAAAATATATTGTTGTCGTATTCAAGAATCTACACATGCTCTTCAGTGAGAACAGATCAACGCTCCAACAACCTGCATTGCTGTGTGACTTTAAAAGTAGAGAGAAGAGAGAGGCTCGTGTTCAAACAACGATCTTAGACCACGGACTGGCTTTTCTCATCGTCGTAGCGCTGGTAGTGGTCTCCCAGCAGAGGCTGGTGGCCCTCCATCTTGTGAGACTTGGCACGCACGGCACACGTGGTGGCGGCGAAGACGACTGCGACGAGCACGAGGGCGGCGACTATCGCCATGGTGATGATTTCAGTCATGGTGAAAGCTTGAGCTGGAGGGATAGAGGAGGAGGATTATTACCTTTCGTCGTCTGGATTCATTTAAAAGGCACGGAAATGTGCCGAGTACGAGAAGTCATCCAAAAGGAATACCTGGCCATTCAGCTTCGTAAGAGTAACCGAGATTTTCAGGGGCCGTCACAAACATCTCGGCGTTAGTCACCGGAGGCCAGAAAGGCACCATGTTGTAGGCTCTGTTGTGACCAATGGGGGCATTTTCTTCAGGGTACAGAGATGAATCTGTAAAGAAATACTTAAAGTTAGCCTATAAAATCGCCATGCTATATATTAAACAGTACAAATATGCAGGTCTCGTAAAAAAAAAACAAGAACAAGTGTTCTGAAAAAAACCTGGACTGTGTCTTCTCAGCCATTCATCAAATATAGCGTCGGTGTAGGTGTGCAGCAGGACGAAGATGGGGTCATTGGGGGAGAGGTGAGTCTGTCCTCCTGTCCCATTCAGGAACAGATGGGCCAGGTTGTGGAGGCTCCTCACCGCAGGGTCATAGTTCCCCTGGGGGGCGCTGTAGCCTGCCGACAAAACCACACGAAAACTCACGAAAATGCAGAAACATTCTATGTCGGTGTGAAAAACAATTTGACAGAAATGTGGCTCACCTTCAATCGTGTTTCGGAAGCTTTCGGAGGAGGTGGAGTAGTAGGGCGGTGTGTCGAAAGCGTTGACCTGCAGACAGTCGGCCACATCCTTTGGCTCCGGGAGACGCTGGACCATCGGCCTGTTGACGTTCCCAGCGGGGTTCCTTCTGATGGGAGACGACTCTGTGTCTGGCGGGGAGACAGGAATCACATTAAATACACATTCATCTCTGCACCAACAGCTTGAAGCTGATCATGTGGCATGGTGAAGTAACAAGCGCCTCACTGTTGCAGATGGTTCCCAGTGTGTCGTAGTCTTCCACGCTCTCACATATGACTCTCCACTGGGCGAAGAGGGAGTTGGTGCTGAGGGAATTCATGTCAAAGCTGCTCCTGGCTCCCATCAGGTCATCTGTGCAGATGTCGCATGTGCTCCCGCCGATGGCAAAGTTCCAGTAGGGCAGGGCGAAGGAGGTGTCTTGCAACATGTCCTGGTTGGTTGAAATGCATAAACAAAAGCATGGCGGAGTTAGTTTTGTGAATGTGAAAATCAAGGCTCGGAGTTTGCTTGAGGGTTTATTTTCTTATGTTGCTGACGATGTATTTCCACCTCCTTAGGTATGTGTAAATATTTAGAGTCTCATTTGGTAATGGAGTCGGAGCACGGAATACATCGCTTTTCATTTTCTCACACACACACACACACACACTCACATTTGTTTTAAAGACAGTTGTATATGCACACTGCATGAATACATCTGAATAATAGTTATCTAAAAGCCTTTGTGAAAACCATATTAGGTTCTCTAATAGCTTAACATGAAATATATATTATGTGTACACAAAGAGAAAAAAATGAGAATGCACATGCAACTAGGGGGAAGCAAACAGATAAGTAGATGATGGATTTAGAAATTTTAGAAACTTTTGAAAACTAGTTTTGAGTGCATTAAAACAATAGTTTCAGTTAAATACGAAACAAATATACTTTTAATGGAGTAGTAAAACAGGGATTAGTTATGGTTTCTTCGATAATACAGTTGTGGGGAAACGCATTAGTTACAAATAAACAAGCTGGGGTAATTTCAAGATGTGGATCAGCAATGGCCCATCACATTGAGTATGCTATGACGTCACCATTACTCCAGTAGCCACGCCTCTTATCTTACCTGCATGTCTCGCTCCAGCTGCAGCAGGTGGAACCTGTGCCATGTGACAAACCCGGGCCCCTCGTGGGAGAAGTCCACTCCCCCGAAGCTGGCCTGGCCCGCACCCAGGAACGTCTTGCTGACCGAGAAGTAGTGGGTCCACACGAAGTAGTTGTAGATGGTGATGTTCTCGAACTGCGAGGTGTTGCCGTCGGGCCCGAAGATCTCCGGGTAGCGCCGCGTGGCGATCACCAGGTCGGGGTGCACCGTGCGCTTGGCCTGGTCCAGCGCGCTCACGAACGCCCGCTTCTGGTCCGCGCTGAGCTGCATCACGTTCCTTCTTACTGGGGGATTACGGAAGAGGTAGAGTGGATTAACTCAGCCAGTCATGCGGTAATTGGGGATCAGGTTTTAATGACTGAGGAAAGCAGTAGAGAACATGCGCGTAAGGGGACATTTTGATCCATTAATTGTTCAATAAAATGCCCTTTTCAAATGTTCAGGGCTGTACCTATTTTAAATACTTTCCGAGTTTTTTCATGGGGCAATAAAGTTAATTAACTTTGGTCAAATAATCTGTTGCTATATGAAATGGTTAAATCATTTCATAACCCGTTCATTTTGGTCGGCGTGGTGTCCCAAAGGAGTGCTGAAGTGCCACTGAGCAACAATACAGAATCAAACCACCCCCAGATGTGCTTGCTATGTTCCCTCTTAACTTGAGTTAGACCCCATATACTATAATAATATGCATTATGATGTGAACATGTCCCCATCTTTGCGCACTTACCAACAGAAACTCGCTCGTCGCAGCCGGGCCCGGTCCATCCGTGTCTGCAGCGGCCGCAGTTAAAGCCGCTGAAGTTTCCGTTACACTGACAAGTGCGGTTGAAGAAACGCATCGGCCATCGCTCCCGGTCATCCCGCCCGTCGTGCGGGTACTGAGGACCGTGCGGTCGCGCGTCCACCGAGACGGACACGCACTGCCCGCGCCCCGCGCTGGAGCCACACGGGTCGTCGTTGAGTCCTGAGGGCGACGGACAGCACTGTCCACTCCGGAGTCCTGAGGGTGTCACACACTCTCTGGGGAACTGCGCGCTCACGACCACCGCGCCCACGAGCACCAACCAGCAGCACTGCCACATTTTCCCAAAACGGTTGTCAGATTTTACGCACGGCTGATTTGGAGTCAGTTCTGCCGACTGATGATTTACCTTTTAATTAAGCACTTAAACTAAACCTTTACCCCAAATTAATGTGAATCACTTTAACACAGCATCAATTATGTTACGTGTCCCGCTCCATGCGCCCAGGCCCCTGCTTCTACTACCCCCCAAACCGGTGAACCTTAAATACCAGATTAGCGCATGACCGGATTTTCTCCCGCGTGATGCCATCATACAATTTCATATTTCCTTTTGGGCATGGAGGGAGAGAAAGTGGTGTGATTCCTCATGAAGTTATGAGAAGAATAATACTATTCTTCTAAAAACTCACCGGACTTCTAAAGTTGCCTCAATGAGTCCCACTTTAAATGAGGACTTTAAAAGTCTACGTGTCATTTTAAAACACAAATTAAGATGAATTAGCAGCCCTATGAACTTTAATATGTGCTCACGGATTACGGTTTCAGTAGGTGTTTATGAGCACTCTATGGAAATTAATTTGTTATGAAGTGGTAGCCTTTTATAAAATGTAGCCGCTGGCACACAATTAGATGTTTGTGGAATTCAACTAAACAACTTGGTGCTGCAAGCAAGCTCAGAAATACAATATTGGTATTGTTTATTATAATTTACTATTAACTTCTTCACTTTGGTCCATTAAAAACCAAATAGCAATACAAAAGCAATAAAAGCAATAAATAACCACAAATGTGTTTATGTATTTTCCTGATTGTCGTAGCGATAACATAACAGAATCTAATCTTAAAAAGCCGAAGAGGTTCATGTGTTTGCTCGAGTGATTTCGGGTCATTTGACTTCTCAAGAAGGCCTCTCTCTTCCTCTCCCCCACCTCCAGGCTGCTTGTGCTGCCATGAGCATGTGAGACGTGGAGGCACGAGGGCATCATGAAGGAATTCACAACTCTTTCTATGATTTCTATGTTTCAAACTAAAGTGAAACAGATGCAGTTTTCAAAAGATTTTTTTTATGAATCCTATTTAAAAATATATTTGTAATATTGGCAATAGCGGGCACATAAAGGCGTTACACATAGGGTACTGGAGACATTTATTATGAAACTTCCATTAAGTTAGAAGACTTACAGTTCGAAAATGAGTCATTTTTGAGATAGCAGAGGCAGACACATCCTGACTTTTAGTCCCTAGAGGACAAACTCCAGCAATGGATCCTCCACTCCTAATGATGCACATCAATAGCGTCTTCCTGGGTGGTATGGGAACAATACCCAGCAGTCATTTCATCTGACTGTTGTGAGTTGGTTGACACAAGGCATCTATGTTTGTTTGGTATTCAGGCACTTTCAGTGTGGGGCATATCAGAGTTGTCATAATGACAAACTGGATGTTAATTTGAATGCTCCAGACAAGATGGGAACCGGCAATTACGATAACTCCAGCATGACATGAATGCAGCACTAGACCCTTCATGCCTGGTATATGCCCATCTTTCAAACTCCACTCCAATGCTGAGATGTGACATCATCTGGGTTATTTTTGTATACCATGTCTGTCCCTGTAGAGTTGTATTATTCTTGACGAGTAAATTGATACTCAGTCAAATAATGTGTAAATTACAGGTGAAAGCTAGTATGAAAATATGTTGTGTGTCTTACCACCATGTACCTTTTGCTTACCTTATGAACTGACTGAACTATCACTGATCGCCCCTCCAGCCGGTGCACCGTTTGTTTATTTGCTTCAGTGTTCTGCAGGTTGAGGAGCCGGGCTGAAAACAAAACCTTTGATTAGTTTAAATGAGCTGATGACACCAGTGACAAAATCACATTTTGTTTTGGCTTTCTGCAACTATAACCTCAGCACAACTTTTGAGAGAGGGAAAATGATTGGCTGTTATTGTTGACAAAACCGACAGCTAACCCTGGGGAGTTCGAATCTGGGGCAAGATCAGCAAGACGGTTCTTTCAAAAACCTCCAAAGACGCACAGTCTTTCCATCAGTCACTGTAGACGTCACACTGGGTCGCGGAGAGGACAGTGGATGGCGTGCACAACAGTAGCTTGGGTGCATTCATTGTTCCAACAAGTTTATCAGTTTTCCTCAAGGGGATCAACACCCACTAATTTGCAAACCAATGCTTCACAACTTCACCCATCAAATGATGGCGATGAAGAGGAAAAAAACACAACAATGCCGAATTTCAGTAACGAGTGGAGCAGCCGATAACCAGGGATCCTTACAAAAATGAAACAGCCACTAAGACATCACTATTGCAGTTAAACAGGCCTATCAGGTGATTTTGGGGATGGAATAAATACACATATAAGAAGAAGAACTTTTCCTTTTTCTTATTTTCTCACAACCCCTTTGATTCATCTTGAGACCGACTCCCTAGGAGTGGAGGAATCAACCTTACGGTATAAAAAGGAAAATAAATCCCTAACAGTAAAATGCTTCACACATATCAATGCACAAGTACTAATCAAATAAGAAAATACAGAATTATATCAGTAGTAGGGGCATCTTTTTCTGTGAAATTAGTACTTTTACTTTTAATACATTTTGCTTATAACACTTTTGTATGTTTGCTTAAGTATAGGATTTTGAATGCAGATGATTAATGGAGTATATTTACAATGTTGTATTGGTACTTTTAGTTCAGTAAAGGGTACGAGTACTCTTTCCACCCCCACTAAAAATAATATAACTTTTTGTCTTAGAAAGATGTGATGACCCCGTTGCTGTCAGGATGAATAATTTGCATGTAAACTTGAAATCCAAATAATTCATATTTAAATGTACCCTTCAGGCATATATATATATATATATATATATATATATATATATATATATATATATATATATATATACATATAAAAAACATCATTACAAAACAACAGTTTTGTAGAAGGGGAGTTCTTTTCCAATGTGATCTTACACAGTGAAAGGCAAATATTCTCAACATAGTCACATGCGTTTCATGTTGGTTATCATTATTCCAGTTGCATGTATCGTTTTATAATTGGGGCGTGACGGCGAGGATTACACAAAGCTAGCGCTAAGCTCATTCTCATGAAGTACACTTGAACAATACAGCCACATTCCTTATGTGTGTGCAGTTCCTATGTTCCCCTTGAGAATTAGCAGGAGACTCATTAGCGTGTCATGGATGTTATGACCATTTAAACATCATTTGTCTGGATACTTAGTCTAGTTTTCCATAATTATTTTATTATAAAAACGTCAAGATGAATATCGTAATAGTCCTAATGATCAATTATTTTGACCTTAGAGTCTCATGCTGGCCTTAAATGCAGTTTCTATGATTTACTATCATCATCATGGACTTGTGGGTATTTAATAATTCAAAGAGCAATTGACCTGAAAATGCACTGCAGTGTTTTTACAGTCACATTGGAGTTGAGGAGCCATCTATTTACTGACAAATAAGAAGTAAGACGTTTATCATCTCTAAAGCTATTTGTCAACTTTAAATGTCTGCATGTTAGATTGGTTCAACAGTGATGATACAGTCTTACTTTAAAGGTTAGAGATCCTGTCATGTCATGATCTGATGTATTAATGAAATTAAGACTGTAACCATGTGATAATATTACACATTGGTTTACCGTTGAGATATCTACTGCATTACTTGTGTACACATCCCCTCTGTTCGTCCCGTGACCAGCTCTCATCTCCACTCACCCCCGCTACCAGACTGTGTGCGCACGTTAGTGAATTGTGTGTGAATACACCTTGGGCAGGATAGAAGATCATGTGAGAAGATGTGACTCGGGTTTAATGGTAATCCTTGCCTTTGGTAAAAGTGGCACAGTGGGAGTCATTAGAAGGGAGCTGTACAAGCGGTTCATATGACTGCCCCCCCCCCCCCCCCTTTAAGACAATGCCCGCAACTGCTTGTCATTCTCTTTCACTTTCCCAATAACAGGCGGTCTTCTTGTCATTCATTTCACCTCAGACCCTGCTTTTCCCCATGTTCATTTGCTTCTCTGTAAATGATGGGAGACAAAAAAAAAGATTTCCCTATCTGATAGGATGAGTCCCACGAGAACACACTGTTACAGCTTGAGGCATCTATGGAAAACACAGTGAGAGTCTGCAGCCATTCCCAGCAGTGCTTTGTTTCTTTTAACCAACGTTTGTCTTTTTAACACTCACCAAGATAGTTTCCCAACATTAACCCACAACTTACTTGTTTGCGGTTTTCCTAACCTATCCTATAAAGTTCTGCCTAAACTAACAAAAAGTTACCATAGCGATATCAGATCATAACATATATGTTATTTGTAACAGTTGGAGGGGATTTATAAACCCAATTTTCATCCAAATTTAGGACAAAATGTTCACTGAAAAAAACACATCTGCTATGCAGATATTAGGAGTTGGGTTAAGTTTCGGTGTTTCCACTCCGCTGAAAATGATTGGTAAAACATCTACTTTTGAGATATTTCAACATATTCTGTCATTTGGACTAAAGAAGTGAGTAACACACAGATATTGCCAATCATAGAGCTAAAAACACAGCAGGAGAATCTATTAATTTCCACAGCAGATGATTTTATCTAAGGGACAAGTACTCCTCTTCTGATCTTTAACTACTATGTTGTGTAAGTAGAAGATAATGCAGGGTGACCATTAGTCTTATATTAGCTTTTGAAACAGATGGGGCTGCTATTTGATATCTAATCATAATGTAATTACTACATTAAGAACAGCTTATCAAAACCTTAAGCTGAAAATACAGTATGACTTTTACAGAAAGTTCACTTCCTAATTGAGCTGGGAGGGAATGGAGGTCCATCCTGTGGGACCGTCTGCTGACAGAATGAAGCAGGCTCATGAGCAAAGCTCTGAGGGTGTAGCGATAGAGGAGTGTGTGTGTGTGTGGGGTTCTTTTTCCTTGCATCCTGCTCACAGCATATTTCTTGCTTCATTTGTTAAACGGCATGCATACCAGAATTTGCATTACTAACTGCAAAATGAAACTGTGGGCCCAAAAACAGTTTTAGAGTATATATTTGGGTTTTCCCTGCTTGGTATCGCAAATAAAATACCACAACTAATGCAAAGACCAACAATGTGATACAAATGCACTACAGGTCTGTTAACCCACAGTGACAACATTTCTTACATACATTTGCGGAGGTCATGACCTTATATTTGTGCCAAGGAGAAATCCATTTGGAGCCTTGAATGAAAAACTAACTCCATTAAGTTTTACATGATATCTGGCGTAGAAATAAAAATAAGCCGGGGAATACGGGAATGCATTACGATTGCAAATAGTATAAGCCTGCTATGTGCTGGCGAAGACAAGAGAGACTTGTCAACAATACAACAATTAATTATCACAATACAATAAGTGTGTAAACAGTGCCAAGCTTGAATTCCAACACAATTGAGTTGTCCTGGAGCGTGACAGCAGTCGTGCTAAATGTGACAGAATACAACAACTTAGAATATAATTTATACACATTCTCAACAGGTACTAAATAAACAATGAGTGAAAGCTCAAAAAGTTTTTTTTCTTCTTCTCTTTTTCAACTAAACCAGCTTTCAATTTTGCTTAAAATTGATCTCTTTACTGTAGGTGTAATACAGTCTGAAGACCAGCAGAGGACAGTGACATCTTATGTAAAGATGTGTGCAAAGACAAGCGTCTATATTGTGTTTATAGCAGTTCTGGGTTGGAATCCATCCACTGTGAACATACTGTACATTATGGACACATAATTACAATTTATTTTGCCAACATTGTAGCCCTAAATAACCTTGATCCTGAAGAATGTGACTCCTAGTTGAAAACGTATGTCCTTTTCAATACCTTTCTCGACTTTTACAATCTTAATAATGTCCAAACCCCAAGTTTACAGGCAACATGATGCAAGTAAACCCATTACAATTAATGTGCTTCTACTACAAGCTAGTTTGGAACGTTTAGGCACTGTACTTCACATCAGTTTAGCAGAAATACAGAATAAGCATTTTAAATGCGAGTCAGAGAAGACTTTATTTGTTCCGCCAACTCAGAATGCAGTGCCTGCTCGAGGTAGACTGACACGCTGATGAATAGCAGGAGTTAGCACCTCAAATGAAGGCCTCCACGAATATCGGTATACTGTCTACTTAGCACATGCACCGACATCTTAAATCTGCTGCTTTCCAATACCAAAGCACTCCAGGTGATTTACATGGCAATAATTTAAACAGCAGAGGTGCCATGACCGGGCATTGGCAATAAAATACGGAGATCTACCGCCCAGACTGCTGCTACCACTTGATTGCTTTTTAACAGTCATTAGTCTTGCGGGAGCCTCTTGAAAGGGCATAATTTTTCGGTCAATCCTTGGCTCTACTTCAGAGTTTTTCATTCATGTGTGAAAATGAGGGAGGTTATTGACAGGTACTGTAAATGGGAGAGGTGAGGATAATTCAGCGGGAGCCGGCTGTGTCACAGATCATCGCAGACAGCAGCAGTAATTAGTGAGGAACACTAGACTTGCTCCAGAATGTTGCAGGGAAACAGCTGGGTCGGGAGGTTGTGCCAGCCTCAGCCAATTAAAATGCTGCAATGAAGTAAATGATGACAGGCAGAGGTTAAAATGGAGCCTGCTCATCATTACTAGTGCGTCAAACGAGGCACAATCAATGAACCTCTGGAGTCAAATTTTATGCATAAACCGCAATGTAGTTCATTTCGATTTGACCAGAATCGGCGTGTGTCTTGGTTAACGTTATCCACTTGCTGCGGTTTCTTTTCACGCAGAAACATTTCAAGCTGTCGTGGGAATGCTCACCAGGACATATCTGGAGTCATCCCTCAGCCAGCTGCTTGCAAATGTTGAATTCAGTCAAAGCACAAATGCTAAAGTGAGCTGTTTAGCTCAAACTTCCAGGGAACTTGTTTTAGGTGGGTCACATCGGACCACCACCCCACCTCAGCAGAGGTTGTTTGCTACCAGACCACTTAATCCAAACAGTCTGTGTGGTTGTTTTGGTCAGCTCCCAAGTACAGTTGATGTCATCAAATCTGCCCAAACAAATCATAAAAAGTAAACAAAATTCAATTGGTCTCAACAATGCAGGTTTGCCCTTCAGGGTTGTGCTCTTTATAGATGAAAAACAAGTTTGTGAGGCCAATCCAGTGAATGGAATACCTCACCAATCAAGATACAGCTATGCAACAAGTATTCATTCTCAATTATGTATACAATGATGTAACACAACCATGTATTTGAAATTAACTTGATATTATTGCTAATATGTTACCCAACCATATTTTGCTGCTGAATACATTTATCAAACATCCAACGTTTCTCATCTCAACTCAACCGAGTTGCACAACATACTGACATCAACTTGTTCCACCTGTCGTGGAACTACGTGTATTGCTGATACCATCATTAGTCGTCCCCTTATATGCTGCTTTCTAAGACAGCTACCTAAAGCCCACAGTCACCATAGACAAAGGGATTGAAAAACGACACAGAGGATCAAAGACCTTGGACAAGGCTTTATAAATTCCCAGATCTAGATTCCACTAAGACTCTTTTAAACAATGTGTGGACAATGTTCTTTGAAAGAATGTTTCAGATTTCCCAGGTTTGTCTAGAGAGAAATATTTCTTATAATGTACAGTAGAGTGATGTATTAGTGGAGTATAGAGCAATTCCCCTCACTGTGGGCGGATGAGAGTCAGGCACTGATGTGCCAAGTCTTACAGAGATGGAAGGACATTGCCTATCAGGGTGAGGCATTCAGGAACAATATAATAAATCAGAAATGAGCTCCTCACTCCTGGTGATTATATTCAGAGTTGAGTGCTGTTCATCTCTATAAAAATGTCACACTCCCTTTGTGCCGTGTCACGTTTTGGGTAATAAAGGTTTTGGGACCTATTCCAGCTTTTCACAAACCCAGAATAGATTGGCAACTTGTTAATTTGTGCCCAAAAGTATGTGCACTAGCTTCCTCTCATCGGTATGTGCTGGAGTTTTCCTGAAGGAAATTAATTCAGCAGAACGTCTTTAATATAGACCGGCATTGATCTGTTGCTGCACCACGTCTTTGGTTTGGTAGAAACTTTGATAACAATCCAACCTCGAAACACAAAAGCAATGCAAAGCTTCCCTGCGTTAATGATGTCACGGTGGAATGGGCCATTTTTTTCCCTGAACAGATAACACTCATTACATTTCTGAACAAACTCTCAAAGGTGACGTAGATTAGCTAGCCAAGACTTCTTTTTAATGAGACATAAGGAAAACACATGCATGAATTTATGGAGTCGACGCAAGATGAGAGCAAAAACATTGCCGATCAAGCTTGACATAGCTAGATAGATTATTCTGATCTCAAAGGAAGCATTTGGGAATGCTTTCCTCGCCCTTATTCTTAAAAGATTCCAAGAAATGTATGCATGCGCCTCACTCGTACATCGCAAATCTGCCTTGCTGCACATTTCTTCTTTCTTTAACACTCCCAGATGTAATGAGATGCTAGCAAACGCGAATCACCTGCCACAGTCTCCCTGTACCTTACTCGGGGTGACGAGTCATTTATTAGCGCTCCATTATGCCGTGTAGCCAAATTTATTTCATTTGTTATGCGTGCCGGGGTGACAAAGGTGGAAATGTCCTTGCTAATTTAATGCCTATTGAGAAAGAAAATTGGATCTACTTCAGGGAGCCGGGATGAGTATCGTGACGCCCGAGCTGCCAATTTCATCCCGAGATTAATTAAAATGGAATTTCCTTGGGACCTGTGACTGTCGCCCATCTCCTGTACATATTTCTTCATAATTGGAATCACAGTCAGCCTCTGGAGGAGGAAGGGGTTTCTGGGATGTTTCTGGGAACGAGCAGGGATTTGCTGAGGTTTGCACCGGGGACGGTCTGATTGTGCTTGGGGAAGAAGAAAAAAAACGACACACACACACACACACACACTTTGAAATGCTGAAACACGATAAGAGAAAGAGAATATCTCATTCCTGCAAGCATGTGACATGAAGGACTTGCAGTCTAGCTGTGGCAGAATGAAGGACAAAGAAAGGCAAGTCCTCTCACACGATACAACCAATAAATCAAGACAATCGGCAACTACCAAAACATACAGTGTATGTGTATCTGTAACTAACAGGCAGTAACATGAATGGATCCTGCATTACTTAATATGCTGGCACAGCATGAGCAAAACACAAGTAACAGCAACAAGCCATTACACTTTAAAATTCAAGACAGGTGTGCTTCTTTCATTCGACTGGGTGCTCTCCTACAGTTACAGCAGATGATCAATTCAAACGGCAGTGCTACACAACCAAAAGATGTTGCGCCACAGGGGGCTTTAGTTTACCACATTTATCTTTTTGTCAGTTTTATGTGTTTTGGAAAACCGGCCTTCATCAGTCCACCATAACGAACTTGGTGCCGCCTTAACTTGTATTATATTACAGCTATAATATTCACGTTTGTAAACCAGGATTAATTCCGAAAACAGCTTTGCAGAGAGAAAAAAAAAGTTGAATAAAGTATATATTTTTCATGTTATCTATTAAACGTCTACTCTGCAGACTAATTCAACGTGAGGTGTACGACTTTAAAAATGTAGCAGAAAGGCTGTGTTACAAACTACAGCTGTGAGGTTTCATATAATTTAGTATTAACTATCGAGTTGCCTTATGGGAATTGTAGGATCCAGCATTTTTTAGGTACTAAATGTAAGGATTTCTTGGCCTGTACTGCATCAGTTTTGATCCTGTCTCTCTCTCCGGAGTCCCCTAACATTGTGGAGGTGTAACTCTAAATCACTGGTAAATAACAATGTCAACACATTTGCTGGTTCTAGCTTCTCAAATATGAAGATTTTCTGTTTCTTGTGGCTGATTTGATGATGTTGGTGTGCACAGAGAAGGTGACAATAACCTTATTGTTATTTTGATACGTTTGCACATTATTTTTTTCAGTGTTGCACTCACCGAAGTAATTGCTGAGATCAGGGAGGATCGCTAAAATTAGGTCAGATGGGGCACCATTGAATACGTTGGTTAATAATTTTACCGTTTGCTTTCATCTTCTCTTCAAAATCTGACCCTTTTTTTCTTTTATTACAGTGTTTTGAGATCTAAGCAATTAACTCGCTGAGTACAAAGTTATTTTTACAGATAGGAATCATGGCCAAACCTTTGAAAATAATATTAAAGTGTGATAATCCAGAATCGTCCTCAAAAGCAGTCTTCTGATCATTTTTTGTGTTCATTGATTAGCAGTTGCATCACACCACAGAGAACATTGAAGCAATTCACAGAGAAAAATAAGTAGAGCACGAACCTTACGCCTTTTCTTTTTCCATCCATTCTGTAATCCTTAGTCAAAAGATCAAGCTTCTTTCTTACTTTTCTCGGTAGACGGGAGCTTAAGTACTGTCACTGGATGGATTTGGGCTCGACCTGAGTTGTCTAGAAAGTCTGGTCATGTTTTTTTCTCTTTTTAGTTGGTCAAAGCAACAGTGTTCATAAGTTAAATACAGGTTTCTGTGGGAATTAAAGGCTCTTTTAAAAGTGACTGAAGAAGTACACGCCCACGAACCCCCCCCCTTCACACACACACACACACACACACACACACACACACACACACACACACACACACACACACACCTGTTAGACAGAGAGACAAAGAGAGACAGAAAGAGAGACAAAGAGAAAGAACGAGAGTCTCCTCAGAATAAACTAAACCAAATAATGATATATATGTGATATGATAATGAAACAAGAGAGAGTAAACAGGAATACAAACAAACAAATGCAGACTGTTGCAAAAGTACAAGGATTCCTACAGCTAATTAAGGGCCGACACAGAACATACATTTGTCATTGTTTCCTTTGTAGATTTCCTCTAAACAGACAATATAGTGTGAACAAAGCAACAAGCTTATGTAAATATGTACTTTTTATGTGTTAAGGGAAAAATACAGATTCAGATTGTTTTTTAATGTTTGCAGCAACAGGCTATTGGAGTATTTACTGCTACTATGCAATGTACCCTTTACCCTAACGTCCCCAATGTGTTTGCTAATTGTCAGGACTCATGGCTTTGGTTAAGAACAAGCTGCTCGGAACCTTGGGTGTGAATATCTAAGATGACTGCGTTGGTATTGGAGGTTCTGAATAGCAAGTAGGTGCATGAACCCACATTAAATCCTGAAAACCCAACTAACCACAAAAGTCCTCATCTTATTAGACAGTGTTCATTGGGATTTGGGAAATTCTCAGGAGTTTGTGCTCTTGATTAATTCAATTATTTGGAGAGTATCAAACTGAACCAGAGACTTGACCTAGCTGGTCTTAGTTGGAGTACACTGCCCAAGGATACTTCACATTTTGAATTCAGTTTTTAGTTTCTGCACAGAGACTATTTATCTCAATAGCCAGCAGGTCATTCTTGTCTCACACAAGAACTGCAGTCTGCAGTTTTCTAATATCCCATACCCATTGCTAAGGAAAACAATTCCTTTATTTACAGGAAACTTTTCATAATTTTTTTTACTGCGGTATTGATGACAAAAATATATTCCCCATTACATTTTGACTGACAATGATAATATTAAAGTTGAAGAAGAAATGGAAAGACAAATCAGGGGGCTGGTACCCAAACCTGTGTACGACACAAAACTGGGAAAGTAATAATAATAATAAGGATAATTAGTTGAGCTCTGGGATCCTCTATTTATATATAATGGTTCTAAGGGAAATACTGTAGCCTGCCTCAGCCACTCAGGCTTCAGGCAGAGCACCTTTGATGATGAATTGAAGCAACAAGGAGATAGAACAGAGCAGGTTGAAACCTTCTGGGATGGCAGCAGACCCTGACACCGGAGCAACTTGGACTTTTTAAAAGAGACTGTGCACTGCCATATAAAATGTAGCGTCCCTTTCAGAGGAATGTTCCAGCACAAACAAGACACGTTAATAAAATAAGGTAAATAAATAATGCACACAGAGGAAAGTAGCTGCTTGTCAACATGCATAAGAGGTCGAAATGACACAAAACCAGACTTGCAGACACACCCACTTGCCATTTGAGTACGTAAGAGACAATACCCTGTCTGTTCTGCATATTTGGGCCGCTTATATAACCAACCGTCATGAATTATGTAATGCACCCCATAATTAATTTTTTATATGCATCCCTCTTTGAAGCAACTATAATTGGGCATTTATATGTTTTGTGCCTCGTCTCTGAGGTATTGACGCTCTATGGCGTGAGTTTAGTGGAAGAGAAACAAAAGTCTCCAAAGCAGAGCACGCATTTTCTCTCATTGCTATGTGGCTCAAGAGTACCGGCTGGATCTCTCCGATTAAAACTAAAGTAGAAGAGGTTTCATCCTGTCTTAGGCACTGAAAGTGTGACAGGCTGCTTTTTTTTTCAGCAGTCAAGAGAAAGTTTCACAGAAAATTCTTGCAGCAGAGAAAGCAGACTTAAGTGTGTTGATTTCATGACAGCTGTCACAAAGCTTTGGCAGCTGTTGTTAAGCTTTGCGTATTTTGATAGCGCTACATTGAAGGCTTTAGAACCACAGAGCAGGTGTGCTAATTTACGCAACAGTGAGGTTCAGTCAATAATACTCCCTTGATGCTAGCTTTGTCATCACGGCGCCGGCAAATTAGTTTACATTTCTCCAAATGTTTTCAGGTAAAGCAAAGGTTAAACTTCTCAAAAACACTGTCAAAGACCACAGCCATTTAGCAAAGCCATCATCATAAGACTAAAACTATTCATTCAATGCTTCATCCTCATGTAATGTATGCAGTGAGATATTGTCAGTACCCATAATTACAGCAAATAATGCAATAATGCTCTATGAGGTAGTATGGTTAAAATATTGTTTCTACATAATATTAAAAGGAGTAACAAAGAGGTAATTGCGAAGCAGCTCCCTGGTTTTAGCAAAATGTTGCTTATAAAATGTAAATGTCTGTTATATATGGCCTTGTAAAAAAAGAAATGTACGAAAGACATACAGTACATCTAGAGCAGAAAAGTCACCAGGGACTCAAAGAGTGACCAAAGCTGGCTCAAAACCAATTAAAAACACCTCTCTCCTCAACAATAACTTCTCCACAATTTCGTGGGCTGACAGACTCAAAGGAATGCATTGGAAATGTTTGCAATGGCAGGTTTAGGCAAGGCAAGTGTATTTATATGGCGCATTCCAGCAACAAACCAATTCAAAGCACTTATATACATAATACTTCAAAAAGCAGACAGACACGCCTTGATTTAAAAGAAGTGAGAGCTGCAGTTTTCTGGGAGTTTGTTCCAGATATATGGTGCATAAAAACAAAACACTACTTCACCATGTTTAGTTTTGACTATTTCGACCATTCAGTATATTGATTTTTTTAGGGAGACCTGTAAGTACACCGTTACAGTAGCCACGTTTACTGAAGGGTAGTGCCTGGACAAGTTTTCCCAAATCCTGCTTTAGGTGATAGGATGAATTTGTGATGGCTTTTATGTGGCTGTTGACATCCAGGTCTGGGTCCATGACTACACCAAGGTTTCTGACTTGGTTTGTGGTTTTTAACATTGCTGATTGAAGTTGAACGCTGAATTTTAATTGTTCCTTCTTGGTTCCAAAAACAACAAATTGTTATTTGAAGAAAATTCTGGCACATCCAAATGTTGATTTGTTAAATGCTTTTAGTCAGTGCTAGTACTCGGCCACAGTCCCCTGGTGATATGGTTATGTAAATTTCTCATCTTCAGAATTATGGTAATTTATCTGTTTTTTTCATACTCTGAGCCAGGAAGCATGTAGATGTTAAACAGAAGAGGCCCCAGAATGGAGCCTTGGGGAACAAAGCATGTCATATTTATCCGCTCCGATGTGTAATTACCGACAGACCATGTCCTTTAATTCGAATGAGAACCAGTTTAGTGTTACTGTTAGTAGTTAAGTGTTGTGGTCAACCATGTCGAATACAGCACTTAGATTGAACAATATTAAGACGGAAATACAATTTAATTTTTAAGTGAATGTCATTGAAGACCTTTACAAAAATAGTCTTTAATGATTTTACTTAAAAACGAGACGTTTCATATGGGCCTATAATTGTTCATTAGTGATGTGTCTAGATTGATATTTTTTAAGAGTGACTTGATCACTGCAGTTTTCAGGGCCTGTGGGAAGACAACTGACAGCAGAGACATGTTTACCATTTTAAAATGATCTGAGGCCGAGCAATTTGAAACATCTTTGAAAAAGCTTGTTAGTAGAGTATCAAGGCAGCAGGAAGAGGATTTCAGATGCTGTATTATGTCCTGCAGACTTTTTATGGTGATTGGAGGAGATTGTGTCATGGTATTTGAATTGATTTTAGGTGGACAGTGGTCAACACATTTTCACAGTTCAGAGGTTACTGAAGGTCGGCAGATGCATTATTATTGTTATTAATTGTGTGTTCTTCTCACCACATATAATGTTGTATTGTGTCTTTCATCCTGTACTGTTTGCTATTGTCTTATGTTTGTTATGAGCTGCCAAGGGACTACAGATGCAAATAAGATGAAGCTATAATCTGGTACAGTGCATCAAATGGTGACATTTATGTTAGAACTGTACACGGTTTCTTTTAAATAAAGATAATACAATATATATTAGAGAAGATGGCTTGCATTTCCCAGTTCCAAATTATACTCTGTTATACGTAATTACTTCCTGGAGATGATTGGTTGCAATATCATCAATAACATATGAAATGATCTACAAGCTCATTGACACAAAGTGGGTGTTGGAGAGAAAGACAGAATCTATTTTTCATTGGTCTTTTTAGTGGGATGCCATTTTGTGATTACCAAAAAAACTCACACTTATAGTAATATTTAGATCGGCTGGCCCACATTGAAGTAATAAAAGTCAAAAGTGAGACATTTAGGCTCCTAACTTTAAGTCAACAGCAGGCTTGCATGTCTGACCTGGTGTGCAATGTGTTATCACACACTCAAAAGATGGCAAACCAAAAGGGGGAGTCATTCAAAAACACCCCTCGGCTTTGAGTTTAGACTATTGATTATACAATCCTATCGCACAGTGCACTATGACATGGCTGCTTTCCCCACAGGGATCATGAAAGTTTCATCAGCGTTGGCACAAAGAGAGCTTAAATAATTTTTTTATCTTTTCTCGGCATTCATCATTCATGGTAATCATAAGTCAGAAGCCTTATAATACAAACATGAATCCAGTGGCTCTCACTGGCTGCGCAGCATTCCAGGAGGTGCTCCATGATTAACTCTTCTCTCCAAAGTGCAGTCTGCGTGTAAGTAACTAGAGAAACATTTAAAAGGAGGAAGCCAGGCTTTCTCCTCACACAGACTGACAGTGAGGGAAGACTCCTTTATCATACCATTGATCAGAAATGTGCCCGTTATTGTGAGATGCCCTTAGGCCTAATTAAATATTAAACCTTTTATTGGCTTCCACTAAGGTATTTGTAAATACATTTCATGCCAGGGAAAGCATCAAAGATTCCAAATTCCCCTCCTGACACAAAGTTGCGGTTATTGCTGCCCCCCCCCCTCAAACCATTTAGGTGCATTTAGAATGATGAAAGAGGCTGGAAATTGCTGGCGATGGCTTCCAGGGGGTTGGATAGTATATACATCTCAGTCTATCTGTGAGAAATTATATGTTCCCTGACGTATATGAGGTTATAAAATGAGATCATAAAGCAATACTATGTATAAGGTTGCCTCACAGTTTACAGTCAGGATGAAAAGAAGTCCATTTTTTAATGAAGCTGGAACAAAAATATACTGCCAGTTGAGCGACCGCACAAATTGCAGGTTGTTTTACTGCGTCGTGTCTCAGAGTAATCACAGTGGTGAGCAGAAAGTTCTGCAGGAAGCGAACTCTTGAGGGCGTAGTAAGTCATGAACAACGGGTGACAGTACATTCGGCATGTCTGTCCTGGCAGAGTGCCTTAAATGATGGTCCTGCCCGACGTGAACGGATAAATCAGGGAGCCCATCATCAATAGAAGCGCCACCTATCAAGTCATAACCCCAGCCAAAACAAATGGAGTGGAGCGTGGTATAAAACATATATTGGCCTTCACTTGCTTGGTATATCCATAATTCAAAGGCATAAATTATACTGCCTCAGCGTCATCGGCGAGCCTGGCTGTCCCTTTTTGTTAAGGGGCAGCTGAAGTGAGTCAGCTGGAGCATTGTCAGAACACACAGTGTGAAGTTCACGTGACCAAACAGCAGATGGAGCCCCTTGCATTGGCTTCATCCGCAGCCCCAACCGCGCTTTCACAGGAACCATTACATCAGTGATTTATTTCCCCCCTCCAGCTCTGTGTCATCACCATTACATGCCATTTATGTCATTAAGGGTGCCGTGTTGTTTGTGCGCCTCCATGTGCGCGCGCTCGGCTTTAGGTTTCTACCAAGTGAGAGACACAAGGGGCACACAAAATAACAAGACTGCCATGAAAAAGATTACTTTTAAAAGATGACGGCAACACATTTGAGTCACGCTAGATTGCATGTCAATTTGATGTATTTGTTAACCCCAGTGTGTACTGTATTTGTCCATCAGATCCCTTTGGGTTGGTTCATTTCAACTTTGACCGCTGTCCCTCTTTGTTGATGCCGTTTGTCTGTATTGTGATGCTTTCCCATACTGTTTGACCCATGACACATTATATAATTTAAGTTGAATTTTTTTACTGATGCACCAGCGAAAGAGAAGAGAAGAAAATATGGACTTATGTGTAAAAACCCACATACTTTATCACTTTGCAGGGTACTCAATCTGTAGCTAATGTGACTACATCTTTCTCGCTCTGTAATTAAATATAAGTTTGTTCAGAGCAAGAATACTTTTTTCCCATGAGACGTTTACGTAAGTCTGTCCACACACAGTGCATCCATCTATTATCAATTTGAAATCCTAAACCACGAGCCATGAAGAGCAGGAATTGATCCACACTGTACTGCAATAGTGACAGAGGACTGGTACTTCGATGTTTGTTAGCCTGAGGAGCACCATGGGACATGAGCACAATGGGAGATGACATTTAAAAGAAAAAAAAGAGGAAGTAGTAGAAGAAGAAGCAGTGTGGAAAGCTTCTGGCTTCGGCGCCGAGGCGTGGATGGCACTTTTCAGCGCTGATTACTGCTACAGCCGAGGAAACTGAGGAGAACCCGTTGGCATTTTGAACTTTCTTTAACAAAGCCAGGATAGAGTGAGCTCACAGCTTGTCCAATGCTCGGGAAATGTTGTGGATGCTTCCACACACCTGCACACACATCCCAAATCTCTCTAAATAGCCTTACTTACAATGTGCACAAGAAATTGTATTCCCTGTCACAATCAGACACACACACACACATGCACGCCGACACACACACACACACATTTGCACAGCAGGAGAGTCAGGCCAGATTGCTGGGGCTGAAGACACGTGGTGGAATCATCAATCACAAGAGACTCCCTCTGGTCAAATCAAGTTCGTCCTGGTGTGATCAGAAGCCAATGCCAGCCAAGCAAAGACAGGCCCTTGCTGGTTGGCGGGCTCGAGGGGCATGCTGAGGCCTTTGCACGACATCCGGAGGCATATCAATCACGTGGTAGATTGATGGACGGACGATGATTAGGACAAGGCTGTGAGTTCGTGAGGCCATTTGGTACGCAGCTTCCTCTGCTGACAGATTCGTCTGTTCCTCAATCCACCTTACAGCCAGATGAGAAACAGCTGGAGGGATGGAGAGCTCATTGTTCAACCTACATCTGCTCTCTGCAAACTCCAATTCCAAAGGAAGACTGGCTTTCTACCTCAATATCTTATATGGTAAAGTTATGACACTTGATTATAGTGACCTTGAACAGTTATGAAAGGACTTCCTGAAACCAAACAAGGCCGCATTATGTGGCTGGTCCTTAAAGTAAAGTCATTGAATATTATCAAGTCAAGGTTAAATCATTAAAAATATGAGCAGGAATTTCCAATGGTCTTTAGAATGTCTCACCATTTCACATGTCACATTCATACATACCTTGAGCAACAAAGCAGCTCTCTCTGGTTCATTAAAATACAGACCAATGTAACGCATACACAGCAGATACTGCAGCTTTCCACAGGAACTGCAGGGAAGTTGAAATACTCCTGTGCTGTTTCCATGTTACCAATTCCTCTCTGCATTCAGCTATTTGTCAAGGTCAACTATTTCATCGGCGTGGAGAAGAAATCTGGGCTATAACCATGTTTGAGCAGCAGGATTTAGGGGAAATGAGAAAGCTGAAGTGCAGCTCACAAGTGTAATTGGTCTCCTGGCATCTTCACACGGGGCTTGATTAACATGCCTTTGAAGCATTCCGGGCACATTTGCCCACAGAACAAAGACACAGCAGATAATGATGATCAGAAATGTCTGTTATTGACAGACAAGGTGTTTGAATGTCTCGGACATTCGTCTTTGATGTGAATTGATAGACACGCTCAGTCCCTTAAAGGTGCAGTTATCTTCAAAAAGCCAGACAGGATTAAAAAGAAAATGATAGTATTTGGGGCGAGCAAGAGTAACATTAATATTAAGGCTCTGTCAAGCAAGGACACAGAGCCTTTGATACCTGTCTATACTTAAACCAATCAGTGACTGTCTGGATTATTTGGATATACACCAATGAGTGTTGATTGATAGACAGCATTAGTTTGAACTGTCCTCACCAGAAAAATCACAAATCTTGTTGTTTCTTCAAAAACTTAAAACCACCTGTAGGCTTAAGGTGAGTATCTAGTCAAATCGCCTTACATGCAAGTCATAAAATGAGGAGCAGCATGTGGGAAAAAATGATTCAAACAAAAAATTTCCAAGCTCTTTAATTAGTCATGATTTTGTATCTGCACAACGGTGCCACCCAAATTGGAATCACTCCTCAACTGAGATCAATAATTCTCTCCTGAACATGAAATAGTTATAAAGTATCCTGAGCTACAAAGAAAATCAGAGTCAGATGCATCCAATCAGGGAAGCCTGGTGGGGAGCATTGTTTCAGCATCACAGGGTCACACAGCTACACACATTTGCACTTAGGAGGTGTCTGATTCAACTGCAGTGCTCTAATGTTGGACACTGTGCAGCTCCGCTGGAGCAGTTCGGGAGTTGAGTAGTTCGCTCAATGATGATTTTACTTTTGAGGTTCCAGCCATGGGTATTCTCTTTCCAGAGGTATAGAAACCACACAAATGACGACTATTTAATCCAATATTTTGACTTTCATCAAAGGATGGTTTCAGTCCACTTTGGAGTGTACTGGTCATATCATTTTGCACATTAGTTCCAGATTCAGTTCAACTTCTTCCATCTTTCCTTTCTACTATTGTCTGTCTTGCTTCATAATGGAAATCAGAGCAGCAATAATTAACTGGTCTTAAGCCTGCTGTTTAGTACATTTTTTAATGAAATGGACTCAGAGGGTAGTTCAATGGATTCTGCTTCACAGAAACAATCCACCCTAAAACAGAATTCAAACTGCTCAATCAATCGATATATAACATAAAATTAATTTAGGTCAGACAAACTAATCTGTGTTATTATCACAAACGCACCTCCACATAAAAATACTAGGTACGTTTTTGCCTGAAAAAAGCAATGCTTTTTTTAGTTTTTTGTTATTGTCAATGGAACACCTGCAAGATTTGCCTCAGTCGTTTTTTTTTCTATAACAGAAGGAAGACATCTGTATTTGTATTCATGTTCAAGCTCAAACCGGACAATAAAATGCAAATTCTGTTCTGGAACGGATATTACATTTGAGTCACAATGTAACTCTACATGCAACTATGCTATTAAAATGTTGCTTTTTAACTGAAAAGCAAAATTGAAGAAAGAAGTATTTGAAGAGCCATGTCGGCAAATCATGAGTCATTTGGAGAAAGAGATGCTGAAACCAAATCAACCTCGTCCACTTCAGCATTTCCTGTGCTTTGCCAAAACATTTCTCTCCCTTAATGCACCGTTGATGTCATAGAATATGTCCAATACAACAGAGGCAGCTTTTGAGTTCATTCTTTTTAAATGTACAGATATGTACAGATTCATGGCATAGAAAGTAAAGATCAAGGACTACTGCCTCTTATGATCGCCTCCCTCACTTACTACATAGGTCTATACAGGGCATCATTAAATCAAAATCGTGGTCTGATAATTTTCTGATAAATTAATGGGAATAAAAAATCTTCACGGAGCGCTTTTTTCGCCCCCTGTCGACAGCCGTTGCAGCTCATCCAGTTAATATGGCAAGAGCTTCACTCAATTGAGCCAATCAAATCGATTGTTTACCATGCATAGACAGCGCAGAGATACGTGAGAAAAATGACAGCTTGGAGCATGGAGCAAGGCTGTTTTTCCCTGGCTTAGCACTCCACACCTTGACCAGGCTTTGATCCGCTGACAACTGTTAATCAGCTTTCTCCTTTATGAACAATGTTCATGATTCAAACTACTGGCAGGGCAGTCACAGGCAATGTTCCCTCTAATTGTTTTCAGCACTGAGCAATTTTTTTTTTTTCTGAGCACACATTTCAGCACTGTGAGCAATTCGCAACCACGCGACCTGCCGGAAATGACCACAAGCCTGTGTTCGCCATAGGTGATTCAAAGACATGACAGCAAATGCATCAATATGTATACAAGGTTGATATTTATTCAATATCCTTTATAATGGCTGGACTTTGGGAACATTTTAATGATGGTGTTTTACCAGTCAGTTTAGTTGAACTTAAAGGATCTTTGTTGAACTTCAATAAGGGGAGGTTATGATTGGTTCACTGGTTATGACTGATAATGATATATATAAAAAACAAAAGTATCAAAGTTGATTAGTCATTTCTCAGCAGGTACAACATTTAAGTGGAACTTCATTGAAAGAAAAATGCTAATGAGGTGCTTAACAATAATTATATACCTATTAAATTGACATGGTGTCATTTTTCCTAACGGTAGCCTATATAAACAATTTCAACTAACTTCATATTCTTCATATTTAAATATGTCTGAAAGTTTAATCCTACCTGTGTCAGTTTGGACGATTTCATCTAACCACTCATGTTTGAACGTTAGGCAGACCTTTTTCTGGGGCGCCTGCTCTGCCTTTCTTTTCGCCATGGTAGCCTATAGCTGCTGGAGCAGAGTCCGCCAAGAGGAGCCTAAACAGCGCCGGCCCGAGCTCATGTGGCGCTCTGGGCGAGCTTCACTCCTGGCGCCCGGAGGAGGACAGCGGGGGTGGGGGGTGCGAACGGAGGCAGAGCGCTAGCAGAGGTACAGAGAGCGCATGTCGAGAAACGGGACACTGATTGACCAAGAAGATTCGACACGTCATATCAAAGATCTTATTATTGCGAAGATGGCTCACTCCTATCTCAGAAACACTGGAGCAAAAACGATTTTTAACCCCTGAAAAAAAATCGTTTGTGCGGTCTGAAAAATGTGCGCGGTCTGAAAAATCTATTGCGCGGCCACTTCGACTGGCCTGCGCGGCCGCGCACGCATGCAGCTTAGAGGGAACACTGGTCACAGGCCCATTGTATCTCAAGGACAGGAAGTAGAAACTAGAATAACCACCTCAGGTTGTGTGCCTCGGTCAGCCAGACAAGATATCGCATTCACAAGAATGGGACGAACAGACAGACAAACGGATTTACGGACATAAAGAAAGACAGACCGACAAACAGCCCAAAAAATAATGCCTCCGGCCACAGCTGTCGCTGGTCCATGTTGTCGGTTATATTTGATAGACATTGGAGTGGATAGGAGGGAATTTTGACATTACAAGGTTCTGACGCCTCGTGGAAATCTGATCATTTTCAGCAACTAAACATACAGAGGGTGGAACTTGATCACATTAAAGCCAATTTACTGTACGCAAAAGTTTCAAAATCTTCACCTTCTTTCATAACACTTTGAATCAAATCAAGACAGAAAACGAGGTTAACTCCTCTTTGAGAATCATCCAGTTTAAACCAGTTCTGTTTTGATCCAAACTCTCTCACAGTATATATCCTTGGGATTACAAGTGCTTTTCCTCTCCATGCATATTCAAACAGAATGGGGAAGAAAAAGGGTAAACAATTAAAGAGACACGGAATCTGAATCTGGAGCGCTACACTGTTGGTAGAAGGGAATTCATGTTATACCATATGATATTCTTGTGTAGTACACTGCAGTCACATACAAAATGCAAAATAGAGATGAGCCCATGCTGGGCTCCACATTGCACCAAGCATCCTTAAAGAATTCGTTGTCCTTCACCCCTTTGGGATACAGCTAGCATTAAGTTAAAGGATGAACAATCACAATTACGTCAGAATTAATGAACCTTTTATTTCTTGGCGAAGGCAGCACAAGTGCTTCATCTTGTATTACTTTCTCATCGCTTTCAATATTTTTCTAAATTAAAGTGCGGCTAAGCTGATTATGTCATGACAAACTGCCGCTCCTGGCTGCAGGTCATTAGCTTCACTGTCTAGGAGGTCACATGTGGGGTGTAAAAGTTTTTTGTTATTCAAAGTTCAATAGATGACTTAATTTGTTGCCTTGGAGAGCGAATTAATTAGATAATGTCATCACCACAGAGCAATCTGCTGAGCAAATTGAAATTGAATAATTTGCTACAAAACTCCTATGATGCCCTTTGCACTCTTGGGCTTATATTCATAATTGCCACTGTAGCATTATCTGTATTGCTGAAATATGCAGCTGCAGTGATTTCAACCCACTCCTCAATTTGCCAGGCTTGATTTCCCTGACATTACTAGTTATTCTTCACCTCAGTAGGATGCCAGGTGAAAGCCTCCCCCCCCCCCCCCCCCCCCAAAAAAATCAACATGTTAATTAAACTCTGCATGTTTAATACCTGCATTAATTATCAACACCTGTGTGACCTATGCCAACTCAGCAGGCAACATATAGTACAAGCTATTACAAGTATGACTGTGTCACAGGTAGAAAGGAAGATGTTCAACCAGTTTCTATAAATACGCGGTTTAATTCTGTCTGTAAAGTATCCTGTTGCCCAGCATGTGTTGATGGCCATATGGGCAGATAGAGAGGGGGTTCTGCTCATCACCTAAAATGTGTCCAAAAAGAAAAAAACATGAGAGAAGCGAATGAATCATCACATTCTGTTCTTTGTTGGTACAAATGACGACGGCGCTTTTGAAGCCACTTAGGAGTTGGTAATTCCCTAATGGAGGACTGTTTAACTGTTCAAACACAAGTCTGAACAACTAAGATGAAGAGGGAGTAAATATCAGCAAACTGCACATAAAAAGGAATTCTCCAACAGCTATTAATGTATTTCGCAATTTTGAAGAAACCCCATAATGTTTAACATAACTGGCACAGTTAAGATGTCTTCTAAAATAGTGGCAGGTCAGTGGCAATGGAACACCACCTGCAAGAGGAGTGCACTTTTCCAGTGGCATTGACTCAAATAAAATGTCTTCACACACACAAAGGGGAAGCATTTTGGGCGGCCTTGCTGCTCTACACACTTTATCACATCTCCTTCAATATTTCATGGGGTCAATATTTTGCTTTTTGTTTTACAGTCAATAATGCATCAACATATCAAACTATATTTTAGTCTATCGTGGTCTATCTAACGCTGTTTCCAGGTTGAAACAATGTCAGTTCTTCGGTAGCTTTTATCCCAGAGATCAAAGCATTGCCAGACTTCTGTTTTTACCTGACTGCATAAAAGATCAAGGCATGTAATGAGGCAACCTGAAAGGTGATAGTTCAGAAGATGAAAGTATTGGCTGCTTTGCTTATGTCAATGAAATGTGTACTGTTGTGAAATTCAACCGTTGTGATCATAATGAATTGTATAACTTGTACTTGATCTCTGCTCACATTCAATACGATGAGTAATATCTATGTATGTATAAAAGACTTCAGCACCAATTAGATCAGGGGTGTCAAACTCGTTTTAGTTAAGGGGCCACATGCTGCCCATTTTGATTTCAAGTTGGCCGGACCAGTAAAATCATAGCATAATAACGAAGGTTTTTGGATGATTAACCCTATTTCAAGGTATTTCTTCAATAAACTAGAAACATAAAGACCAAAAATCAGCCCACTGTTTACCTGCCTGGGCTCTCCTCTGCAGATTCCCTCGCAGTTGGGCAACATGTTTAGTAAAGTCAGTGCTGCAATCAATTATTTTTTTCTGCAATTTTAACAATTATTCCGCGGACCGGACTGGACCAACTGGTGGGCCGCATCCGGCCTGCGTGCCGTATGTTTGACACCCCTGTATTAGATGATATCTTTAAAAGAAATGCACGATGAGCTAATTTGTATTACTGCAAAGTCATTAACATTTGCTGAGTGCTCCATTGAAGGCATCAATTTAAAACTCCCACTCAGGTTACATTCAACAATGCCAAATAAACTGTCTGCTCATGTACAATATCAAATAAACTAGAATGAATTGTTTAAAATATTAATGAACCAATACATCGTGAAACTAGCCAAATTTAATCGCATATTTCCATACTAATAAGATCATTTTTGATTTTAAAATGTAATAAGAAAACTATTCAAACCCTTATTTCATGTCCCATTGGATTTGATCCATTTCTTGTTTATTTCATTCTGTTACCAAAAATAAATAAATTGTATTTCACTTTTTATGTTATTAGCGTTTCCTCTCAGCAGATGACATGCCCCGAGAAGCCCAGCAGGCTCAGTAATTGTCCACTGCTGTAGCTCGCTAGATGCTCTATCCTGTTGGCCTGAGTGACCACAAGGGAAGGCCGCCTAAATTATTTTTGTTTTAAATAACAAAATAACAAATAACATTGGTATGGGGAAAAAGTGAGTATAAAATAAAAACACATTTTGGAAATGGTAATTTTGAATTAAGAACCTCTTTAATGGAATACAAAGTCTAACTCTAATATAATGTAATAATCTTGGTAAAAAATGTAAGAAACCATTCAATACTGTTGAATGATATGACATAATAAAATAGCATTTTATTAATTGAGTTTTACTAATTCCTTTTATTATTTCTCCAGTTATTAGTTAATTAGCATACATTAGATTAATGTGAGTCTTTATTTCATTATCTCTTGTTCATTTATTCAAAATTGAATAATTTGGGGCTCCATAGTCAAGTAGGTGTATGAAAGCATTAAAAACAGATACATTTAAAACATAATCAGAGAGCCTCTTGAATTTGAATCTGACCCAGACTGCAATCAACTAATCTAGTTATTATCATTGACCCCTGTACGAATAAAAGGGCATTGCAATCATGCAGGCACCACACAGTGATTTAATTCCAGTGTTGCATCAATATTGTGAACTATAGAAAAACTGAACTTAATCTATTGGTCATATCGTCAGTCACGCTGAGCGCAACAAGACAGCTCGCGCCCGGGGGGGACATTAGCTCTTCATTTTCACTTAGCCCTCTTTGGCCGGGTTGTTGAGGCATGATCGGACATGCAAGTGTTCTGTTGAGCACCATCAATCTGTCAGTCATATGTCAGAAATGCCAAAAGCATTGGGAAACTGTCTTGTTAGCTATTGATCGCCACATAAGTCCTCAATCTAATTCTGTAAAAAAAAAAAAAAAGATGTCTCTTCTGCCGTTTTTTTACAGTTTCGCTGCTTCCTCTCCAAGTGTGATAATAGAAAAATAATGAAGTTGATCATAGCAACCAGAAGTGTAGTTGTGAAATGGTGTCAATGAAATGCAGATTTTATGATGAAGACAATGAGGACAACAAAGCAACAAAAAGGACATTTTCATGTCAATAGTCCTTCTCACACATATCTCATCGCTGAAGAAGAGGTCATTCAGTGGTTAAGTTGACCTCCCCTCAGTGTTTGTGAACAATGATTAAAAATTACTCAATTATTCATGTGGTTTCAAACACAGCGGGGTTCTAATTTGACTTTAATAATGCTCACACCCTTATGACTAATTCTGTGAAGGGCGCGGCAAAAAAATGTAAAATATACATTACTGTCAAGAGTCTGAGCACCCACACTGCTCTCTCCAGCTTGTTGGAAAAGAATAGCTCAATTGAGGAGGGCCATCTGGAGGAGGCATTACAGCTAGACTATACCAACAACAACAGACTATACCAATCTCATCTCACGTACAAGGTTGTCCAGTAAAGGGACTGAAAGGTATTCGCTTTGTTGCTATTATCACCTGTTTCATGTGGTATATTGCTGTTATATTGTTGTTATGCTTCTGTGATGTTATTTTCCTCTATCATTTATCATCTTTGTATAAGCAGAGATGATCGATGACTCCTATAGGTCAGGCAAGATGATTGGCTACAAATATAGCTTAATAGTGTCCATGGCATCTCCATCACAATGATACGATTATTCAAATAATGGCATTAAAGATGCAATGAAGAATACAATAACAATGTGTCAAAAGAATGAGATCTGGCACATGTGATCATCAGGGAAACTATGTTCCAAACAAAAACACCACATCACTGTGTGTACTGACAGGCTTTTAAGCTTTTCCTCTGAACTCGGTACATTTTGAGTCTATTTATTCCCTGCACATTTTCTCACCATTTCCTTTTTCCAGCACAACATCATTTTAAGAAAACTTCCACTCTTGATGCAAACTTGTGAGGTATTTGGCACAAATGCAGGGTTCAGAGAGCTATCCACTAAATGAAGGACAAAGAGGAAGTGCATCGACATAGCTGGAGAGATCACAGCTGGACGAGAATGTTTGGGATTCCTCGGCTGACTTCATCTTTCACCTCCTTCTGTTTCTTGCTCCCCGTTCTATTGATGCACAGTAACAGTAGGGCTTTTCTTTACACAAGTGTGTAATGACTTCCTGTATGAAATGCAGTCACTCCTGGAAATCAGAAAGGAGAAATTGATATTGTGAAGTGACAGAGAAACATCTCTGGCTGATTCAATTAACTTAAATTAGTGAGATGTAGATGTGTAGGTTTGACACCCTCAGATGGAGCCATGCTGTTTCTCTCAGTTTCCAGACTTTATGCTAAGCTAAGCGGTTTCTGTCTACAATACATGTCTTCTCATCGACTCTCGACAAGAAGACAAAGCTTATTTCCTAAACCGTGGATCTATTCCTACAAATAACTTCCATATAGTTACTCAATGAACAGTCATTTGTCGTATAGTATTAAGTCAAACATGGAGATGTAGTGTTGAATTTTACTCAGCTATACTCAAATAATTTTAACAATTAATGACACTTGCACCATGGGACAGAAAGCCTACATGGAGGCATGAAAAAAGTGAATATTAAAATAAGTCTGCTGCCTCAATCCGTAGTCTCCTCTGTCGTCTATTTTTGCTCCATTTCTGTCAAGGAAAAAAATAGAGCGCTGTGATATGACAACATTTTCTTCTCATTTAGTCAGTAAACATGCTTCTTCTTCCTGTTCAGCGGTTTTGAAGATTTGCCACTTCTCCTCTGTAGCACATTAACATTGAACGTTTAACCATGCTTACCAGGCTTTTTCATATTAGATGTTATTCAAATTCAAATAATACCAACCGATAATACGATTAAGGAGCCTTTTTTCCACATTTGGGGAGCTAGTGGAAAAGCATTAACCGGAAAACAATATAAAAAAGAGTGCTTACAATTATGCGCAATGCACGTTATGATGATAACAATGAGACAGAAAAAGCCCACAAGGGGAACAGCAGCATGGTGAATAACAATGCAGTGATAATGTTATGATTCTTCGCAGTTACAATGAAAGGGTGAAGGAATACTGAACATTATGCAAAGCTAAATTCACAAGTATAAATCTGTTGATTCTAGTTGATGGGTAATAGAGGCTATGATAAAAACACTAATTTGGTCTTTTCATACACTGGATGTCATTTCATGTGTGCTTTCAGCTGCTGTCGTGGTTTTAAAGCCTGAATTATCTTGCAGCTTCAAAGCAGATAGAGAGCAAAGCTTTTCACCATTGTGTGCCAACTTTTTGATCAGCACAAAGAGACATCTTAACCACTTGTCAGTCAGCTATCGTAGCAGCAGGGCCAGAAGACAGGCAGGCCAACAAAACAAACAACCAACACTCCTCCATCTTACCTATCTTGGAATAAATGGACAAAAGCAGCGAGGAAGTAATAACCACACTGCTAAACCTGCTCCTCTCACACCGGCACGCCATCCAATTCAGCGCCAGGACACCCAAATGATATTGCGCATGTGGAGGCTTGGCCCAGCGAAGTGTAAATAAGCATTTCCATGCTCAGCACTGGGTGTATAACATGGTGTCAGGTAGCCACAATCAATGTAGAGAGGCAGGGGGAGCAATCAGCCAACCTTCGCCTCGGCGAGATGGAGGGCCACCGCCGCACACACAAACAACCAATCACCACGGGACAGTGATTGATGTCTCATCCGGCTTTGAAATCTATCATCCCGACCAAGTGGCTGTCCAAACGTCGCCTGACAGACTGTTAAACACAGCTTAATATGCATCACCCTGGCAAATAGTTCATCAATTCTTTATTATGCGAGCCTGGGTTGTGTAAGCCATTGTCCAAACCTGTATATAATACAATAAGTGTTTTGGTTTCCAAAGTGAGACATAGTTAAGCAATGCTGCGTTCCATTCCGTTAAATCATCATGAGAAACAATTACTGCCTCATGCAACAAAAAATAACCAATTTGATTTTGCACCGTGAAGTGACTTCCTCAAAAAGAAGAGGTGGACAAGGTAATCGGACAAAAATACCATCATATGTATTTTTACTAAATGGCCTTTAACCAGTACCCAAATTAATTTGCTTGTGGACAAATGAAAAAGAGATAGATGATGACATACAGCAGGATTTATGGCCTCAACAGTTAATTAGCAAAATGCCAACTCTACTTGCGAATGTGGTGAGGCAACAGCTTAGTTTAATCTTAGATCTGTGAAATCACATTGCATCTTGCCAGTGTCATTGATGCTACCTCACCTCAGCCTTTAAAGTTTACTGAGAGACTGTGAATAATACAGGCAGCCACTGTCTTCTTGCCAGGATTGTTAAAGTCCCCATGGGATTTCTTAGGAGCTTACTTCTGCTCAGTTTCACAAAGACCTATTTTGTTGCAAATAAGTACGGAGGAGCTCACATTGAGTTTGCTGACATAATTATTTAATGCGCTCTGGCATTCTGACGACGGTTTTTGAAGCTTATATGGTGGTGCCCTTGCAGGCCACATCATGCACAAACTGTGACTTATGGGAGTTACGACTCAGCCAAAAAGGTCTGAATGATGAATGCCAGTGCGACGTAAGTCACATTCGTTACAAAGCAAGTAAAACCACCCAAGGGGCGAGCTGCATCACTCGGTTCTTTTACCCACATGGTGCTTTCTGTTTATCATCCAACATCTTGACAAGTTGTTCCTCATTCCCGTACACAAGTGTCCTCCTCGACCGCTTGTCCCCTCCCTCCGTTGGCTGGGGAAGTCACAGAAAAGGGGGAGGAGAGGTGCCTTCACGGCGAGGGTTATTTTTCTTCCCTGATCCTTGTCTGATAAGTGCATTTGCTCTTTTGTGTCTGGGGCAACTCTTAATCAAGAGGAGGTGGAACGTAGAACGAATTTGGAGGGGCTGCTGATAAGGAAAGCATCTGTTTAACAGTTTTTCTTACATGCAGGGTTACAGAGCAAAGGCAATTTGGCCACAGGAAAGGCAGATAAAAAGGGTATAGCGCATTAATGCAGATGTATTCCGAGCACTGCAGACAATACCAAAGCTATTCAGGGGAATTATCTCTTCGCTTGGATTCCAGTTTGTGGTGAAATTGATACTATCTTTTTTTGATAGCAGTCTCATTGCTTTTATGATACTGTCGTACATGAACTACATTGTCAATCCTGGCACAAATTTCTTGGTGCTATACGAGAGATAATTACATCTAGTCATGTAATGGACACATCAAGTAGCGCCAATCTATGAAGTTTATATGCTGAAATGGAGCAAATCACAAAGGATGACAATCATCCCTTTTCAAGCGCAGTATCCGTGACAGGTGGGGAGTGGACACTAATTTAGCATTTCAAAGCCTTTCCACTGTTCACATCCGACTTCATACCTGTAATCGCCTCTCGCAAATATATTTTTAGCCTCTTGGATTCTGCCGCCCCCACTGGCTGCTTCCCCTGGGAAATAACCATTCCCGGGGCTGACATCTACGGTGTGTTCTCTATAGATCAAACACGCCTGGTCCTGAATTGCCAAGGCCCTGAGGGTCCATGCTGCCAAACACATGAACTGTCTTTGTTAATGCCTGCTGGTCAACTATCAATAACTCCTGAAGGGGTTTTATTCCTCGAGGACATTCACCCGATGCAGGGGGGAGTTAGAGAGAAAGCCTAACTTCATCTGCAAGTGAGATTGTGAGAAGTTTGAAATCACGCTCCTCCTTTGCCGGAGATCAAATTTAGGCTTCCTCCCTCAGTTTTGAAGCTTTCCGTCTTCTTCCTTCCCACTCTCATCCTTTAAAAACCCCAATTAGGAGAAAAGTATTTGTGTGTGGGTTTCTGCTCAGTTCAAACAAAGCCCTAATCATAGAGCATCACTGGCATTGTGAATAAAGCAGCACTTGGCAGAGGGGTAAAGCATTGGCCTGGATTCTGAGGAAAAGTTCGTTCCACTTTCTCTCCACTTTTTCACTGGTCTCACAGTACTTTGTGTTTGTTGCACCAATATCAGAGATCAGCACATTTGTTTAATGTGGAAATTAACTTTCATCCTGTCATGCTAAATTTAACATAGTACAAAGCAACTTGCTTTTTGGGAGGAAGGGAGGAAGGGAGGGAGGGAGGGAGGGAGGAGCCGAATGGTGCCGTTTCTCATTTTAGGAAACCTTTACAGAGAGAAAACAAAAATAGATATTATATTCTCTTTTCCAGCAGCCATTCTAACGAGGGATTTCTGCAACATTAGTCCACCAAGGAAGCCATCTAAAGCTGGAGAAATGAGGGACATATTTTGGCTCTTTCATTCAAAAAATCAGAGGCAACTTCTTCTCCTACATCCTACTTGGTCTAGGTTTCCCATAAGTAGCAACTCTGTGGTAATATTCCTCTCCGATACAGAATATATCATCTGTTCATGTGTGCAGGTGTGATCAATACAAATTGATATGAACAGAACTTCCCAAGTAAGGCCGTAACAGCTCTATTTTATATTTGTCACTTATTGATTCTGGTCGTGAAATTTCCTTTCAAAGGTGAGTAGCCACTCAGACTGTTGTTCAACAATTTAGTTTATATGAAGAGCGTTCAAGGTTTCATTGCCAGTGTTTGCGTTGTAATCATTTCATAGAGCTACGCGGCGTTATTCCCCATAGCCATCCTGATCTCTCAGCGGACTCACAATGTTTCCCCATGGGTTTAATTATCTGTAAATGTGGAGAAGGGTAGAAAAAGGACACTTTTCATGCATTGTGACCAGCGTCAATGCGATTCATACTATAAATGAGACAGAGATAAGGGAGCAATGCTTCATGGTACGGCTGTGTATTAACAATTGCTTTTTCCTTCCTACACAAATTCAACTTGATTGATTTATGAGGCTTCTTAAATGTCATTTAGAAATAGTATTTTGTATATATGACAAGACAAGGCAAAAAAAATGATTTTTTTTCATCAATATTCACAGGCACAAATTGTCAGCGTGGCCTTAATAAATTTGATAACATGCCTTTTTACTATCCCATGTGAGTGCCGCGTAAGATTACAATGAAAGATGAAACAGTGTTTGCATAACAACACCTTTATTATTCATATGTTTCATTTTGAAGTGGCCTCCTCATTAATCTAGGCTAATTATGGCTGTAACACTTTGGAGACTGGATAGCGGAAACATGCTTGGAGAGCGAAACGCTCTCTCAAAGACACTCGAAACAACTACTGAGGCAGTGTAATTCACAGCAAGCTGCCCTAGATAACAGAGAAGCGTGTTTGTGCGTGTGTATGGATCTTATATACAACGTTTACGTTATTCTAAATGCTTGACAGGAAAAATGTGTCACAATGACACCTATGTCACTTCCTGTGCATATTATCAGTCACAATATTGTCACTTTGACGGTGAGAAAAATAACTTTTTTGACTCTTCTTTTTCCCACAGTAGTTACTTCAGCGTCAAGAGAGCACTCGAGACATGATTAAAACATCACAACAAGTGGAATGATTTGCTTCAATACACTGTATGCAGATCAGGATGAGTAATAACAAGGAACTAACTGGAAAATGATCCCATCAAGTTCTTGAGGAAGACTAAAATATGTTTATATTACAATAAATACAGTATATGAAACATTGAAACAGCTGTATGTCAGTACTATATTCTATGGCAGTGACTGAACCAGGGGTAATTGTATCCCAGGGATACTTCTGCAGTTTCTATGGGCGAAGAAGAATGATTGTGTAGGAGCTCAACTTAGAATTTATGCTTTGATTATAAAACAATACCTGCATATTGACTCTGGAACACGATGTATTATGATTGCAAAGGCATGGAAAACTTGTTCGTAAGCTAGCAGTGTCCTCTAGCAGTGTAATCAATGAATGGTTGAAAGAGCGTATTAATAAATAGTTAAAATAGCTGTAAGTGGTTAAATGGTAGAAATTATAGGTTGCCAACGGTCCCCTATATGTCTGGTGTTGTTCAATCGTTTTGTTATGTGTAAATATGGATTAACCAGCAAAAATAAACGACTGTGGAGCTATAAAAAACCATGGAAGTACAGAAGACATGGGTTAAGCGTTGACTCAATGAAAGCCTTCTGTCCTTTATGCCGTTGGGAATTCTGAAGCTGGATGTGCAAACAGGCAACATGACAAAGGACTTCATGAATCAGTCAAGAGCAGAAAATGCGTGTAAAAAAACAAAGACTTGACTACATTTGGTAAGGCATTATGCCGGCCTTTCTTTCTTCCTTTGCATTTGGAATATTTGCTTTTTTGCAGTAAAGGTCTAAATTGTTATTTTGGGGTTTATTTACATAAACGTAAATAATTATGAAGCTCAAGCGCAAGTTCAGTAAGGAAGACATTAGTTACCCGCTGGTTCGTTCAGGAGCCAGTCTGTAGGCGCACAGCGATGACTCCATCAGCTGATTGGGGGGCGTGTATGTTGAATGAACCTTTGCAGAGCAATTCCCTAAACCAATCACAGCGTTGTTGTCTAACTTGAAATAGTTTCTCCGCAGGGCTGTCAGTTGTCATTTCAGCTCTAACCGATGCGACCCTCCGCCACCCCGGGCACCGCCAGTCAGCAGTCGGTCCTGCTTTATTCATCGACGGGTACAGCAACTCTCGTCTTCTTCTTTGTCTTCACCACCACCTGTGTCTGGACTCCAGGGAGGGATTCTGCGGGCGCAGATGTCAGCATCACTACCCCTTGTTTATCCTAATTCAGGATGGAGTCCAATCGCCAAAGACTTTGCACAATTTGATTGTTGCACAATTTGATTGTTTGCAATTGTAATAAATTATGGTTAAAACTCGGCAACCAGTCTCTCCTGATTGAAATGCTCAATGACAATAAAGCTTTATGCAAAATAGAATATGCATGTTTGCCTGTCCAATTGAATAAAAATATGAACACTACACTGTAAAGTCCCTGTGGCATGCGCCCATTTGTCCCTTATTTGGTATTGAAAGTTGGCAACTTAAACTAACAGAGTAATTGATAAATAGTTGAAATACCTAAAATAAATCACGAAAAATCTTGGATAAATGAGTGGAACATGCAACTCATGGCACTCCAAATAGTTGTACAAATGTAAACTTGAGTAAACCACTACACACAGTAAATTACACACAGTAAATGATATGACAACACAATTGTTTTATAGAATCAACTGATAACATCTGGTTAAAATCAGTTTTGACGATGCCATTTGGAACATGATGGGCAGTATACATTTATCTCCCAGTGTCTGTTTATCACAGTGTCTTATGTGATAGCCATCACAACACTACATTCTGAGCCTGTCAAACCATTCATGAATAATGCTTTGGTGTTATTTGAGCCACAAGCGCATAACAATGCTGCCCTAAATATTTAGATTTCTTGACTTCTTTAGGTTAAACACATATCGTGGACCACATTGTTTAAATCTGCATTCCTATGATTAGAAGAGTGGTAACTGTGCCAGCCGGAGTTCACCTCGGAGACAATATGTACTTCACTAACTTCAGTAAAAACATTAAAGTCCCAGTGAGACATGCTGGCAGACTGATACTTGCTCTTTGAAAGTAAGTTAGAAAATTAAATCAGGTTGTTTGTGATCCAGTTTGCACATTAACTATTGATATCACGAGGCGTGTGCGTTTACATGGCGTGGTAAGACTAATTACATTATATTATAATACTAATTACATTCCTAAGGGTCGCATAAAATTGTTTGCTGTCATTTCCATACCAAACTAACATCCAAGGGGCAGGGTGTGCATAATTAGCTTTCAAAATGAGATGCGTGCGTATTGAATTACACTGTACTTATCCTGTCTGTTTCTCCGTGCCTCTTTGTTCATCCACATTGATTGCAATAATGCAAGCTGGCGACCGGGTGTGCTTCTTAAATAAGCAAATCACGCCTACAGAAATAAGTTGTGCTTGTATGTTAATGCGGAGCGTAAACAGGGTATCGTTTGCTCTCATATCCAAAGTGGAGGGCTTTCTCATTCTGGTTCTGCCGTATGACACTTCTGGGTTGTGTCCCAGTGGAGGTCCTCGCTGAAACTGGGTCGAATGTTAAATCGGCTGTTGAATCAAGAACGGAGCAGGAAAGCCTCACAAGGCGGCTTGATACTCGAAAAAAAAAACAAAGTATGATGGTAGCAACATGATGATGATTTCATCATACAGTATGGAGTGATTTGACATTCAAAAGCAGATTGGTAAATGTGAAAATGAACATAAGTACTGCTTGTTAGCCTCATTTTAAATAATAAAACACACATTTTGCAGTGTAAATGCACTAGTATGCCCTTTGAGTGCAATGTTGTTAAGATATCTACGCATAACACCACTGCACTGAGCTTTAGCCATCTTTTGAAATACTTGTGATTTCACGGAAGTTATCGTCACAGTAAATGACCATTTGTGCAGTGATTTGCATGTTCCCAGGATTTTCCTGCTTTTGGAGATCAGTACAGAGTGAACTTGATGATGATATTCAAATATATGTGCACATAATTTTAGAATGTGCAGTGCAAGTCACCTCCAGATGTAACACCTCTGAGGCTCCATCTCGACAGTGTCATGATGTAAATTGGTCCCCGATGCAGTGTCTCTCTTGCCTCCTGGTGCCCGTTATTCTCGGCTCTGATATGGAGCAGGAGTTTGCTGCTGAATCTTTTCACCCAAAAGCTACCAGGGTTTTAATGTGATGCATGAGAAGCACTTTCAAGTACTTTTCCTGTTTTCCATCTCAAATGTATCAAAACATTCACGTTTCTAGTTTAAACTGTAGCTGGTGGAGTGACACGTTACTCATCAAGAGCAGCAGGGAAAGCAGTCATTAGAAAGCAGCTCTGACAGGCTTCAGGATGTTCCAATAATGTTGCAACATGTTGTGATGAGTGCTACTCCAGGTGACTTACAGTGGAAGCGGATTTCTAAAGTTAGTTCAGGGGGTTTGTTGATTCGTCTAGTTCCACTTTAGTTTGTGAATAATGTATTTGAAGATAGTAAGATAAGATAAGATAAGATTTTCCTTTATTAGTCCCTCAGTGGTGAAATTGCGGGATTACAGCAGCCTTGCATACAATAGAGACACATAGTAAAAAAGCAATATAAATAAAATAACAATAAACAGTAGTAAAACAGTAAGAATAATACAGTATCAATAGTGGGAAATGTTTAATATTTTGATTACATTTACTACAAGGAACTTGCATTTTCTGTTGATTTTGGCGGTGCTGGTGTTTCTGAGCACCATATTGCCTTTAAAGAAACCTCTAATGTTAACGCAGCAGTGTCTGACAGTTTAACCCGTGCATTCCTGACTCGCGAGTCCGAGCTGGTTTCTGCTGAACCTGCATGATATTGCATGATTTGCCTGATTTCATGTGGAATCCGACCCGGTGCACAAGCATCAAGCATTTCTATATAGAAGTAGACAATATTCTCACTGATGGGCTCCTTATCCTGCTATCTTGACATGGCAAGAAAATCCTCGAGAGCCCTGTGATTATATAACTGTGGGAAAAAAGGGAAAATAAATACATGCCAGTGCAATGTTGGCTTGTGTATCGATCGGCATCAGCAACATCTTCTTACTTATTCTTATTTATTTATTATTTTGTAGTACTATTTTTGAGTGTTTTATACTGTGTGATTCATAATCAGTTGTGATTTTATTGTTAAATGACTTACTATGCATCTTCTATAGACCTATAGCACACATGTTGGGTTAAGGTGGTGTGCTTGTATATTTAACCATAGTGTTAATATTTAAAGTGCTCTAGGGTGCTATTTGTAGCCTATATTATCACACTTTAACATATTTTACAATCTCTACAACCTGGAATCAACACCAGCCAGTCAGACAGGTAGGCATGCATGCAGAGCTGAAGTGTGTGAGCTATTTATTCAGGTTTTAAGAACAGTGTCCAAGTCAGGATGCTTGTTATGCAGCAGGATAAAGAGATGCATTATCAATTTCTACAATGAATAAAATATGCAAGAAGATATTGGATTTGGGGGTTCTGCCGCAGGAAAATTTGAAGAGTTTTGATAAAAAAACTATGCAATCATACCTAATTTTAGGCAAATATCATTACAGAATCTGATTTTATTTGAAGGATTAAACATTCAGACAAAGGCTGTGATATGTGCAAATAATAAACATGGTTATTTATTAGGAGCAAACTTTGTCTTTTCGGTCATTATCTTTAATAATGATAATACTAAATGATGTAAAATCAAAAGCTTTTATTTATATATATATATATATATATATATATATTCACAAAAGGGAAAACTAATGATACATTAGGCTACCTCGCCCTCATTCCCAACCCCCATCTACGGTGCTGAACCGTGGGTTGGCTCGACCAGATGTTCTCCACATTGTTTTCATGTTCTTTCATTATGAGGCTCTGCACGAAAACGCTTGCACTGCTGCGTTATGATTGGTCCAGAGAACCTGATATGGAGTGGGCAGAAAAGAGTTCCAGCAGCTTGTAAAAGGTGCCGGTGTGCAAGAAAAGTCAAGGTACGCCGACGAGTAAAATGAGTAAATAGTCCTTGTCTATATTGCACATGTACATATTTAAACTGCTTGGCATCATGAGGCCAAAAGGTACTACCTTCGCCTACATTAGGCTAAACAGCCCGACAAGTGTAGGCAAGGTTGATAGTACACCACGATCAGTGATTAATTACAGAGTAAGAGATACTGAGCACTGTCCAGAACCACAGTCAGAGACAGATAGGAGAGTCAAGTAATTCCAGGAACTGACACAACAAACGTATTATCCAGCTCTTATCTTAGCAGGGAAAACTGTACTTGGAGCCCTAGCTCAGTAGATAGAGCAAATAGCTGCATGGGTCCAGAGCACTAAAGCGCAAAACCATGCAGCAGAGACTATATCTGATGAGGTTCTGAGGCAGAACAAGGAGGTTAGTCACACTGATCAGTCTCTCAGGGGTCATTCATTTTATAGGATAATGGTATTGAAAATATGACGTGGTACTTCCAGCATTACATTCTCAAAAGAGGGTATTAATTGATTATTGCTCTTAAAACAATTCCTTTCTCTTGAGGACTGCTGGTTATGAAGTAAATGCCATGATTTCAATGTCATAATTGGAGGAATATACTTAACAGAGTCCTACAAATCTTGGCATGCATTATGCATTCTCATGCATTCAGAGTTGAGTCACATTTATTCTCCACATCATCCCGCATTTTGTACGAGTCTAGAATAACACCAGCATTTTTCAAAAAGAATAGTAATTAGACCGTACACCTTGCGACTCAGTGTGCAGAGAGAATACAATAATAGACAAATTCAGATGAGAATTCCTTCCTCTCTCTCTTGTGTTGAGCGCTGCATACCTTTTGCACATTCACACGTCAAAGTGGAAAGTTGACTTCTGGAATCACACAAGCTAATTTCGAATTCTCATGCAGCACTGAGTGATCGAAAAATAGGAGCATGCACTTTTCATAGTGTTACTTTTATCAATTTCACTTTGGAGACTGAAGTAGTTTTTGACACTTGCTTCCCATAAACAACAGCTGGGGGTAAAAAATAGCATTTTTTCCCTGCGTATCACAGTCTGATTCTCACATAAAGAAAACATGTCTTCAGTTGTCAAGCTGCTCTGTGAGCCTTCCAAAGGGGCTGCAGACAAATATACTTCACAATAGGGGGAAGAAGAAGAAAAAACTCGCAGCGCGGACCATTTTGTTTGCTCCAGCTCAGATGCACCTTTAATATCTCGGCTCTTTCTCCCCCGATTGTAAGGCTTCAAATTCTGGCCAGAATGAGAGAGGGCATACGGCATGCAACAGTGTGCCATCTCCAAATCACCAACAGGCAAACAGATGGATGGCATGCATCATTACTGTGAGTTAATGGAGCAGTAGTTAAGATTCTGCATATATGCAGACTCCTAGACTCTGTGTCCAAATGGCTTCCGGCTTTGCATTGTGCAATGCAAGCATGTGTGTGGAATAAGATGCTTTTTTAGTTATCGACCAAGTAGGGGAAGTTTATTGTTGGTTGGAGTAGCGGAGGGAACAGACTCTTACCATAAGCAAGAAGTCCAAAAACATCAAGCGTTGGATTATCTTGGAGAAGGCCACCAGCTGTTCCCGCTTGTCTTTAACAATGCATCAGCCTGATGGCAATTTCCACTTCATCATGGAGCTCAATTTTCAAAATGTGTTGCCAGACTATTTGATATTTATCGTGGAATTGGCAAGTAATGTTAGCTTCTGTTCTGAAATGTACCAGCAGCCAAGACCCTGCATTACTCATGCACCCACAGTATGGTAGACTTTGGCCTATTAATTTATTTCCATGAAATGAGTAATAGCTCTGCCATTCTTTAGGGCCAGCGGGGCATTTACCTTTGATTTGTTGATCATGTAGAAACTCCAAAGTTCAAATAATCTAAGTCTTTGCTAACTTTGTCTTAACATTAATATTAATCGTAGCGTTGAAACAGCATGAATACACAATTTCAGTTAAAAAAGCAGTCCAAGTGAAGTGTGGTTTTATTTGGAAGTTAATTGTCATCAAGACTGATGGTGTCAGGAGGCATTTGTCTTCCCTCGACGCACAAATTCAGCACATGAGCTATGAATGTATATTATGAAGCCTGATCCTCAGATGACCTTCTATTAGCAGATTTTGTCTGTTCGTCACACGTCCCCCCCGTCATCTGCATTAGTCATGCGAAGACGGCTGCTCCCTCTCATCCTCTCTCTCTCTCTCTCGAAATTTAATCAATGCAGACTTACACCCACAGTCTTGCCGGAGCAGACGATAAATGATTAGCAATCATTTTGTTTAGGCTGCTGCCGAGGGAAATCTAACTCTCAGGGTTAATATCCTATATGACACAAGGTAAGCTGAGGAGGAGGGATATCCCTGCTTATCTGCTGATCAGCACTTTGGGTTATCCCTCTTCTGGTGATTGATATTAACTAAGTTGCTGCCGAGGTGAGAGGTTCACTGTAATTGTAGGCAAATTATTTTGTCAGGAAAGTTACTCCTTTCTTTGATGCATATGAATGAGAGAGCTGAGAGCTCCTCCTAATCAATCAGTGCAGAAAGACAAATCACTCAAGTTTGTGCTGTCATCAAAGATGCCCTTCTCAACATGCTTGATATCCCATTTCTAGGGAAAGGAAAGCAGGAAATAAATAGTGTTCTGCTGGGGCCTAATGTGAGTCTAATTTGATAATTACTTTTTGCTATTTACGAAACTATTGAACTGAAATTCTTAAATTAAATAGAGCTCATAAGGTCTCCTCAAAATCGTAGAGAAAGTTAATATAAAACGAGTTCTGAGGTCGAGGTTTTCTCCAGATAGCCGAGGTTTTGCCCCACCACCTGTTGTAATTGGTGGTAAATTGGTCTTCATAATGAGCAGAGGGACAACAATCATCCTCATGGGCATCAAATAGGTCAGTTAAAAACTACTGGCTGCTCTTTGTATCAAAGCACTGCTCTGAATCTAGATACAACTTTTCCCACATTTATTTAAATGGCCCCGTTTGGTTTGTTTATAAGAACAAACAAGAGCATTTTTAATCAAAGGAGGCAGTTTGAAGGTCCTGGGAAACTTTTGTAGTTTAATTAACACTGGGGTGAAATGATATCAAAATCCCATTAAGCATAAATTCTGAGATAAACAACCGCATAAATTGTTTTGGCGTCTCAATTTCTGTGACACAAGCACCTTGCCAACCACAAAAGTATCAATGCTTTGGTTTTCTGTTTTACTGCTACTTTACCAGAAGCTGACCCTGCTCTACTTTAATGTAAAAAACACACTGTTTGAGACAAGGAGGGGAAAAGTCAATAATTATAATGGAAAGCCCCTGAGAGATGTTAGAGACCATTAATAATGGGTATAATTTCCCCACTGGCTACTCTATTGCATGATGTTTGACAGATTATTTCCCCATGTTGAATAAAACAAAACAGCAGCATGAACAGCATCGTTTTGACAAATGGGAAGAAGCAAGTCAACGCAAGTTAAAGAATGGTACTTTTGATTATATAGTCTTGCTTATTCTATGTGACAGCATCAAAGAATATGAGTTTATTTTAGAAATAACTATTTATACAATGTCAGCTCTATGCTGTGAGTACACCTGGTTCCAATCCAATATACTGTAGATCGATGGAATTAAAGATCAGTTTCCACGAGGTAGTGTTTTTTCACACAAACACCCAATATTGTACTGCATGTAGCGGCAACTGATAAACAACAACTTGAAAAGAGACCAGAGAAAGCAAAGGCATGAGGAACTTTTGCAAAGGTTGGCTTAACATCTTTAAGCACCGAACAGTGAGCAGGGACCCTCGTCTACAGTTTCTACATAACACAGGAAATAAAAAAGCAGGTATGTCAGCAAGAAAAGGACCAACTCCGTAGAGTCCAGGTGGGAGCGATGTGGAGAAGGGGGCAGATGCTAAGAAAAGAGATGGCGGTGGAAACTGTTAATGAATGGGTATTGGAAACTCTGGGCGGACGCTGCGTTGAAATGCTTACTCGTTTGTGATTAATGACTACCAGGCTGCTGTAATAGGTACCACTGGGACCTCAGACACCAGCACCTTTTTATAGAATAGCCCCAAAAGAAAAAAGATGAAGTCCCCATTAGAGTGCTTCTTCAAGGCGAAAAAAAAAAGGTCTCTATGTGGCCCAGGGAGCTACAGTCAAATCATAATGTAGCTTTTCTCCACACAGCAAAAGTGTTTTGTCAAATCAACTGAAAAATGAAACACCTGATTTTTTCATTGGTCAGCAACTCTGAGTTGTTGCCAGTTTGGACAGTTGCATTTTTCCTTCTGTTTGTTGATGAAGAATGTCATTCACTTTTTTTTTCTACATCATCAACGATTGTTGTAAGAATAGCATCTACATCCTTTTGAATGTATTTACTTTTCAGGTAAAACATGGTTTTAAAGACACATATTGAAAGAAAATGTCCCCTCGCTGTGAAACCAGCAAGAGAATTTTACAGACAGAGATGGCGTGATTAAATGAAGGTAAATATAAGAAAGGTGTGCACATATGCAGATCTAAAACACTCTAAAAGGCAAGGCACATTTATTTGAATAGCACATTTCAACAACAAGGCAATGCAAAGTGCTTCACATGAAATCATTAAAAGGATCAAAACATAATGCAAAATTAAAAAAAGGGTATTTTCTAAATCACTAATGAACATGTTTCAGTTTCACACACTGGTTCGGAAATCAACACTTGTATGTGCATGACCGCAATGCATGCAGTGACCAATAAATTATTCATATGTCTTTTGTTCTACACATTACCCAATCCTCAGAGGTAAGAACAGAGTGCATCTCAGGTTCCTGTTACAATCCATTTGACTTTAAAACAACTTTGACTGTGTGTGTGTGTGTGTGTGTGTGTGTGTGTGTGTGTGTGTGTGTGTGTGTGTGTGTGTGTGTGTGTGTGTGTATGTGTGTGTGTGTGTGTGTGTGTGTGTGTGTGTGTGTGAACCATACAGTGCTAGGGCCACAAAGTAACCTCATATCTTGGCAGCTTGATCCAAATAAACATTAATCTTTGCACATTCGGAAAACACTTTTGTGAAATACATAAATTCACAAAATTAATCTTACTGTGTTCCACATGCAGTCAGGCACAGCAATTCGGAAATGAATTAATCACCCCAACACAATTGCCTTTTTTTTTTTTTTTACATTTTTCAAGGTTATTTCAAACCAATTAGATGTAAGCAAGGTTGGTTAGGGAGAGGATATTTGTTATTGGTAAAAGAATTACCATGGGCTGTTTTGTTGCTTTTGTTTGTTCAAGTGCTGGAACTGGGGCAATTTAAGGTGAATATATAAGTCTGTAATACAGTCGGTTAAGATTCCAATTTAGTTTCAATTTGTCTCATCTCCATGGTACTGCCGGTTACTGAATTGTAAATGTTGTTCTTTATCTTTCTGCATGATGATTCACTTTTGAAAAAACAAACATTGACTCTCAACAATTTGCAGTTTTATCAGTAAAAACAATTTTACCAGTCAACACAGCATGGCAGCATGGGCAATTCTTACAGCACAGTTTGAGAACCAAACAACATTTATAAAACACAAATAACATGTTGTGAACACAAGGTATAATACTGTATGTTTTTATACAATGACTTCATTCATTTAACAATACCCCATGCTGGACACACTGACTTTGTTCTTCCTGTGATCAGTGTTGGACAAGTTACTCACAAAGTGTAATAACTTACATTTGACTCCTATTAAAAGTAGTTCTACTTCACCTATTACTTTATCTCAAAAGCAATTGAACTATTAAAAAAGCTATTAATCAACAGGAAAGTAAGTAAATCATTGATGATTTAGAATGACTATGAATCAATGTGGTTGACTAATACAGTATCTGTTATTCACAGTTGCTTTATGCTCAATTAAAAACTTCTCCCTTAGTTAATTAAATCCCTGCAGCACCTGAAGGCAGCAGGACACAATATGGTGATAAATCTGCAGCCTCTGAAAAGTGCCACGCCAGATGTGCTCGGCCTGCCAGATCAGCTGTACAGTATGTGACAGAGACTAAACTGACTCGCTGGGCACCTTAACGACCTGCCCCTACTCTGCGTCTGATTGGCTGTTCTTCTCCAGGTCAGGTCCAGAAAGAGAGCTATTTTTCCTGTAGTCCAAAATCAGGCTACTCGGGCATAAGAATGCAAAGTGTTTTTTTTTTTGGAAGGAGCAAAGGGTACCTTTCAACTTATAAAGGATGCTACTTTTTAATTTAACTGAACCAGATTCAATTACTGCATCTCACTACTGCATTTTATTTCTTAAACTGCACTGCAACTTTTATTCAACTTTTATTTTTATTTTGCTTTTTCAACTTTTATTTTTTATTTTGCTTTTTGACTGTTTTAATGTTTTCTTAACTGTTTTTAAATCTGCATTATGTTTTGATGCTTTTAATGGTTTTATGTGAAGCACTTTGAATCTCCTTGTTGTTGAAATGTGCTATACAAATAAACTTGCCTTGCCTGGCCTTGCCTTACTTTTTTATTTCTGCTTTATGTCCAGTTTTCATAGCTGTGACCATTGTTTCAATTATGATAACACTAAGGTATTTATTTTCTCCGAAACACAAGTTACAACATATCACAACACTTTTTTTGGAGGTGAAACGAGAAGCTAGGCACATCTGATGTGTCAATAATTATATAGGAAAGTCTGGTATGTCTAATTTGAACCAGGAAGTTGGTCTATAATTGATGACATTTTGGTAATAATCTTACTTTTTGCCATTATTTTCTTTTCCAACTACTACTACTACTATTACTATTAGTAGTAGTACTGTTTACTGTATAAACGACACGTCTTCAAATAATATTGTGGGGAGTTGGAGGATAAACACATATTTTAAATTGTATAATGCATGCCAAGATTTTGTAGAGGAATGCCAATGAAAATATAATTTCCCTTTGGGAGTCAATAAAATATCTTGCTATTTGTAGTTTTCACCTCTAACAATGTTCTGATATTGATTGTCTCATTCAGGTATTTACATTGGAATGACAATGTCTGATCTGTTGAATTTATTCACAAATACGGTTGAACTAAAATTTAAAGATCAGCCTGTAAATGTTTCTTTAGACGTCACAACAATACATTATATGGACATAATCAGAGTCACCCAGCTACATCTTCTCTTTCCCAGTTTATTCTATGTGACATAATCCCTCTTTGTCCCCTTTCAACATGGAAAGCCAACCTGTTCACAACCCTTTTTGAAAAAGTCTCTTTCATGGGGTCTGTACAGGAGAGCATAAAAAGATTTGGCCCTGAGATTAATTGAAGAGGGACCTTTACAAGAAATGAGAGAGGGACAGTGTGATTGTCCCAAACCCTAGCCAGATAATAGTGTCTTGGCTTTAGGGATCCCTCTGGAGGTGTCTCTAAGCCTCAAACAATGGAAGAAAAATAACCTTGCGGTAGCCCATGCTGACACTGGGCCCACCCAGCACAGATTGCTACTATTGTGCTACACAGGCAATCTTAATTAGTTTTGACGTCACTTTCCTGAGGATTGATCCAGGTCTGAGCTTTATCTCTTGAGATCGTGATTTCTGAAGAGGACTCGCAGTTTGAGGTTTTCAGACCATGACCAATCAACACCTTTTGGGATTTCTACCTCCCTGGTAAATGGGTAAGCTTTATGTAACCAATATGTGTCTCTGGTGGTCACTCCAAAACTAAATTCTCGAATTTGATCGAAAGAATCAAAGCAGATTGCAACAGCGTTCCCAAAGTAGTCACAATACATCATATTGAGTTCACAGACCAGGATGAAGCTGACCAATTTTAAAATGCAAAACGTGGGGGCATTAAATTGAATCGGAACTTGCTTAAACTTTAATAAACACCAGATCACACCATTTCTTTCCATTTCAACAACTTCTCAAACAGTGTCAACTGATTTCAAGGTGGTTGTGAAAGGAATCAAGTCGAGGCGGCATGCACCGCCACACCTGCGTTATTCCATCTTCACTGAAGCCATCCCTCACCACTCTACGGTTCTGTCATACATTCTTTATGATGGCCTGATAACCAGGCACGGGATTGTTCAGGAATTCAGCTTGGAGGGGAATGGGGAGACACATGCAATGCTGTCAATATATCACGGGAGACAGGGACAGATTTGATGATCGAGGCCTGACTGAGAGAGCTTTAAGCAGCAGAATCAGCAACCTGTTTGTGTCTGCCGTGATCCTGACGGATAAGCAATCTGCCTGCAACATCACCTCAACCCTGACAGAATGTGATTCAGCTTCAACTAGACATGAAAGGATGGCTCTCTCCAAGTAGATTGGGAACAAGCAGAAATCAATTCAAAAGGCACTGTTGAAGGAAACTATTTGCTGAGACCATATTTCCTGAAAATGTGTAAATTGCATGTTTTTTTTGTCTGCACGCCAGGAGGCGTTTCCATATTAACATAACAGGGTTTACGTATTCTTTGTGCAGCATATCATGGCATTCATACAACAGACCTAGCAGATAGTCTTTCATACAAGCACCATAATATCAGTACATAATAATCAGGACAGGGAGGAGGCATCAGCAAAGGTCCCCGAGGACTGGGAGTGCACGCCTTATGAACGCTCTCTGTCACACCCACACCAGTTAGTCCGGCGTACTGGCTCTTCCTTTTAGCAAACTAAGGAAGGCATCCGCAGCAGCTGCAGTCTGGCTAATGGCAGCTGTATGCTAATGTCCATCTCTGAGTCAGCAAACGCAGCCAAGTTCATGGCCGGCCGCCACGGCTTTCTATCTCCTGTGTGAGTGTTCCTCTCCAACAAGTCAAGGAAGAATCATCTGAACCAGAGATTGCCAATTGCAAGATCTGGAAAGTCTGTGTGCTTTTCAGTTTGTAAAGAAACTTTTGGAAATATATCAACCATTTCAATGTAATCAAAATACAAGCAGCTGAGAGGTAATAACAGAATTTTGACATAGACTTTGTCATAGCGTTAGGTAACAACTAGACTGGCCAAAATCCAAGAAGTTTCTAAAAAGTGTTTTGACATAATAATGCTTGATTAATCATTATTAATTATGCAACACAAGGCATTTTTTTTTCCATAATAGCAGCATTTAAAAAAAACTAAAATAACCTATAATCACTGCAGAATCAAAACAAATGGAGAATGAGCAATACAATAAATAAACATGATTCAAATTTTATTAACAAGAAATACCTTTGTTTTCAGATAATATTGAGTTTATATAATGACTGATGCGTTATGATTTCATACATTTCGTTTAATTGACATTTAAAAAAGCAATTATTTAATAATAAAAAATAACCGATAAGGGGGATAAATAAGAGTAGTAGTACTGATGAAATCCAAACAATACCCATCCCTAGTTTTTATTCCATGTGTGCAGCCATTATATGTGGTCAGCACAAACACATGTAACTCCATCTCATTAAACAGACACACACTGCCTCGTGTCACACATTGCACGATACCAGCACATTTTCTGCCAGTTTATTTAGAGAACATAACAGTAATCCACCATAAATAAAGCCTTCATTCAAGGCATGTACTTCCCTTTACATCAGCTCTCTACCAAATGAAAAAAAAAACTGATGCATTTCTTCTTCAAACAGTGACAGCTGCCGTGATAATAAGTTAAACATTATTCATAGACAAGACCTAATTGCACACATTATGTGGTGAAATAGACTTACGTAGCAGAGGAAGAGAGAGTGGCTCTCACTTGAGGATGAAACGCTGTACCTGCATATACTGTACTCCATGATCAAGGGTCTCATTTTCTATTACTCACTCACCCACTTAACTGTACTTCTTCCTCTCACGTTGTCTGTCTCTGACAACCTCATGCCTACACACACGCACACACACACGCACACACACGCACACACACGCACACACACGCACACCCACACACCCACACACAGATGCTGCATGTTTCCCTCGTGTTCCTCATCATCATATACTTTCTACAAATTTAAGGAAACAATGTGAAACAACCGCACCATGGCAAGCTCATTAATCAGCAGTCCACAAACATAATTGACCTGATCCCTGGAACAGTCTGTGTGCTACATGCATCTACATGTACACACACACACACACACACACACACACACACACACATACATACACACACACACACACACACACAGTGATATGTAAATACAGACAGATGCTCTTGCATAACATTTGCAAGTCATTCCTTAAAATTAATAACCGTCTGAAAAAGGAGCTCTCTTCTTTATTAAAGCAGGTGCAGTGACTCCTGTCAGTGGATGCCTGAGATAGTTTAGCGGTAGCATGCTAAGGAAGGGAAAGGTTGCTCTTAATGGCCTCCAGAAGTAGTGGATGAGGAAATGGCATCTTTTTTTGACCGGTTTCTATTAAAAACACAAGCGCCTTCAGGCTCCCTGGCATTTCTCCGCAGGCTCCGAGACGTCAGGGAATCCGACCCTTGAGCTGCATTCCTGTGCTTGACAAGGAGATGACATCATGTCAAAAACCGACGGTGCCCTGATTTTCTCGAAAAGTTCAGTGGTGGAATCCACGAGATGGCACAGCAACTCCTCACTTTCTCAGGAAGCATAAATGTGGCACGATAATTGTAAATTGGTTTGCTCAGTCAGGAGGGCTTGCTGTGAGGACATTTCCCAAAGAGCTTTAACATGCATTTTCACACTGAATCTCTATGCATCTTTCTCCTTCATTTCCAATTTGATAGTAGATTGAAGTCACCCAGTGTCCTGATTCTACATGAGGTTACCCTAAAATCTGTGTGGGCTTTGTCATTGTCACACAAAGTATCCAAACACCCAAATACAGAGCAGACATGATGCGTCTTTAAACAAAAGATTTACTCTTCCTTGTTTTGATGTATGAATAAACCGATTAGTTCAGCAGAGATAATGTCATTGTTATTGAGCTCCTTCATGTTTATGCTAATTACAAATCTATAAATCTTTACAAACGGCTTTAGCTAGCGATGGAATTAATCGCGAGCTATTCTGCTGGCTTTTCCCTTCATTCCTCCTTAGGTTGGTTGATGTCTTATGGATTTAATGTTGTTCATGATGGATTTGGTTTGGCAGAGTTTGCAAAAGGGAAATGCAGAAGAGAACTTTTTTTGTGAAACTAAATTTAATGCATCTATTTTTCATTATCGCTGACACCCTGCAGTTGTTTTTGCATGTAAAAGGGGTGCATTATTCAATCATGAAGCAGCTAAATATAAACAGATTAAATTTTCAGTTCACAGAGGGAGCTGTCAGTGTAACCAAGTTTTAAAATGTCTCTATTGTGCAATCATTTCATCTCAGTACACAATAGTCTGTAATAAAAAGGGTCACCGACTTTTCACTAAATCCTTTTATTTTTATTTTCAGATGAGCTTGAAAGTAGAGTTTCAAATATGATGTGGCCTCTTTCACACATAATCAGTATATTAATAGGTCATTCCGCCTTCAGTAGTATGAATCAAGTCATTATTTTCAAACAATCACTTAAGTCAACAGGATGAGATAATGTGGCCGATTTACATTTTGGGAAAACACTCGTTTCAAGATTTTACAAAAATAATGGCACATTTGAAGAGAGTTCATTTGCAAATGGTAGTTTTGCAGCTTTATTCCACTTGTAAGCTTTTAGTGCTCAATATCAAAAGCTGCAGGGCATCAATGGTAGCTTTTATACATCCTATTGTCGTCCGGTATTACCTTAACATATCATATATCGATATGAACGTATACTGTATGTCATCCAGTTAGTAAAACTAAATTGCAATCCATAAAAAAACATCTTTTTGGTCCACATAAATCCAGTATGTCTGGCTCTACTGCTTTAGTATGAATATGCATCAGTCAAAGGCCACTTCTAGTCCATTTCCCCTGAAGACTTTTCAATGGTATAGTATCTAACCTTTCGCTGGCTGTAGGAAGTATTTTTCCTTGAAGCTCTGACAACTCTCCAGTGACCTCGACATTGATCCTCTACCCTATGGGGTCAACGTCTCCAAACCTCTTTCAAAGCCATGGATATATCAAGCCAATGGTGAAAGTAAGATTGGTTCTAACTGGTCTGTGGTGTGATTTGATTGAAGAACCGTAGATGCAGTAGTAATGGACTGGGTGAGGTGCAAACTATTCACTGTTGGAGTGTACTTAGATGAGCACAAAACAGTGAGATGATTCTCAGTAACTTTTAATATCACTGCTTGTTTTGAATGCAGTAAGAAATATGAACATCAACCTGACACATCACAAAATAGTGTTGCATGAAGACACAGCACAACTACTGCAACATTCACAGTTGCGCTTTCATGAAAGGTTTTCAAGTGTAACCATGTTATCGAATCACGTAAGCAGTCCCTGGGATTACAGCTAATCAGCTAGTCCAAATTTTCTTGAGTTTACTAACACATATAATAAATCCATATTTGCTTAAATAGTTGGCAGTTTACAACAACGACTGTCCTCTAATCTCCATTTACTCTCGTGCTGAATCCCAAATGGGATTGCATTTATCCAGCACCACAAAGGGCTGTTGGACTGCTCTCCGCCTAACAATAGGAGGAGGACAAACAGGCTGATAACCTGACATGTACGAGTGCAGATTGTAAAAGACAAATGAGGTCAGGATGGAGGGTGGATGATGGGCCTGCTGAGTTAAGGGTCAGAGGCACAGCCATTAAGGGCAGACATGAGGTAAGCAAAGGCACAAAAAAAAAAGTGAAAACGCTCATTATGATTTAAGCACATATCCACACAATCCATTAAAGCTAAAACAGCCCCATTCTTTATACGGCTCTAAAACATATTTTGGGTGGTTGGAACATGTTATTAGAGCAACGCTGAGCAGTGTGCACGATTATAATGCAAAGCCTCAAGTGTTCACGCCGAGTAATATTGGCTTAGCAATTAGTCATGTCAAACAATTATCAACTTACGTCACTGCTTTGCAATTTTGCTTTTGGGGAGCAGTCAATTATTGAATTAGCTCCATTTGAGCATGCTTAATTCTGCGTTTCTGCAGCAGTGAACATGACAGTCAGAGTGAATAATACCCCAAAGTCTTCATATCCCCTGGCAACAAGCACATTCTGTGCCTGACGATACATACAGTAACAAGGGCATGTCTGTATATTATGACAATGCAGGTTTACAAGCCTCCACTAATGTGTCACTCATTAGCAGGGGAGCTGGAACAAATAATCTAACTTTATGTAGGGCATCAGCACAAGTGCCTGCAAAGCTGAGACTACGCAGGCCATGTTTCCCAATGTCATTTTCACACTTTCTGGAGTGAAATAGTGAGCGATCACACCTTTTCAGATATATCTACTTTATGTGCATGTGTAACAAAGACAGTAAGTATACAGAGACTCCCTCTCTTAAATCGTTTGTCCTTGTCAACACGCCTGATGAAAGTCACACACCACACAGAGATGTCCTGTGTACGGTGAGATGGTTGCGATAGATAGACTGTCAATATTATCATTGGCCAAGTAAAGCTGACGAGAGCGGAGCACAACTGCAATTTCAGCAGATACTGCATCACATTTAATTAAGAGGACATTACGGTCAAAGCATGTTGGGTTACACATGTCGAGGTATTGATTTGGTATCAAGGGGGAAACATTGTAATGCCTCACCATATACCAGTCACACCCCAGACTGATAAGGTGAAAGACATTTAACATGCGACACTTGCCTGTTCCATTAGTGTCTTGTATATATATTGTGGCCGCTAAATGGTGGAGGAAGACAAACCTCGGCGCAGAATGGAATAGCAATAAACTTTCCATTAACATGGTCCTCATAAATCCTCTTATTTCAGTGTGCAAAAAGCAGATATGTGGTGCAATCAATGGCGTAACAGAATTACTACAACTGTTATATATGTAGCCTATTAGCATTCGTTTTAAGTCACGATAAAACTGGGCTTTTCCCCTGAATTAATCGTGCACCTCTATTAGGTCTGCATAGAGGATTTAGAGTGTGTACCAGCAGGCAACAGACACGTTGAATCCTTTAACTCTGATAGTCTCACATATAGCACCTGTTCAATTCAAGGTGTATAACATGATGGCCTCTTTTCACCTCTCTGGCCACTGAGAAGTACAGTAAGCCACCTGTGAACAGTCATTTGTCTTTATCATCAGCCTTCTGTAACAGACAAGCTGGATGCACTGGTGTGAAGCCTGGCACAGGGAAAAACCCAACAGCCAAGTATTATCATGCATTAAGATGGATTGTCAAATGACAGCAAAAACAAAAAGCAACATCTATCTCTTTATGAATAACCTTGCTCGTTTCAAATTGGTGTGGGTTCGAGGGACGGTTTGGATGTATGTGCGTGTGTGTGTGTGCCTATATATAGACACACACATATGTCCGTAGCCATGAGGGTGTTCATGCTTAGCTCTTCATAACAAGAGCCATTGTCTTGACAAAAAAGTGGTCACAACGGGATGAATTCAAGATCCATCCATCTTTATGACAGTCGCTATTAACCAGCAAACTTGTTTGTCTTAAACTCATAGATTGGTCGGGGGTTGCTTTGAAACATGACCCGTGCATTGTAACCTTACTTAGTTGTCTTCGCAGCTTCATCCTCCAAAGGGTTTCACAGTTTAAAGAGGCAAAGTGAAATGATTGTAGCCCTGAACTGCCTGACACTGTGGCTTAAAAGATTGGACCATCACACTCATACCCCGTCCTTCATGTAATACCACAGGTAGTCCAACCTAAAAACCTCACCTTTGACTGCCTTCAAAATGGAAAAAAAGACCTGGAGAGGCTGACCAGACATCCACGTACATCCTAAGAAGACATTTCGGATGCAAGTAATCATTGTGGCTGAGTCTCGCATAGCCAGACCCATCTCCACAGCGCTGTGTCAGCGCGAAGAAAGGTCTGGCTCCACACTTTATCATTCTGCTATAAGGGGACACAAAAAAAAGCCTTTGCTTGTTTGAATTGCTTTAAAACAATGCCATTTTTCTTTGAGGACACTAAGCACATGATGGAGCAATGGTGCCATTGCAAAATAGATAGAAGGGGAGGAGAATGCCACACAAAATACATCCGGTTCGTGAGACTAACTAAGGCCCAATCCCAACCCTACACCACTCTCTATGAAAACAGATCAAGGGGTGATGCAACACATCAACCATCATCTGAGTGGGGATACTGACCACAAGGACAGCCTAACGTCTCATCTGCACAGAGAACAAAACAATTAGTGCAGTAGAATGAATAGTCATATCATACAGCCAAACCCAATTTCAACAAGAGTGGTAGAACCCCAAATAACACATCTGCTTCAGCACCTGGATCTAGGGGAGGCCATGTTAAGTTGAGGGAAGATGGCCACAACAGTCACCACAGCTTCTCAGTCTGTCATCTGGTCAATTTCCTTTCACCCAGTGCAGCTTTGTGACTGAATAGATCCTCATCCACTGACTGCACTGCCCTCCACTGCATGGCATCAGTCCCATTCATAAAATACTATTTTAAATGTGGGAAATTGATCGCCGGTTGCGCAACACGCAATGTTTTAGCTCATTGTTTGCTAGTCTGGTGATGGAATCCTGGATGTATCGAGTGGAGCCAATCCCCTGTGTTGCCCGAGTGGATCATGGGGTAAGCCCTTAATTACCCTGAGGGACAGTTCAGTGGCATTATGAGCTGTGTACACACACACACACACACACACACACACACACACACACACACACACACACACACACACACACACACACACACACAATAGGAATCAGAACTCACTGTGCTAAGAGGATGAAGATGCATCCCACAGTCACTCCTGAGCACACTAGATAATTCATATTTGACAGCGTGCCACACATTTTGAGCGACATCAGATACTGTTGTAGGAATATACAATCATACATGTCTTGTCTTAGAATAAAGACAATACATAACATTGTTTGTGCACAGGATTTAAAGAAAGCACGAGAAATCAGATTGGTAGGGAGTTAAAATGGGTACGAATATACAGCATATCCACCTGTGTTACTGCTAGAAAAAATATGTTTGAATGTACTAGTACAACTTTTGATTTATATAAACAAAATGCAAGGAAAGAAAGTTCAGTGCTTTCTACAGCCAGAAATGATTAAAAGTCAGTGAACAAGGTGTACAAAGACTTTGTTCTTCTGGTTTGATATAATTAGTCATCTTCTGGTTGTGTGCGCACATGCACGACTGTACAGATGTTTGGGAGGAGTTCACATTTGCAAACCCTGAACACGGTCGCTGTATGAGCTGAGTGGACAAAAACATGGACAGCAAGTACATTAAATGCTTGCTTTTTTATTTATAAGGTATGTGTCATCTAATGTGTGCACTGAACTGAACTAGCACCTGAAATCTCAACAAACCTCTTTGAGACTCAATGATGACAAATAAAGATTGGTACTAGAGAAGGCATGCATTCGATGGCCTGTTCAAGGTCACAGCATGATCCTCTGAGGATTTCAAACTGGTGCTCTCCAGCTTCTTTGCTGGGTTCATTTCCCAGCAACACAAGAGGCCATGTCGATGGCCTTCACTCATCAGTGCCCTCAGAAATCTGTCACCACCAGGCCACGCGGAACAGCAACAGTGAAATCAATAAAATGTCTGAGGGTGGTGCGACATGTTTACCACACTGGACTAATAATACAAAAATCCATCATGTGTTGTTGAGGCTGCCTTTTCGTTCTGTATTTGTTCATTTCTCAGTATTTAAGGTGTTATTTCTTATGTAAAAAATAGGGTCAGCGAAGTCTTGAAATAGTCATAATTACATATACATGCCTATGGTTACACTTGCTTATATTTAATTTGACTGTTAATAATGTTTAGAGAAATGGCTGCAGTTCAAATATTACTTTACAGTTTTTCTTTCCGCTTGGTAATTGATAGAAAATGTCTATACATCACATAGAGGGATGTATAATTTGCTTAATTACAATGCAGAATATGAATGAGGAATAGCACATAGGTCATGGTGCCAGGCATTGCAATGTTGCAGTAATGAGCTCCCTTCAGCTAATCCAGTAACTTCTACATGGATTGTGTTTCAAGCTTTCATGCAATTTCATATGATTTTGCTCTACTGGAATCCTGCAGAACGCTATGCTGGTTTGAGTCGGTCTGCAGGTTGTCACACATGAGTAATAAAGTCATGAAATCTGAATTTTCGATCTTATGTTGCAGGTATCGCTTCATTGTCTACATGTCAACCTACTAGCCTGTAACTCATATAGGCAATAATCCCATCGCGTGTCCATATTATGCTTGAAGTAGAGCGTTTGGACCTGATCGCTAAGGATAGAGAGCACAGTCGGACCTGATCCAAAAAGATCAGAGAAATAATTATCCAAAGTGTGTTCCACTCGAACAGACTCTAATTGAGAGAGAGAGAACATGATACTGGCAGCAACACTGATGTACAACCATCTACAAAGAGCTGCAGTCAAGAAGAGTAGCAATACATGTCAGTTTTCTTCGTACCTCACAGTTCATCGTGCTTTTCAAACAAACAACACATTTTTCTCCTGAGATAACCACTTGAGTACTCTATAATGTGAACATTATTTAGGATACTAGTAGCTGAGTGGATACTTGCAGACCTCTAGCCTGAACTGCTGAACCCTCGCAGCCTTTAGCTGGCGTCATGTAAGTGCTCAATGTGTGCAAGATGGTGTAAGGTCCTGAAATGGAAATGGTAAGAAGGAAGCGGCTCCATGTGACATCCAATGTTAGAAAGGGCCGAGGAATTCCTATGGCTTGTGAAGTCAGGCCGCTTAATGCTTCTTTTTTTTTTAAGAAACTGCAGTTTCTTGGTTGCTGTCTGTTCAGCAAGTACACTAAACGTATTGGATCAAATTAAACATATTTTGAGAAACTCCATACATTCCATGCTAGGATGAGCAAACTCATCTGGCTAGTGCACCATTTATGTACTTTTCTTTTGGCTAACTCCTTCCATGAATTCTTACAACTTCCTGAAAGTATGGAAAAGGAATTGAAAAGTCATCCTGAAGGGACTTCCCACACTTGCCGATTCCACAGTTGGACAGCTCTGAGTTATCGGAAAGGAGCATCAAAGTGTCTGAGTCTGTAAAGGTGGACATTGGGATTAGACTCATCCTTCACACTTATTCATACCTTCGGGACATTTTGGGGATTCAATTCAACTAGTTTAAATACCTGTTGGAAAGTGAGACGGAACAAGCATCCAGTATTTTGACAGGAAAAATAAATAATCCTTGAATAGTATTATATATTTTTATTTTTTATTCCAAATTAAAAAATATAGATAATGAAATACCTCAATAATTTAATATATAACATTTCACTGGGCATATTGCCCCTCACTGCACAAAGAAAGGAATAAAAGACAGTGAGGTTCTGCCTGTCAGCAGGATGTGCTGTGCAGGAGTGACCCAGTATGAGGTAATGTATGATACTCACATTGATGTGACATGTACACCTATTCTGACTGTGTCCCACTTTAATACTGCATGGATGCAGAATGATGATGTTTCCTTTTTCTAAAAGTTTGTAAGCGAGCACTGTGGAGGTTCGCTCGTGTATGTGTGTGGGCAAAGCCCTGCCTCTGTTCTGAAACATATTTCTAGACCCCGGTGCTCGAGCGGTGGGGGAAGAAGAGAGGGGAGATTGAAATGAGAGGAGCTGCCGCGGTGGCGCCACAGTGATCTGAGGGGTGCCATGGAGACGCCTGTCATGGTGGGGTGGGGGGGTGGGAGGAGGAGAGTCCTGTGATGTTGACGTGTCACTGTCTGCAAAGGCTGACAATCTGCTAAAGTCAAACTCCTCAGATGAGTGCTTTCTGTGTGTGCAAACCTATGCATGTGTGTGTGTGTATACTCCATGTGCATGAGCGTGTTTGTGTATGAGCTTCGCTCACTGCGTAGGTGTGTGCCTGCTCTTTGTAGGTGCACTTTAATTTGAGTATATCCAAAGAAGTTGCTGCCTGCAGCACAGTGACAGGTTCAAAGGCAATTCGACCCAATTATGACCACAAAGTGTTATTCTCGTTGAGAATCCATGAGTACAAGTAGATGCAGTCACTCAATCATAATACAAAGGCATATTATTCTTCAACTGCTCGACTGACGGATAACAAGAAGACTTGTATAATTCTACTATGTAGGCTGTGCATCAACAAGTCTACCGGTTCGCCAAAGGATCTGAATTGATCGCATTGCCTGTCATCCACAGTTGGACCATCCTCAAAACTACCCAACGCATTCATAAACCTAAAAGACAGTGTCCAGAGCAAAGCGTTTTAATCTTTTTGAAAAAGTGAATCAAACAAACTTGTCATGAATGGATTCTCTCTGTTTAGCTTGTGCAAACCAAGTCAGTCCAATTGCCTAGACACTACAAATGCATATATGTTCCCACTAACATGGTGTTAGTAGACATTTCAACTCACTCACATTTTCACTTGTTTGTCCTGACATTTTAAATTAATACAGCATCTTTTGACCAATGCACTTGCACTTTAGGTAAAGATAAGCTGGTCTCTTTTGAGCCCTTCCAGTATGTTTCATTGAAAACTAATTCACGAATGACCACAATGTCTTACTTTGCAACACAATCTTGCTTTTTTAGTCATGATTTAGTCCAGCACTACCTGTTCCCCGAGTGATCTCTGAACTCTTGATTTGTGGTGTGATGTCCTGCTTCCCAACTCCCAGCCAATCTCACCCATATTGCTAAATCAATACGTGCACTGATGAATGTTCACATTGACAGATTGTAGGTGACAAAAATCAACTCAAACATTTGCTGCCTGTCCATTTAACAATCCATTTGTATATAGAGGATGAGGTGATGGTGGCGGGCTCAGGGACACTATCCCTATTTCAATTACAGGAGAACTCTCCAAGGATGAGGTTGAAATAGAGTTCACATCCAGAGATACACAGCCTCCACTTACATGATTTTATTCAATTAATTTGCTATGGGTGGAGTTTATGTTGGATGGGTTACAATCACTATATTACTATATGCATAATTAACATACTTTCATTCTTGTGTGACCCGGGGATATACCACGAACAACAACCAGAGTAAACTGGAGCCAGAGGCTACTGTACCAAAAATATATCAAAAGAAGTGCACAAACAAGAAAGTAAACCATGTGGGGTTAAATTGCACCGTCAGGGAGGTCAGTGTAGAGTTAAATAATAATAAAAAGAAACACATTAATAGTCAAAAGGAAACTTTACGAAAACGTTTCATAAAAACATGCATTGGAAAAGTAGATTAACTTTTCTACACTGATGGAACACGGCCTTCTCCTCCAGTTGGAAACATGCAGGTGACTCTTATGGAGTCTTGGAGGCTTAGAGTCTTAGGTGCTTAAACAATCCCTTCAAATTGACGTGATAGCAGTTCTTTTAGAGTTAACTTGAGGAAAAAAAAACTCCATATATGATTTTAAAGTGTTATGGCAATGCAAAAGAACAAATTGTGACTGATAATGTGTGAGAGTCAGCAGGAGGAGGGAATCATTAGTGAGAAACTGTGTTATTTTTAAATGTCTGACTCATCCCTATTTACTTGTACCAGTCTGCCAGCGTAAGAGCTGTCCTGTATGACAAGAAGCTGAATATTTAAAAGTAGTAGCAGTGTATCTTTCCTCGCTTGGTTTGGGCTACACTCTTAACGGTCCCTGTAGTTGCTACCAAATGGAACAGCTACTAATGGCATATCTATGAATGTTTGACGGCATTGGTGATGAAGCACAAGACATCTTTTGACAGCGGCATTTGAAGTATCTTGTTTGCGTCAGACATGTTAACTCATCTTAACTCCATCTGGCAATGATATAACACAATAAAAAAAGGGGTCACTGCTGAAAGTGCCTCTCTCCCTCTGAGTTGCAGCAGAAGTATCCTCCTTACATGACAATGCCATCATGTCAGTCTTTGGGGAAACCTGCTATGTCTGGCTCTTTAGGGGGTTTCAATGTGGTACGGGCAGCTCCTTAGCCAGCAAAAGGAATTAGACTTAATAAGTGAGCACACAAATCTGCCACGAGGAGGCTTGGCTGGCGAAGACCGCCAAATTCTCCAGTGGAGCATGAGCAATTCTCAACATAAGCACATCTCTGTGTCTGGAGGGCCCCAAACTGAAGTCCAATGTCCTCACAGCTAAAGCAGCCAGCAGCCATTGCCCCAAAATTAGGCTGAAGGATCAGATAGAAATGGAGAAGATGGAGGAAGGATATAAGACTTGCAGTCTTTACTTCTATGCCCATACATTAAACATTTATTTTATTCATGGATAGTTTGAGCCCTATACTGTAAGGACTTACTGTTAAATTAGTATAAGTTATTTTTGCCTCTACAGAGAAAATTACATTCAAAATGATGAATTCAGTTTTATATGTTTCACTGGTCAAGTAGTATTCAAGGCTATTGTAAGATATAAATATAATAAGAATGGTAATTAGCTAGTGAAAATAAGTGTGCTTTATGTTAAAGTGCATTGCCTGCATATTTATAATATAATCATGGATCATTGGTAGCTCACAAATATTTGGTAATGGCGAACACAATGAAACAGCATGGTATTTGCGTTAAAATATTTTGTACTCACTGAAAAACAATTTGACTCAATGTGAGGGTCACTATACAACTAATATCGATGGGTAAAAAAGGTATTTCATAAATTACCAAAGCCGATAATGGTGCTAGATAAAAAGTCAATATCGCTTCAGTTACCAGGGGATCAACAACGCATTAAGAGTCATCCTCCATTAAGACACTCATACTCATAAGTCTTTAAATATACACAGAAATTGGCAAGACCGTTTAACGAGATAACTGTATTAGCAATAGTTATATGGAAACATTCAATACTAAAGTATTTGATCCTCAAAAAAATAACTCACTGGTTTAAAATAATGTCAAAATGCACTTGCACAATGAGATCAATAGGAAGCAGGTATGTACGTGAAAGATAGCAGACCTGAATTACTGAACAACTCCCTGTCACAGATTCATCAGCATGTCATATTCTCTGTTTACAGGCCCCCCGGTCATGTCACACAGGCTTGTGAAAAGTAGTTGTTGAGTTTAAAGTGGAGTGGGAGAGGAATGTAACAGGGGCTCGGAGTGAGAAATCAAGCAATGAGGAAATGACTAAAAGTGGGATAAACAAGGATGCAAAATAATAAAAGCAGTAGACAAAAGGACAAGGAGCATTCGCGTATTTGTGTGCAAGTTTCCAATTTAAAGCATCATAATTGTAATTTGGATTGCTATATTGAGGAATTCATTGCATTTCTTTACATGTTCTTTACAATTTCCAGATAGTCAGTTATTTAACATCCTCAACTAATTTTGTTTTGGATTAGGGTTGGGCCAACAGAGGTCTGACAGCCACTAACTACTGAGTCCAACATCACTTCAACGTCATGTTTCACTGCAGACGGCGTCATATGCCAATTCTGGAGACATCGCCTAACCCGCAGTTTGTTGTAACTTATCCCCACAGGACAATATATTAACATATTCTATTATAATGCACTCAAGGAAACTCAACGACGTCAAAGAATGCATTCATCCATTTTAAGCTAAGTATGATGGTAATTTGAAAAAGGATGACCGCATACTCCACGCACAAGGCCAAGAAAAAATGATTGTTTGAAAAATGTCAAACCTACATCAGATGCACTTAACTGGTAGCTCAGATCAGAGAGCAGCAAAAACGTGGACATCATATTGACACGGCAATTAGAAGAGTCATGTAACACCCCCAGTAATATCACTAGACGTAATTGCAGAGCTAAAATAGAATGATGGCTGGATCAATACGGTAAACCTTAGAGGGAGAGATAGAGTGTGTATGTGTGAAAAGCAAGGCCGCGCTTCATTGTGTAGAAGTCGATCTGTGGAAAGAAAAAAGGTGGGAGAGAGAGGGGAAAGGAGGGGGGGTGTCCCAAAGGATACCACCATTTCGGAGCACAGCGCCCGGTGGTACCTCCTGGGCTGGAACTAATTGGTGCGAGATTAACTTTCCAGTGGGATATAATGACCCCGAGCGCTCCCACACATCTTTGGATCGGTGACACAGGAAGGGGCCGGTTTCTGCGCTTCACATGCTGAAAGTGATTATTTGGTCCTAGACTGTCTGGCGATCACTTTAGCCTGATGGGACAGGAATAGAAAGCTTCTGAAAACACTGCCGGGGCTGTGATATCTGTTTATGAGAATGTGGGCTGTCGAACAACTACTGTGTGTGTTGCACCTGGAGCTGCTGCATGGTGGTTAAATCAATAAAGAGGCGCACAGGAGGAGGGAGCTCTGTTGAGAAGTTTCCGCTCACTCATGAACACTTTAAGCATAATAAGAGTCATGAATTATATTGTTTTTTTATGTCATCTGGAACAACTATAGGAGAACGGTCCAAATAAATGCTTATGGTGTCTAGTTTGTGGAAAGTAGCAAATGGCATCATCCTGCAGAGCAAAGGTGAGGACAAATTGGTGTTCTTCCACAGCTGCGTATACACTTTCTGATAGTGCTTACGTGGCATTGTTTTAGAAGGCATCAGTCCTCAAACAGTTGCTTGTTTTTCTTGCGCCCACTCTTACTTTCGCCACTCGATCACGACAACCTAAGGGCAGCATTGGTCAATTTCTATGTTAAACTATTGGTTGGTGTCAGACAGGCTTGTTGTTGACATGCTGATCTCTGCCTCCTTCGATCCAGCTTCCGTTTGATTATTGGATGACAGCTTGTTTTGGCAGGATTAGCCAACCTCACCCAGCTGCACTGCTGTTTGTTCTTTGCAAAGTTCGTGTTGATTCACATTGTAGCACAGATCATTTCACCTTGATGAGATATCTACACTATTGTTGGTGAAGTTGCCTTCTCTAATGCTGTTCTAAATCTTGATTTTAGATTTGACTTTGAATGAAATGGAGTTTTCTGTCTAGGGACGTAACATTATCCCCTACGTCAATGGACCCAGGGTCTTATTTTTCAGACAAAGCATATGTAAAAACAATCAATTGAAATCATACAAACGTGACTATATTCCAGCTTGTGAAAATCTGTTTGTTTTGAAACAACATTATGCTGATTTTAAAATAGAATAAACCGCACTCATTCTCCCCACTTTGGCAGATATTCTCTCGAGTCGTTCTCTTTTCAACATGGACATTAATGGAAGCACATGCATAATTGCTGTCCCCCTCTTTTACTTTTTTTATTTTTTTATACTGCTCCTCCTCTGCATGTTCCCTAAAGGCGATCAATTGTCAGTTTTACCCAAGATGCTCCTGCATATAATAGGCCTTTTGATGGGAAGCATAGTGGTTATTGAAAAAAAAAAAAAGTCTTCTGCTAACCGTTTGAATTTAAGTCAGATGTCCCAGTTATCGCAGCAGACTTGACAAGGTGCAGCTACCGCAACTCATTTCACCTGTCACCGGCAGGTGTATTGACACATGGAGGGGAGAGGGCATTTTCACGGGTGAGTGGCACACAGTAGTAGTGGAAACCATTTTGCAAGGTAACCAGACTATCTGTGAGACATATTCCCTTTCAGGATGTGTAACTTTTCATAATGCTTCACCAGCTTCCCACTATCAGTACAATTATTGTGTTTGACTTCCAGCAAGACATCCTATCTATATTTCAGTACAAAACCACTGTGTTGATGCCTCATGGAAAGCTCTAAACCTGCAGTCAACTGAGGTCAGTGCTATACATGAAGAGACAGAAGGCAATGCTGTAGATGAAGCAGAAGAAGTAACAAAAGGTTGCACTGTCTAAATAATAACAAAGAAAAATCTTAATACTGCATTTAAATGTTTTGTTGCTCAATTTTCTTAAATTTAATGCATCCATCTCATTTTAAATCACATCGAACTGTTGTTTGTGCAAGAGAAAGTGTCTCTCTATACATTTACAAGATCATGGAAGCATTGCAATAAATCAAGTAGAAACAGGTAATTTTCTCACTGAAATATGCTCATACTGGTCAGTCTTGTCACTTATAGAACAGTGTATTTTGCCTCCTGCATGAGGGGGAGACACAAATAACTCTCTGCACATTGTTTTATTATTAGTGCAGCAAACATTAAGGCTGTGTGCTCGAGCAACGAGGAGGCAACTAATTGTAGTTTAGTGAATCTGATACAGTTTGTTATAAGGTGTCTTAAAGGAGCTGTATTTAACAATTTAACGACAGAAGGTGGTATCAGGACAATACTTTTAAAGGCGTTTAATTCAAGCGACATGCTACTGCTAAAACATTTCCCCTCATTCCCCCATTTACCAAAGTCAAGAGGTGACCAACCTGCGTTCAACCCGAGTGCGGGGAGGTTTCCAGAGCCAGGTCAGATGACTCCCAAATCAACTGCCTCTGCATCACATGAAAGATGCCTAACACAACAATTTGAGCATCGTCTTTGACTTACAAATCGATAAAAAGGCCAGGCACAAACAACCAAATTACTGCAAAGGCAATTTCTCCTCAAAGCACAGAAAAGCCGCAACACAACTGACTTTGTGTAACAATTATTCTATTTCACACAGGAGTCAACCTGTAATGGGGCTCAGTGGGTTGCATGCATAATTATTGAAATCCATAATTTATGAGTTTGTGGTACAAAAGAAACTAACCAAAACACAAATTATACTTTGCTGACAAACATTGCTGGTACACAAAAGAAATGAGACACCCTGAAGAAATTATTAGCAAACAGTTGATGTATCTGTGTATTGCATCATATAGGACTGTTCAATCAATTTGAGGGTAATAGCAGTTTGCAATCTGTAAACAATTTAAATCATGGTTTGTCCTTGCAATACCTGGACACAGTGGAGGGTAAATATGTGCTGATTAAGACCTGATGCATATATAATTGGGAACCTAGAATATTCCAAGATAATAGCAAAAGTGAAAAGTGAAGGATATGTTTCCTGAGGGGTAAAAAAAGATCAAAACGTGTTGAATTTAGATGGAACCCTTGGATACTCATATATCATTTCTCTATCATCCCTAATCCCTTAGAATAAACTAACTACAATAAATGGGAATAATTTAGAGTGAGGCTGCAGACACACACACACTAATGAATCTTTAAAATCACCCAACCTAAAATTCAGTTATGCAAAGAGTATGCTTTTGGGAGAGGGCTGAAGTGTGATGTCATAACAAGCCAAGTCACAACAGTGATGCTTTCAAAAAAGTTAATTACACCGAATGAATCACATTTCCAGGTCTTGGCATTCAGAAATGAGTGGAAGATGAGACTTGTGTGTATGTGTGAGACTGTGTTGATACACACACTAGGAGAACACAATACATGCCCATAGACTTGTGAATAATTCACAAGCTTACCAGGCTGGAGGTTGTTAGGCCTTGTTTTCATAATACCTCCCCAAACCCCAGAAGGAGGAAATATGAAAAAATGAAGGGACAGGCACCTCTGCACTATCCCTTTGTGCTTTGAGCCAAACCTGATTCAGCAAAGAGCACACAAGTGATTTACTTTTTTTTATGAAGATATATTTAGTCCCAGTTTGGTATTGTTAAGAAAAAAAATACATCTAAAGATTTTCTGAAAGACTTTAAATTGGAGGGGACAATAATAGTTCAACTAGTCTCTCTGCTGACAACTTAATGGCCACTTTTATAGACCCGTTACTGACTTTCAAAGGAAATACGTACATATGTAGACTTTGAGTGGGAGTCAGCTACATTCCTGCTGAAAGCTCTCAATGTCCGAGCCACTGATTGCTGTTGATTGACTGAAGTTCATGGAGAGGTTTAGTTTTGTGCCTCTTACATGACCCATGACATTCCACCACCATCTCACCCTCCACACAAATACTTCTTATGCACTACATTCTTGTAATATATATATTTTTAGCTATAATAATAAAATACTTTTTTATCATCTTGTTTCTCCATTTGTTTTCTGGCTATGTCTTCTCTTTACTATGTGTTCTATTCTGTTATACTGCCTTATATTAAACCTGTATCATCTTTTTTATTTTACATTACAAAAACCTTAATGTAACTCATGATGCATGTCATGGAAAAATTTAAAATTTAAAATTTGGTAAGGATTTTTAGCAACTTGAAGCAATGTCCACGCTTTGTGTACAGCAAACCAATTATGATAATTATTTAGAATTATTGCTTACATCAGAGGGAAGCAAACACATTTCTATATATTTTTGGGGAATGTGTTTGACTCAGATGATGTTAAATGTGTAGCAGCAGAGGAGAAGGAGAGGTGCACTCATAGCAGTTTGATTTTAAACATTGTCTGCACAATTCTACACAGATTCCCTGTACCTTATATTAAGGAAGGGATCATTGATAAACTGGGATGGACAAAATATCAGAAACAGCTCTCAGTATAACACAATATGATTCAACAGCAACAAATTACAGCCTCCAAAGTGATCATAAATGTGAAACCCAATGAAGTGTTCCCAATGTCACAACCCAGCTCAGAGATTGCAACAAACAGGGAGACAAACGAGCGGGCTGCTAACAAGAAGTCAAACCATTTAAAGTGGAGCTATCAGTTATCAGTAGTGAAGTGCATGTATGGCTGCCAAATGAAGAAGGTATTTAAGGCCAGGCCACACCAGCTCAGGTGTGGCTCATCCAGATGACGACGCTCCAATCAGACAACAAAAACAACAGGGACACTAAGGGTATGGGAGGAGGAGGAGGGTCGACACAACAAAAACAATCATTTATTACATCCCCTAAGACATTTTTCTGACAGGGCTAGCTAAAGGTAGAAAGGAGCCAGGAAAAGAGGTCACATTGCAAAAATGAACCCAACTCAATTTCACATCCAAAGACTGTTAGAGAGCTTGAATGTTCTTCCAGGGATCAGATGCTGTGTGATAAAATATGTGTCACCATCAGCATCAATACTTCCAAACTCTGACAAATATATTTATCAACTGTATTTCATGCCTCAAATGTCTTTGTCACAAAACCTTCAGAACTGTCAATGCCTAAGTATGTTGTGGCAACAGCAAATTTTAAATCGACGCATCTCAAGCACCAATGGGCTGTACCTCTTCTCCCACCTGTGGCGGCTGGGTTAGAAGTTATGGTCCGAATGTCATTGGTGCCTCTTGTGACGGCAACCTAAAAACCCATGTCACTGATTTTGTTTGATATTGTAATAGACAGGATGGAGGTCCAGTTTGGGGAACTAGAAATGGTGTCTCTGCTCTTTGCAGATGATATGGTTCTGTTGGCTTAATCAGACCGTGACCTTGAGCATGCACTGGGTTGATTCTTATCTGGCCTGGGAAAGCCTCAGGGTTCTCAAGGGGGGGGCTAGGGAAAGTTGCTGGGGAGAGAGACTTCTGGAATACCTTGCTTACCCTAACACGGCCACGACACAGCCCTGGATAAGCGGATGAATATAGATGTTTGGATGACAATCATGACATATGCCCACCATGTTAGGCAATAGTAATCACTGGGATTTCTTTTTTAGTTAAATTAGAAGCCAAAATATACTTTTGGTCTTCAATGTTTGTAATCTCCCTCTAATAACAAAAGTAATAATTACCAGAATAATTTTTTTGTTAACAATTCCAACACTAACAGCGGCTGCAAGATATTCTAGAAGCTAGGGCAGAGGGAGTGTGCTCCATCGAACTTCATGCTGGCAGGGAGCTGCTGTTAAAAATAGCCACAAGCTGAACACACAAGTTTCCTCCTACTTATTCACACCAAAACCACGCCACGGCATACACCACAGAACTGCATACAATACCTCTGTAAAGACAGATCAACCTGCACTGGTGGGGGTGCAGTGTAGCTATGCAGTATGCGTTTGGCTTTGTGTAGCGCACCTGCTGTGTCTGGCTGCATTTTGAGGCTTGTGCTGCTTAGTTTGGCACAGATTTCTTCAGAAATCTATATGCTGCAAGCATGCAAGTTTACCCTGGGCCATCAAGCAATTATGATTGGTCATGAAATAGCAAGATCATTCTCCTCACTTTGATGCACTTACAGTAATGGCTGAAACTGTCAAACAGAATGAAAAACAAAAAAAGGAAGAAAGAGAGGGGAATCCCAAGAACAGTCCATCGCTATCCATAGTGGCATGGTTGTTAGCATCTATGCACATTAGCTAGGAGTACTTGCATTTGTGCTACAAAAGACAATAAGACGGGAGGAAAAGACCAAGTTGTTAGAGCAGCAAAGCAAGGGGGAGAACCACCAATTTGAGGTGCCAATCTGCCAGTTAAAGATTAAAAGCATAAATTGCCATTCTCCTGCAGGGATCTTTGAGTCAAATTAGTCTGACAATGTCTCTGGGATTTATTTTACTACTCTCTCGGTTATAATGATGACATCCAATCATGCAAGAGATGGTTTTGTCCTTGGGGCACTTGTAAGACATTTTCTCAACCTCCTAATTACATTCCGATGTGTCAAAGTCTGACCTCAGTTTAGTGAGCACCAACCACTGTCACAATAGCGTTTTACAGCATATTGCACTATTTACCACAAGTGGGTATACACTGTGGAAAGGAAGAGCCAAGGTATAATGTGGACTTTGGAGTGCATTTTTTTGTATGGAGCAATTTCTGAAATGTGTGTTCAGCTAGGATAGGGTATTTTCCCATCCAATAGGGAAAGCAGCATGACATATTACAGCAACCAGTAATGTGTGTGTGTGTGTGTTTTTGTGTGTGTGTATACATATATATATATATATATATATATATATATTTGAATATTGATATAAAGTAGACTTGAAAAAAATGCACAAAAAAACAACTGCCAAAACCATGAGGAAGGCAGCACCGATCGTCTGAATAAGCTGCTGAAGGTCAAACACATTGGGTAGGATTTCCCCACAAATTACTCATGATTGCATCAATTGTATAAGGACCAGCGTTTACTTGGACAAGCGTTAATGTCAAACCCTGAAACAACCAACAAAAACTTTGACTGACACACATGGTGAGTAACATGTACCCAGCAACACAACCCACACAGTAAAACTGGCATCACCTCTACAGATGGCTATAAAGCAGATACCCATGTGATGCTCTCAGACACAGAAAATAACAACTGTTATCCTAAGCTGTCAGGTACTTCATCACGATGGCACAAGAGGGCAAAATGATTCTTCCACTGCTCCACTTGAGAAAATTGCATATATACAGTCACAATACTGTGTTAGGTGTTGTGTCCTGGGTTACAACAAGTACAGACAACGCAAACAAAACATAGTATAGCATCTGAACAATTGTCTTGTTAGCATAACCAAATATCACGGTTAAGGTGAAGGTTTTTGTCACCCACAAAAAAGGTTCTGTTGCATGTATTACAGACAAACATGCTTATATTCATAAATGATATTCTGCATATATACTTTATGTGCTATCTGTAATCCCTGCAGTCTGCACATCAGCAGTGGGAAGAGACACTGATCATTCTGCTTTTCTTATCCAATAATGGTTACCAGTTTCCATGGTCCAGTCTTCTCCAACTCTTCCCCAATAACCTACAAGTGAGGTCAAATGGTCTTCTCAAAGTGTGCTGTACCTATGTACACAGTATTATTCACCTGCTGTGTGTGAATGTGAGAGAGATGGTTAAAGAGATGCTGGCTGTTTCACAAAGTCAAGGAAGGATTCTTCAACAGCTGAACTTGAAGGATGCTATCCCGCCAAATCACTTTTCCAATGTTGAGGATCCTTGGAATTCTACTAAGGACTGAGTCCTTGATTTTCAAGGATGCATGTGTGTATCCTACGTGCTCCTATGATGCGGAGATTCGAGAGGTTCCACCAAAAAAGCAACCTAACTGCATGCTATGAAGATAACCAGGTGAATACGTGTATCTATTGTATGGGAGAGGAAGCTGATGATGTCTTGAGAGGCTTGAAGCTCAGTGATGCAGACAAGTACACTAAAATGAGGGATGGCTTTTAGTCATTCTTTGTAGGGAAAACGTATAGTTTACAAACATACAGGTCTTAATATGCGCAAGCAAATGAGACTGTTGATGCATTTGTTACTGCCCGCCCCTCCCCTCCGTCTCACGAGTCCTGGTCCTCAAGGCTTCCTATTGCGCTCACGTTCCTAAAACCACGTCATAGAGCAAGTGTGGAAGCAGACGAACATTTCAAGTCCCAGCATGCACCATTCAGACAAAGTTTGGGCATAAATTAAGTAATTTTTCAATTTTTTCCAACGACACAGTTTTTTGACTGAAATTCCTTCCTAACACCCCAATGCTTTGTTTTATTGTGCACTACACAGTTTGAAAAACTGTGACTGCTCAAGGAGGCATTTTTGGGAAAACCTGCTCATATCATGCTGGATGTTTATAGTTATGATCAACATATGTTATAAAAGTTTTTTTGGGGGAAAATATAAATTCTGAAAAAAATGATATGAATTTTATAAAATAAGTTACAAGTATTATAACTAATTTGGGGTTCATACGACTACTTGAACACGGGAAAAAAGAGGCACAGACCCCCAGGGGGTTCTACGGTTTTCAAAGTATGTTGGTACATAGACGTTCATAGTACGCTTGATTGATGACAATAAGAAGCCTCCCAGGTAGCCAGCGGGGCTGACTCGGCTGTGTTCCGGCTCGATGCGGCTGAATGTGAGCCAGCTTTGTCCCAATTCATTGTTGCCATATCTGGCCCAGATGTAGCTGTTACGGACATGGGGCTATTCTAGCTGAGACATGGCAACCGGGTTTATCGGCAACCAGCACTGAAACGGCTCTGGCCCGTTGTTGGCTGCCGATTCTGGGCCGTATCTGGCTTCATAGAAACGGGCCGATTCTGGCTGAGACTTGGCAGCCAGGTTTATCGGCAACCAGCACTGAAACAGGTTTTTTAAATAATAGTTGTAAAGGCAACATGCAACCATTAAGGCTTCCCTCGTGGGTCCTTTTGCAAAAAAAAAGTACCGGACCTCATGCAGTCGCTCTTTCTTTTCTTTCTCCACCGACATCCGCTCTTGTGGTAAGTACCCACATTATTAAATTGTTCAAATATGGTGGGAGATGTCTATTCAACACATTTAAATATACATTACTCGTTTTTGAGAGAAGCTCAATTTCTCCACATGGCCCGTGCATATTCAATGCTAACCGCGCTTAAGCTAGCTAACCTTGTCAGGGGAGTTCAGCACGTTAGCTAGAAAACGTGTCCTGCGGACCAGAATTATGCTGTTAGCTGACTAGTCTGTACTGAAAGAACACTTTTGTATTGATCAAGCCATGATGTTTGAGCACCGACATCTGTAACAACGCCTTGCACTGCAACATAAATGTTTTAAACGAACCAGCTGGTTTACCAAGGCAAGCAGGGTTGGAGTAACTTTAACGTTAATGTAATGCACACGTGGCGAAATTGTATTGCAATGTTTTACCTCCTGAAATCAAAATGTATAGTTATGATCTAGCAGACGTGGATGGTGTCAGATATTATTACATTATATACAGACATGATATTCAATACATAAGGAGCGAGAACGGTTTGCAATGCTATTGATAGATTTACCATTTATGTTTTGTAAATTGTGAGATCTCACAACAGCTTTTTGTCTCTGTTTCTACCAGGCTGCAACCTTCGGATTTTACATTTTGCCGGAGTGACGGTAGTCTTTTTGTGTTCAGTTAGAGTTATATTTTTAATTTAATTTAATTTGACTCTGTGTGCATTAATTTTTTTTTACTGTAGCATTGTCTACGTGTCTTATTTTATCGTATTGTTATATAATAATAATTCATTCAACTGGACCGGACCCGTGCCGACGACCAGTGACTGCAGTGTCGGCCGCCGTCGGGTTTCTACCGATGCTAGGGCGCCATCCATGCCGAGTAGCAGCCGAATCGGCAACCGGACGCAGGTCGACGTGTTTCTTTCGGCCCGCCGGATCTGGGCCAGGTCGTTTTGGCTACCTGGGCTTATTTGTAGGGACTTAGGATCCAGAGGGAAATAGGTGAGGCATGACAACCTGAAGGGTGGCAAGCCAAAGAAGGCTTCAGTTATTTCCAAAGGATCGACCAAAATCTGTTTTCTTTTTGCCAATTTGCCTATCCAGTTGCTGATTCTTCCCTCATATCTACATGGCCAATATAAAAGTTTGTTTAATATATAACATATATATGTATACATGTTTCAAATGTGTATGTATACGTTTTTTAGTTATATATATATATATGTATGCTCTTACATGAGGATGTGCAAGCGTCTCACATGTATTCATGCAAGTAATTTCAGTAGTGACCGTGAGAGTGTTTCAATAGTGAATGTACAAGCGTTTCAGTAGTATGTATGAATGACATCTCACTAGCATACGGAAGGTGCTTCGGTTAAACCGGAAGGCGGAAGCAAAGAGTGCATGTTTTGAACAGCGACAAAGCGCCAATCTTGGCCCGCTTAGCAGCGTGTAAGAGTGTGACATTTCAGGGTTATTTCAATAAATCATTTTTTTTGTGATTGAATATGAAGGTGCAACTTCTATATAGTTTGATCAGTCTGCAGGCCTTATTCGTAATTGGCAATCGCGATGAGATCGTTGATTTTTTCAATAGGGTGCTGCGCTGCGTTCAATGCCTACAGCAAGACCCAGGAGAAGAGAGATGTTTTAGAGAGCTTGATGACCAAAAAAAACAACCGTCTCTCAATCTGGGCCCTGTTTCTCGTACCTGGTTTACTGAGTTAGCGGGCTAATTGTCAGGATAAGATGACGTAGGTCAGGCTTTCTCGGTTTCTCGAAGCAAGCTTAGATAAATCACCATAGCAACACAGCCAAAAATTTAAACCTGCTCCCGGGCAGGCTTACTGAAATTCACTGGATAAGCTGGCCACTCCCACCGGACAAAAAAGGCAGCTCACTTTCTCATTGATAAAGGAGCGATATTAGTTATATTAGTTTTATAGGGAGAGAGTTCTTTCAGATCGCCAGGATCCATCCTTTACCTCATCATGACTTCCTGTACGTGGCGATATAGATTTTGCCGGCAAGGAATGATTTATTTACGAGAGCTTCTCGAGCCGCGGACATTGATCACCACAGGCGCAGCCGATCGCCCGTCTCTCAGACACAGACTATCAGCCGCTGCAGGCCGCGCTATTCTTAAGTTCATTTAGTGATGAAGCACTTAAAATTTGCCGATACATTTTCCCAACACTGACGCATTTAACTTGATATATTTGCGACGCTTATGTCTCGCAGCGGGGTCGCTGTTAAAGTTGCGTTCACGGCAACAACGTTGCAAAAACGTTGGAATATTCGCAACGCGTTTGCTGTGAATGACTACGGTATTGACTTCCTCATATGCCTTGATGATCATCTCCTGCTTCTCAGCAGATAAATAAAAAGAGGTTCCTCTGAGTTTATTTGCCATTGTACTGTTAAAACATCGTGGTGTCAGTGCTCCATTATTATCCCTTCTGAAGAGGAGCGGGCGCGCGCATTTATCCAGATGACTGACGTCTGGCTAGAATTAACGAGACCGTTTCAGCGCAGATCAGCCGCACATGTATCTAAACTTTTTATATCTTTGTAATCATATGCAAGAGATTCAGTTATGAATGTATAAGTGTTCAACAATAGTGTTTTATATATGAGCGTGCATAGGTTTACAGAGTATGTATGTATGTGTAAGTGTTTCAGTAGTGAGTGTAAGAGCATTTCATTAGTATGTGTGAGAGTGTTTCAGTAGTGAGTGTGAGAGCGTTTCATTAGTATGTGTGAGAGTGTTTCAGTAGTGAGTGTGTGAGAGTGTTTCAATAGTGAGTGTAAGAGTGTTTCATTAGTATGTGTGAGTGTGTCTCAATAGTTATGGCCTAAACGGCCCCTCATACACACCTACACACACACACACACACACACACACACACACAACCTATACATCAAACCATGCATTTATGCCAAAGCAATTGAATTCTTATTGGATATAAATCTGAATAGTGACAAATGAGGCCCCTGTCTGTGTCTTCGCCTTATAAACTGACATGCATCTCTCATGACTGATACCTTTAATTAGCACAGCAGTCTGAAAGATCCATGACTCTCTGTCTTTCACCTCTAGAGCCGAGACACATTTTACTGAGTGGAATCGCAGTTAAGGACCATTTTTTTGCCAAGTCAACTGTAGCCTCAAGGCACTTTCAAGACCTTCTTTTTAAAGGAAATTATGAAAGGTTTAAGGTCGAGTAATCTTAAAAGTGGAATACATGCAGTGAATATATCCCTGCATTTGAGAATGTGAGGATTTGCTGGTTGTTTCTGGTATAGATCTCTATGAATGCAGTACCCGTGGACCAAACAAAAGCTTTTTAAAGACTTTATCTTAGGTTTTAGAAAATTGTGCAGCAATTTGTCATTGTTATCTGGCATTGTATGTACCAAACAATGACAGTCAGAAGATTTATTCATACAAATAATAGTTAGCCCTAAACAAAATGCATCTTTTATATGTCACAGTAGGAACATAATAGATGTTAATTAATAAAATGAACAATGGCGCTGCTTCAGTTTCTGTATCCTGGTAGTATGCATTCTGGCACACTGCCACGCCTTGAATAGAACATAATCATGTTAGTGTTATAAGTATCGCCTGTGCTTTCAAATCAAAATGTTGAATATGAAAAATGCCCGTAGATTGTAGTTAGCGATTTGGGATTCTGATGGTATAGAGCTTTTCGTATATTATTTGTGTTGGCATTCATCTTTTTGTGTGATTTGGAAAGACTGCAGAAGAGGACTCATGGGTGGCCTCAAAGAGGTTCTGTCAAACCATTTAGAGGCTTGTAGAGGTGACACATCACACACAGGCTTTTCAGTAAGAGCTTGCAATTGGTGTCATCAATGGTGAAAACTATAAACTGTGGAATGTGGCCTTTGAGCATCTCTTAAACCCAACAGACACTTCTGCTTAACAGGAAGCAGAGTTTGAAGATTTGGAGGCTTTTCAGTCCATCTCTATGGTTCAGGTCACTGGGTAGTAAGTAAGTTTCTTTGGGTAAAGGCAGCAGAGGTGGAGGAGATTCTTCCTAAACTACTGCAGACTTTGGATACTGTTGAGCTGTCATGATCGACAAGTCTCTTCGATGCTGCATTGTTTTCAAGAACAGTGCCCTTGGATTGGCAAACTTCAATGGACTTTGACCTTGTGCAATAGAGCAGTTAGAATCTGTGAGTGAAGATGTAAATCATTGGTCAATTCCCAATGCAGATGAAAACTGAACATTTCAAAGAGGATGAGTTTGGGTATCGAGGGGTCTTATTCACAAGTAAAGGTAAAAGAGATCGTAAGCTTGGCAGACGCTTATGGGTTTGCCCTGCATCACTGCACACTTTGTATCTGATTGTAGTGGGAAAGAAACAGCTGCACTATAAAGGGAAGCTCTTGATTTAGCCGGCAGACTTCTCACCTATGGTTAGACGCTTGGGTACTGACCAAAATATTTAGATCACGTATACAGGGGGAGATTTCACAATAGGTGAGCTGGTCTCACCTTATGTGTTGAAGAAACACATGGGTTTTGGCATCTCTCTGTATATTAAGACGAGCTAATTGAGAACCATCTGCCACTTAGTAAGGTTTCCTTCTTGTCCCTTTTTCAGTTTGTAGTTGATCCAGATGTGATCCTATGGAAGGTCACCCTGTTGTAGACAGTGGCGGCCGGCCAATAGAGGGCCACGGGGCCTGGCCCCACCCACCTTGAGCCACCAAAAAAAAAAAAAAGGAATATACCTAGTAATATTTGTAAAATAGGATATCTGCGCAAAATATATGCTTTCCTGCTTGTCCTCTCCGCTAGTGCACCTCTCAGCTGCCCATGTGCACGTCTCTGCTGCGCCGTGGTAGGGCCAAATCGATTTGGCCCAAGGAAGACGGGTCTAATAATCAGTTTAGCCAATCACTGATTAAAGAAATAAATGAGTGACGTACAATTTATCCAATCAGCGTCTTAAAAAAGACTTCCGCAGGGGCCATTTTCAGTTGGCCCAGTTGGTTACCGTCTCTTCTTCTCATCAGGACAGACGAGGCGCACGCCACCCATTATACCAACATGACAGCGGCGAGTGCTGCTCTTCAAAGGAGAGACCAAGCGCTAACTCGGTATAATCTCTCCTCCAACACCCGTTTGAGAGAAGACCTTTGGCGGAGAAACTACAGGTAAAACACCTGGTCCCAGATCAACCGGACCTCACCATAAGGTAAAAGACTGCCGTGAAAGGCAGCAACTTCTTTATAGACGGCTAAGCTACAACAGGAAGGTTTGGCTAAGCTAGCTGCTGGATGCAGTCGTGCTAACGCCGTATTTTACATTCCATGCTTTCTTTTTAAATCAACGTGGATCGATCCAGCATGGACAGCTACGAGAGTAAGGGACATGAAGCACTTGTCGGAAAAATTAAGAAAAGATGAGAACACCAGGAGGACATGGATGGATTAACTCAAACTACTAAACTAGCATATCAGGCTAAATCAACATCGATACCCACAGACCCAGGACTTTGGTGAGGAAACACAATGAAGTGGATAAAAACGGGCACATTTTATCCAAAACAATTGATTGTGTGAAGTTTTGGGGGGCTTTTGAGCTGGTCTTGTATGACAGTGCTGCCGGAGCACCGTAATAGACAGCGTAATTAAAAGACACGTTAAAGACGGCACAACACGAGCTGTTGGAAGGCATGCTGTCGGTATATGATATGTAAGTAACCCAATTTGTGTTCTGGCTTTAGAAACTGTTTGTCAATCAATGTTGTTGTTTTTGTTGCATCATGTGTTTTACCTGCATTAAGATGAGATGCTTTTATTTTGAAGGCAGCTCGCGACTATAAAAAGGAAGTCTTATTGTATGTCAAAAGCTTTGGAAAATATGGTCTTTTTTTATACAAATTAGAAACAGTAACGGGATTTGCACTCCGCGGAAGAGGCACAAGGTTAGTTAAAGTTGTAATAACTGTATATTTTAAGGAAATTGGAGTGAGTGTTGGCTCTCTCTGTGTGTGTGTGTGTGTGTGTGTGTGTGTGTGTGTGTGTGTGTGTGTATGAAGGCAGATTTGTGTCTTTATTGCACGAGCAAAAAAACATGTTTTGAGAGCAAATTTCTGGTTTGTAACGAGAATTTCTGTCTACAATTAAAAAATATTTGGAGGTTACGTGAGGAGGACACGGAGGTAAGTCGACATTATATTGCTCTGTTCGTCAACATTATTTTAAATGTAGCAACAGTTCTCTTTGTTTTCATGTTGTTAATGTCGTGGAGTCTCTTTTTTTCAAGAGCGGCATGGAGCTGCTGTGTTGACATGAAGCCCCACGTTCTGCCTGCATGTAACGTTAGCCCACAGTGAGCTAAGAGCTAACGTCACTTGCACCTTGACTACGTTAGTGAAGGTTGTATGATACAATTTAAAATAAACCCTATGAGTTTTGGTTTCCTCACTGGGGTAGGTACGGTTGATGAGGTCACAACCATGTTACTGTCTTGTATTAAACTGGATGAAGATAAGCTGAAGTTGAATGAGCCATTACATCCTTAAAACTCGTTAGCTAAAGACAGCAGCAGCATTTAACATCACTTTTTTAAGTAACTACATAGACTACTTATGTTAGCTTAGTTAGTGACATCATGTAGTGAAGGTGAGGCACAAGTTATTCATAATTTGCTTGGTGTTTTTGATGAAATAATTACACTCAAACAGTACATTGATACTGTCATAGTAATACTTACTTTTCTCGTCAGAATGGAAACCAACAACAAACTCTTCAGGTAATTGCTTAATTAATAATGCAGGAGGTAGTGTGTATTACAGAACAAAGACATGCAATTTAAAGTATGGTATTCATTCATTTGTTATATCACTCTAACCTATATGAACAAACATTAACATTAGATTTTTTACAGTATGTGAACAAAACGAGGCAATGGCTATAATTGTAATTAATGTATGTGTTTGGTCCATCTCAGATCCTGCAAGCAGAACACTTGCAAGAAGAGGAACCTGGTGGTGCTGATCCAGAGCATGGGGTCACTGTATGCCCCTTGTCAGCTGAAGGTCTTGTTGCAGTGCAGCAAGTAAACACCAAACCCCACCGTCGATTCCTCTTTTTTTGGACGGGACATCTATATGCATGTCTTTCAACACACCTCAAGTTTCCCATTGATAAACGTGATGCAAATCTAATAAAACAAGTATGCACTTTTAAATAATTACAAATAAAGCACAGTAAATAAATATGTATGTGTGTCTATTTTGCTTACTAACATTATTATAATGTTAGTAAGCAAAATAGACACACATACATATTTATTGAAGATAATTTATTATTATTTATTGAAGAGAAATACAACGAGTAGACCAGAATAAATCTCCAGTCATTTTATATGCAAACAGTTAAATATAATGCTCATTAAGATTAATTAAGATCATTTGTTGACAGCTTTTTAAGATGATATATTAAACAGAAACAGTTATTTGTTCCTAAAATTACAATGTGTACTTATTTTGATCATCCTTAACCCTAAACTGTAAGGTAATTCACCTGTTTTAGGGCGTGCGTGAAGACGGTCATTGATAGCGAGTGCCAGCATTTGCAGAAGCATCTCTGTTTTGCAGCTGGCTTTCAGCATCAGTGCAAACTCTGGTGCTCTTGCTGGAAGGTGTTAGCTCTAGTTCATGTTGGAGAGGAACAATATAGAGCATGGTTGTTCCTGCACTTCCTGAACCTGTCAGTATGGACCCAGTGTAGCCCTCAGCCTCCAGAGGAACAGCAGAGAGCTTTCTTCTTCCACCTGTGAAAACACAAAAAAACTAAAACAGATTTTGGGGATGACCTCAAATCATGATGTATTCCACCTCTTTTGGTTGTATTAGCAGGTACAATAAACATAAAAGATATTTCAATTTAAGTACAGTAATTATGAACCTGCTGCTTTTGCAAAGTTGGCTTTTCGTAGACTGGAGAATTAGATTAAAATTGACCTTAACCACATAGCTTTCTAAAAAGCTTAAATAAAGGCATTATTAATGTTATATGACAGTTGCGTAATTGTACTGCTACTATCATGGTAAAAAACAGATTAATGACACATTTGACTGGCTCATTGACAGTGCATGCCTGTCTACCTGGCAATTTTTGTTTGCACAGAAGATCTCTCCATAACCTGCCTTTGTCCTGGGGGTTTCGCAGGTATGGCACTTGAAATCAGGGACAGGAGTTGTCGTGCAGCCTCTGTGGCTTCATGTGCATCATACTGGAAAAGGGATTTTAGATGTATGAACACGGTAAAAGGATGTTACAGTGTAATGCATTACTGTCACACAGGCTGTATAGAAACAAATTAAGCAATTACCTGAGGTGTTTGTTGTTGGTTTCCATTCTGACATTAAAAGAAAAAAAGTAAGTATTACTATGACAATGTACTGTTTGAGTGTAATTATTTCATCAAAAACACCAAGCAAATTATGAATAACTTGTGCCTTACCTTCACTACACCTTCACTACAGTTTAATACAAGACAGTAACATGGTTGTGACCTCATCAACCGTACCTACCCCAGTGGGGAAACCAAAACTCATAGGGTTTATTTTAAATTATATCATACAACCTTCGCTAACGTAGTCAAGGTGCAAGTGACGTTAGCTCTTAGCTCACTGTGGGCTAACGTTACATGCAGGCAGAACGTGGGGCTTCATGTCAACACAGCAGCCCTTCATGCCGCTCTTTAAAGAAAGAGACTCCACGACATTAACAACATGAAAACAAAGAGAAGTGTTGCTACATTTAAAATAATGTTGACGAACAGAGCAATATAATGTCAACTTAACTCTGTGTCCTCCTCACGTAACCTCCAGTCCCGTTAGTGTGTGTGTGTGCCAAGAGCGCAGTCGAGCCCACCAATAGGAAGTCCTGCCTCATTCAGCAGCGTATGCCCCGCCCCCTACGCCCAAAACTCAACTCGTAACTTTTGGGATTGAGAGAGCAGGTTTTTTTCTGAGCCAGCAGGTTTTTTTTGAGAGAGCAGGTTTTTATTTTGAGAGCAAAGATTTTTATTTTGAGAGCAAATATTTTTTAATTGTAGACAGAAATTCTCGTTACAAACCAGAAATTTGCTCTCAAAACATGTTTTTTTGCTTGTGCAATAAAGACACAAATCTACCTTCATATGTGTGTGTGTGTGTGTGTGTGTGTGTGTGTGTGTGTGTGTGTGTGTGTGTGTGTGTGTGTGTGTGTGTGTGTGTGTGTGTGTGTGTGCCTACGACAGCTGGACAAGGTTGTCAAAAGGAAATATGGGCTGCTCTGTTTGCCCTGTAGATACTGCCACCCTGACCAGGAGAAGACAACAATATCTGCCCCTGCTTGTGTACAGGTCCCCGACAATCATGACTGCCTGTTGTGATCCAATTCTCGTTGAAACAGGTAGTTTGGGCACCATACTGAGAGAGATCAATCCGAAGTGTAAACCATTGGGATATGAATTTTGGAGAGGATTTGGTAGTTTTGAACAATATGGACAGAAAAGTTGAGTTGTTAACACATCTGTGATTACTTTATTGGTTGGACTTAAATTAAATTACACCCTCTATTGCATCATGTGGTCATTACCCTTCAGAAGACCTTCAGATGGTTGCAGAGGACAGTCAGAGTAAAAAAGAGACATAATCTTTCTTCAACCTCTGGAAACTCTTCCTCTCTCCCTTACTTTGTCTCCTACTCTCCCCTCCCTAATCGTCCTCTCTCTTCTTTCCTGTCTCCGCTCCCTTTCTACCTCCCACTTTCTCGAACACACAGGGATATACACCCAAGCACCAATGCTCCTCTCATTTACGCAGGCCTTCGCAGGGCCAATCGCAGCCTGACATTTTGTCTCACAGTTCAGTGCATACTATTCCCAAAGGGATCTATTAAGTTATGGTACTCAGTGAGCCAGGGAAAAGGAGAGCCAAGCTTCCGAGTGGATTAGTTAATCAATAATATGGGGAAGCATTAAAATAGATGCATTCATACGTTGACATAGAACAGGGGCGGGGAGCCGTCTGGCTTTCACGATTCCCTGAGGTATTGATCATGGCAAATGGTGGGTGGACACTTTTTCCAGGGTAATTGTTGCATACTGAGCCAGTCAGCTCTAAAAACAAGCATTTAACGTGTCACTCAAATTCCTTTTCATCTCTAAAAACATGTTAATGTTACATTTCTCATTTACAATTATTTCTGTCTCATTATGGCCTCTGAGGGCACAATGACTCCGGAGCAATATATATAAGTATATATACTATTCTTTAATTCTCAGGAGAGTAAAAGAGGAAGTCAGCTAATTATCACACAACTTTGCTGCATTACTGCACCACTGAACTCTTTTGTCGTGGCTAACGTCTAACTGCACCTATTCTGCTAACCTCGTTCCTGTGCGAGATGATCCAGGCCCCGAAAACCCCAAAGGGATGTTAAACAGCTGTCTGATTGGGATTTAAAGAGAAAGCGTTATGGGTGATAAAAATATGTCTAATGTAAGAAAGTAGTAGTGCTATGGGTCATATTTTGCTATGCAATTATATTTCATTGCCAAGTGGACAAAAGGGCCTCGATCTGGGAGTTGTTCAAAATGGAGCTTGGATGAAAATGGAGGATTAAAACATTACGAGGTGGTAGGTGACAACAGGATTGATACAGATTGTATTGTGTATACAGGGCTATAAAAGCATGTAAGGATGCTGTTAAATAGACTTGGACAAACCATCTGTAAATGGCCTCGGATGTATACCTCCTTGTGAATTTGTTGCCTTGTGAGTGGGACTAGGAGTTGTGCATTTTTACATTTGTATGATATCTAATTGGATATGTTAACAACTAATGTAATGAAATGATTACTACTACCATGGACTCTGTGTGGATTTTAGTGAAATACAGTCAGTATATCTGAAATTGAATTTTCTAAATTTATTTTAAAAACACTGGAAAGTATAAAAAAACGGATCAACACATTGTCCTTACATTTGGCATTTAAGCAAAAAAAAAATACTCCTTTTAAATACTACTATACAATCCATCAATCACAGATATGCTCTGATTTGGGAATTTAGCATCTTTAAATTCAGGAACATTTCTAAAGTCCTTATTTTGTAAACCATATCAAAGACATGGCACACAAGTGTATCACTGTAGGTAAAAAGAGCAAGGAAAACCAACGAAAGAGTAAGTCTGTTAGTGATTAAACCAAACAGGTATTTCGTCAAATGTTGACATATCACAAACACACATTTCAAAAACATCTAAAAATAGAACTTAACAGCGGAAAATGTTTCATCTATCGATAACGTTGACCATAAATGCTAGGTTTTGTTGTCAGCTTTTCAGAATCAAAGAGAGATTCATCAGTTTGCATCACCATCCAACCGTCTTACGTAATAAACAAAAGGCAGAGTTACATTTTTTTTTACTGATAGTGACTGCTGTAAAATGCAATTCAGTCACAGTTTGTGTCTTTAACTGTTGTTTGTAGCAGATGAAATGCATTGCCCCCTGTGATGTGCCTTGTTGTACTTGGATCAACTGTGCACAAAAAAGCACATCCCCCCCCACCATTCTTCTTGACTGGAAATACAAATACAAGCATGCAGACAGCCACAGTATCCATATTGGACGGATCTGGACCACATGATTTACATCCAATGTAAGCGTGTACAGATCAAAGATGCTGAGATCCCAACTCACAATGCTTTCAGAAATAGTGGCTATACCAATATGTTAAGTACAACTTTATTACAAAGTAACTCCTGCTCTGCACTCACAAGACAAACTGATAATATTTAACAGTGAGCTAACCACATGTTCCACCATGGTCAGGGCGGCGTAATGAGCTGTACTAGCCAAATGAGATGGGTGCAGGGCAGCGGCCATGAGCTAACACATGGCCAGCCCACCGATAATAACCAATGAAGTAAGGAGAGACTCAGGTAACAACATAAACAGAGAGAGAGAGCGACTTCATTATCTGCCATTTTTTCTTTACATTGAAAAACAGCCATTTGCTTCTATATTGTTTAGAATATTAAATACATCTCTTTTTAAAATCTAAATTTGTCAACAATGCTTTGATCACCACTATTATTGGATTAAAATGTTTCCAGATGCAGCATGATTAGAAATTGAATGTGATCACTCCATTATTAGTTTGATGCATCTGTTACTGAATTATTTCTCCCCCTAACTTTAGCCCTATTTTTAATTTCTCTTACTTCCTCATCTTTTTTTTCTCTCTTTACCACGCCTTTCTGTCTGCTTTTTTCTGTCTCATTCTAATGCCCCTTGGAATCATCATTATGCACACTCAACCATATCATCTAGAAATATTTTTATGCTAATGCCTGCTTTTGTATGCTGCTCTAATTAAGGCTGGAAGTGTGACATATGCAAGAAAACAACCCATAGAGTTTTCTCAGTAGGCAAAGAAATTAGTAAAACAATCCATAAACACTGTCGTTCAGAGTGGAAATGTTATTACCTTTTCCCTGTAGACCACAAGCTTGTGAAAAAACAAAGACCTGATTGATTGGCTGCCACTTAATTAACTTAAGCTGACCATCCAATAAGATAACAGGTAAGTTATTTCATCATGCATCAGGATCTCCCGGTCTCTGGTTGGACAACACATTTAACAATATTTCCCTTTTGCATTGGCGCTTAAGTTTGGAGTTTGGCTAAAAACGGCCTTTGGGAACTACGACCTGATGTTTGTACAATATAGCCAAGTGTGCCAGCTTCCTGCTTGTACTGAACCCAGTGGAAATGACTCTCAAAAAGTATGGTTTTCTATTTGGCCCTTAGGTTATTGTGTTTTTATTTACTTTTTCATTTGTGATAAAATATCCATGCTATTCACCAAAGGCCTACTGGCCCCAAGTTTAGATGAAATTAGAAATCTATAATTTAGTTCACACTTCAGAAAGTGTGCCGAGCAGAGTCAATGTTTGGCGAGAGAAAGAGAAACACACACACACACACACACACACACACACACACACACACACACACACACACACACACACACACACACACACACACACACACACACACACACAAACACAGAGACGGGGAGAACAAGTAAGGGGAGTGGAGAGGACAAAAAAAAGGGAGGTTTAATTTCCGCCGATCACACTGCTCTTGGCCCAGAAAAGTCTCCGGCACAGAACACAACCTTGAATAATGAAGTATATATGCGTAACAATATCTTCATTTTGCTATTCATATGAAAAAGGCAAGTTGGTTGAAAATAAAAACTAAACTAAACTCTTAACAACAAGCAAGAGTAAACTCTTCAGCATCAACAGTTTGTCATGTCATGGAGCCGAGATAAGAGTGCAATGCTTGATCTTCTGACATGATATTTGACACATTTCTCTAATATAATTGTTGATAGAGGAAACTGTGTGAGCCCATACACATCACCCAACTTTCTTCCTCAAGCCTCTGTTAGTTAATACAGTCACTTCAAAGATCCAAGTTAGTGGGATGTTATTGGATTTTTGACGGGGGTGGAGGGCGGGCTGAGAAAGATATTGCTCAAGAGTTTTTCACCAACACTCAGTGCAATATCATCAGATATTAAACATGGGGAGAAATCACTCCCTTTGAAGAGCGGTAAAGGGAGAATGAACAAAGGCAGGAGAACACAAGATCTATTACCTCGGATGTTGACAAAAAAAAAGAAACTATATCAAAATGGCTCGGGGCGCCAGGCATTTTAACCAGATTCACTCTACCTTTTCATTGTTGTTGGTTGTATTGTACTTTAGTGCACTAGCAGGTGCTTCATTGCCTAACACAATAAAATAGAGGTTATGTTTTCATGGTAAATGTCAGATTATAAACAATATTCTTGAGCGGTCAATTTTGAAGTCAGGTGATATTTGGTTGGTCTCAATGGTGAGAGTTGCATGAAGGGAATAGGGAATCAGTCATATAATGTTTCTGGGATGTTGTACATCTGCCTGTGAGCTGACATTTGCAGGGCCATGTGCTAAAAGAAAAGAAGTGTTACTCAGCAGAATAACTTTATGTTCACTGTCTCTAGAACAGGAGGACAGACATGAGTAAACATGCAAAGATTGCTTTCCAAAGGACCGACACAGTTTTGACTTAGATTGACAGTGTGACACAATGCAATACTTCTGTCATGAACATGGTTAGTATTCAATTCATTACTTGGCTTTGCCTACAGATGATGCTCCAGTTTAATGTTAACATACCTCTGGAATATTACTGAGTAATACCATTCATCCTGGTAATATCTGTCTCGTAAATTTTCAAACGTCTCCGGGTATTTTGACACGTAGCATGAGAGGATGTGTTTCACTCTCTTGTCATGTGTGAGACAGATGGATTTGTTTCTCCCGTCATGCTCTGATTCAAGGCAAAGAAGGGAACACCGAGCGATGTGCTGGGGGTGGAGCGTTTCTTTAAATCAGCGGAGAAATTCATCATCTAATTTGTTATCGTAAAAAAAACGGAGAAATTAAAATACCACAGTGACAAATGCTTTCTTGTTTTCTAATGATGCACTATAGAAGCAATGTATGGTAGTTTAAATGAGTTAAAATCAAGGAAATCAGTTGGTTCTTGAGAATCCAACCTTAAAAATGTCATATAATGTTTTATTGTCCATGTCTCAGAAATGGAGTAATGTGCTAAGAATGAGAAACCGGCACGACAAGCAAAAATGCAAAATGGAAAACGCAATGTATGCCTTTGGAATTACAATCTTTTTCACTGCAAATATCAATCCGAAATTGCCTTTCTCATGCCACGCTCAACAATATGTTAACCATCATGAGATAAACATTAATTCATGTTCGTGTTGCTACAATTTCTTAGTTATGAACTGGAACCAAAACAAGTTAAAAATGACTAAATGCCCCTTTTAAAATCTTTTTAAATCACCTCTAGTTGTCCTTGGGTTGTGTCATTTATCCAGAATCAATATAGACGACCTGTTCAGTGGCAAGTACATGCTGTTATTAATCCATGATATGTTTCTCTTGAATGGCTTTCAGAAATGGCAATGTGATTTCAATACATTGGAACAGTCAACACATCAAACCAAAAACAAAGAACAGATCCCTAAAAAGACTGGATTTCAGCCATCTTTACAAGCCTTTGGGCTGTTCATCCAAAACAAACCCTAGGTTCTCTATCATGACTTTGATGACAAATTAAATGCATTACCTCAAGCAATAAGCTTCTATTATTCAAATAAACCCTTGCACTGCCCTTGGGCTAGAGACGAACCAGTGTGAATCCAAGTCAAACACTTAAATGACCTAATTCAGCAGCATTGTCCATTTAAGGACGAAATCCATTTTTTAAATGACGACACTACCGTGAAATTGATTTCACCTATCTTATCAAAGCAAATGTTGAAAACCTTACATCTTAAGTTCGTTAATTGCACCAGTTCGTGATGATCTAATTTGTTCAAAAGTCCTAACATTTATTGTTTCATATTTAGTGTTGCTTTATCCTCCAGGCTTTTAGGAAGCTGAACGCTCTCCCCACTCACTCACTCCCTCCCCTCTTTTAGACTCCTCTGTCTGACTGCTTGCTAATACAGAAAGATATATTTTTTTAATATATTTTTTTTCTCAAATGTTGTCTGTATTTTAGTCTTTTAGAAATGTTTTTTTTCTTTCCTCTATCTATTGCCACTTTATTATCTGTATGCACATTATGCACCTCACAATTGGACAAAAGAGAAAACAAAATTCAATTATTCTGTATGTTTGGTACATGATACATGGCACCTTAACTGCTTCTCTTTTGCACTCTGGACAGATGCAAACTCCATTTCGTTGTCATAGTACTTGTACTATGTGCAATGACAATAAAGTTGAATCTGAATCAGTCTTTACTGATTGACTGTAACCTCAACTACTCATGTTTGATTCTTAAATTAACTATTTAAAATACAATGTTCCTTGAATCCATATTATATTTTTAAAATATTTATGGAAGAGCTCTTAAATTATTCAGTCTTAAAATTGATTTTATTGATATACAGACTCAATTTTGGATTGTGTTTCACTGTCTTTCCTTTAAATTGATCTGTTCTCTCCAACAGGCCACATCAGCACAGGATTTAATGTCACTCCCCATCAACACATTGCCATGCTATGTAAAGTACGAGATATTGAAAATGAGCTAGTTTAAACTGGACATCTTCATCGTGATAATTAAGAGTTTTTGTGCATCCAGATGCACTATTTAAATGTCCAAGCACAATTATCTCTATGTTGCTGAAAGGTGCCACACAGTGAGGCAAGGAGCCACTTCAGGAAGCCTTGTAGGCCATCTGCCATGGGCACACCTAAGAACCACATCTGACAGGCAATTAATAAGAGAGCCTCTTGCTGTGGTGGCCAACCTCTGTGGCATATGTCGCTTTGATGACACTCGCTTGTCTGGCATCGTCCAATTAATCAAACTAATCATCTAGGAATTGCATTGTTGCGTTCTCTCACTCAAGTGAGTTACTTTACTCTGTATCACTTCATTTGGAGGAATGGAAGCTTTTTGGAAACAGGGGTGGACTACATATATCACTTTTTTTCAAGCAGGAAAATCCACAATGTTATGACAACTCCTTTTTATTGGAGTTTTTAAGACTTTATTGCAAGTTACTCAACAGTACAACCAAATTAATTTCCCTATTCAAAAGGAAAATAGCCCTACAAGGCAACACAACACTACACAAAGTACCTGCTCTCAAATGTAGCAATTAACAGTTTATTTCAAGTTTCTTTAAGTGTGCATCAGATACCGGCGCAGCGCTCACTTCACATAAAAACACACAGGAGCAACATTCCTTCACTTCCAGCCAACTATACGAAAAACAATGAAGGCAAAACAGCAACACTGATCCGTTTGATCTAAATACAAAAACACCGGTCAGCATGGTAGCGTGTTGTGACTTCACCTGTCTCTCCTCTGGTTCATTTTGTCTGACCCCAGACTGCTGAACAGTGGCAATATCTGGGGGTGTTCGATCCTCGCTTGGCCCTGATTTGGGGAGATTTTTATGTAGCAGCAGCGCCTATAATTTGGAAATTTTTCATTTTGAAGATGTGCAGTAGTTTGGACTGAAAGCTGCCCCTGAATATCCTTGATCATTGACTAAGGTCGTGGTGAGGACTTAAGGATAGTTGGAAAGCTTGGTACAGATGTTAGACACAAGTAGTAGCATTGAACTGTCTGCTGTTGGTCAGAAGTCAGGCTATGAGGGTCATATTTATGCACTGGGATTTTCCTTCTTTGTCAAGGTTCTAACAAACAGCCCACATATAGGAAACCTACAGTATTCATCTGACTAGTGTCCACATCATGGAAGTAAATCAGTTTACAGCTGATAATCTGCTGGAGGAATGGATGCAACTTGGCATTTATCCATGTGTCAGGTGGAAATGCCAGTGCTAGGTTACTGACTGTGTTTGTGCCGAGATATTCTCAAAGGTTCAGCAGGAAGAAGTCCTTTAACTTGAGATCTGCAGAAAAACTTTGGTAAGTGGCGTGATTAAACTGAGGAGATCCTGAGACAGATGAATGTATGTGCCCACCATCATTGAAGGAGTTATGTCATGCTGAGTAGCTGCTAGAGATGTGAAGGGTGACGCTTGTCTTAGTTAAGCCTCTGTCTGCTTCAGTGCATGACAAAGACAAACTATATTTTGGCCAGTGCAGCACATTTGACAAAATCACGAAAATCCAGGCAACTGTAGCACTATGAGACACCTTCTAACTATCCACAGGAATCCTCCTAAATACCTTCTCTTAACGTGTGCGTAGGAGGAAACAAGGAGTTCAAAAAGTTTGTGAGAGTAGGTGAAATCCAAGGCAAAAAAGCTACATGTTTAACATAAAAGCACAATACATATTTCAGTTGCTATCAAGGTAATCTGTTGAAAGTCCGAACTTTCTCTAGCAATATCGCTCATATAGTTTATCCATACTTTTATTTTAGTTTACATTTAGGCTAAACATATTGAGTGTAATGTGACGCTAATAGTGTCTTCATTTTTCCATAGAACAAGACCAGGTACAGTTTGTTGGGCTGCATGGCTGTACCACATTGTAGCAAGAATGTGGCTCCCAAGTTAAGGGATTGGAGACCAGTGTTGGGGTAGTTACTCAGAAAAAGTAATTAATTACACACTACTAGTTACTTCTGAGAATTGTAACTAGATTACTTTACTAGTTACTGCATTTGAAAAGTAACTTCACTACTAGTTACTTTACTTTCCATTTTTTTAAGCAAATGTCCAAATTAACTGCAAAGATACATGGACAAACATCATGGCCCTTTCATCACTTTATTTTCAATTTTCAATAATAATTTATTATTATTAATTAATATAATTTCCAATAATAATAATCGCGCGAGTCACACGACACTTCCTGCACAATCTACCGTAAACGTCGGGTTACGAGCCGCTACTACCTTCGGTCAGAGTCCCCGTTAGCTCCCCGCTGTAGCCGGCTGGGGCTCCTGCTAGCGCTCCGTCACTTCCCCGCTAACTTCCGCTAGCTCTCCGTTAACTTCCGCTAGCTCCCCGAAAACCACCAAAGGTCGCGGGACCAGGCTCGACACCCGACTTGAGCAGAGGGGTCGCGGGCAGTAGCAGCAGCAGCGGTAGCTAGCAGCTTGTTGCTATTGTTCATGCAGGAAGTGTCGTGTGACTCGCGCGCCACTAAAAGAGAACTTTTCGGACTGGTAAAAATGGCGTGGGTAACGCAGGAAAGCGCGTTCCTGAGGTCTAGTAAAGTAGTGTAGTTACCAATATTTTGAGTGTAATGTGTTACCTATAATAGTAATATCGTTACTGTAATCCGTTACTTTGTAACTCGTTACCCCCAACACTGTTGGAGACCCAAGGGTGAAGGTAATTGGAGCACTGGTCAAACCTATCGGTTGTAATGGGAGCACATATGCTGCTTCATCGATATCATGGAGGCCGCTAGTATTGAGCAAAGTGGTGAGACAGAGTGGGGAAAGGGGTCAAATAAAGGATTTGTTGGTCAGAATTGAAGTGAGGGGTTGTAGTTAAGGGGAGTTTAGTGTATGGAGTTTAGCAAATAACATGCTAGACATCGTCACATTGATCCAAACACATGTATGGAATCAATGCCTCCAAACATCACTGGATTTCAGGTTACAACAAAAGGCCTGGAACAACAAGGTTATTGATACAGTAAAGCACCCTCCTTTACTCGTCTTAGTCTAAGACCACACATCCAAGTCTTTAAGCTCTTGTCCAGTGAATCCATTATGCCAATAGAGCAACAGTTCTTGTTCTCGGTGAAAATCAATTGTGAGCCCACTGAAACAGCTGCTGCAGCAATGGGACTGTTTGCGAGGTATATGAATAACTGCTGAAACGGAGGACACCACACCAAACAACTCTCTCCCAAAAACATTATCATGACTTAAGGTTCAAACCGTTGGGTACCAGGGCAAACATCACTTTAATAAAGATGAGGCTGCGAGAGGGAGCTATTATTAAAGGCAAAAACACAATGCTATTATCAGTTGTACAGCCATGTTGTATAAGCGTCTATTACATGTCATGATTATCTATTAAAGTAGTATATCCAAAGTAGTGAGAGAGGCAGTTCAAATATTTAACTTCTACCACATTGTTTCCCCATTCTGGTTTATTCGCCTTGTAAATTGTAGTAGTTTTGATTGTGTCTGTACTCACCCAGCCATGCTGCTTCTGCATATTGTAAAGCATTGGTGATATGCTTTCATCTCAATAGCATTTTCTGCTGTGATTCTCTGCTTGCAGTGATTGTTAATTATTGAGATATTCTCTTAATGACTCTCATTTGTTTATGAATTGACTTTAGCTTGAACAAAGCTATTCAAAATAGCATCTCAGCCTTTAAATTGCAAAATTAAAATGGGGCAAAAATGCAAAGGATTGGAAAACTCCCTTTTTAAAAACTGATCTCAACATGTGAGCTGCCCGATATCTACTAGTTTTTGGCAGGATAAATAGCTTGGAAAAGATTAAATATGCAGATGTCCTTATCTTTCTCAAACATGTTAAGCACACTGCTGAGTGGAGGAAAACAAAATTGCCTTCTTTCCTCAGTAAAGATGGGATGAAAGGGGAAAATCGCTTTTACAAAATTTTAGACTGTTGTATACCTGCAGATGACTGGCACATGACAGCATGTTTCTGGAGGTAAGTGAGGATTTAAAATGCTGCTCAGACTTCATAGGTGCTCATTTCGTATTCACAGAACACAAAGAGTGGAAGCAAATTTTGACTTCAAAGCATTTACTGTAAGTCATGAGATATTTTTAGATTAAGTGGACAGATAATGGATGAAGGATGACTTTCATGAAACATCATCTGGAAACTAAGTCACTTGTTAACTATAATGTATGCCTTTTATGTAATGTATGCCATCATCCGTATTAGTCATAAAGTGTAGCCATCGGTGGGAACTTTTGGCTCATAACTATTGCAAAGTTTTGAACCTTAATTCCTCTTTCTGTGTGTGGAAGCCTGTATATCCTTTAGCAGCTAACTGAGAAACTACAACTGGAGGCTAATTTTTGTTAGACATTAGTAGTTAAAGTTACTTAATTCAAGGATGTAAAGGATGCAAATAAAGTAAAGACAATAAAGTAAGAAAGGGTTATATTGGGAAGGTCACTATGGGTGGAATTCATCTGATATATGTAAGAGCAGTATTGGGAAGTGGGAAGCCAGACCAGGGCCCTATTTCTCGTACCTGGCTTACTGAGTTAGCGGGCTATTTGTCAGGATAATATGACGTCGGTCAGACTTTCTCGGTTTCTCGAAGCAAGCTTAGATTAATCACAATAGCAACACAGCCAAAAATGTAAACCTGCTCCCGGGCAGGTTTACTGAAATTCACTGGATAAGCTGGACACTCCCACCAGACAAAAACGGCAGCTCACTTCCTCATTGATGAAGGAGCGATATTAGTTATATTAGTTTTAAAGGGAGAGAGTTCTTTTAGATCGCCAAGATCCATTTCTGAATTTCTGATTATGAACAATACATACATACTGATCCGCCCATACACATATTCAAACTCTTAGTTATATAGTAATCTACACATATATAGTACATGATTCATACGCACATACAGTACATATATCCTCATAAGTATATATTTATTCGTAAATATAATCTGATTGATTTGGGTGATGAAGCACTTAAAATTTGCTGATACATTTTCCACTGACGCATTTAACTTGTCTGATATATTTGCGACGCTTATGTCTCGCAGCGGGCGCTGTTAAAGTTGCGTTCACGCCAACAATGTTGCAAAAACATTGGAATATTCGCAACGCATTTGCTGTGAATGACTACGGTATTGACTTCCTCATATGCCTTCATGATCATCTCCTGCTTCTCAGCAGATAAATAAAAAGAGGTTCCTCTGAGTTTTATTTGCCATTGTACTGTTAGAACATCGTGGTGTCAGTGCTCCATTATTATCCCTTCTGAAGAGGAGCGGGCGCGCGCATTTATCCAGATGACTGACGTCTGGCTAGAATTAACGAGACCGTTTCAGCGCGGATCAGCCGTGAAGAAACCCAGATAGCCCGATGTCAATCATCTCGCTAATTTAAGATGGAGATTAGGACATTTGCTTGACTTTGTTTAGCCAGGTACGAGAAACAGGGCCCAGTGCTATGTGAGAAAAAAATACAATCCAGAAGTTTTTCAGACATTTTGTTTAATCTAAATTTTAATTTAGATTTTTTAATCTAAACAATTAGCAGGTAAATGGGAGTAAGCCATACAAAGTAGTCGAACAGGAATGTGTGATGATTGCATGTATTTGACTGGCCAACAGTGCAATGCTGCAGAAGTTGTGCCAGGTTATTTTGTGCCGGGGCACTTGGGCGTTGGGAACCTAATTCTGCTGGTTGTCTCATTTAAATAATTGAGTAAGCTGATGTTAGTCCAAAAACAGCGTTAGACAATTGCTTAGTAAATGCAGGGGCCTCTTTGTCTCCACACTGTCTCCTGAATTTCTCGATACTTTTATAATGACCTTCCAACGAACAAATTAAGATTAATTTGATCATCATGCATAATTGCACCATCATAATAGTGGCAGACTCAGAGACAGAAACACTGTGTTAATTACTACTCCAATAATGATTGTGTAACATATAAATGTGGCTCCCTCGAGCTGGGCATTTTTTCTGTTGAGAGGGTGGGAGAGTGTGGAGTCATGCAGTCATTCACATGCCACCTGAGTGTTCCACATGATGGGTATGCAGTCATGTTTTTTCAATCTCTGTCTGTAGGGGATCCCTGTGAGTCAGCACGTTAACCACGTCACCCCATGGGCCTTAATGGTTGAGCGAGGCAAGCGTCACAGAAGGGGCAATCTGGCGACGGTGGCTTGCGGAGACATCCGGACTGGACTGACTCTCCGTTGGATACTGCAATGCATGGCTTCTTCTAACCAGCAGGAGCACAAGCAGAGCTATTCGGCAGGAGCACAGAGGAATGTGATGCTGAAGCTGAGCTCGTTCCTCCTCCATAAGAACCTCTATCTCTCCATGGGCTGTGGAGTTTTACCTTTAGAGATATTTAGCCAGAATAGGAGATAAGAGCTCAGCTATTGATATTGATCTTTCTTGGTTGATGTTCATTCTAAATAGTGTGATCGGTATTCTCTATAAAGTCCAATTAGAAGAGCTGATCAAATGAGGCATCAATTATGAATTAAAACTCAAAAACTCAATTGCCTGCTTTCTTGCCTGCCTTTTCATTTACTCTGAAAGCAACGCTGCTGAACACACACACACACACACACACACACACACACCGAACCTGGCGCCGCAGAGTTCGCTTTGGAACTTGTTCTGTCTGAACAACCCATGCGGAGCAGCCAGCTCACGATCTGCAGCGATAGTTTTACCCTCTGTCATGTCTATTTTTCCTGCAAGACGTGAGCAAATCTGCCAATAAAACACACTGTCAACACATGATGACACTTCTAAATCTGCATATCCACTACATTTTTTAGAAATAGCTTAGTATTATTGCTGTTTGTGATCGCTTTTTAAAATGACCTACTTATTCCCCATATCTGTCAGTTGTGTCGAATCTGAGAGCCAGAGAGATGAGCACACACACACACACACACACACACACACACACACACACACACACACACACACACACACACACACACAATTGTTGACTGTCGTAGAGAGATGGCTTTAAATATGACCAGTGTTCAGTGATTGGATCGGCCGATCCTGCTTCCAGCGAGTGGAGATCCAGCCCAACAGTCCTGATGGGTGCACCGTTAAGTATCACCAGGGGGGGAAATCTCTGGAAGGGAAGTCACTGCTACTGGCAGGATAAGATAGTCAGTGAAGTCTGGCTGGTCCTGGAAGCCAACGGTGGACTGCTCGATGCCAAAGCAGATGAGGCTCTGCTAATGCACGTCGACAGTGGCACCCAAAGCACGGGTTGAAAGAAAGATGTCAGCCACAGCTGCCTAACAAACACATTATCTGCTATGGTGTTGGCCGGTGTCGCTGAAGTGGATGGGAAATGATGTGGACACTTTCTTTTAAAAAAGGTGGCCCTCATAGCATGACCATTTTCAGAGTAGTGGTTAACTTGACGCATTCAGAATATGAATTATATCATTTGATGGCAAAAATCAACTGTACTGCTGAAACAGGCTGTATGGCTACATCATTGGGTTTGGGAATTCCTTGCACAGTGAAGCTTGGTTCAAATTACAAAGCATGTACACATTTGTTGGCAAGGCCTGTAAGCAAGCCCAACTCATTAAGCCATTGCTAACAATGCTTGGTCAACTGTGACTTCTAAATCTGCAAATGTCAGAAAATAACTGGGCTGGAAAACACTATCTTTATCAGACCCTTTTCAATCACCGGTGAGCTCACATAAGGGGTTAACATGCATCAAGGAGCCCTTAATGAGTCAAAGAGACGGAGAGAAACCAGGGAGGGATTAATATGTGACAGCAACCAAGACTCTGGTAATCTAATTGGTGTAGATGTGTGCCATCCCCCAGCAAAACTTTGTTTAATTTACAGCATAACTGACAATGTCTTCAGGATGTCAATATCCCAAGATGCATCACGACTCTTACAATGTTGGTTATAGATATGTTTTAGGTTCCGAAAGATGAAGATGCATATGAGGAGCATTTCAAATCCACCAAGCCAGCAGGGCTACATATACATGCGACCTCAACCCCGAGACAGCGGTGCACATCTTAAAGTTTAAAGTTGTGACTACTATATGGTGGCAGCGTGGGCTGTAAGGCCACCATGAAGCTGATGTTCAAGCTTGAGGACATGGGCTTTTGGATGATTTTGTCACTGTTCTCCATCACTTTCAGTTTCAGTCTCAGGAGATGTGACCTCTGAGGGGGAACTTCAGCCCAATATAATTATTTGTGACAGGCGCGTTCACATCGGTGCTTGCCCCCCAAACTCAGCTGTCAGCGCGAAATTTTTTGTTGGAATGGACATGTTTGTGAAAACAGAGAACAACATAGAGGGATTTGTACTGTTGCTTTGGCATGGCACATTGCCAACCGATCTTCACACTTTTCTCATCATTCTCACCTGAAGCAAGGCCAGCGTGAGCTTAGCTCTGCAATCTAAAGAGAACTAATGATAGCATCACAGGGGTGAATATAGGCCGCCATTTCTGCTTTCCTCCCTCTCAGCCTCTAGCTTTCTTATTCTTTCTTATTGTTGTACTGTACGTCAACGCATAATCAAAAGAGTTCTGAACAAATCATAGCACACTGTACATTGGAGTGTGGCATATTGAAAATGGACAAATGAATGCATGGAACAAGAACAAATATGCAAATGTTTTCTGTACTAGAATCCAACAGTGATCACAAGAGGCACTAAAGAGCCGTGGAGTCACGGAACTGTGCCTCTTGAAACGGGTATGAGCATGAGAATGTTCCAAATAATTCCGGTCTCCCAGAATAATACGATGACTCAGAAATATCACCTTACTTCTGTGTGATCCAAAGTGAATATCAGATACAAAGCACTGAGCATAGCCTCACCCACTCAACTTTTATTTATATTGCGTACTTGGCAGAACTCCAGCCATGCAGTTTTGCCCAATCGAATACTGAGCCAAATAATACTGTGGAATACAGTGGAATCCCATTGCTTTCATCCTCAGTAGGTTTCATTGGTAGTTCAATAGCATGCCTTCAGAGTCACTTTGCCTGTGGCTATACATGCAGTCAGACTGTAAGACACACTGATCATTATGATGATTGAAATGTATTAATAATGTGTGAGCTTTAACCCTAAAAAACTAAAATGTTTATATAATTGTGAAATGTGTATAAATAAGGTTCACCAATGTTAACCTATGTAATGGTAAATTGCATATAAACATGCAATTATGTTGACATAATCTCACAGAGCTGTGAGCTCTGTATCTCATCCAGTAAATGCAAAATAGCTTCAAAATATATTTTTAGCACGGTGTGATATGTGTGATACTTTCCCCTCCTTCTAAGCCTTCAGTGATAGCCAATCACTGGAACTGGTAAAGAGCAAAAATCCCAATCAACAGGTGACAACCGGGAATCTGGAGAAGCTCAGCTAATTCACAAGTCATGACACAGCTAGAAAAGGTCAAGAACACGTATGTAATGCAGCTCTCTTGCATAGAGAGCACAACCTTGGGTCGATCGATAGATCGCTCCCTTAGCCAATGGATGATCTGACACTGATGCTGATACAATAGCCTGAACATTTTAGTTGTTAATTTATCGGACAAAGGGTGTAGCACTGTGTTACTCTTTGAACGATTTGTAGACATTATATAAAGCATTACACTGATTCACATTGAATTCCCTTGTCCGCCTGTTCATTCTCACATAGGAAATATGTACTTATATGTCCATGCACAGAATTTTTATGTAGAAGAATAAAATCTTAAAAACTACCAAATGTTCGCTCGAGTCAGATCAATTCTATGGCAAAAGGGTGTGTGTGAGTAAGATGAGGCAGAGACGTGCAAAGTTATTTCAAAGTACAGTCTGTTTATTAATGTAGTTCTCAACTCAATTAAGTAAGCGGCCTGAGAACGGTCTCCCACCTTAAAGAACTCCCTGAAATCATTTCAACCTTTTTCTTTACTCGCTATATTTTCATTAGAGGGCACACGGTTGAGCCAATAACGGCTTGGCTTTGGGATCACATTTGAGGTTTCCAGCTCCTTCTCGAACACATATTGCTCCACAGTAACCACACTCAGCTTAGGAGAGAACAGTGTGTAAGACAGAAGAGTTGGAGGCAAGTACCTGCTGTAAACTGCCATCAATCAAAACAGAGGAGAGCTGGCAAGCTTGCTGCTGACCCTACACACCTTAGCAGCATCCAAACTGCCATCTCAAAGTCAGTAAAGGTCATTTGCCACCTGGACAAGGTGGAACCTCTGCAGCTTCTTTCCTGCATTAACAATCAGAGGTAAAATGTCCATTCCATTTTTGTGCCTGACCAAAAAAGTTGCAATCTTTTCTGCACAGATGCTATGCTCAAAGTATTTTTTTTATTTAGTAATAATTTTAGTAGTATTCCTAATATTTACTTATCTTTTTTTTTTAGTATAGTAAATAATGATTTTACTCAGACAGCTTATATTAGCATAGATAAGTCTTTCACGGTCACACATGCAAGATTAGCGAGTGATGCTCCCTGAATTCTTGTTGGTATATAAGCCACTGTGTGCCACGTCCCCCTGGCCAATGGTGTTTAATTACACAGGCCACGTCTCCAACAACAGCTGGACAGTCCCAGAACAAACGCACATAAACTAAAGGAGGATAACATAATCGCCCATTTTGCTCAGAATGACAGCATTGCAAGCTGCAATGCTGTCATTCTGCTGCAAGACCCGTTCAAGGCACCTCTGGGCAGCTGTACTGAAGATGATGGATGGAGGATGTGTAAGGAAGTCCAGTCCAGTGACAGTGTCAGTTCAGTGTCTCATTTCCCTACAGGGACCATCTCTCAGTGGACAGCTGCTCATGAACTCAAGGGTTGCCCCAAACCAGAACAATTATAGGTACAAATGGAGCTGTGTGCAACATTAATGGATACCCAACTGTTTAGCCTGCTGTCATCCTCAACTCTTTCTCTGAACTGATTCAACTACATGAGAGTGTGAGATATAGCAATGAGAAGGACGAATCAACGAATGGGGAAAGCACAATGGTAACTGTTTCTTATTTATTTAACTGCATGGCGAAGGGATACAAACAGCAGTGTAACATGCTCGCAGGCAACAGTAGCATCCTCATTAATGCCATCTAGATCTACATTAGTGAGATAAATGCTTTGAACAAGTTAGTCCTCGCAAGTGGTGATAAAAGTGACCCACACCACCAGCACGCAAAGGCCGCACCGGGAGGTGAAGACCGCCTGCCCGCCGTTGAATGGGCCGGTCTTCAGACTGCTTGCACCGGGGCTCGGTCTTCAGACGCTTGGCGTTGCCGTCAGGCCGTCGGTAACAGCCTCCTTTGCGCCGGCTCTGGTCTTCTCTGAGTCGGGTTGTTTGTGAATGCAGCCAAAAGTGTGTGATAAACTCCATCTAGTGCAGTAAACCACTGCGATCATCAGAACATTTCTGACCACATCCAAACATCTTAACTGTAACAGTACGTTGTGTTTGACATATTGCAATATTTCTGTAAGACCAGTACAGTTAAAATGTTTGGATGTGGTCAGAAATGTTCTGAACACATTCATATCAGTTAGTATTTTGAAAACCGGATGTTGGGTCCCGTGACTCCTTCCGCCCGTTTGAATATTTTTCACGGAAGATTCTGCACTTGATGTGACCACAGAGATCCGAGTGTCTGCTGATGATCGCAGTGACAACCCGACTCAGAGAAGACCGCAGCCGGCGCGAAGGAGGCTGTTACTGACGGCCTAACGGCGGCGGGCAAGCGTCTGAAGACCGAGCCCCGGTGCAAGCAGTCTGAAGACCGGCCCATTCCCGGCCTAACAACGGCGGGCAAAGGGTCTTCACCTCCCGGTGCGGCCGACTCTCGGTCTCCCGGCCGGGCCGGCGCCCGGCCCGGCCGGCTGTCACTGGCCTCACCCCGCCCCTCTTTTCTTTTTTCTCTGCAGAGTTTAAAAATTAAAGTATGCTTAAATAAAGCAACAAAACAATAACACAAACACACGATTATAAACGTATTTGTAATACGTCAAACACAAACATAAAAACAATAAAACAAAAATACGTGTATAATCAAAATACGTGTTTAATCAACCTATACGTGTATAATCAACGTATGTGTAATACGTCAAACACAAACATAATCAGGGAGGAGATACGTTTCTGATCAAACGTAATTGGGAATGCGTATTAGTTCTGGGGGAACGTAATTTTTAGGAGACAGGGTTGCATCTGAAGGCTGCCAGCAGCAACATCTGACATACAGCATGTCACAAGTCTAAAGCAAAATTCTCCTACAAAAGTGTCCATACATGTATCTTTTTAAAGGAAATCATGTATTTTCAATCCAAAGATTTGCCGCCTAAATCAAAGCCTGTTTGCTAGTTAATACACAAAATGCACATACCAGCCAAAAACATTCACAGTTTCAGCAGCCTTACCTTAAATAGCGTCTCCTTGCCGGTTTCTTGGTAAATAAATACACCAAGTCATTTAAATCCAGATGTGATTCAATTGGAGCTGACAACTGACGCACCTCAGAGTCATGCCGTGGGTAACTAGCGCCGTACATCTCTTTGTATCTTTAAACCTATAGAGTATAACACAATTACATTTCCCACACCTGATATTGAGCGTGCTGTAATTATGCCCTATGTGGGGAAAGATGTTTCCCACCGGCCGGGAAGATTATTGGACAATTATTGTAACTGGCAATTCTGTGATGAATGCTAAAAACAGTCCAGCCCTTTTCAACTGCAACTGCACTCAAATAATCTGGTCCCATACTGACATGTATTCAATCTCAATGACTGCTTACCTTTAAATGTAACCTAATGTGTTTCTTTATTATGATTGAGTCTTTGTATATCTAAATCATGGTCATAAATATATCCCCCTGCATAGTCTAGCCAACTGAACTGATTAAGTAGACTTAATCACAAACGTAAACTAATTATAAAACTATAAAAAACAGTTTATTCCCCACATTACATATCTTGCACCTGTATTATATGAACAACATTAACTTTGCATGTCCTCTACACCCCTGGACTCAATCAACACTGAACAAATATTTTAGAGAATACTCATCGTGTCCTGAGAAACTTCTCAAACCTCTCGATAAACACCCGGTATGCTCCATATTCTCACGTTAGAGGAATTTGAACCAAACACATACAGTATACATTTACAACATTATCATTGCCTCACAGTCCCGATCCATCCGACCTGTCAGTGCAGACATTATGACTTGTAATAGGAAAAGCGCAGGTGTTACGAACGTCGATTATTCTATTCAAGTGTCCCATGTGACAGTGAGCCAGCATGCAGAGTAGATCCTGAAACTCAAGCAGCAAATTGGAATTCAGGCTTTCCCGTACTGTGACATGTCAAAATGTTCTCTGTGAAAAAGGCCTATACTGCATAAATGTTGACCTCAGTTGAACTCCCAAAACCAAACACTTTGCTGTGAACCAGTGGCAACTACACAGACATAGTAGTTAAGAAAAGACAGTCCGACTGTATAACATCACATACATTAGCACCATGTTCACAATGTGGGCATTTTGGGAAACCTAAAACACTCCCGTAATGTAAATGTAGGTGATACAATAGTTCCTATATGAGGTGACTGGTGGAGGACATATTCAGAACTAAACACAAAGTATCACTTCTGTAAAGGTTACATCATTATTATGAGAAACATGCACTTAAAGTATCATAATTGAAAGTACCCCTAATTCAAACAAATGCTTAATAATTTCAGGACCTGTGGGGCGAGCAGATGCTATTTTATTTTCAACATTAATATTACGATTGTTGAAAAGATCATAATGAGGATGTCGGCCTTCGGCGCCTCATTGAAGTTGTCCTCTGGCGGCTCAAATCTCCATAGTGGGAAATGTGAAAATCCCAGTCAGCTGCTCCTCTAGCTGGCCACCATGCGGCGGGCCCGAGAACTGCAGCTTTGAGCGCAGCATCCCTGCCAATCCCGATCACTCCCCCCCCCCCCCCCCCCCTCTCTCTCTCTCTCTCTCTCTCTCTCTCCCTCCCTCCACAGCCGTCGCCGGGAGCCGCGAGTGTGTGTGTGTGTGTGTGCGTGTGTGTGTGTGTATACGTGTATGTGTGTGTGAGAGCGCTGGTGTAATCTGACAGCACGCTGGGGCTGCGTTTCCTAAGAAAAGCTCAGCGCTCTCTCAGTTTTGTGCCCGTCTTATTGCCGCTTTCATTGTCTTTGCCGACAGTGATAAAGAGAGCAGGTACCATCTGTCCATTCCGCCAATTTATTACCAGTTGCCTTTTTTTGTTTGCTGCTCTTCACAGATGTTATGTCAACACTTTTTGGGTGGTGTTGGTGATGGGGAGGGGTGTGGGGGGGCGGGCGGGAGGGGGACTCCCCAGTTCTAATGGAATTTGTTGTGGCTGTTTTGGTCTCTTCTCTCTTTCAGTTCAACCACGGGCCTGTTTTTGGAATAAGAAAAGCATTGCTGTTTTCTGACTTTGAGAGAAGGAAGAAAGGACTCCTCTGGAATTTCCTAAGGAATTTATTCGGACAGCCCCGGTAAGTGGACATTTTGCTATACAAAAAAAAGCTTCATGGTTTGGAATGCATGCCGCTATTTACCACGAGTTCACTTTTAATGAAAACAAAACAAGCGTATATCCTTCATTTTCCCATTCTTCTATTTTAATTACAGTTACCGGGGCTTTGCATTCTACCGCCTGGGTATATAGTAAGTAGTATAGACTTTTATTCCTGCACCTTTCATTTGTGATTTGCAGTTGAAAGCTGCTCATTGTGTTTCTGATGTGTGGAAGAAAGTGTCGATCTGGTGTCTCTACAAGTTATGTGTCGTGTCGCGATGGGATGAGCAGGTGCCCATGCAGGGCGCATATTTCTGCATATCTCGAAGCTGCGTTATGGATCATGTAGCGCTCAACATGCACCGGTCTGCTGCGCGCCGTTACACTCCAGATGGTGGCGAGATATTTACAGATTTGTTTTGAACCTCATCATTTATAACACACATACTGCGCTCAAAGCCACAGATACATCTTTGCCCAAAACGATGGTCTGCACGCACGCGCGCACGCAACCATTTCTGAGATATTCTGTGCGTTAGTTGTGGGACGTGCTGAGAAAGTTTTCTTGGATGTTTGGTCCTGACAACTGAGCCATTTTGAATGGTTTTGTCTTTGGATTTATGCGCGCGTGTACGCGCGCGCGCATGCCTGCTCCTGACTCAGGTGATGTAAACGGTGGGCGGGCTGTGACTCACTCGGTTTACCCATTTCGCTGCTGTTATCTGACAGGCGTTGATGTCAGATTTCACTGGTGATTGACAGCGGATCATGCGCAGTAGTGTGTCAGCAGACCGTGTTTTTCTCCATCGGTGCCAGCTATATTTGGAAGTAACCAAACAACATGGTTTATACAACCCTTCATCTGTGCCAAATAGTATTTGTCAGACTTCTGCTGACAAGTGATTCATACATAGCCAAATACCTGTGATTTCAAGTCATACTTTGAAGCCTGAGAAAGGGGGAAAAGCCTATAAAAGGCAGGATAATGAACTGAAAAGTTTGTGTGCCTCAGTATTTTGTATAGCAAGCCATGCTGTGGAGAGGCAACCGCAAATGAGGGCAAGGACAGCTCACACAGCCAGAGCGATGTGTCTTCCCTGGCATGAGTAGAGTGACAGAGGGCTAAGTGAGCATGGCCATTGAGGAGAGGTAATAGCATTACGGTCTGCGAGTCAGGAGGCATTGTAGGCTACAGTTGCATTTCAAGAGGAGCTAAATGGACAGGAAGCTATGACATGAGGGCACTGAGCATTTGACAACTAACAACCCCCTCACATTGCTCAAAGGGGCACTTTAGCTATTTCTCTAGTTATGATAATCATTGTGGGTTAAAGTTGTTTTGTGATGCGGGGTCAGAGTTACTGAGCTGTGGGTATCCTTTCTGGACCGGATATAGCATTGCTTCACTAATGTCACCCTGGGGTTTGAGATTTGCTGATGCTGAGCTTATTATGGATGCTTATCTATCTATCTATCTATCTATCTATCTATCTATCTATCTATCTATCTATCTATCTATCTATCTATCTATGCTTATGAGTTTCTTGCTTAAAATGTCAAAGCACTATGGAATACAGAAACACTGTGGACATCATACCAAATCTGATTGTGTACCAATGATTACACACAACAAATTGCAACATGACACAATGTTGAAATACAGCAGTCCTTGAGGCTAGTTATCCCGGCGTGTAGAGACACAACATCTGAATAATTTGCTGTCGGGCAGTGCATTTCTTGCAAAGCTTTCAAGGATTAGTCCCAGGTAAGAATGCCCCCTGCCATCCTGTACCCGGCAGCGTCCCCGTTTTATAAGCATTTTAAAATGTCCCTTTGTCTTTCTTTTGAGTGATGCTTCCAAAACTACTCGCCAGGCCCACATCAATCACCGCTGGATGGGATTTGAGCACCAGCTAGACGCAGTAAGCGAGGGAGACAGGACTGCTTCCTCACAGTTGCATCGAGCTCCTCCACAGTGACCCCGAGAGCCACAGCCAGCGGTGCCAGTTAGATAGCTGCATTTCTGAAAATCTTCTCCTCCTAATAATTACACCTTCACACTGGTTGCTCTACTGCGGCTGCGTTGACAACACACCCTCTTTTCCTCTGCCTGCTGCGCGTCCCTTGGGAGAAACAGGAGTACGCTGTAATTATGGTTTATAAACTTCATCCAGGTGACATAATCGGGGCATGGCTGAGATGGCAAGATACTGTCATAACAGCTGCTAATTAATTTATAGCTTCTTTTTTTTTTCGTTGCAATGCACATTTCTTTAGATACATGTTTTTCCGGATGTCGCACCACGATAAATAAACTAAAGTCACTGCATTTATATGATGATTTCTCAGGATACAGTATAAGAGGAAAGCAAATGTTGCCACATTTTCAGAAAAAAAATAGTGAAAGCCGAACTCCTATGGAAGAGTATCAGCTGTACTTCCTCAATTTCTTTACTCTGAGCTACAGTACACCTTGATGGCGGCCCAAGGCTTGGCAAGCCGAGCAGCCGACTCCCATGGGCCGCTTTATAATGAGGATGCGTTGTCAGATAATTAGATACACCTGACGCAGCCGTTTTTAGGAAATTTTGATTTATCTCAAAATAAAATGTCTGCACTTGCCACCATAAAAGCAGGAAAAAAATATATACCCTGCTGTCACATTACCTCTCCCCTCATGGTGGCATGTTTTATTTATTCATCCACGTCTTGATGCTCTTGGATGAGGCGGGCTTCATTTTGTGCTCGCTGATGCCGTTGTTGCCAAAGTTTCTCATCACACAAGATGACATCTAATTGTCATTCAAAGAGAGTGGTGGGGCGAATTCAAGCCCCAGAACATGCATGTTGCATAACGACAGATGTGTCCAGTGACCTGTGAATGGACTAGGTGTGTGACAATGTGTGCATTTTCCTTTTTTTGTGTCAAAACAGACCTTAAGTGTTTGGAGATTTTTGAATTTGGCAGATGTACATGCAACTCATCAGCCAATTCATGCAAACACTGTATACGGTTAGCGATGAATGATTAATTGAATTTGCTTCGACACACTTCCCCACACACACAGACACAATCTTAAATACAATGTGTTTTTCTTCGCTGTTGATTAGAAAATGCTGCATGAGATGAAACCTGCTCACCTGTGCTGTTTATTTATCAGGCACTTGGCTCCAGTCATAAATCAGACTCTCATTAAGTTGTTTAACAACAACTTTTGCCTTCTGCAGGAGACATAAGCTTAACGCTATTAAGCCTGATACATATGACACAGCTGGGAGCTGAACTTTTACAGACTGCTCATTTTATCTAACTAAGATAGATCAGACGGCAACCTCTGGGTCTGAAAAGTGAAGCCAACGTGGAAGCGCCTTATACTTGCATTCTTTCTAACAGCCAGCAGAGGGCAACTCCCTGGGTTTCTATAGTAATTTGAGAAAATGATCCTACTTCTCACTTGATTTACAGTAAACATTGGAAACTCTATCGTCGTCTTGGAACTTAAACCCTTTCACAGTGTGTTTTCAATTCATGCATTTATTTCTTAAACATTTAACCATGCCAGTGTCAACACCACTGCAAGTCTTTCTTCGGGTTAGAGGCGAATCAGCAGTAAGCTTAGGTTAAATAAATGTATCCAAGTTGACATCCTATTAGGTCAACAGAAATGTTAAATTAGCCAGTTGAATTCATTTTTGTATGTAGCAATTTAAATTTGAGAGTATTTCAATTGCCTCGAAACTCTCAACATGGCGTCGATTGGGACGTATTAGAGCGGCACTATTTAACTATCACTAAACTGTGGCTCCCTTGGGGCATTTATAGGATTACGACAAATGCTAAAATATAGCTTAACATTAGGCCAAGAATAATAAAGTCAGTGAACTGACTCAGTACCGATACACATTTCTAGCTAGGGCTGGCAAACATCTGCTAACATTAGTCCCCATAAACTATTGTTCATTGCAGACTAAGTGCAATTCAACATTCTATTTTATTTTGTAAGTGCAATATTGATTTGCACAAATTTTTGGCTGAAGTTCACAATAAATCTATACGAAAATAAGGATGAGAGAGAGAGAGAGAGATAAAGAGAGAGAGAGAGAGAGAGAGAGAGAGAGAGAGAGAGAGGATTACAGCAAAATGTTTTATGAATTGTACCTTAGTTGTTTTCTTAGTAATCTCATTGTGAGCGAATCCTACACACTGAGAGTTGAAAGAGCATTCTGAGAGTCCACAGGACGCCAATGGAAGCCGAGCTGATTTAGGTCATTTTCTCCTTTTTAAATAGAATACAAAAAAGAACAAATCAAATTCAACAACCACCTGAAAACGAGTGACCCTACCTCTCACCATCACAAAGCCAAAGAGGAGAACATAGAGAGGAGTCCCCTCAGCCATCTGGCCCTGAGGCTCACCTCCTCCCACAGCACACAGCCTCAGGACAGCCCGTCTTACAATCTGGCCCAATCTAATTATAGCTAAAGAAAAAGAAAATTGCATTAACTATTGGACATCTACCACAGATCTCAAAACACATTTCAATGCTATTTGGCTGTAAACACACAGTGCACCGTGGCAAACTCTCCGACCACAGTGACTGATCCAAAAGAACGACATTAACTATAGACAAACTGGCCACAGAGACCGAGCTGCCTGCAGAGGAGAGGACATGCTGTGGCAGCTCTGTCCTCACAGAGAGGTAGAGACAGAGCAACATTGCTTCAAATGTCCGTATGATCACATCATTTGACCCGGAGCATATAGTCAACAAAGCTCCGTGGCCTTTCTTGCACCACTGGTTATAAAAGTGTCCCAATATTTCAGGATTGTGACTTGAGTGGTTTAAATTGCCATCACGTTCGTACTCTGCACAGCATGCAGAGCAGTACTGCAGGGCAAATGCAACAGTATTTGCCCAATACAAATGAAATTTAAATATATCACTATGACATTTGAATGAATAATAGGATGTGGGTCTGCTGTGCAGTAGCCTTGCTGAGTGTCCTGTACATTAGCATGGACGGTCATATCAGTGAGATATTGTTGATTTCATTAGTGGACTGCTTTTATTCGTGCTTGGCTGTCTGTACCTTGAAGCCATGACAAAGTCGCCAAAAATATTGCTGCGCTCTACAGTATGCTATTATTCCCTGTTACCTAACGTCACTCTCACGGCAGCAGGAGTTGTAACCCAGGCTCAGCGATGCAGGATTTGAAATTCATCTCAGCGGTGAAGGTTTCCCTTCTCTGCAGGAATTTCTGCATTGTTATTGCCTAAAGAAAACCTGTGTCCGTGCTGTGAGGTTGAACAAACAAACAAAAACAAAAGCAACGTTGCTTTCTCTCTGCTCTGACAGGAACTCACAAAACTGATGGATACAAAATGACCAAAGACGCAGACAAGAAGAAGATGCTATGAATGTCCTGCCCTGGGCCAGAATCCCTGCCTGACAGCCATTTACACTGGGCTTGACCCAATATCATGAACACCTGTGCAGTATTATACAGCAGCATGTGTCATAAAGCTGAATCAAAAGCTATATGACACACTCAAAGACATATAAATATTAATTCTGGACAGAAGTGCAGTTCTGTTCCATTGGCTTCTAGTAGGCTGTACATGCATGCACAGTGTCTTCTTTCCTCCTTGCATGTTAGCGTACTGGTAGTTCTTTGGATAAAAGGAGATAATGACTTGTTCCTAGAGAGCAAATGCCAACGTGATCTTACATCCTGACCTTTTTGTAACCCACATGTTCTGCGCCATGGTGTGGATTTATATTTAAAAAAAGAGAAAATACATGCTTTTGCCGTGGTATTCCTCTGCTATCTGGCTGCCCTGAAAGATTGAAGAGGGCACCGGAATGTTGAGTGTTGGCATTAAAGTCTCCTGGGACATGGAGGCAGAAAAGAAAACAGAAAGGAATAATGCAGGCGAGCTGGAGCCAGGGTACTCTGCACAGTTCGATGCTGCTGCCTCTAACCGACATGAACAAGAGAAATCAATTAGACCTACTCAGTTGCTATCCAAGGGACGTCCACCATGGGAAAGGGTAGAGCGAATCAAAGGGTTTGGGAAGAAGAAGAAGAAGAAGAAGAAGAAAAAAGTAGCAGAAGAGGAAAGTGAACTCAAATGGTAGTTTGTTGTATTCATAGTAAGATCGGCCGCCTCTGACCTCAAGATAACATTCATTTTTTCTTTCTTCATGCCCGGGTTGCTTATAATTCCAGACACTTTCCTGTCTTTCTTTTTTTCGGTGATGCTTTCAGGTCAGTAATGAGAAACAAGGATGGTTGGCAAAAATGGCTTTTGATGAAGCCTTAGCTCACTTTACCTCCAGATGCAGCAATCTCTTGTTTTTTCCCCACAAGCTTTTAGATTCAGACTATTATGTTTATATTCATACCTTAGAGCCATTCCAGTAGTCACTTGGAGGTCACTTTGAGCAGCATTTCTTTTACTCTCCATTATGGGCACCGGAGTATTGTTTTGCTAAAAAAGAAAAGAGTGAGGGTATTATCCAGTTTTAAAAGTTATTTAAACAGAGTTTAGTTTTAGAAAATTCTTTATTTGGATTTACAGAAAAAAATCTCTCTGGTCCCACAAGATTATAAAACAATTCTTCATATTGAATATTAAATAATCCAACCATTGTGGTGGGATCAGTGAAGCTAGTATCCACAGCACATCATTTATTAATAGTATTTCACAGCCAGCTACAGTACAGTTAAAAATATATATTTAGCATCACAGTAAACATAGAGCTCATTTGAATCCTGCTTTCAAACTTGAGTGAATAGACATTTAAATCTATACGTGGATTTCCCGGTGATCATGACGAAAACATTTTTGCATAACTGGCAGAGGGGATCGAAACAGATACGGCTATTGATGCTTCTTGAATTTTTCATTGAATGGAGCTGAGCTCTGCACTGTAAATATTGAGGTTGAGAGTGCAGAGCATAGTTTTCACGGGACCCAAAGGCCTCGTCGACTCTGATCAGGCTGAAAGAGGACACTTTTTGATCAAGCCCTACCTCGGACATTTAAGTCAGCCCTCTGACAGGCTCACCGGCTCTCAGGCCGGGGAGATAGGTGGTAATCTCCACACATAGGAGAAAGTGGACGACCTTTAAAGGGTGCCGAAGTCTGTTAAATTGCACATTTTTAATTGCTCTTTTCCCTTGATGAATATCTTGCAGTTTGTGTGGTGATTTATTCTACAGAGTGGAAATTATATTTGACAAAGACCTGTCTCACGGTCTGTTTCTTAAATGGTTTTGATCGCATAAAGTCTGCAGTATAACAGACATGAAAGGATTAATGAACAGGAATCCATGACTGTGTAGCTATTCCTGACTAAACCCCAGAATGCAAAAATACAGCGAAATTAAAAAAATAATAATACATGATTATGTGCAGATAACAGAATGAGCATTTAACAGCCCAATCTTAGGAACTTGTGTTCCATCTATAATCGTGTGTGTGCAGTTCGCCCCGTCCCCTGACAGAGCACACATGTAAACACAGCACTCCCACCTCCCACTCAGCCCGGCTGTAGGTTTGGCTGTGGGTGCTCGGCAGATCCCTGGGCATCATGAGAGAATAACAATGAGGGTTTTGGGAGGGATCAGTTCCCCAGCACAGAGCCATACTGGGTAGGGTTTATGTAAGACCCTGGCTTCCTGAGCTCTCTGCCAGTTTAAGATGACAAACAAATGGTACCAAGGAGTACCGGCTTGCCAAAGGGGGGGATTGCATCTCCTTGTGCCACCCCCACTCCTTCATACACCAAACACCCTCCTTCTGTTCAAACACAGGCCTGGTTATGTGATTCCAGGTCTCCTGTGTAACCATGCAAGTTGATGTGTGTTTTCACACCATTTGTTGGCTCCGTAGCACCATCGCCCACTTTGAAGCCGCCCCATCTCCTTATCCTCCTCTTCCACCCTTTGTTTCCCCCTTCATATGTTCCAATGAAAGAAGGCTGGGATCTGTCAAAAATCTATCCTTTCTTCTGTCTGGCTTTCGACTTTTTTTTTTTTAAGGTGAGCTGCCATGGAAATTCACTCAGCCCTGACAACCCATGGTTCTTAAAATGTCAAAACAGGCTCAAAATAGCTGAAGTGTTGTCTTTCCTTGATGATTCAATTTATACGTTATCATCAGTACTTTGTTGTTTTCACATCGTAATGCAGTATTTCTAATGACGTCATTCACGTCAAAGCTACTGCAGCTTGATGAGGATCTTAATTGTCTGCCATTAATTATTAAGGTCTCTAAATAGAATGAGGTCTACTTAACCCACTTTGAAGTTCCCCATTCGTTTCTATAGTTGTTCCGGCAAAAATCAAGTGTACAAAACAAGCACTAATCATGATCATGCAGACAAAGCTCCTTGATTTGTATCCTTACACTTAAAAGTGCAAGTCCAACTCTTCTGCTGAGGCTCACTGTAATATAATGGGAACAAGCTACTGATAAGATGAGGCACACAATCCCTTGGTACAAGGTGTATTTTTAGAGGTAAAAGTGTCTTGCACACTGAATTTCACTACAGGAGGGAAGTTTGTGCTGTTTTAATTTGCTACATCTAACTTTATGAGTTTGGCAAAATCAAGGGCGTGGATAGAGAAATAAAAAATAGTCCACTGGTTCAGTACAAAGATTAGACGATCACGTCAAGTCAACAGATGCTGTTGAAAGGGGATTTGTGGAATATCCCCGATGATAGAAAAGACACAGCAAATAACTGACATGAAGGAAAGGGTAGCTTCTCAATCATTTCCTTCCCCCGAGGAAGACATATTGTATACAGTGTCTTCTGACATGCACTAGTCCGGAGCAACGTCTCCCAGTATTCCTGCGTAGCACAGAAATACACCATAGACAACATTAGGACCCAGTGTGTAAGGGGAAAATCGATGTACGGTGAAAATTAAATTTGTCCGAAAGAGCCTTTAGGCAAAGTGCAATTTGAAAACACATCTTTTATTTTCCCTTGGGCGTCTGATATGGACAGGCAGGAGATGGACGATAGATCTAACCATCATGGAAAAAGGCAGAGGAATGCTGTGAGGGGAAAGGGAAACACCTCATCTCTCTCCTAATGTGTCTCCCCTTTGATTGTCTAATTTGGTTAGGGCCGTGCGTCCGTTATCGGATCATATCAAAGGTCAGAGGCGTCCTGTAGACAAATCAATCTCCCCGTCTGAGGAGGCGCACAGGAAGCATGGATTGAGGGAGAGCCGATCCATCTAGTGGGCCCAGAATGAATGTGGGTGGGGAGAAAGAGAAGTGGCGGGGGCAAGAAAAATAATGGCATCTGCTGCTTGGAGAGAAGGGGGCGAGGAAGGTGAGATTGAACTGTTGACTTGGGGAATGCGATATGCTCAGAGTGAAAAAGAGTTTACATTATTTCCAGCAAGATTAGACCAATTGTTTGTGAAGACCTGGCAAATTATGTCCGACCGGACTACCGGGCTATTCACTGATATGTTGCCTGGGCTTAAACAATCCTGTCATCCTGTGCCAGAAACAATACAAGTGTCATTGTAGGAATCACAAATTATTGAGAGCTATTCTATACAATTTAAGTTTGACATTTTCATTAAAAAAGCTCTCTGGTGGTCACCAGTATGACACTATAATCTCAGTGTTCTAATAGGTGTGAAGAAAATCCTGCGGCTGCTCCTCATGCACAGCATTTCATTTACATTCCTTCGTGCAATTAGAACAGGTTCTCTTTTGTGCCTTGAACTATCGAACACGTGCACCCAACTGAAAATTGATCAACAACAAATCTGTGTGCGCACCGGCAATCTGTCGGAAATGTGTTGGGCAATAGTGGTGGAGTAGTAATCTACCACGCATGTGTGGAAGGTGTCCTCTAAGTGAACACTATAAGCAGCACTACTACATGTCGGTGTTTTCCCCAGCAGTCGGTTTGGGAGGATAACCGAGGGTTTGCAGCATTTGGCATTTGTTTAATTTTCTCCTGATATCATAGAATAAATGATGAATCAACAAAGCTTTTCAGAGTAATTGGTAATGGAAGTAATGATTAATTGAAGCCCCATTGGTGACTTTGGGAGGTCCATTTCAGGTTGTTTATGAGAAGCTCTTCTGTAGTGAAACCACTATTTATCATTCATCCCATTCCTCATATTTTAACCAATACCCCAGTCCTCTTAAAACAGCCATTATCAAATAGTCATAATCAAAGCAGCGGTGCATAAACACAGCCGTGGTGGGCAGTAGTGGGCAAAGTTTATAGGTGAGTATAAATCATCCACAGTTTAATGCCAACAAGATGTTTAATTTGGAATCCCTGAGTGCGTAATTAGTTCAATTAGCCTCATTCGTGCACAGAGAAGCACCTGCAGAGTGGACCCAGGTCGCTCTCTGGTCTCCCTGCAGTAAAAGGCGAAAATGTATTTCCTCCTGTAAGATTAAAACTCGCTGTGTAATAACTCACCAGAGCCTTCCCCCCAGACACCATTGCGACGGTTCAGAGTGAGATAATGTTTGCTCTCAATGAGATTCAGCGCTCCGGTGACACCATTACTCTAAGCTCATTGCCGAGTCAGGTTGGGTGGGTCTACCGTGCCTCAGAAAGGCGACACGCAGAGGCGCCAGGAGAGAGAGCACCTCTCGAGACAGATTACATGTCTGTGGACAAGCGAATAGACTTGCACTTCACCTCACGCCTGAGACAAGCGGGTCATTATCTTTTTGAGTTTCTTTCTTTTTTTTTCTTCTTCTTCTTCTTCTTCAAGCTCTTGCCAGTCATGTAATACATCCAGGACAAGCTGCTCGCCCCGGCAACGCGAGCAGGTGGACGACAAGGCGGATTACACAGTCTGGCTAATTGCAGGCAGTCAGTGAAACGTATCTGAAATGAAGATGATGCTACAAGCCTGCAGAGGAAGTCAAAGCAGCCTAGGCCTGAGCCAAAGTGTTTTAAATGGATTACACCAGTGTGTCATTGCGATTACACGCTCCTCGCAGGGACCGCGACAAGATGAATTGTATTTTATGGCTTTACAGCAGATCTTTTTTCTTTCTTTTCTCCTCCAACTTGAATGCATCCCCCTCCCCTTCTACTTTAGCATGGTCTGAATGTGGGATTGTCTTTGCCTTTGAACTCCCTCACAAACAGTTCATCTGCTACGTTTCCTAAAGGGGACATTTTCTGTTTAGTACCTCAGAGTGGAGTGGCTCACTGAGAAAACCGTGCTTTGTAAATAATATTTCAGAGGTTGAAACACCAGAAGTAGCCCCTCAGTTTGCATCGTGCGTCATCGCATTTCAAAACTCTTAAAATACTCTTGGCAGTGAACATCAAAGGGCTTCAAAAAAATGGAACACATACAGCAGTTTTTCCTCTCGACGTCCATAAATTGTGGGTCTAATCATTCACACCATGTTTAATAACAACATCTTATCTTTGCCTTCCTGTCAGTATAACATATTACTGCAGCCGTGTACGTTATATGGCTAAGCCAGTACAGCAAAGTAACAATTCACTAGCAACACCCTTTTTTACTTGTATATTACATACCATGTGTCATAAACCCTCACTGATAAAAATGATTAAATAACAGTGCTTCAGGAGTGCCCTCCAATCGCAACTTCTTCTCGACACAAAATCCGTAGATATTGGCAAGGTGTGTGTGTGTGTGTGTGTGTGTGTGTGTGTGTGTGTGTGTGTGTGTGTGTGTGTGTGTGTGTGTGAGCAGGCAGAGTGGGTTCTGAAAGCTTCAGAGAGAGAGAGAGAGAGAATTTATGTCTGCAGGGAGTCCATTAAGTTGGAAAAGGCAGAGGGTTAAACACTCGCAAACTCTGCTATGACCCAGAAGAACATATGTTCACACACACACACACACACACACACACACACACACACACACACACACACACACACACACACACACACACACACACACTTTAACTATTCAAAGCATGTGACTAATCAGCAAGTACAGCAAGTAGCAAAGTAACCCTTTTCATTGCACCTCCTTTCTACTTCCTCTAGTTCTGCGATGTACTCTCAGAGACGTGTTGAGGCACACTGTTTTCCGTTAGTGTGATGTGGGGGTGTATTACATCTGGTGCTGTACTGGTGGAAATAACCCTGTGCACACAGACTGTGATACTTACGTATGTGTCTGCACGAAGCTACTGGACACAAAGGTGTGAAGTCGTACGCGATACGCTGAGCATTTTACACACGGTGCGCTTCAGAATAATTTAAACATTTATTTTTTCCCCCCTAATTTTATTGGTTTATGAAGCATTTTTATATCGCAAAAGAAGACAAATCTAGATAAGTCAAAGACTTTTTGATCTCATCCTTAGCAAAGTATATGGGTTGACAATTGATGACATGATGTCAGTGATTTTATATGAACTAATTAGGCATTACTGTTTTAATACTGTTGTGATGTATTGATAATCTGCCAGGTACTAAAGCTACAAAGCAACTGGGTTTGGCAGTTGGAAGCTGTTTTCTACAGTACTACTACATACTGTACACATAGATGTAAATGTATGCACTCGGCAACCCTCCATCAAGTTTTGAATGAAAGCTTCCTCAATCCCCATAAATTATTCAAATTGACACAAATGCAAGACACATAGCCTTGTTCTAAACTATGTCATGCTAGAATTTGACATTGTCCCGTTCATTCGCGGTGCCTCTACTTGTGTCTTTGAGTGACAAGTTACCAGCGAACCTCAGATTTGTTGACATAGTAACGGCAATGTAAAGCTGTTTTTCCCCCATCAATGAGATGAATCCAAAACACTTCATCACATTACTTTTTCAACAAAGCTCGCGGGTTTACTCCATTTTGCAGTAACACAGATCTCAATAGCCTATAATAGGATGTCTGATAGATCCATTTGTTTTACAAAATGTATTCATCTCGTTTTAATTTTGGATTAAATGTGCTAACCTTACTATGTCCTGCAGACACACAAAATGATGGCACTTGCTACGATGCAATTGAATAAAACCATGTTAAGACTACACCTCTCTAATCCTGTAATTGATTGCTTTTGGGTGAGCTGCAATCGTTCACTTGGCTACAGGTGTATTCCACCCGTGCTTCACAGGGATCTACCTCTGCTGCTCTTGGCACTGAAACCATCCCTCAGTCTCTCCTCCTTGAGTGCATACAGGACTTATGCGCTTACAGAGAACACACTTACTCCTCAAGCTGATCATAACACTAGCGTTATGCAATTTGATCAGTCTTAACAATGACCATTGTGCACTTGTATTGAGTGCCATACAAATTAGCCTATGTGCTGGTGGCTAGCGGGACAATGTATTCTTCTGGCTTTATCACATTTTGCCCCGGCCTGCTATTAATCTTGTGAACTGTATGGGATGAATTAATGCACCGAGGGATTTGTAAGGCCACGGATATGGATTACATTGTCTGACGGTATATTTGAATTGGCCTCTGAATGTAATTCCTGTGGACTGAGATTAAATTCATCTGATAAGTGTCTGCTGTAACAAACCACGTTATTATTGCCCTTGTCAGTCTGTTGTGCATAGCAAAATGAAGTAGTGCTCTCATAATCCTGTTCATCTACAAGAGGTCTACATCGCTGATTGAATTGCATACGTAGAGTGGGGATTGGCTGGAAAGCAATTGCCATTTTGCCTAATATGTCCTCTGCAGACTCCTGACTCTCACCTTCTGGTGCTTTTTTACTCTCGGGCTCTTTCCACGCTCTACCTTCTTTGCTTGTAAAACTCTCACATTTATGAACCATTCACCACTGTTTAACCATAAACTGCCTGGAGGGATAAGAGGCCATGAAAAATGGGATTTCTCCCTCCACCAATCACAACAGACCACTCACAGCGGGGTTTAGACTGCGGCTGATCTTTGTCCTCCCTCTAAGTTTTTCTCCAGCATTACATCAGATCATCGTATTATAGTGTCATTTCTCTTAATGCTCCCTGCACTGTAAAATCATCAGTGCCGTCTTAAATCTAATCTCGACCTAAAGTGATTTTTTTTTCCATGCTCCTAATTGTAAATTATCTTCTTAAATGACTCGTTAAGCGTCGCACATTTCCTCCCACACACTGAACTCGTTTCCTCACGCTTTTTTGACAGTCACATTAAGAGAAGTTAATGTGCATCCTCAGCATCTGTACTCAGTAGATGCAATTTGAAAACAATGGCAGGCTGGAAAACCTGCACCCCTGGCTGCGCCTGGCGAACACCTCTGCAATTATTTGGTTGAATCTTTTGGATAATGGCTGTTTACTCCTCTCAACCATGGTGGCACAGCCAGGATAACTGCTTGTGTAGCTTCTCGTGGTTTCTGGCAGGACGGTGTGCGCCACCAGCTATAATGATTTTCAAGCCAGGGAAGATGAGGAAATAAATTAGCATTCGGCTCCAGGCTGTGTCACAATCACGATGGAGCATCTCCACAGAGGAACACTAGCATCCACATTTAAACTTGCATATAAATAAAGTATAGTCATGATTCACCACTCCACGGAAGCAACCCCCTTCACTCAAAACACATGCGAAGGGGCGGTGTCATGGCATAATAGGAAAAAAAAAAATCCAACATTCAACATTAAGCTCCACTGAGCACTGATTCATTTTTTATAAACCGTCCCCAGAGGTTGATAAACACTGGGAGTTTATCAACCTCAGAAAGAGTGAGTAAGCGACAGATTCAGGCATTTGGGGGGGTCCCACAAGATGTGTTTTTTTCCAGCATGCACAGACACCTGCTGTGGCTGAACTTACAGGGAGGTGGCAGCACTCGCTCCAGAGCAGCTGTAAACAAGATTGCATCATTCTGTTTTTCAGTGCTTAGAGCTGACCCCGCCATCCATTTGGCCCTACTTTATGATTACCATAAATGCCTGGATTGCCTACATAAAAATGTGGAGTGGAGACGAGGGCCTCCGCTTCCATTAGTGGCCTCTTTTTACAGGAAGGGCCAAGTGTGTCCCCTGGGTGAGGCCAAAACTCTCACTGTCCTCTGCAGTCTGTCAAATAGACTGTAATCAAGGACTGGGCTAAGTGGAAAGCTGCACTGATAGTGATGTTCATGAAATGATTATTCATAGAAAATACATTGAGTGTGTGTTAGAGAGATAATAGGGGGCAAGAGTGTTTCCGCACAAAGAGATCATCCTTGAAATATTAAAGCTCAATCAGTGAAAATCCTTTTTATTGAGCCAAATTCTTGAATATACCCCCAGTCAGAATTTTGAGTTGCCGAATGCTCTGATGAAAGTGTATTTTAGAGATTAGCGGAGCTATAATTGATAGCCTTCAGACAAAAAGGCATTAAACCACAAGCATGTTGATCTTATTATTTCACTATCCACTACGGTCAACCATTTAAAGCGAACATAGCCAAACATAATTTACAAATACACTAAAGTCGCATTTAAAAGTTAAAAGGATATGTGAAAGTGTGTTTTTTTAAATGCAACATAATTTAGGTAATGACATGAATGCAGGAAGCTATCAACCATAGGCACATGGTCATTGGTATCCATGCCTCAAATATTTTCCAGGTCATTTAATCAGTTGGGAGTATGAGTCCCGTAATATCAGCTATTGTTCAGAAATACTCTGGCGGTGTAAAGTCTTGCTGACACAGTCTATAGAATAAATTCCAGTGTCTTATTCAGGGATTTAAGCTTCAATTTGACCTGATCCTGTTTGTTTAGAGAAAGCAACTTTTCTGGAGATAAATCTCAGCGAGGACAAAATATATGGAAATCCAAACAATAATCTGAAGGTTGCGTTGCATATAAATGTGCAACTGACTTAAAATACATTCACACAACCAGCAACCATTGTGATTAGCACTGACTGTACACAAAAGCGCATTTTCTTAAAGTGGGATTAAAATGTGAAAGCAACTCCCATAGGAACTCAGGAGGAAGCAGTACAATAATAAATGCAGGGGGGGAGAAAAATCTATTATGAGCATGATGACAAGAGATCAATGTAGCCTCTTATTCCCAGTGACATTCTGAAACTAATATACTCATTAGCGTTAATGCTAGCGTGATATGAATTGAACAGGCTTTATTTTTGAATAGTCCTGCTACTGTCTGTATTGGGTAAAGAGTGGTATTCTATGAGCTGAATCTGTCATGTGTCCTTGGGCATCAGTGGCTAACAGCAGGGTGAAATTGGATCGCTATTGTGAAAATTGTAGAGGGAATTGTGCTATACTGTAAAAAATACCTTTATTTCGAGCTGCTGTGTCCTCTCTTTGAATCATTTTAGGTGAATGGGAGTGTATAGAGAGAGCAAGAAGAAAACCTCATGTGCTTTCACCACTTTACCTTCACCACAATGCGTGTAACCACAGATGTAGTTAATTGCCAAATCTGAAGATTAATTACTTTAGCACAATGCTGTCATTGAGCTGTTTTCCCTTCTGGACCATTTTCAGTAATGGTTATAGTAGCTGCGGGTTTTTTTTTGTATGTGGGAGCGAGTCTTTCAAACAAAGCAGTATGCTAAGTATGGCTTTTATTTCTGAATAAACTGCCCCCTTAGAGAAGCCCAGTTACTGTATCTACCCTAGAAATGATCACGCTTAAACCCCATTTCCTATTAGGAAAGCTCAGTGCACTAAGCTATACACATCTGCAATATTGCTTGACTTGCATTTGATATCATTTATGTGCCAACCTAATTTCTATTTGCAACACATCTGTTGTTTGAAAATGATTACTAGCAGAATGCTGTCATCAAGACGTTTTGCACCCTGTGATCACATAACCAATTGTTCATTGTTAAGCTATCAATCATGTAAAACACAAGATGTGGTCCAAAAGCAGTTTTGGGTGAAAAAAAAAACAGCTGGAAGGGAAAAAACGGCTAATCTGCTGAGGCTGGAAAGTTTTCCGCAGCTGCTGTTGGCGAACAGCAACAACAAAACCAGGGGCTGGGATTTAAAATGGAAAAAAACAGTTTGTGGCATATTGAGCTGACTTCTAATGAGTGAATGCAATTTCCTGCATTTTTTAAGATATGTGCTTGTATTATAACGATTAGCTGTCAGGATGGCGGCCACATCTCCAGTAACTGACGTGATGTACTGTACCGTTTCTTGGCAGCATTTATAATGAGCTCCATTCTTTAATACTTGCTAAGCTAAGCTTGACGTTTTGTGACCATCTATTAATTTATTGGACATTTCAAGATCATTAGGCTTCCAGTGACGATATAATAATGAGGCACAGAAAAAAAGAAGAGCATATCAAAATGTTAGCCAAAAGTATGAATGATCAAGGTGTTCAGTAAATGAAGGAAAAGACTAAATATTTTCAGTAGCACTTTATAATAACTACACATTATTTAGCATTAGTAAAGCATGAGTAAACATTGAATTCATCATTTATAAAGCATTGTTCCAACATGAACACTCATTAGAAACTCATTAGTATACAATTCATAAACACAGTTATACATGTTTTATTCTTGATTAATAAGCTTGACTATTATGCGTTTCATGATTGGGTTTTCATACTTTATAAATGATGGATTTCCCATTTGTAAATTAAGAAATATATATATTGCAAACCAATTAAGTAATATATATATATATATATATATATATATATATATATATATATATATTGCAAACCAATAATTAATAATGACTCATAGATGATGCACTAATGGTTAACATGCGCTTTATAAACATGTTTTAATACTGCAATTCATGATTAATTCATGTAGTTACTAGTCGTTAGTTAAGTATTAGTTACGTATTTTGTGTGACCCCTCTAAAGTGAGGACTATCTATGCTTGTCACATAACAGTCAGTATTTATCAGTGAACCTTTTTTGTCTGTTTGACTAATTGTCAAAAACACACTTATATTGACCAACCATCATACTTGAAGCAACACGATGTATGAATGTATTCAAACCCATTATTACACGCTTAACTCCATATTGGGACAGACCTTTGCTTTGAGAAACTTCCCGAGCAAAACTAGTGACCGCTCAGACCCGGAACCTGCAGCTCTGTGTTCTGCGGACCAAGACAAATAGTCCGCAGTCACACCTTCCGACAGAGAAAAAGCATGTCACTAGATTCCACTGCCGGTTCAGTTACACAGTGCCAGCTTACAGATCGATATGAGCCTGCCAATGACAATGTCTGTGTTAATGCCTCAGCCCGCTGCTGCATTCTCCCTGACAAAGCCATTTTTTTGGCAAACCCTCCCTCTAATTACATATGCGTTCTTTGTTTCCTCTCTGTCCATTCTCTGCAACGAGCTTATGACAAGGGCTAAAACACTTTCATTCCCTCATCTTACTCACTGCCAAGGAATTGATGAAATATTCATTCAGTTAAGCCGAGAATGCCAAGTCGGAGTTCTGAGAGTGACGCGTGCTGATACTGAAAGGAGAGGTTGTGTAATTGTGCCTCAAAATCATCATGTGCTTGTGTCTGACCAATAGCAGTCGTGTCCAAATCAGCCACCTAGTGCCTGGACTTGCGCAGATAGACGCGAAGGAGGGAGGACGGAGGTAGAGAAAATTAAGAACAAAAGCAAGATGGAAGACGCATGAGGGGAGACGAGACGGAAACGAAGACGAGACAAGAAAGAGGAAGGAATATGTTTCTGCGGCTATGAATTATTCAGACGCCTTCAAGAAGCAAATATATCATCGGTGCTATTGTGCCTTCAGTTTTGACTTTACTTTTGATTTTTGACTTGAATTGCAATATGACTTGATCCTTCATGGACTGGTCATGTTTCATGACCCCAAAACAAGAAATGAAAGACATTGGACAATGGGAGTCGGCATAAACTGCCGTCAAGATTTTAAACCCATGAAACTGATAATGTACTCGCAATAATCTTAGCTTTTTGATCTGTGATAGCACTTTAATGTGGTTAATCTAGTCCACTGATTGACAGACACTCTGCCCTTTGATCAGCAGCAGATTGACATAGGTCCCACACAGCCTCATCCTCCCACTGTGACTGCTGACACACACACACACACCTACACACACACACACACACACACACACACACACACACACACACACACACACACACACACACACACACACACACACCTGTTTTGTGTGTGTGTGTGTGTGTGTGTGTGTGTGTGTGTGTGTGTGTGTGTGTGTGTGTGTGTGTGTGCCATTTCTCATGATACAAACTAATCAAATATTTTCATATTTTTTAGTGTTTTGTATATTAATATTCACACCCAGCTCTGTGCTACAGATCATACATTTTCATTATCAAGAACAGAACGGAACAAGGTAAAGAACAATCACTCTGCCCAAAAAGCCTTCAGCTCTCCACTGTTACATCCAGCAGGCTTTGTGTTAGCCACCTCAGCTGTGAGCCTGCGTTTGTCTAACAGAGCTGTGCCAGCAGAGAGGAACTGTACGTGAGAGGAGCCATATTTCAATGCTTCCATATGTTTTTGCACATGCTCACTGAAATGAATTTAAAATTCAATGAATGCCATTCACTAATATAAAGACATCAGATAAAAACTAAATGTAGTATGCACTGCATGAGGTTGTGGAACTATGTGTTGTAAGTACGAGTTATATACTCTCAGCAGGTGGGGTTGCTTCAGCTCCTGTCGTCACCTTTTAAAGCTGCAGACATGTTCCTAATGGGACAGGCCGGCTTTACATACAGTATGCACAGCACGAAGCAATAGCTAAATTAATTAGCGCATCGGCAGACCATTAATTGACAGCTACTTTGATGAAAATGCAAAACAGTCCCTAGTTCCAGCTTCTCAGTTGTGGGGATTGGCTGCTTTCTGGCTGTCTCATGCACTGGCTAATGGAATATCTTTGTGTTGGACTGTTAGTTGGACAAAACAAGCACAGTGAAGATTTCGCCTGGGACTGAAGGAATTAGCTTTTTTCTTTTTTTCTGACATTTTAAAGACAAAACGATTAATGCACTAATCGAGAAAATAATCTGCAGATTACAGTGCAGCACCTTAAGCAGGATAATAGATTCCAGATATGTCCACAAGGGCCAATGGTGTATTATTTTGAACTAAAAGTCAGTGAGAACTCTCCACAGGCTGCAACTACACAGTAACAGGCAGTATCAATATAATGCATTGCCATAATTTTTATGTGGTGCCTATATTTGGGTAAAAATGTTTTATTCAGTTTTATTTGGGTTCATCTATCTGCTTAAATTAATGCTGAGTCTTAGCTTGTTTGGTTTTAAAATGGCACCTGCAATGGAACTTGTGCCTCTGCCTGTTTTGCACTTGCAAGAATCCTATAAGAGTCCTATACTGTAGGTATTGCTATCATCTCAGCCGTACCTTCCTTGCAAATATGTTAATGTATCATGTCTGCTATACGCATAATGATGCACAGGTGTTCAGTGTGTGAATACTGTGTGGGTTTCATTACCAGTACAAAGGGTCCAGACAGCTTCTCGGGCTGAGGTAGAAAGAGCAGCACTAGAAACAGCTGATTCCTCCCAGTCACTTGGCAAAACACAGAAACTGGGCCAGTGGTTTTGAAAGAGCTGTCAGGAGCAAGAGGACAGAGAGGGAGAGATCATAGAGTGAAACACACACACACACATGCATGCACTCCTTCAAAACTGAATATTATTATTCACCATACCTAGTTAATTTTACAGTTGGACTGCACGTACCTGAACTACTTCAAAATTAATGATGATGTTATGGTAGAGTTGTAGAGACTCCTAAAGATTAAAGATGTCCTTTGTAGCTCTGCAGATTTTGTATACCACCTGCTGGCAATAGCTCTGCAAGTTCTTTCTTTTTTCCGCGAGCTTCTCATTAAATGTATGAGTGCTTGAAGGTAGTCAGGTTTTCTATTCTCCCCATCTGTATTTTTGTCCGTACGGGATGAAGTGCTAAATAAGTTCTTTTCTCTCATCTCTCTCTCTCTCTCTCTCTGACGTCACTCCGCTCTGCTTTTCTTCACGCGGAGAGAGTTTGCTGAGAAAGCAGTACATCAGCTATCTAATCTATCTCTTCTGAATTTGTCAACACAGCATCTCACTGTACTTCAATGCCACATAAGGAGTTGGGCATATTTCCACCGACCACTTAAGCGTCCCTTTACTTTCTGTCCCCGATGCTGCCACCTTAGAGCGAGAGCAGCGCTGGAGAGATAGAAGTCAAGGGTGGGAGGATGTTGTTAAAAAGGTCAATGCCACATCATTAGCGTTGGTTGTGTAAGGGGGGGGGGGATGATAAATAAAGAAATAGATAAATAAAAATAGGCCCAGGTAGTTAGCGGCGTAATGAGACAGCTGCGCCCATCAGCAATCGATGAGCTCGAGAGACAGTAATCACTACAGCGTCCTTAACAGTGTTTTAATTGGATGTCAGTCATTTACACTGCTGCTGCAATAACCCTCCTAGACTGTCTCTACGTGCCTGTGCTTGTATGAGAAAGATAAAATCATCTAGGTGTGTGTGTGTGTGTGAATCTGCGTCACACCTTCCCTTCCTTTCTTGTTCTCAGCAAGGTTTTTTGAAAAAACGCAGAGAAAGCGACACCTGCACACACAGATAAACAACAGGAACAAAGTTTGGGAACAATGTCAGGTGACCAGGTTAGTGCAGTAGGCCAGCAGGAGGGTACATCCAGCAGAGCGCTGTTTGTGGCCCATGCGAAACTAAAAGTAAACCGTGACATTTTGTCCCGGGAGTTGTTAGTCACGCGTCTCGTTTGTCACTCGCTAACACCAAACACTGACACTGTCCATGTAACATGTTGGAACTGCACCATCCCTGGCATGTCCAAAACGATACAGTGCACTGACATTGCATCTGTATTTGACAAGTTGGGAGCAAAACTGTGGTCTTGTTTTAATATCATTACTATCGTATTTGAGCTCGGTAAGGAGCTATTTCATCTACCCGAGTGACCCAAATCCATGTTATGTAATTTTAGCTGGCTAGCTCTCCTGGAAATGCTATAGCTACAGAAAACATCAAGTAAAATATTCTTTAGTGTTTTTAGCTGAAGAAACGGTATTCATTCGTGAAGGGGACTCTGGATGGAAGCTTCCAGCTTCAACACTTCCAGTGGCACTCTGCCATCTTGCTGCGTGGGAGGTCACTCTCTTAGTGTCTCAGTAAAGAGACACTTTATTCTTTGCTCAGGTAGACATTATTTAATATATCTATTTCTTCACATTACAAAACATTGTTTGCTGCTATGTACCTGCTACAAATCACATATATAGAAGCTAAGGTGTCCTTTGCATTTGTGGATACAAGCATGTGCACTCGGGTGTGTATCAGCGTGTGTGTGGCAGCGCTCACCAGTCATTAGCATTGATTTTTCCAGGAGGGGCCTTTTCTCCCTGGTCTCCGTCTCTCTCAACACTCCCCTCCTACCTCCTCCTCCTATTGCTCTCTGGCGTGCAAATAGCTATAATTTTGCTCTCACGGCCTTGGTCACTATGGGCCCTGCACTCCTGCAGTGTAAAAGATGGCAGTCATCGATCGGGGCATCTGGACGCCTGCCCTGCCCCTCCTGCTGAAGGATCCCTCTGTCGATGGGAATCTCAGGTAAGTTACGAGCACGCCGGCATGGCTTCCAATTAACTACCAGACTCAATGCCAGCCAGTGCCTCCCTCCCTCCCCCGAACGTATTTGTCAGCTGTTAGCATCGATACCCACAGCCACACTTAGCTTCTACTGGCCTTTTATAACTATCACAAACCGATAAGTGTCATCAAGTGCTGAAGCTCGAAGGTGAGAGGGTTGCTTTATGGCACTAGTGAGAAGTTTTCAGGTAAAACTGTCTATTCATTGAAAGGCAGCAGTTTCCATATCTAAAAAACATTAAAAAAAACACCTCTTGCACCTTGGATGACAATTATCATTCATAACCACCATGGCGGTATAATCATGAAAAAATAATTGTCTGGCCATTTTTTTCTCAGGAACACCCTATCATAAATGCACAGCCTGTTGCTGAGACGTGATTGCTCAGGAGTAATCTGACTCATAACCAGTCTCACCTACACAGGAGAACATTTCCTGCACAGTCACTGGGTGGAAGGGATATTACTAAATGTGGTCTTCCCGCAGGAGATCAAATCCCAGTTGCCGTTTCCGTACTGCATGACAGTCATTGTTTGAAGTTTGTACTGATTAAATATTTAATATAGACATAAGAGATGCTTTATTGAATCAAGTTGATTATTTTAGACACCACCTCTGTGCCAGTCAGTGTACTCTGGCTCTCCCAACATGAACACATGGACTGGTGTTCACTAACCCTCACCCTTACCATAGGCAGGTATTTGTGATTGGCTAATACATATATCTATTAAGTTATATCAGTATCCCCTCTTGGGAATATTTGCATATATGCATATTAGTGTTGTTTAAAAAGGCATTTATTAATAAATAAATGCTGCGGTAAAAAGTAATTATTCTTGCAAAGACAGCAAACAGCCAAGCAAAGAAATCAGGAAAATAAATAATAGAAAGCGTCACAGCTGTGTGCCTACAAAACTGAAACCCTGCCTGCTCAAGCTGCAATTAATATTCCAAGACCATGGCTCAACTGACACTGATTATTTCAAGTGCCATTGTTTTTTTTTCCACCACTGAAGACGCTTAATCATCCTAATGTTTTTGGGAGAAGTAGTGAGAAGCTTGACATTTTGTTTTTATATTTCCTTCAATTTAATAGGGCCAGAGATGTTTGCAAGCCAGAGCACATTAAAACCTGATTACTCCAATTTTCTTCCAACTCCATACCCAATCCTACATGTCCCCCCCCCCTCCTAAATAAACCCCACGGTCTTGTCATTTTGCCAAGCAGCTGTTTCTTGGCAGGTTTTCTTGCCTCCCACTCTCTTTCTCTCTCCTCTGTTTCTCTCACTCCCTTTCCCTCCTCTCTCTCAGGCTCTAAGCCCACAGGGCCCAGTGGGGAAGATCTAGCAATCCGCGTAATGTGAGCATAATAACACCAACAAAACATCTCATTCCACGTCTAATTCAGTGTATCGGCTGGGCCGCTGTGTGTGGGATAGAATAAAATCCTCTCTGCCGTCCTCCACCACTACAGCCTGTGACTTGCTTTCCTCAATAGGTTGTTATAGCAAGACAGTAGAACTGATGTCTGCAGCTATAGCTTTGGCGTACAAACAAGACAAAGCCCACAGTGATTTTTAATTTTGAACAGTATTCTCATGGTACCGTTTCAGTTTGTGACCCTTCTTGCAGAAATGACAGCCTGAATATAAAATCTACCTGATTTCAGAGGCGTTTTAGGTTATTGCATTATGAGAAGAGCCGGTGGCATTGTAATCAAAGGCTTTTATGCCTTCTCTTTTTGAATTCCAACCCACGGGGTCCCTATTTCATCAGCTATATTACAGCTCTCATTACTTCAGAAGAAAAAAACACAGTGGCCCACATTTTAAGTCACTGTGCTCTTTATGAGCTTATTTTGCCCTAAGCATTGATATCCTCTGTTTTTTTTTATTGCATCTCTATTGTCCATTTCCCTTTTGGTGATAGTATTTGAATCAGAGATTTAGATTTAGGTTTAGTTTTGTTAACAGTTGGCTTACTACAAAGCTTTGTAGTTATCAAGAGTACATGTTTTGATTATTTGTCTGTATGAATTAGCAATTTATACCCTTGAATTAATCATTTGCACCTTTAAATGACTAAATGTGTTCCTTGAATGTAACAATTAGGCGCCTATAAATTATTCAAAATATACATGACAAATGTAACCCCGAAGTGGTTTCTGGTCAGTTGAGGAGAGTGTAACGTCAGGCAGTGTACATCAAATGAAAAACTTAAATACTCTGAGGAAGAGATCGTTACGGTGCACAAATTATAACAAATCTCACCCTTAACTGCAAGACTTTGAAGCTTTTAGCTTGAAGCAGTTTTAAAGATGCATGTGAATGTATACATTGCCACAAAACAAGGAAAACCACATTTTCAGTGGGAGCATGATCAGTGCATTAATAAAAGCAGGAAAGCAGGGTTTAAGGAAGAAAAAACCTACACTCCGCTTGTCAATCATTCACTCACATCAGCAAACTTTGTTAGCACTGCCTTCTGAAGAGCTCACACTTCCAAGGCCCTAATTAAATCTCACACCCAAATGCTAATTATCCAGCAAAAGTACAACCTTCCCTCACCTCCCACTGTACCTCAGTCAAATCCCTGAAAACACGCACGCACGCACACAAACTCAACAGTTCTTCCCTTCCCTTCCCAGGTTGTCATGGTACCTTGGCAAATTATACGCCGTCTGGAGGAGGCGTGTACCCGGTGTGCTCTCTCAGGAGTCAACCGAAAACAAAGCCACTTAACATTATCAACACAGGTGACAATCACATGAAAAGATCCGCCACTTAGGAAGGCACCCAGGGGTGGCTTTGGGATGCAACACAGTATGACTGTACTGCACAATCTTACTGTGTGCTCAAACATCAGGGGTCTCTTTGGAGGGATTTTGGGATCCTTTTCGCCCCAGTTTACAAATGACAACCGATTGCGCCTGAGATCGAGAAACCTGAGGTTAGTCAGAAACATCCTCCATAATGATATTACATTTATTATTGTTATTATTATTATTATTAAATTAGTTGCCTAATTCCCACAGCCATTTCTTCATTTGCTTTTTATTGAAGCCAAAACCACACAGGTTTACTACTTCATTTAACTTCTTTCCTACCATTGATCAAAACAGCAACACTCTAACAGACAGAGTGTGTTGCACAACCTTTTCCTCATGCATTTGTCCAACTTAACACTGATACATGATGTTTGTTTGAATAATCCTAATACTGATGCTGTTACTGAATGCTGTACACAGCATTTTCAGCACGGACAAGTTTTGTACACGAAACTTCCCAATAACAAATTGGTGCATTTCACAGCTGTTGCCACTGGTCAGTAAATAGCAGTTGGCAACAGAAATAGCAGACAGTGGTGGCAACAGCAGACACTAATGACTTTATATTCCTGTATTTAATAATATTGGAGCATATTTCTTTATTTAGTCTAAAAGTTTAGTCTAAAAGGGGAAGCAATATTTCAAAATGTTGGGAAGTATATGAGAAGACCGATACCACTCTTATTTACACCTGTTAAAAATAAGCCAAAAGCTGGTTAGCTTATTGAAAAAGCTTCAAAACATGCGGAAGCAGTTAGCCTTGTCCTGTTAGAAGGCCAGGAAATCCTCCTACCAGTACAGATTAAACAAGATAACATGTTAATCAGCGAGCTTTACAGGTGCTGACTGGCAAATGTTCTTACCTTTGGACGGAGCCAGGCTAGGTGTTTCGTTAAGGTAAGCTAAGCTTACCAGCTGCTAGCTGTAGCTTAATATTGATCACGTGTTTAAGTGTGTTATTGATTTTCGCTGCTTCCTCCACAAGCAACAGAACAAATATATTTCCCCAAATGTCCAACTCTTCCTTTCAATGTCTGTTCATGGTAAGTGATACTTGTTCAACTAATTGTGTCACTTTGGATTATTAATAGTCATCACTAATGCATAGTTGATTGCAACATGTACAAAGGGTCATACTATATCCATGCATGAATGCATATCAGCATCCCTGATTTCTGGAGCTCACTTCTATGTTATGTCACAGGGATCCTAGAGGGAAGGGAGTCCTCAAGAGAGAGGCTCAAAGGGCCCGCCTCAACCTCTGCATACCAATTGACATTTCATTGTTTCACTCCTATCAATAGTCCTTCTTTTTGTCCCGCTCATTTGACCAGATGTTTTGCTCTTTCCTCTACTCCTTCTGATTTTGTAACATTTGTGTTGCCTCTCAGTATCACAGCCCCCTTTACAGGGTTTCCCTTGTACACTAGGACTTGAATGTATGTTTTAAATACCCTATCTAGCTTTCAGATCTGTGAAGAGCTTTTGACAAAAGCTGTATCAGCATGTTAGCACAGCAATCCGAGTCCAGGACAACTTGAAGCTGCCTCGCAGCCTTCGGGAAGCTGTTTGAGAGAGGAATTCCAAATCAAATTAGAGGTGATCATTATGCCTGGCTTTCCGTAGAGACTGCAATGGCAGACCTTTTGATACAACGCGAGAGAATGTGCGCTGTCCAAGGTCCTGAATCTCTCCTCAGTGAGCCTGCCTCCTTCATCTAATGAGTATGATCTTGCATTGAAAACCTCAGCACAGCACTAGATATGTGTCAATCTGCTGGCATGCACAAAAAGCCAAATGTCAACGCCGTCTTTGTCCCATTCATCATGCAGTAAAATTAATGAATGTTTGCTGGTTTGCTGGTTTCCTTTTCTTGGCTCATTTTAAAGCAAAACAGGGGAGGCCAGTGAGGAAACGTTTTCATTGGGGCCAGGTGTGTCTTTTTTTTGCAATGAAATCATCTTATTTTGCCCTATCGGTGTCATTTATATTCAGTAACAGCCAAGCAATCAATCACTGTACATTGCAATGAATCACCTGCTGCGTTCAAAGCTCAGTTTTTTTCAGTTTTTTTTCTGCAAACAGTTTGTAAATGATTCCTGCACATTACAAATTATACTCGCCATGCTTATTATTATTATTATTATTATTATTATTACTTATTCATTTTAAAAGTGAAATAATTACATAAATAAATGCAAATATTTTGCAAAATACATGCTTTACCATTGCTACAAGTCTCTCAGGGTTAAATGCTTTTAGCCTCCACTCACTCTTTTTAAGTTTGACCTTAACACCCGCCTTAACTATACATATGACATTATACAGAGGGTAATACTTTACTTGTTGTGTCATCTTATGTGGAAGGACATTGTAAATAATCTCAATAGCTCCACCGCATTATCTGTGTGCCCACATAAAGTCTAAAGCAGTTACAAGCCCACTGACATGCATCCCAGCTGTGCAGCCGTAATCAGTAACTGACGTTGCTTCAGATGATGCTAGACTGGAAAGGACATCTCATTTCACAAAGAAGTACATACAACAACTGTGAAGTAAAAACACAAGTTCATGCCCTATGAAAAATACACTGAAAGGACATCTCATGTCCTTTCACAAGGAAGTACATACAACAATTGTGAAGTAAAACCACAAGTTTATGCCCTAGGAAAACTATACTGAACATGAGATTGAAATATATATATTAAGTAAAGTGTCTCCTCATCCCTCTTGTATGTTTTAAGTGCTACACATGCACAACTGTCTCTCTCAAAAGTCTCCCTGCAAATGTCATGTTACCATTTGAAAATCATTGTTTATAAGTTTCAACGTGCTTGCTGTGGTTTTTGGGGTCTGCTCCTGGACCTAAATATATTGCCGTCAGTGGTAGCCCCGCACTTTGTGGACCGGCTGAGCTTTTTCAAATCGAGTCCTCTGTGCTGCTTCAGATCGTCTTCCTCCACCTCTGAAATGGAATCGTAGTGTGCAGCTCACACATAGCTCGGGTCATAGGTTGTCTCTCATTTTCTGAGCAGATTCATATCTGAGTTTTGGCCCCCCTGAGATTTCTCACCCCCCTCTGAGATTTCTCTAGCCCACTCTGCTGTGTGGAACCTTTCTCAGAGGAACCCTGCCTCCACCGTTTGACCTCCCTTTCATAACGCCCTGACTCCCAAATGTCTTTCTGTTCAGAGTGCAGGCTACGGAGGTGGAGATCCACGCTCCTGCCACGCGACCCCTTCACCCTATCACTCCACTTTAATTAGGGGTGAGGATATACATGGGAAGACTGCTATCAGAGCCATAATGCAGTGGGCTTATTAAGCTCTGAACATGGAAATGCATTGGAACCCATTGTTCAACGGCATCATCAATCGTGCTGTTCTCCTGGGTTTAACTCGCTGCAATGTGCTGAATGGGCACTCGGCCTAACCCTTTAATCCTCTCACACTGCAACATGTACTACTTCCTACATTCCTCCATCCCTGCTCATGTTTAATATCAAATAGGGCTTTATTTGTGTTGCCGCGTAAGGTTCACTAACTGCAACACTCCGCTACAATTCACATCAGCCGGCCTACTTATGCAAGGAGAAATATCCACCTTCATTATGCATAGGACTCTTGACAATCCCTTCCTTGGATTAGGTACGTGTGTGACAGTGAGGGCGCAAGCAGGCAGGGCTCAGACGAAAATGGGGTAAGGAGGAAAATATGCAAGGTTATACATCCCCCCCACCCCCGCTCTGTATTTATCCTTTCCATCCTATGATCCCCCAACTAGTGTATTATACATTAAACTGTAAGTAATGACAAAGCTCAAGTATATTCTAGTCAGCAATAATACGAGAGCCTCAGGGATTTTCTGAACATCTGCATGCACAAGCATCTGAAAATGTATAGGAGAGAGTCAATCCTGGTAGCTGTTGGTGTGATGGGAAAAACTAGAGATGTGTGATTTCTTCTCCCCATGCATTGAAAAATGCAACACAACTGCACCAGCTGCTATGGGACATGAATGGTGATGGAGCAGTAAATAAACCAGTATAACCTTTGTACATAATTTAGCTCAGATGAAGTGGCTATACATATTCTAATGCATAGACTGAAGTCCTTTGCAGCATTTTTTTTTAAATATCACTGTGCTAATGCAGATGCTTTTTCCCTAATGTAGTTCCAATTCATACCAGAGATACTGTACAAGCAACACAGGAAGATGGATAATTCTCCCTGCTAAAATAAATTAGGTTCACAAGATTTTGATTTAATTTCCCTGAAAAGTATATTTTTGATACTAGTTAGATCAGTCAGACAGGGCTAAAGTAGACACCTCTTCCATAATGAGATTACATTGCAAACACTGTAGGAACCTTTCATGTTCTCTTTAAGTGAAAATGAAGATCTCATATTTTCACACCTTGTTGAGATTTTGCCTATAGATTAACATTTTCTCCCTCATTATCACTGCATAGATGCCGTCTCTCTTCTCTCTTCACAGCTCCGAGCGTGAGAAATTTCATTAAAGTAGCTGCTTAATTATGTGTAGGTGTTGAAATTTAATTAATGAAATGGGGGAGCAACTCCATTACTCTGACACATTTTTGACGCTTGCAGAGAAAAGAAGAACAATCTCGTTTTAGCAGTCTTTCTTTGTCCAGCCCGTGTCTATCTCACAATACCTGCTTTTTTTCTGTCCACATGTCTTAAGGTGAGATAATCAAACGCCTTGGATGATAACGTCTCAGTTTGCAGGAGAAGTTAGAATTATGGCTCTACTTAGTTTAGGACAAGTATTTAGCATGCGTTTCAGACCAGGAAGTCAGTTCTATCTGGCCAACATTTATCAGAGTGATGCAGTTAGTCCAATTTTTCTAACTTAGGAAACAACTTATATGTTAGTCAATTCTCCTCAGAGCTACAGAGTGTCTAAACAATACGTTCAGGCATAGAGACTTGCACACATATTCCGTAGTTGGAGTTTTGGCAAAAAATGAAATACATTTGCGACTGATTTAGTTTGGGATGCAAAGGAGATCATACAAGCAGCTCTCCACTAACAGAGGTGCTCCCACACTTACAGTGACTGGGGAATAAATGCAGCTTTGAAACAGTGATGATGGATCATTTAAATTGTAATATATTTAACTTTGAGAGATAATGTGCACATTAATTAATATTGACAAGCTGCTTCTTTCAAATAGTGGGTTTATTAGTTAACATTACAGAAGGTGGGGCAATAATAGTTACGTGATACGTTAATCATGTTATGGTGTTTTTGTGTGGGTCACATGAACGAAATAGCTATATGTCGCCCTAATTTATGTATTTCTTTTCCATCCACTTTGCAATTGGTTAATTGGTAAATATCACAATGAGATGTAAGCCATGTATTCATTTTAGCATCATATGTAACATATACAAGCTAGACAGCTTATATCTATCCCATACATGTAAAAGCTAATTTCTGCATTTTGGATTATTTAATAGATGACTGTCTCATCTATTAAACTGACAGAAAAGCCACTAGACACCAGCGATGCCAAGGAGGGATTCTGAGCCATGCTAGATACATAAACCATATGTTGTGCAGACTGGTTGAGGAAACAGGGGATCCTGGATCAGGAGGTCAAAAAGTATATAGTTAGAGCGATATATAACCTTTCTCTGTTTGAATCAAATAATATAGATATTTCCATCAGAAGGCTTCTTTATCAGATGACACACACACACACACACACACACACACATACACACACACACACCAGAAACCAACCCCAGGTGTCTTCTCATCTTCCCAGCAGGTGCCTGACTGGCCGAGTGCCCTGGCGCCTCCCTCAGAGAAACATTGTGTCTCTCACAGTGTACTGAAGTGACCTCCCTTCCCTTAAGCAAGAAAAACCTGGAACAATGTGAACCACATAGCGACAGACCATTGATATCTTTAGCACAGAAAGTACAACTTCTACAAAGTTGGCCCCGGATCATTTTGCTGTGTTGCTGCTGCAGCAAACATATAGCCTGTGTCCAGGTATAGGATTACACAAGTGACTAATCCCTCTGAAAGCTGGAGCATGGCCACCTCAATGGGCATGTGGAGTCACAGAATCATTCACTCACAAGCCCTTTTCAGTTCAGACTAGAGAAAGCTTCAAGGCAACATTTTCCACAGCAGGTTGCGCCTGCATCCCTTTCCCTCAGCATGTATGACCGGCAATGCCAGCAAGTGTAGCTATTACACAATCTGCCGCACCACGATCTCTGAGAAACAGTCGGCAGCAAAGGGACCAGGGGCATACTGTTGTGTGTCAGAGAGCGAGAGAGCCGTTTGGTAGATGACAAGACCGTAATGAAAGAATAAAGCTGATGGCTTTCCAACTTCACTGTGGGATGTTCATACAGTATCAAACTGTAGATGGCCGTGAGTGCAGCAGCTCCAGCCAACCGACCAGCTCAGGCGAGGCCGTGCCACAGACTCCCTTTGATGTTGAGGGTGAGCTCAGAGGGAAGGGAAGGAGAGATGAGGAGGGAGAGAGTAGTGAGTGTGGGTAGCCAACAGCTGTTTTGGCCTCTCCACTGTCACAGCTGACACGGCGAGAGCCAACAATAATTACTCTCTGCAGTTCTGCGCTACAACCCTCATGCACCTCCACGCTAGTACCCTCCTTGCCGCCCCCTGTTGGGATGGACTCCCGCACTGGCTGTTTGCAAATTTAATTGACGCATACATAAATGCACCAGCAATTGAAGTAAAAAAAGACGAACTGAAGCATAACAAGACTGGGGGTCTGATTGAATGTAAGGTTGCTCTGAATTTGTCAGTAAAATAGTGCGAGCTGAACTTCTGCATTCAATTCACTATGTATTACTGAATGATTTGTGAGTGCATATCCCTAGGAAAGCACTTATGCGCACAGCTGCAACACTCGCAGTGTCCTTGTCAACCTCATGTTGCATCCCATGTACTATCGCTGAAATGGAATATCTAGCTTTGGACTTTCTTCTTGTTGCTGGATGAAACATTACCACGACCCCAAGCTGATGTCACTTGCCCATAAACATTTGGTGATGATTGCCATTGTTTACTCTGGGCCTCAATGTCTGCAGCACATAGTAGTACAGGACAGTGAAACAAGCAAATTGGAGGTGGTGGGACTCCCTTGGATTTGTTTTAGAGCGGGTCATTTGAGCAAGAGTTCTGTTCAGTTTCAAACTAAACACCATTTGGCAGCAGGCGAGTAGAAGCATCCATCGGAATTGACCGTTTGTTTAACCCCTGCCCAGAGAAGCGATTATCCAATCACAGCTTAGTAAATGTAACCAGGCACTGCGGGCCAGACAAGCATTGGCTTTCTCCAAATGTTTAACTGTACGTCGGGCTGTTTGAGTAATAGTCAGTACATAGAGAGTTTGAAAGATATTTTTTTCTTCATCCTTTAAAAACCAAAACTGCAAACATTGAATACATGTATTAATCTGGTCTGGCATGAACTGGGAATATTAGCATGTGCAGCTACGGTATAAATGCAGTTATGTTGAAAAAAAGCCATGTTCAAGATAGCACATCCGCTTTGTAGTGTGTCCCTCCTGTGTGGAAGTTATTCCCGGATGCTACTATATCAGCATTTAGGCTAACGTTAGCAGCTCTGCCCTTCTTGTTCTTGAGCTTGTCCAATTCATCTTCTGGCTGCTTAGCTTACACACACTTGGACAAAGCATCGGCATAATGCATGTCCATGTTTTCACAGTTTTATTCTCTTCACAATAAATGTATTACAAAACAAGCCTAAAAAAACAACCATCCTAATATACATTATCGGTCAAAGATTTTCCCTTTAAATTTAGAATTTGGGAATGCATATTTTAAAGCTGTTTCTTTTTTCGGTTTAACTGTGGGTTGTAGTGTTACATTTATGGAACTCTGGCTGTACGAGGACTCCCTCTACTTCCAGTGACTAACATGAACCGTATGCTATCCCACCCCTACGCTTTCCTCCCTGCACTGAATGGGTGTCTGATTCATACTGTTCTGTGTGATTTTATTTCAGGATATCTCTTTTTTAAAAAGCCCTCCGCTTTGAAGTTCATTTTTAGACGCCCCGTGGATTACACTCGGTGCTCGGTGGAATAGGTTAAATATGTCCAGATGTGCTGTAAAGAACTAAACGAACTGGAGACAATTTTCTTTGTGATCCATAGATAATTCTCAACTTTTTAATGATGCCCCTTGGCTCCGCTGTAACATGATACACCTTCAGGCATTAGTACCGTTAGAGCACAAAGGGAAGTGTCATCTTTGTAATAGTGAAAGCTCATTTCCCATGGTGTTCACCAGTACCTTTATGAAAATAGCATGGTGATTGGGATTCATGTCTCGCATGTCTGGTGTGCTATTGTGAGTATGCAAAAACTTACTGTGGATTTTTAGAAAATACCTACACAACTTCTCAAGGGACTGGCTTGTGTGCCTGTATCAGAAAATATGTTCGCAACTATGCTATATTTACAGTGTTGTTGAGGGGTTGCATATATTTTTTTGCCGTTAATATTTTACCTTATAAGCTCTCAGCTCTTTATTCTGATCGCACGGAAATGAGAAGTGTGTTTAAAAATAACTAAAACTGTGCTATATCCTCATACACAGTTCCGATCTAATTAATTTAAATTGCTAAAGTACTGTACCCTTGTGAGAAGAAACATGTCAGTTTACATTAAAAAAAAAAGATAGTTAAATTTTAAAAATTCCGTAAGCTCCCCAACATGACTAAGCGATTATAACATTTTACTAAAATACTCATAAGTACCCCTAACAATGGTGGATTTCAGTCAAAGTAACTTCCCTGTAACCCATGAGACTGTGTGAGTCTAACAGTAACAGTATTGCTGCGTTCACACCAAATGCGTTGCGAATTTGACGCACGAGTAGATTACATGTAAAGTCAATGCACAGGTTGCGAAAAAGCTAATTTTTCGCCGGATGCCTTTCAATTAAGGCTAGTGTTTAGATTAATGTTCCTTGAATTAAAATGTTTTTAATTCAAGGAATCTAATGCCTTCCATTCATTCATGAACACTTCAAAATCGATTGGCAGACTAGGGCTGTGTTTGACGTGTATGATCCATCGTAGTGAGCAACTAGTCAACATTGATGTTTTTGTTAACATTACATTATTGTCACGAAGTAACACAATGCAGATTCTTTTAGAACAATCTGCTCTTTAACTGCATTCGCTGTGCAGCAATAATGTGACATTGACACAAATTAATGCAGACTTGTTTGTAAGTGTGATGGATTACACAACTCAAGTTACTTTCACCAGTTGACTAATTATTTTTCTTTATACATAAATCAATAAAAAACAATGGCTGCCTGGAATGTAAGGAAAGTCAAAAAATGTGCATGCATTTTGAAAATATTCACCAAAGTGATTTCTGGAAAACACAATGGCATGGACCTTTTATGGACAGTTAAAAAAACAGTGGGGGAAAAGAAAAAATTGCCGAAGTATGCCATCCAGTTCTCGAATAAAATTGGCCTGTCAGTGTTAACCATTTGTCAAACAAGCACTGCAGTAACCTACTAACCTATAAAAAGTGCAATCTTTTGTGTTATTTTAGGCCTATTAATCATTTTCTGAGAGTAAGTATATGTTTCACCCTTTTGCCAAATAGAGCACATTAGGAAGTCAAACTAAAGTGCTGTCCGTGTTCAAATGAAACCGAACACATTGTGAAGCCATGTCTCAGGCTGCCCATCACAATGACAGCGATATTGCAACATTTGCATCAGCCGGCCACATTTGTTGCCACGTTGAACTCATTACAGTGCACAACAACAGCCCACTATCTGTCAGTGCAGGACTAGCTTTCGATATATTTAGTTGTCTTTTTGATGTGATGGGACTCTCTCTGAATGCTTCTCTGTACAGTGGGTAAGACACTGCAATGCAACGTTGGTATTCTGGCCAAGTTCCTCTCTGCCATCCCAGGAGGAAGTTCATGCATAATGGATTAATTGTTGCTCACATCCACATGCAAAGGGCTCACAGGTTAGTATTCCTGCAGTCTCACGTCGCTCAATAGGTCACCCAAATGGCCATGCCCAGCAATATCACTGCAAATCTATTGAAATAGTTCAATTAAGTCCACAAGTGTTCTTCAGCCTCCAGTGACTGACTGCTAAAGAGCCGTAATAAGCACCTTTCGAGTTGCCCATGGTGTAAGTTTAAAATTGACACATGCACTCTGTGTCTTTCACACACACACACACACCAACATTAGCACACACCCATATGTAAAGGCCCGGGTCCCACTGGAGAAAGACTTTGTGAATGTCAATGCAATTCAGCGGTGACAGCAAGCCATGTCAGCAGTGAAATGGGCCCTATGTTGAGTGGAATGTAATGACTCACAAGACAATTGGAGTTGAATATGGAATGGCTTCCACTTTGTTGTGACGTGCTGAGGACGGGTGACAGGCAGAATAGCGAGCGAGCGAGCGCCCTTCAAGGGGGTGTCCTCTCCTCTCCTCTCTTCCCAATGTGTGTTCCCTTGGATTTTTATTTATGCCAGCTCCCCTGTTGAATGCTCAGGGATATTGGTTCTGTCTGAACCTGAGAGAGAGGTCCAGCTCTACTTTTCTTTTTATACCTGCATTCAGAGCGCCTGGCATTTATCTGAAGAAGACGCGGGGCCCGGAGAAAAAGCAGCAGGTTGTAGTATCTCAGAAGGATGATAGCAGTGTAAAAGCCATGTTCAAACAACAGAGAATATTTCACATCCAGACAGGCCTGAGGAATTGTTGGAAACTTTTTTTCCCCCTTTAACAGAAACTTTAGTTTTTTTTAAAGTATTTCACCCACCTCTGGCAACACAGACAGCATCACTATTTTATGAAATACAGATTTGTGGCTGTGCTCGGGAGAACACAGGAACTGAAATAAAACATGACTGACATGTTCTTTTTTTAACAATGTAATATTCATAAGAGTTTCAATGCTCTGCCCGAAATACATGTGGACACCAAATAAATTATTTGTTTCAATCCATGTTGTAGACGAGCTAAACAGCATATTATCAACTTACATACTTGAATCAATGACGAAGATACAGTCCAGTATTTTTGCTCTGGATGAGGAATTTGAGCACGACAAATATCTCTGCATAACAGACGCAGTACAAATTATGTTGATGTTACCCAGTGCATAAATATTTTGCTAGAATACATCCTACTCGTGAATGAATAACAACAAAATGAATGCCACATCCAGCCTTTTCGAAGCTCCCTCCGAACAGCACAATTAGACGCTAGGAGATTTGAATGCTAAACAGAAAACCTTTTCATTTCAAACGTCTCTTTGATCACCTTGCTGACAAGTGCAACAATTCAGCCCTGGCATTCAAAGTAATGAGAAAGATGCAGGTTTTTTTTTGTAAGCCATAATTTATTTGTGTGATGTGTCGCAGTCAAAATGTGGAAACTGTGAAAATATAAAAGACAAAACAGAAACCAAAAAGAGTGAGGCATACATGATGTATTACAGATTTATAGTATGGATTCATAAGGAAGACAGGAAGAGCTGCTGATTATTTTTAAAACAATGACTAAAGCCGTGTTTAGGAAATGGCTGGTGTGGGGGGGGCGGCGTCCATTTTGTGCCCTAATGAACTGATCATGAACATCGGCAGGCTGGCTCACTAGCAGGCCTGTGGAAAAATGACGCAGCGAGAGGAAAGGAGTGTAAGGGTGGTAGCCGTGGAGCAGAGAGATGAATCGCACCGACGAACGCCGGAGAAACACAGGGCTGGAGAATTAACAAGCTACTTCCAGTTGTTACACCAAGAGAGCAGCTTGCGAAGATCAAAGATGGTCATTGTTTCTGTCAAGGACATCTTATCAGAGCTATCTATTTTTTGGATCTTTTAATTGCAGAAGTTTTCACGAGAGTGCTGAAACAACAAAAGTTAACAGGCACAATTAGGGAAATATCCAGGCTGCGTCCATTTTGTCCTTTTTGAAAACTTCATAGTTGATGTTTTTGCTTTCATTACATATTATTATTATTATTGTATATTTTTTAACTTCAGATTTAATTCAAGTATGTACAGTACTAATAACCATGTTGCCATGTTTTATAGTTAGTTACCTTAAGGCCCTGAAAACCTATATTCACATGAGCTTCTTATTTTGATTGACTGGTTTCTACATTTTCTGCTGAAGTTTAGATAGTTTTTGTTTAATTTGTGCAATATTTGTGTTTTTACGTGTGTGGCTTAGTTGGAGACATGTTTTAGCAATTTTGGGGTTGATGTGATAATCTCTTGATGAACAATATGTTTTATATATAGTTGCTTATTTAGTCACATATTTTAATGTGTAAACAGATAAATACTGCAGATTTTTTTTACTGTTCTTACACTTTTTCTCAGCAGATAAACAAAAGTAGGAGCTTGATATTTTGGTTTACTTCTAGGACATTTGCAGATAAATATATAGGACATGTTGAAGATTTTCAAAAATAGATAAATGACTCAGTCCTGTTTTTACACTTGGAGCCTCTGGAATTGAGGTTAATGTACAATGACAAACCTGCTGGAAAAGCGTTTAAAACAGCCTCCATTATTGCAGTGCACATCTTAGAGCTTTTCCATTCAACCAACACATACAAACACAAAGGCAACCCACTGCTGCTAATTCCCTTCACCCAATGCGTTCTGTGGATGGAAATGTCTTTTAAGTACTCAACCACAGTCAATTACTGTTGACTTACAGTAAAAGACAAATCAATTCCCTCTCTTCCGCTGTGTGTTGTTGACTCCTGCTGAGGCAACACAATGGCTTTTTTAGGGGCACAAAACAGTTTAAGCGCTCTACGTTTCTTCTTTTTAGCAAAGGCAATTTGCTGCCGCACAGCAGTCTCGGAATATCAACAGTCTGGGCAAAAACACTGGCTGCATACATCATAAGCTCCAAACTCAAGGAGGGATCTGATGCTGTGTTTGACTCGCGAAATGCGGAACTATTGAGTGGCACCACCAATGGATTTAGCTTTTAGGCTGTCAGATGGCACCTCCGCTTAAGAACGTGACACAATGAGAGATTTTGTCAGTGTGGGTATCAGAAACAGGAAGTTATGGTATTGAACTGATAGAAACAAGACATCTGCAAATTATTCACTGCGTTCTGCTGCTGACGAATCACTTGATGGCTTTCTGTGTGACATATCCATTTCAGTCGATCTCCATAACAATTTGTACTCTCAGAGATACAATGTCTTTATTTTGATCCAGCTAGCGCTACAGTAGAAAAAACTAGATAACCTGTCTAAATCTCTTTGCGGAATAAATCTTGTGCCTTCAGTATAACAAGATAAATTACCTTTGCTCAGAATCATCATTTCCCTAGTCACAAGGCCGCCCATAACTCTTGGCATGGAACTTAATATTCATTTTCAAAAGAGTGAATGATCGGTCACATCGTGCGTTATGGGAGTGACCCGTTTTTGAAGTGGCAGTGGGGGTCAGTTAATAGCTCTAGAGGTTCCTGGGTGCATTCACACATTGGCGCTCACTGTTGGAGCCACAGGGAGCAGCTAGTGTTGGTCGATGTCACAGGAGCACTTTCTTTGTCTCCAGGTCAGATACATATTTCATAAGTTTGAATAGAGAAGGTGGGGCTGTACTTAGGGCAAATGGCCTGTCAGATAGGGCAACCATGAAAAGAACATCGTCTTCCCTCTGACCTTCCTCTTCCACTTCATTACCTGAAAAACTGAAAAACACATACTTCAAAGTACTATTACATACACAATTCATTTGATTGTTTCTAAATGTATGGATGAGTCAGTTGTTGCTGTGATTGGCTGATCCAGTGAGATATAAATACATTGCTTTATCTTCAGCAATTGATTGTTTCTTTTGTGAGACACTGTTTCTTTCATGTGATGTGGTCAGGAGTTGGGTGAGGGATGGAAGACTATTCTGGAGTGCAGTCACATTACTAACAGTCATTGGCACGTTGGTCATTGATATTTGATGCTCTTATTAAACAATCCAATGATTCAACTCTTAGTGGAATTAGCTTTAAAGGAATGGTGTCATTTGTACACTTTCATGCCACGAGTTTGATGAGAAGTTTGATATCACTGTTATGGTAAAAATGTAGTTGGATTTCAATTTTACGGGTGTCATGTGTTGGACTATTCACCCCCTGTAAAATGTTGAATTGGTGTTTATTGCACTTTAGTTTTACATCTTAAATAAACAGGAATGAAAGCATTATCTAGTGAATGTGGAGCACATTTTGTTACCTTTCCCATTTTCCCCAGGCTCTAAGATAACTAGCTGCTGACTCCAGCAACTTTTTACCATACAGGCATAAGAGTATTGGCTTTCTCATATAACTTTCAATGTAATTCTTTATAAGACTAACATTGGGATACATCTTGGAAACAATTTGTCTCAAATAGGCCTAACTATAATATGACACATGGCTGAAGCTGCATCCTGCCAGGTACACATCACAGTTAACTATGAGGACTATGTCAACGTAAATATGGTGTTAAGCTTACTTAGATAGACACAAGCCATCATCATTTCTAGTGTGGCTTATAACAGCATTACAGCAGCACAAAATGCTAATCACATTACCAGAAACAGGAATGCTTCCAACTCCTACACAACGCTCCCGTCACAGACAGACCCCCTACTTCTCCCTGCTAACTGGGGAGGAGGCTTTCACTGAATACACAGGAGAAAGAAGGATGAAGCATCCATCCATGGTTGGAGGTGTTTATTCCTTTGCTTTCTGCCATGTGATGCTTTGTGTGGCCTCTAGGGTCTTGAGCAAATATAATGAGGTTTGACACAGTGTTTAATAGTGTGCAGCAATAGGGTGAACCGCACAATGTTTGTCTCTACCAACACTTCACAGTGTACCTGGACTTGTATTTGCCAACACATTCTCACTCCCACCCGCAAAGCGTGAAGCTTGGTCGGCAGCCCTATGCTTGGTCGGTCTACGTACCCTATAGCGTCAGTTATGCAAGTGTTAATTACCACTCTGCATCGGGCCGAGCCGGAGCAAAGTTGCATGGTACAAAAGTAATGCAGTGATTTACATGAGTCCGAAGTGCCTTATGCTGCGTTGACACCAAAAGCATTGCAAATTTTTCGCGCGAGTAGACTACATGCAAAGCCAACGCACAGGCGCGAATAGATGCGAATGAGGCGAATGAGGCAAGAAATGTGTCTGGTCGCCCATCAGCACCGACATCCTGCCGACATTCAGCCTGAAGTAGCGCTGGAAGCGGCCGTCATCAAGACGCAGTTCTTGGAGTCGAGCTGTGTGCAGCTACGGATAATATTATGAACCCAGACACGAGGGCGTCTGATGGTCCGACGTTTGAGGGACTTCCACAGCAAGTATAAAGCAGAACTAGTGGTGGATCGGGGAAATTCTAACTTATTCCACTGAGATAAGCCACGCCCCCTCTCTGGCGCGTTTAGCGAGAATGAAGCGAATGACACGAATAACCACACATAGTCCGGCGAGTAAACTCACGTGAGTAAAGTGGAAACTACAATATTAAACTACCAGGTGTTTTTAAGTGTAAATTATACAGGAAACAACTTAATAACAATACACATTTTTTTCACAAATAAATTCTGAAAAAAAAGATATAAAATAACACAAGTATTAGAACTCATTTGGTGTTCATACGACTACTTGAACAGACCTAAGGCCTCTAGAAGAGCTTCTCCCCCTGTAGGGGGAGGGGGGGGGGACTCAGGGCTCAAAGCAAAGGATCATCAATTGCGTTAAAACAAGCATGTTTGCGACATAGTTAGGATAGGTTACGTTACGTATGCAACGTAGTAACGTTACGTAATTTTAAACAAGTTGAAGTTAAATTTTAGCTTCACATGGGGCACAAACACCACCAAACATTATGGTTTGTTACGTTTGTTACGTGGTGCAGTAGGTTATGTTACATACACAACGTAGTAACATTACTTAACCTAAAATAAGTCAACTGTTTGGTATCACAACGAACACATACACAGATATCTTGGGTACAAGTCCTGTGTTTTTGGAGCCAGCCCTCCACCCCAGACAGCTATGCAGACTTTATTGCAAGATTAACCCTAGTTCTAGACTAAAAGAGACTTGCAAAGCAGTTGAACTCAAATTTGCCACCTCAAAAATAGTTTTGCAGTCATGCATTTTAATATATTCTTCAATGAAATGATCTGATTACACGAAGCAAGGTTAGACTTATCCCAGGACTATAAGGCGTAACCATTTCAACCTCAGCAGGCTCAGTCATTACATTTGCTTTAGTTGTTCCCTCCCACATAACTTGACCACAATATATTTACCCACTGCACACCCTGTCACAGATAGTCATATGGCTGAGAGGTTTGATCACTCAGATAAAGGGTTGAAAACATCTCTAATGTGTGTGTGTGTGGGGGGGAAAGTGGAGATGCGGGGGGAGGAAAAGCCCCCTATGAAAATTGCAACAGTGCAGCCCTTATTTCCTCCCGATTGATACTAATTGGCAGCAGAATGCCTTCCTGACAAGTCTCTCGCCCTCAGCGCCTCCCGCATGCGAGCGTGATGAACTGCCAACTCCGGAAATAATCCCAAGTTTAGCTGGGAAGGATAATCAAGGCCTTTAAAAATCTGCTGGGACCTGAAAGATGTTTTCCTCTTTCTTGGCATTTTCATCGACATCTCAGGCTTGTTATCTTTGCATTTTTCCTTGTGGCATCAACTTATTAGTTATAAACTCAATTACAAGAGAAAAAGGGGTAAAATCTGTTTTTATCATGGGAACAGGACTGTAGTCTTATTAGCATTACATATGAATATATATAAACACCTTTTACATTATCTTTAGCTTTTTAATTGGTGCGTATTAATTAGGATAACATTAAATTAAAATAATAAACGTCACTTCAGGTTTGAGAAAAGCACCCACCTGTAAAACAAATATGAGTATTTATTTTTTTAGGCTTTTATTTTTTGTGCAGTTCTATAGATGGTACACCATACATCCCTGGATATAGAAACTAATTAATTTACCACATCTTGGGACAGCAATTCTCATTCTTCACATGCTTAAAAATTGACTTCATTGTACAAGATCATTCAGGGCTTAGGATAGATTTTTTCTGCCGGTGCGTAATTTGACACTTGACAAAGTGCAGGGGGTTTCATGGATGAATGAGTATCTATCAGGTCTTCTAGCGGTGCTTTCAATCAACCATACAGTCCAGTGTGCGGCATTGCTCTCTCAGTTGAACCGTAAACAACTTTTTTCCACCGTGGATATTTACCAGGTAAATGAGATGTTTTGGGTTTCAGAGGATAAGAGCAAAGACCTTTTAGTTTAGAATAATGATCATAAACTTATATTCCGGAGAAAACTCCTGCTAAGTAATTAAAGATTGACAGTTTTTAACACAGTGAAAAAAATGAATACGAGGTGATACATTATTAGCAAACTATAAATCACTGTCAAGAAGTGATGCAGAGGCGAAAAAAACCCACATTTTATGCCTTTGGATGCACTTGGGAAGGGTCATTACTCGAAGACGCTTCGCGGTTCTTTTCCCTCTACTCTTTTAGGAGAGGGCAGGATAATGTGCTGATGATAAATTGAGTTTATGCTGAACTGCTAAATTCAATCTTTGGTGGTAAATCTCTCTCTCTCTCTCTCTTTCTTGCTAACTTCTCTCATCACAGAGAGTTCAAGTGAGGGCACCTTTGTGGCCCTGTTGACATTTGAAACAAATCAGCTTTGACAGGTCAGGATCCCTTTAGAATCACTGCTCCACAAAGAGGTCAATCACTTGATGAATGATTTATCTCGGGGAGAATAAACTGTTCCTTTCCAGCGGAAACAAGATGTATGCTAATGTCATCTGTGAGGAAGCTCTTGGTTGGCGGAGAGTTAAAATATGCCGTGCACAGCCTGACTTGGGCAACAATGTGTTGAGCATGCTTACAGTGCTGTTAATACTTAAAATAGGAGGCTCGGAGTGTGAAGGTCACCTTTCTTTCTCACTTGACTGACTTTGAACACAAATCTCTGCCAATAAGGGAGCAGAGGTCCATCGCAGCACAGATTCAAGCCGATGTTGTCGGGAGCCTGTGATTCTCCCAAAGGCCATACAGTACACCGTGCTGCCAAGCTCTCTTAAATGTGCCAAAATGCACTCTGCCTTGAGGTGCACTGTGTCCAAAACCATGATGCCTCATCCAGCTAATGATGTAAGTCTCCCTTAAGAGCAGTGTGTGCAAACTGGATTTGTTCTGACCTGCTCAGTAGTCTGGCAAATCTCTTTGTGGCACGCCCGTTGATGAAATGATTTAGCTTGTGCCTATTTAGCATAGTGTGATGATGTGTTTTTTTTTTAGTCAATTAAGTTCCGTTTATTTCTCCAATGGCGGCAGAATCCTCTCCAGTACTAGATGATCTATTTTGTGGTTAGAACACCCTCAGCTTTTAGCATTTATTGAGGTCATGTCCTATTACCATCTGTCTTTAGCTGCATCAGGAGTAATCCTTGAGCCCGCTCCCTTAACCTTATTAAAGAGATCGAGTGCAGCGAGCAACAGCTGCAATTTGCATTTGCTTGGACCAACTGCTAATTTCATCATATGGGTTAGTGACATAATGGCACAATTTGCTTTCCATTTCGTCTGCCTTCATTGCGTTGCCTTACTTCCATGAAGGAAATACATCAAATGACATTGATCTATTTCAAATACATAAACTATTGGTAATTTATAGGTTACATTATGGGCGGGGGATGGAAAGTTTCTGGGAAGTCCCGACCAGACGCAGTAGTGCCAATCAGTGCCCGTCATGTGCTTCTAGGCCTGTTAGCTTATGAAGCTAGGCCTCATGCTACCAGCCATTATAGCGGGTCCCATTATAGCGGGGCAGCGGTTCAAGACATTACTCTGTGTTGACAAACAGTAGAGTAGGTTTTCTTTTTCTTTTTCTTATACAGTGCCAGATATTACACAGTGCTTGACTGTATGGTATCCAACAACTAATGGCTTAATCCTTTTATCTTTGGCAGAGATGAGAAAGTTAAGTTGAATGAATCTATCTTAAAAAGTGAGCGACCATAAAGATCCTCTACCGTGCCCTTTACCCTGCAAATATAAATCTACTGATCTGTAATCATTATACATTAAGATTTAATTACTGGGCACCATGAGTTGCCTTGAAGTAAAGGCTTCCTCTGTTGGATCTCACTGAAATATGTATCGGGTGTATCAATCTACCTGTCTGCAGTCTGATATCAAATGTGATGGATGATAGTCGGCCAATGCTAAAGTCAGCTATTTTGGAGGAGCTATCTGGTTCAGACTCAGTCAAGCACAAATCTGAATGTCACAGTCCCGCTCACATCAAAGGGCCCCTTTTGGATTCATTAATTCGCAGAGACGGTCCTCCTTATCAATTATAGCCATGATTAAAATGTTTTGGAGTTGTCTTGCTCATAGTTGGAATATTTCCACCGAAGGCATAACTTCACAAGTATGGATCCTTTCTTCAGAGAAATTAAATTCTTCAAATATTCCGTCTGTTCTGTGGTTCAGAAAGTAAAATACACTACAACAATTATACTGCCACTGAAACCAATTTGTTTTAGTTGTATGGCTGTGGGTACACTTAAAATAAAACCGAAAGTACTCCCAATACAACACCACTGAAAACTATACACTGTATAGCGGATACAAAACTTCATAATATACTGTTTGTGATAACATTAACAGGATAAAGTGAACCCAATTTAGATACATTAAGAATAAAAACTCCGGGACTTGCTAGATGTATAAAAAAAAAAATCATCAGTATGTTAAGCGGTCTTTCAAAATATATTCAGTATAAGTTCATTATAAAATTAGCCTTGCTGTCTTGGAATTATTGATCAAAGTTTCCATATTCCGAATAGTTTTAAGGACATCTCATCCATGTTGGCTTAAACATTGAGATTGGAAGTTTCCTTTTGACCTTGGAAACAGCAGTTGGCAAAACAATATCAATAACTATAAAACTAATGGTCCTTGCTGTGAGAGTGTTTTGCCAACTGCTGTTTCCAAGGTCAAGGGCGCATTTTCAATCTCAATAAATCACTGAACAGTCTTAAACTTGGATTCAGGATATAATCACCAAAATCTGGTGACACAAATAAATGTAAATCTGCAGATTTTGCTGGAACAGAGGCTACCTGTTAGACTATAATCAATTATAGTATGACAATGTATCAAATGACAACACATATGAAATAATATATAATAAAATGGCTATTCCTAATATTTCTAAATAAACAAACAGATTAAATGGCAATACTTTTCGGCCTGATTATCAAACCAGAGAGAAAACAGTAAACTCTCGCAAATTAATATGATTTTTTACTGGCATTTGCTTAGAGAACCGCCGTCTCCTTCCTCCCTGGTCAGAAACTAATTTTCCTCATCCATCCATTTCACTTGAAAGACCCTCTGAAGAATCTCATCTGAGCTTGTTTGTGGTTGATGTTTGTGATGTTTATTTCTGCAGTGTTCTGGCGCAGCGCCACAGTTACTTTAGTGGGAGTGAAAATTAAATTGATTGATGACAACTCCGGCTGTATTTTGATGAAAGGGACAGCAAAGGTGTTGATTGGTGTGGGTCTTTGTTCCCCTTTTTAGTCCTAAATCTATCACCATAATCGCTCGTGTCATAATTTTCAGTAGCTATACAGTATCGTCATGAGATGTTTCCTCTGCGTACACAATGTCAGTGCCCGTTCTTTCCCATAAGCACTGAGAGCCAGGTGTGAGTCTGTGCTTAGCGTTCTTCTGCTGAGTCCTTCGTTTTCTGTTTAGCATCCACACCAACTGCTCCTTCACTAAATCCAATGTAAGAAAGCACAAACAGTGAATCTCTCTGTGGGACTGCAACATACAGCAATTTCCATCTTTGGGAACGCTACTTTGCCTCAACAGCAAGACAACTGACGCTCGGACTAAAAACAACATGCTAATGTTCAACAGTGCATGGCTGCTGCGTTGTCTTCTTTGTTTTCATTCTCACAGTCCAGAATCTTCAAAGACTAAAATGCTTATCCATGGGAATCAGCGATCTGAAACAAAACATGGTTCGCCGAGCCAGAGAGCACAAAATTGCTTAGTGTTTCACCGGATAGGTAGGCGTCCCACTGGCCGTGACGCTTCAGACAGACTGGGCCAGATTTCATCAAAACGCCTGCTTCCCAGGGTGAGACAGAGCAAGTTCTGAATTGCACAGCTTCATGTTCAGAGACACTGTGAAATAGCATGAGCACATAACAGTGAGGATGCCATCTTTCATTCTGAACTACAGAGGAGGATTTTTTTTCATTTCAGTGTGTGGAATGACACACTGTACCCAAACTGTCAAAGCTACAAAACTACATAGAATGAAGTATTTTTTGTTTTTTAGAACACAAGACATCTTGAACTTGTGTTTTTATTGTCAGCTATTTATTTTTTTATATAGTCTTAGTGCTGTGTGGAATGTCCTTGTTGGGATTTGATCAAATGTTTTTTTAATGTCAAGTGCCATCTTCTTTCTCCCAAGCCCAGTTGTTGTCCTTGTTAATGTTAACTTAAGTAAATAAATTACTTACATGCTTCTCTGTTTTCTGTCTCACCATTCAGACTTTATTTTATTTTCGTTCAAATTTCAAGTTACATCATCTAATAAATACTGCTTTCTCTACTGACAAAGAAAATCCTGTCGAGCACTGCTCTGTCACACATTAGTGATGTTATGGTCCTGGCGAACCCAATATTAGGAGATGAACCATTTCCCCCCCCCCTCCCTTTCCTCCTTCCTGTCCTTACACCAGAAGTGTTCCTGGAGGCGAGCAATCAATAGAGCTCTCACGCTGAAAGGCTGTAAACCTGAAATAGTATCCATGACAAGCCCTTGCAGGTAATAGGTCAGATGTATTGATTGATCTGTTCATAAAAACACATTTTAGGACAGCTTTCTGTGAAATGTGACATCCATGTATAAAGCAAACAGCTGGAAATGTATGTGATCTATGTGTGTCCTGGAAAAAAATGTAATTTCTCTCTGGCATTAATTTTACAGGAAAGGATTGTTGGCTGAGAGGACCAGCTATATAAATCATTTGTGGCAACTTCAGGTTTCCGAAATTAGAAAGTGCCTTCTCAGCCAAACCACAGTGCCAGAAGTGGGATTCATACGTCAGACCACATACCATTGTCTCACCTCTGCTGTCACTCTCTGAGATTTTTTTTAGTTGGATGCATCATGAGGATGCCTGTGCAGTAATAAAATGTTGAGGCTATAGTGCAAACTTTCATTTATTGCTCACTTAGTCGTGTGATATTTTCAATGCGCAGCATCTTTCCACTTGGGACTAGCAGACCTTTCTCATTAAATAGTATTATAACCCCCTCACAAATGGCATTTTAACTACTTCCACATCACATTCTACTTTCATTTTCTTTAGGGACTGTATGCAAGTTATTAGGACCAGAGGTTCAATGTTATGTTTTACTTCACCAGCATGATTACACCCAATCTCAGCACCCATGATGGGTAAGCCTCTGTGGGCAAGGAGCTATATTTCTGGGGTTCAGGTGTAGCCAGCGGATATCTGGGCTCAGACTTCCTTTTTCCGAGCTCATTGTTTACAGTCCGATTAGCAAGTTATGAGTTATGAGACGACTTGTACAACACGATTGTTTCACAAGTAGCCAGTTTACGAGCTCATTTTAAACCGATACAAATTGAAATCATCGTCAGACGACAACAGCCGATGGGTTCCCGGATTGTGTTCGGCCAATGCGTTCCGCCTCTTTCTCCGTCTCTCTGAACGTGAGTGGTCACTACTACTTGGACTACAAATCCAACGACAAAAATCTTGCCCCTATAGATTGTACATGTGAATGCAGAATTTGCTAATAGAGATTATATTATCCCCATTAGTTGGAGATTATTTGGTCTCTTGTGATCAGATCTCAGCCGGGCACAAATGCAGTCTGTAGCTTGACCACATTCAAGAAAATAAATCTGTAGAGCAAGTTCATAAATCTCCTTACTCCTTCTCTTCTCACCTAACTTCCCCTCTGCTAGCTGAAGCAAGCCTAGCAAAAGCTTTCCTCGACAAGGACTGCCTTCATACCCGCCGAAATGATTTGCACTGTTCCACAATGCGTCCACAATCGAGATGCGATAATTAAATATAATGCCAGGTGTCAATGCACATGGAGTGGATTTCATTATGAGATAAATTAAATGTAATGTAATAAGATATAGTATCTAGTTAGAGATCTCATGTTAATACCAGATGTAAATGGGACCTAAATGTAACATAATGCTTCTGTTAGTTATATAATGAGTATACTGACACTCATACACATGCAGGACAGTATGTAATATGCAACTATTCATTAATTGCAGGGGTGACATTAAATATGAATCTAGAGTGAGAACAAATAAATACAAATTGAAAAGAACCACCCCCCCTGCTCTACCCCCACTTAAGCCAAACATAATTATTACAATAACTTTTTCAGATTTTTGTACAGTCCCTAAAGTCAACTTAATATGCACCTCAACCACAATATGGTTTTGCTGACATAGCACTGGTTTTGCATTAGATCCCGGAGGTATATAAAGGCCGAAAGGAGAAGATAACCCTGCTCAGTGTCACTACTGAATTGCATACGCAGACCATTTCAAGTCACGGCACATTTTCACCGTACGCCTTTGAAGTCTTAACCATGCCAACGTGACATAGATTTCTGCTCATCCCGAGGAGACACTGTGTCCTTCATCAAACTTAAGTTGAGACGATGCAATCTCTGTTTCTCCCCTGCATCGTCCCCCTCCTCTTTCTCTCTCTCTGTCTCCCCTCACTAATAAACAGTGCTCTCTTCTTCATGGATGAGGGGCTCGGGTTGGCTCCCCTCCCTCAGACAGATAGGAGAGGAGATGGATGTGTCAGTCAGCGCCGTCTCATCTCAGTCAGATGCTCTGTGCACTTCAGGTTATTTAGAGGCCTGCTGGCTGGTAAACCACACAGCTAGTTTTTTGAAAGCCTCAAATTTGTCTTGAAAACAGAAATAAGTTCATTTTGCGTGGATGTTTTCCAGCATTTTTTTTCATTTTTTTTAACGGTACTTTTTAGACATATGTCAACTTCCAATTTAGCAAGATATAAAATACATGCAGTAAATAAATAAGATGAACCAAGATGTGGTGTTTTCTTGTGGTCCCTTTTGCTACGACCTCAACACCCCGACCCTACAGAAACTGGAACAGTCAGTTCAGTAGATCTCTCCATCTCCCTCTCTGCAGTGTCATGTCAATGAATAATACGCACCCAGCCACAATCTCCAATTATGCAAATCGATGGCGGGATCCTTATATAGGGTTGTTTGTGGCAGGTCTAAATGCAGATGCACTGAAGGTTTAGAGTTCTATCACATTACAGTCATGAACAAAGGACTGTCATCTTAGACTCTCTGCTCAAGCGTGTCTGTAAGCTGCCAGTACGTATTGTACACTACAGCGATGCTATTAAAGAAGTACAAAGGTCTGAGAAACATAATTCTTCTATCTATCGACCCTATTTATTTTCTTCAGATTTTCCAGCGTCTGTATGATGACAACATGGGACAAAATAGGCATCAGTTGATGGCAGGTGGCATGTTTTGCGATGACTTCCTTTAATGGATCGAGTATCGTTTAACACAATTAAATCCCAGTCCTCTCAGTCTTTTTTTTTAAGTGGTCCTTTGTTAAGATTCCCACGGCCCAAGTCCATTTCCTGTCCGCTAATGATCAGTAAGTGCCGGTTTAGGAATTTGACTGTTTTAGTAGTACTGAGCTCATTCTCAATATTGGAGCAAAACAAACAAACAAAAGTAGTTCCCACTTTTTTTGTTTATTGAAAAGTATTTTTTCTGAATGAAATTATTATGCACTTTTGTTGATGTAGCACAGTTGAATAAACACAAAACTGGGTATCACTTTTAGTGGAGGTTCTGACATGTCATTTGTATGAATTATCCAGACTGTGGAGTTCAGGCAGGCCAAAGCAGAAGAGGCTAGAGAGAAGTCCAGGCTGTTCCTCTCTCAGAGTGACCACAGAACACAAAAGAATAGGATGACTTCTAACATATTGTGCATATCAAATAGACTGTGGCAAACTTTGCTGGACTGTCTGCAGAGGAAAAGCAAAAGAAGCAGCCAGATCGTTTCTTACCTTGTCTTTTCCACGAGGGTATACTTTTTTATTTTTGAGAGAAATTTCTTTTCTCAACTAATGCATCTCTTTTCATCTCAAGAGCTTAAGAGCGTAGCTCGTGAACCTTCCATCCAAAGTCTCGAGCTGATATACAAAATCTCCTTCAAAATTGTATCTTCTATTGAAGCGCATCTATTCTATCTTCACCTTAAAGTTACTGACGTAACAGCAAAAAAAAGTTTATAACTTCCACACTACAAAGGGCTCATCAGCGCTCTCTATTCAGGTCAGAGCTCTGCTGCAATCACAGCCTGAGTAATGGCCCGATCTCACTTAATACAGCCTTGCTTGAAGAGCCCCGTGAATCTACACAGAGCTGGCTGCTGGTGATCGCGTGACTGGTGGCTAAATGCAGCAATTTTGTTCGGAAAAAGCTCCAAAATATGCGTAGCATATAGTTCTTCTCTTTTTTTGTGTGCTCACATCTGGGTCGCATCCATGCCAATGTTTTACTTCCTTTGTGGTTGATTTATTGACCAGCGTTACATGTTGACGTGGAGTTTTCATTTTCATTCACTGAGTTACCGAGTTGGCTTCTGTTTGCATTAGACCACTGAGTGGAGGCTTGGATTACCACACTTCAAATCAAGATATCACAAAAATGTACAATAAACACCATGAAATTATGTTTACTTGCTGAGCAATCAACCTTAATACTTAGAGCAGGAGTTTTAAAAATATATGCAGCTCAACAAAGAATGTAATAAATTGGCCCATTGTTCAAACTTCCAATGGAAGCAATGTGGCAAAACCACTATAACAACTCTAAAATTGACTGTAAATATGAAGATATATTTCATCATCCCTCGCTTGCTATTCTCCGACCACTTTTAAAGAGAACTCTTCCATCATCTTCCCCACAGAGGCATCTCATTTAAACACGCAAACCGCTGGGAGGACAGCCACAAATGCCTAATTGAAACCCTTTTTAGTTTATGAATAAGAAAACACCCATGTGCCCTGGACGACAAAATGTCTTTATCGGCAGGGCATGATTGCAATTGCAGGGCATGTTGTGCGGCACGCCGCCGGGCTTGTTGCATGACACCCCACTGCAGGTGCAGCTCATAGAGAGCGGATATGAATGGCAGGCAGCAGCTTGTAAGTGACCATCAGCTTGTGAGTGGGGAGGGAGGGTGCGTCAGAGGCAAGTGAGGAGGGTTGTATTTTGCTGTGCATGCTGAGGTGAAAATCAGACATGATAATAATAGTCAAACTATTTCTAGGATAGCAAGGCAGGTGCGAGCTTGTCAAAACACCATCATGGAAAGGGTGAGTATGAAAAGTGTGAGAACAGCTCACAAAGCAAACGTTTTTTTGTTGTTGTTTTTTATGCTCTCACATTCAGACAAAGTCTTGCAGTCTGTAAATGATGTATGATATCCAATCAAAAGATGAAAAAGAATAAAAACGTTCATCACAGCAGATACCCAGTAGGACTGAATTTGGAGGGTGATGGCATGTAAAAGCTTTTTGTGTTGCGTGGATGAATACTGCATGCGAGTCATGCTGCTAAAATAACGCCGTCTCGTGAAAGGAAAATGCTGCATCAAACACTTTGAACAGATCTCAGAGCAGTTGGATTAGAAGCTGTAAAAGATGGATGTGGTGAGGGAGTGGGCTGCTACACATCCTCAGAGTTCCTAGCAGCTGTTCAGGGTAGGGACTTGGCAGGTACAGATCGCGAGGGAGCTCACTTGCAACCCTCTCCTCCCCTCCTCCTCCCTCAGCCAGCGATGGCCTCATTTATCTGTCACCACCCCTCCTACTCCCCACCTCCCTTCCATTCCAGACATCTTTGTCTAACACGCCTTCGCCGTCGAGCCGAAACAACTCCCGTCACTTTTGTATTTATACCATCACTTACGTTCCTGCCAAATGCTGTGATCGGCCACTCTGGAAGCTGCCTGCTGCCCCAACTCTTCACATCTTGCCTGTCACAGAGTCCTGTCATTTAATGACCAATAGGCTCAACATAAAGACTCTATAATTCATTCATATTCCCTGTATTGCGCCGTAACATGGTGACAAAGAATATCTATGGGCCCCCAAAGCACATATTGTTGTTCCCTGAAATATGCCTTCAATTAGAATATCATATTGCTGCGCCTCAGTCATCTGCTGGCATTGCTAAGAGTGATGAGAGGGAATCGGGCATTAGTTCTCCATCTGACGGATGCCTCCCTTCAGAATTTCTCATTAGTGAAATGCATCTCTACTCCATCACAGGCAACTCACATTGTTGACCGCGCATCCTTTTGATGATGACCCACACCCCTTGCATTTAAAGCCCAATTAATTATCATAGATAGTAGTTGCATAAATACTTCACCGCAGCAGATGCCAATATGTCATATAGTGCATTTGGATTCACAGTCAACAAGACATCTTCCTTTTAATAGCACATGTTTGGCTTTCCAAGTATGCTGCTTCACATGCAAGTGTCCTTGAATTTGCACGAAAAAAAGAAAAAACACATTTGATGTTGTTGCACTGCACTACCCCAAGCAATTTCTCCTCAACAGAATGTCAAATTGACCGCATGAAGTCTCCATCTCCTCAAAGCCTTCTCCGACTCGCATCAATTGCCCATCTCCCTGCTCAATACTACTTGCTGATGAAAACAGAGTGCCGCACCATTTGGACGGCCCACGTCAATAACGGAGTTTTTCATCTGACAATCGGGCCAAGCAGGTGTTTGGCGTTGTGTTGGGGGAATGGAGCAGCTCAACAGCACATTGGAGGATCAGAGGAGGCTTCAAATGCACCTGGTCACGTGCCAAGGCCTCCCTCCCCACACAATCTGGCCTGTTCTGTTCCCACTCAGTGGCAGACGCACCTCTGCTGGCAGCTCTGATGGACGCTAAGCTCTGTTCTGGTGACAAATGCAGAGATCATTTGCTCCGACCCACGCAAGCGTTTAATCATGATGCACTGCTACTGCTGCTCACACCCCAGATATTATATTGCATGAAATCCTGTTACTCTTACATTCTGAGAGCTAAAAGGGTTTCGGATATGTAAAACTCATTAGTGGCCATTCCATACCAGGTTTTGCCTTGTTAGGTGAAGTCTTACCTGGAGATTTATCTGGCAACCATTATGCACAAGAAAAGAAAAGTCACTTAAAAGTCACTTTTCGACACATCAAATTCCCTGCACGTTTTGCACCCACTGCACATGTCCTCTGCTGAGCACATAAGTAATAGGCATGGAAATCCCTGGTTAATATATGAATAATTCTGTGTTGTATATGCGGCCCTTTAGCTGACAGTTTCCATGTTTTCTCTCACTAAATAAATGGACTGTTTAGATGTTCAGACTGCAATACTTTTGCAAAGTGGAATGTTTATGCATAAAATTGGAGCTGGGTAATTTATCTTATCATGAATTCACATTTATTTACTATGTGGGAAAAGTGTTTTTCATTGCCTGCTCTTCATTACACACAACTGGCTGAATGTCTAGCCCTTAATAGCGGATTCCTGCTCCCATACTGTATTTGTCAGAATGGTTACGAAATTTCCTACCATGCGCGCATACTATAAAGTTATCTCTGCACCTGTGTGCAGAGGAGGTAGCAACAACATCAAAGGTAGACTGAGCAATGGGAATGAGAGCATCCCAGAGGGTCTGGGAGCTGAAATAAGACAGATACAGCTGAGTGAGCCTTGATGGAAACAGAGAGAAAGAGAGAGAGAGAGAGAGAGAGAGAGAGAGAGAGAGAGAGAGAGAGAGAGAGAGAGAGAGAGAGAGAGAGAGGTCAAAGAGATGGGGCTTGGGCCCTGGGGATTCCTGGAGATGGGGGTGAACGCAAGATCCTTTTCACCAAAGTCACGTCTTCAAACACGAAACAGTTACCAAGTGACAATATATATAGCAGAAAGACCCTGTTTATGAATGGGAAGTCAAAATAGAGTAAATGTGGCACTACTGTACACATTCAGCAGGAATAAGACATTTGGGTTGTCCCGCTAACTTGTCTGTCCTTTATTATAAAACGCATTCCCTTACTGACAGCTTGACAAATTGCCACGCCAGTTAGTAAATACATTCCCAGACTCAAGCTCGAAACAATAGTTAGACATGTTGGTAAATGTTCTGCTTTTTTGCAGATAATCAGATAAGACGATCAATATCACTCTCATACTTGAAACTGGGATCAATCTCCCCATCTAACTCTCTACAAGAAAGACAATTGTTGAACTGTTCCTTTAAATTATTATAGAGTGAAATTAAACATTTTTAAAATGCAGAGGTATGGGGGATTGAGCTATATTTTACCCAGTCTCCACTCCAATTAAGACAACTGGGCATTTCCTGTCTTTCAATCCCACCTTCAAACACATTTTTGTATGTGTCCCGTCTTTGTTCCCGAAGTCTCCCTCCTCCTAATCTGTAACAAAACCCTGTCATGACAAATAAAATACACAAGTCTCAAGATTTTTGCTGAGGCCTGTTTTACTCGGGCAGGAATCAATGAGGGATATGCCAGTGTGATACGATGATTTGATACATTTCTCAGTGAATCAAATGCTAATTGCCGCTTTATACTGTTGCAAATGAACTGAGCAATTTGCTGCTGCAACACAATGTTCGCAAATTTACTTCTCCAACAAGCACATAATTATAATGTTATTCTGTCCTCAATCTAATTACGCTACAATTTCAGCTGTGCCACTGACACCACCAAGATTAAAATATAAATTTTCATCATTTCCTTTCTTTCCTTTAAATCCCATTCATGTGTTTTTTCCCAACGACTTCTTCTTTACTGTGAGTCCTCGTGGAGCTGATAAAGCTGTGGGATATTAAGGTGATGGTTAGTTACGAGGCCCTTGTGTTTTCTACAGAGCTCAAACCTTTTCTTAAAACAGTGCGGTGACTGAGCGGAACAGTCAGCTGAGAGTTGCAATTATTTCCAGGTTAGTGAAGAATATAACAGCCAAAAAACAGGGCGGATTTTAAGAAGAAACCACTGTATTTAATCATCCACATTCCCTTTGTGTTCACATTCAGATCTTCTCTTTGGGACTTTGTTGCTGTTTTTTGTGGCAGCTATTCAAGATGTTTTGCTTCCAACTTTTCCTAAAGAGCCATTGATGTGCATGAAGCATAAAAAAGTGGACTGCATTGCAGCTTTTGTGAATGTCCTTTAACATTGTGATAGTGCTTATGCAAAGTGAAGAGACAACTTGCGTGTGAAGTTTACTCAGTACGTATACATGCAATCAGATGTGTGGGCAGTGTGTCCATAAGGTGTTGCGTGACGCTATGAGGCAGCCAGGCTGTTTCTTGCTCGAAGCCCCGACTGCGTTTTCAGTATTCAATTCCACTGACACAAATGTTATGATAATAAATAGGTCTGAGATTTATGTCAGAAAAGGGTATTTAAACTGACACACAGTAAGGCACATGAATACTAATCGTCATCTACAGTCCATACAGTCAGCGTTCAAAAGGACTGTTCATCATCTGAGTATTCCTGATGTTCGCCAAAACGGTGACTCGGCGCCATTCAGTTGTTCTCGGGACACGTGGACAAAACTCTCCACATTTGATTATCATTCTCGCAATGATCTGAGCCACGGAGCAATTACTCGTCAGGAACTGTAATCACTCAGAGTCTAACCATCCATTTAATTACAGGAGTATTAACAAAAAAATAATCGCTCTTGAACACCAGTCACACAGAATGAGATTTGGCGAGGGGACTGAGATGATTACTGCCTGTAAATCTAGCCATAAAATTGGGGGCTATTATGTCTCGTGCTCAAATGGCTTGTTCAACAAAACTCTAATCGCATGCATAATTTGACACAGTTCATTACTGTAGTTCATTAAGATACGAGAGGTGCTTTTCAGAATAGATGGTGTTGGTACAGTATATAGCATAGTGTAGAATATTCACTGCCTTTTGCCGGCTCTAAAACGACGCTCATGTACAGTAATGGTAGTGCACTCGTTGCATAGCAAATTACTAGTTCGGGAATGACTATGCTTGTAAAGCCATTGCCATGTGTTGATATTATCGCTCACATAACCCTGTAAACATGAATTAAAACAGCTACATAATTAATTCAAAACATTAGCCTTTGCATACTGGTTACCGCTGCCTCTTTGTTGCTGCTTTGTTTTCCCTTGTTTTAGTCTCCCTCACCCTCTCTTAGCGATGATAACGTGTGACAACACACAGCGCAGGGGGCCGCACGGCAGGTGGCCGCTGGGAACCTCGCCGTCTCCCGAGCGACCGGCCCCTGGCAACCGCTGACCTCGTAACACTCGCACACACTCATACATACTAACCGCCTAGTGTGTCAGCCGAGGCAGTGGAGCAACCCAGGGAGCTTGTCCGACATGCTGAGTCGACAACAAGGGGAGCTCGAGTGGCAGAGGAGGCCTCGGGGGTTCGCTCACCGTGTCCCTACGTCACGGCATACACCGCGTGTTGACAGGCCAAGCAGATAAAACACAGTGGCGAGTGTTAAAAAAAAAGAAAAACATCTTTTAAACTCAAGCGTCAGAGCTTATTACTCTTATTACTGTCCGTGCAGGAAACCAGGGAGTACGCTTGTTCTGTTTGTGTGATTGCCCTTTTATTAGGTGAATTATTGAAATTCTAATGTTTTATATGGGGAGAAATGTCAAAGTATAAAAAGAGGCATCTCTAGGATATACAATATGTGTGAATGGTAAAGAGATAGAGGGGTGTGTTGTATTTGAACCTATGTTGTACTTACATGGCTCCAAAGCCTGGGGACATTTGCTCATTAACATTTAATGACATACAAGTATTTCAATCCCACACTCAGCTTTTTGGGAAGAAGTCAAACGAGAGCTCAGACTAAAAATAACGGCCCCACAGAAGGAAGAAAAAAACAAAAGCAAAGCTTCTTCCAGCTACAAGAATCGACGATGATAAGTCTTATCACACTTGGCAGTTTGAGTTATGTTTATATGCAGTTATACAGTGAGTGCCCTTCTCCCTGACAGCCAGGCAGCTCCAAAGCAGAGAGCATATATTTCAACGGAGGATGCCCGCTCAGAGGTTTAATGTCATGGAGCTGTATGTACTGTAGTAGTATTTCCTTTGGTCTAAGTAGATGCAAATGTAGCTACTGATTGATTACATGAATGAAAACACATCAATTGAGCTGAGGTGGTGGTTCCTCTTTTGCATTGTTCAACATATTTTTCACTATTTGTACTTCAAGAAATTTAGCATGCAGCATATATGCACATACTAAATTGGAGCCATTAGTCCTCTGTTAGTGCTGTTATGGACTGCTCACACCAGGTCCGTTGTTTCTCAGATTCTTTGACACAACTCGTTGAAATTCATGCATACAATACATACATGGAAGTTGATGACGAAGAGACAAAGACAGGCAGGGACGCACAATTTCCAAATGCTACACGTTATAAACCACGTGAATGCTGCCCATCATCTAGCGCACTTCACAGAAAGTTTAAAATGACCAAATGGCAGTAATTCAGTCGCAATTTTTGTTGTATAAAACGTGGACTCATCCCTCAATTCAACTGCCTTTTTATCACATCCTCGATTAAACGACACAGAAATCACTTATCTTGTAAAGTGGCAAACGGTACGCTGTGTCATTGTCCATTCATGCAGCGAGCACTGAAATGATTGAACCACCGGAAATCATACCAGATTGCCGTGGAATATTGAGACGAACAATGCATCTAGTATGTTAGGGATTGCATTGATTTTTACAATACCCAGTGACTAAAGGTTTGCTTTTACCTACAATTGGCTGTTCATTTAGTAACTACAGGCGTCACTTTGAAGGAAGATTACAGGGTAAGAGCATACATCACTTCAAACCATTTCCTGATCTTTAAAATTAATTTGCTGGAACCTGCTGCGCTGGACCAAAGAGGGCAGCTGCAAGAGGCAGTGCATTGCGAAACAGCCGCTTTCCCACGCTGCACATGTTCAATAAGAGGTTGAATCAATACTAACCTTTATTTTTTGTCAAACATCGCCATACACAAAGCTCTGTTTGATCTACAAACGATGCGAGATAATTAACCAGGTCTGACCGAACCAGGTATCGGGTTTGATGATGGGTGAGTAGAGGTGGGTGCTAAAAGATGTTTGGTCTTTTTGTAAAGGATCATTTCATTTTGAAGCAGGGAGTAAAAAACAAAAAAGTAGGTGGTGTGCCACCTAACGGTACTTCCATCTCCACAGTTCAAGGCAGGGTGAACCCTTATCCAAAGTGATGACTCAAACCTACTGTGTCTGGCCAAGGCCGGTGTGCTTATATGAACACACGTGGTGCATTGTCTCACATACCCGACTGCACACACATATAATACATTTGTGTTCTGTAAGAATTGACGAGGAAACAATGTTGCGAGATACAATGTATCTAATTGGTCGGAACAAGTGTGGTGATTTTCATTTTGGCCAGCTTTTTGTCTTTGTTAATCCTTCAGTATTGGCTTCATCATATTTTAAAGAATTTTCACACTTTCACATGAGTGTTTTTCCATTCTTCTCTCTAAGCCGCCAATCTGCGGAGTACAGAGAGCCAGCCACCGTCTCTTAAGCATGCTTTTACGGACGTGCGTCGTTATTTTCATTCATCTTTGGTTTTGTTTTTGTCAGATTTCATGCTGTTAAATGATACAGTCTGCTCTGAAGTAAAAAAAAAAATAAAATCTGCAACATAATGAGGCATCATTAGATGGCTTGTTTCCCTAGACAATCCAGGCCATGTACCGTTTCATGTCGCCTCTATAGACAAAACTAGGTGCTGCAAGGAAAACAATTTACAATTGCAATACAGCTACAATATAAACAAAGATAGAAGAAGAAAGATAATTAAAGCATTTTTTCACCAGATGAACCAATTGGTAATCGGAATATGAATGCATACAGTATTTTCCCGCTTTCTATCACCTGCCGATGGAAGTCACCTTTTTAAAAGCTACCTGTAGTATATCAGCACACAGGGATGCAGTACAGTGGGCGTGAATGATGATAATACCCGAGGTGTGATCATACCATGTTCCTGCCAAATAAAACTGACAGGAGGAGACAGTAATCCCTGCTTGTCCCGCTGCATTTTTGACTGTAATCTCAGATTAATGTCCAGGAAATGTCCTGACAAGGTGATTGCACACGAGGGCAGATGTTGCAGCGTGTTAAATCCTGCGTTGCACCAGAGCAAACAGACATATGAATGAGTGCTCACGTTCTCTGGTGTTTCCAAATGCACATATTCTTATCTGCTCAAGGATTTTGTTGGGGTCCATGTGAATTTACTGGTTTGCAGTTTCACTACAGGCTATTCCTGAACTTCAAGCAGCAATATTTTTCCCTTTTTCATTTGATAAATTATTTAAATTTTCAGAAAATGGTCTTTGTCAGCAAGTATTGTGTTTTGGCCATGAAGGTTACTGGGTACTAGCACGGATTGTATACGACCATCTGGATCTAGTGTTGAAATTATGTTGAGGATTAATATCATGTGGTGTATCAAACAGCACTTCTGTGGAAATAACATTTTTAATCAATGCATTGTAAAAGGACACACACAACTTTGTTTTGTATTCATTTCATACAGCTGTATGTTTTACGACTATATTTCCCCCATATGTATACGTAGATTCATCATTAATAAGTAGCTCAAGGACATTGTAACACATATTTAGAGACAGAGACAACAGTACCCTTCATACAGTAAAGGATTATAATGAATAATGTCTTTTACTGAGGTTATAAAAGTTGTTATGATTGGTAACAAATAATCAGGAGTACTTCTTTAGGACCTACTTACATTCTTGTTTTATGCCGAGTAAGGCGGGAAAGGGTTAAATACACACAGCTGCTCTGGACAGTAGCAAAGCCTTGAACAATGACTTAATGCACTCCACTGAGGCTGCTTCACATCCCTCTAATGGATCATTTTTCACCTGGCACCTCAGCTATCTTAGGAATAACTGAGAGGGATCAGCTTAATCAATTCCTTTCCTCTACACCGATCTGGATCAATAAGGATTCCTGCATTACAAGCCACCAACTCCATTTCCAGTGCTGCTGATCTCACTCTTGTCATTTAAAATTGCATAGTGACTTATGTTGATTCAACTGATTTGCCTTTCGTCTAGCCCCATGTTCATGAAAGGCAGCTGCATGTATTTTAAGCAATGCCACACCTTAGAGTTACTTTCTTCCCATTCTCTTCTAATTTAAAAGGTAGAACTATTGTTAAACCTTTATGATGTCCATCTTTTAGCCTCAACTCCCGGGCTTTAAATGACAATTTATCTTGCAAGTTGTCTTCATTAACGCCCAGATCCATTCCCTGAGTGCACATTCTGGCAGATGATTCACAGGCATGTTGAAAAAGCAGTTGGAAGTCTGCAAGATTGTTAAAACCTGCGGGGGATAAAATGCATGCGCTCCATCAGTATGCAATACATCAAAGATGCCGAGACGCCTCAATGACGCGCTCACTGGCATGATCAAAACAGCGCCCTTAAAATGCAAAATCTCACTCTGAGATGGGAAGGGGGTACTAATACAAACAACAATCTTCAGAAAAAAACAAAGGCAGAAACTAGAGCCACCGGAGTGGAGTATACCTTCAAAGGAAATATGAATATGCCGGAGTGTCATTGTAATAATGACCTCTTAACTTGGATTCAACCTTCATCCGTTCACTTACTGGGAAGAAAAAAGACAACACATTTCCAGTATGATCAGATAACATAGATGTAAGAGGAAAAAGTAAGCGATTATTTATACCGCTTGTTTACACTGGCATCGGTTACTTGGGGAAGGTGTGTTTGGTGTCAGATCTCACAGGGTAATGTGGTGGGGGGTTGGAGAGGAGAATACACGCTCACTTTTACCTACGGCATTTCCAGTCCTTCATTATGGGAGGCTGTGCAGGGTTAACGGCACAGGGATGCCTCTACGCCTCTGAGGATTATTGGCAATACGCTCCCACAAAACAGCTGCAGAAGGCAAATAATTGTCTTAAGGTGAATAACAATACCATGTTATCCCAGCAATGGGGGGTATACAAACCAAACCAAATGAAGCTTATTTCCCCAACCTATGTTTCATTTATGAGATGCTCATATGAAGCCTGTTTCTCTTGGTTTATATTCATGGCTTAGGCACAGAAATGCGAAGGGGGGGAAACAGGATTTAGCAGAATGCCCAAGGAAATGAACAGGGGTTGCAGGGCCATGCCAATATGCGTATAACACAGCGATACAAGGACTCTCCCCTGAGTGAGCTGGGATTTTGTGAATGAAACCCTTCCTTATCTATTCTACTGCGGCTGCCAATCAGTAAACGTTGCCCAGGGGGAAGCCCTCTCCGCAGCACGCAACATTCAAACACATATGCAAATGTGCCTGTTTCTCCAATCTAAATAAGCCGAGATGAGCGGAGCCAGAGGTCAACGCATATTAGACCGGCCCGACTTGGTCATTACTTGGTGGTAGCATGCAGTATCGCCTCAGGTTAGTAACTGAGCAAGGCGGCCGTGACATTGAGACAAAGTGCTTGTGGTTCTCATCAAAGCCGGGCCTGTTTGTGGCTCATGTTAGGTCAAACAAGACTGACAGGTTGACCGCAGACTCCAACGGTCAATCTGCTACCTGACAAATCACAAAGGGATGTGACTGCAGACAGAGACTGGCGTGATGTGTGACTGGTTATCAGATACACACACCACTCCAGCTGCTTATTAATGATCCCAATGATGTCAAAGTGAAGAACATTTTTACATTATGTAATGTTAAAAAAACACATTAGCTTGTCTCTACTGTCCGTCTGAATATACCTTTGTCTCCCCCCCCCCCCCGTCTGTAATGTTCCTACTTTAATATTATTTATATAGCACCTGCTTTATAATCAAGGACTTTTGAAGAATTTAATAATGTACTATATACTTTACTTTAATAATACTGTCTTGAATTTCTTTTGAATAAAGACCGGAAATTGTGAAAGGGTTTAAGGTTTTGCAGGACACAGTTTGGACAGAATGCATATTTTTCTTCTGATCTCCATGGAAAACTGTACCATTGTTTATGTTTGCAATTTTCAGCATGTTTGAGTTAATCTCCTCGTTTCATCAGCTATGCCCTTACACTCTTGTGCAGGTGCTATAATTAGTGCCTAATGGAGATGATATGATTAGCAACCACACAAATTAGTGGAGCACTGAATCTTAAATTAACATTTTTTTAATGGAATAAGGAAATTCCACATAGATTTACAGTATATTTATATATATATTTATCACACGGCTACACACACAGATTTAGCAAAGGCAAAATCAATAGTTCATCTATGAGCCATCTGCATTATTTTAGCCTCTACATTCCCCAATTAAACAGAAGAATATGAGCAAAGTTTCTTTTTTGAGGGACTAATATTTTTTGAATTATTCTGGTTCTACATTTGACACATGGACTGTGTTTTAAAAATGAGAGAACCACTTATTTCAGTCATGATATTTGTTTGACCAAGGGCAACGCTGTCTGTGGAGAAATATTATTCCCAAGCTGTTGTTGTTTATGGGCTCAACAGCGCGTTTCATCACGCGTCCAGTTATACATTTATTCAACTCCATAACACCACTGTTTTACATAACTTTTAAAAACAATATCTGTTGCAGACTTATTGGTTCCGAATGAATGCTGAATGAGCTAAAACAAAAAGAGAGCTTTTTCTATTGCGTTTGTCAGCGCTCACCTGCTGCATCACGGCCTGATCCTGTTTACACATTGGAAATCCTGGCTTCTTTTGCTGTTTGATCTGGTTTTAGCCTTGAGCCACATGCTTTAGTTTTGAAACCCATGTCTATCCAGAGTTTCCCTTCGGTGCCAGCAAAGAAAAAGGGTCAATTGAAGAAAATGAAGAAAATTGCAATTTAAATATTCATAAGGCTCTTTGTCTTTTCCCTCCCATCTGTGTCAGAGAGAGATCATGCTATTCCGCCGTGGATTTTGGCAATTACCTCTCCTTGTAACCTCCCCATGTCCATAGTCATCCGTGCGATCTTAAGAGGCACAAGCAACCTTAACATAATTGTGGGGTGAGACGTGGATGCCAACAGACCGGACACTGCTCAAGCTGACATCATTTCACTGTTGTTGAATTGGAGCAGACCCCTGCATTGTCTATTGCAAATTAATCCTAATGCCATTGCTGTGCAGTCTGAAAAAGATTACATTGTATAATTGCATGTCTAGCTCTGGCAAGGTGAGACATTTATTTTGAATGCCAAGTAGAACATCTATGTGTAGGGAAAACACATTTTTCTTCTACTCACAAAATGTGAGTCGTTGACGTCAAACTTAAAAAAGAATGAAAGCCAGTCCCCCCAAAAACGGTAGCTTTTGGGCCAATGTAATCTTTTTAAAATGTGATGTACCTAACCCTGAGTGGTGACAGCAGTGCCATCCGTGTCTACACAGCTCAGACAGCATTTTGGCAAAAGGCTTCAGCTAAAGGCCAGCGCTCTGTCACACTATCATTGCAGTGTGGACCGTTGGGAGGCAGCTCCCCAGAATCTTTGTTCTCTGAGTGCCAATTATGTCATCCAATTGAATTATGCCCTTGAGTGGTATTATAAGCAGTTGTGGAGGGATCCAAACATGTGTATTCATTAAGGTTTGTTCACAGGAATGATTGAATGACTGGCCTGGTCTAATAAATATGAATAAACACAATGCATAACCAATTAAAATCTGTATTATCTCCATGCATTGAAAAAAAAGCACATTTGGTGTGATTGTTCCACCTCAGTAAACGCAAAGAAATCTTGGCCTCTCTGCCATCACATGCCACTCAGTTTGAAGTACTTCCACACAGAAGAGTGTTCATTTTAATGAAGCTGTGAACCAAAGAGCCACCAATTTATTCCGGTGAACTGGCACGGCAGCTAAAGTATTGCGAGATGGGTTGCATGCGACTGACCGAGAGAGGAGCCAAGGTTTCTGTCCCCAAACTAACAGACCATCATGCTTGCTCCAATGTAATCTTATTATGAATATCTGTGGCAACAGATTGCACTCGTGGAGCACCCTTTATCAAAGCTTTCAACACCATGCTCAGTCAGGTTTTACTCATTAAAAAGTGGTGTTGACACCAGATGGGAAACAGAATTACTTCAGTGCTTCAAATGTTGCCCGTTAGCTGATACTCGAAAACAAGTCTAAATTCATTTGCCTAAGTCAATCAATCCTGAAAACAGTACTTCGGCACTTTTCTTTCTCTTAGCCTTAATCCTTCCTCTACGCAGGGCCCCTCTCTCTCTCTCTCTCTCTCTCTCTCTCTCTCTCTCTCTCTCTCTCTCTCTCTCTCTCTCTCTCTCTCTCTCTCTCTCTTTTTCTCTCTCTCTCTCTCTCTCTCTCTCTCTCTCTCTCTCCCCCCACACTGTGCCATAGCTGATTTGGCTACTAGTTCGTACTGCAAAGCCCTCTCAGTGGGGTCCAGGAGTCAGTTGGCAGGGTCCTTCCCTTCAGCAAGCCGCCCTAAGTCCCTGCAGGCTCTGGTGGTTTTGACCCCTTTCATCCCACTCTCACCCTGACGGAGTGACATCCAGTGCACACATCTATTGTTGGTGGTTCAGGCCTGGCATTGCCACTATGTGGGTTAGGGCCAAAAACAGCAGCATGCACCTTCTTATGTGTGAAGTCAACCTCGCAAAGGAAGTATTATTTTCTTCTCTCTGGCAATATAAACATATAAACAGCGCCTTCCTCATTCCACCCGCCTGCAAGGGAGTTGGTCATCTAAAACTGTTCACAATTAGTCGGAAGGAGACACATCTTTCTTCAATACCGTCGTACAACAGAGATCTAAACTTGGCAGATATCCACACTCCGAGACAAAAGAGTTGGATGTAAAACACATCAGTGTAAAAGGAATATATGTCAATGTGACTTTATGTCCTTTGATTATAAATTAATATGTTTTCACGCATTTGAATTTCCTCAAGTGCAGTCATTTATTTAGTCAGCCACCAAAAATCAAAGGTAGACAGCTGCAAGATGAGAGCAATCAAGAGCTTCTGGTTCCCCCCCAATCATTTTCAATTTAACAGAACTGCTACTGTACTTTATCCATGTTTAATCCCTGGCCTCATTCCTCCATAACAGTTCCTCTATGCGCGCACACATAATGGGGTGTAGTGTCTTGTGACACAAATATTGGCTTAGCAGGGTCCTATAGTTTAACAGCCATAAGGATTGAATAAGCAGGCGGCAGAGCATTTTGGTTCAATTCATTCTACACGACTACTCATCTTCTTTTAATGGAAAAAAAAAAACGCACAAAAAAAACAGCTTCCAGTGAATTACAGACCGAATTGTCTACTTCAAAGGTTTCAGCAGAACAGCCGAGTTGGTACCATTGCCTAGATCCAAGTTTACGTTTCACTCGTTCTTAGCTCCAAATTCAATTTATACAATTAAACGTAATCCAGTGTTGGGAATGCAGGTAGCACACAGAGGTTTGATTACAAATTTAACAATACCATGATAGGAAAATCGAATTAAGAACACGGCTGCCTCAGTCAATCAAGTGTGAGGCTGTGGAATCTCATCAGTGTCTCGCTGAGGGAGCTTGCGTTTGTGTGTGGAGGTTCTTGTGCGTGCATGTGAACACGCATGTCCACGACCCTGCCATCTCAGTACACTAGATAATCCACATCCTGGACAAGCGCAAACTGCAGTCTTCCAGAACACTGGAGAAGGTAATTGCAAATTAGGCCAGCCCTTGGATCATGAGGCAGACGGCATTCTCCAGTGCATCCTATCACCCCGACTCTCCCCAGCCAAAACAGGCTTAGGCCAAGTGAACAATGACTCAGACCTCCCCGCTGTGACAAAAAAGCAAGCAGGCGTCCCGCGCTAAGCCCGCTGGGGACTGTTGTCCTTGGTGAATGGCTTCCCGGTGAATTAGCACCAGAGGTCACTGGTTGGCATGCACACTGAGGGAAAATCTCAGGAGGTATACGTTCAAGCGGCTACAGTATGTGTTGCTATATACAACTTCAAGTCACTCAAACTCTTTTTGCCCTGAAGAAAGAAGAATTTGATGTGAAGCTTTGACAAGTGGCACTCTTCTCAGCACTCTTAGGTGTGGGAATAAATGTCTGTCTTCATCTGAAGATACGTTCCGCACAGGCAGTGGCAGCTTAGTTTCCCAAACACACAGGCACATGTAGACATCTCTGACTGTTTTGATGATCATCATCAAGCGTCAAACTTACATCTCGTCCCCTGACAGGATGTGCACGCATGAGCAGGAGCGAGCGTGTAGCAACTTAGACAGCGAGCCTGTGATCGCTCTTTTTGTCGGAGGGTGTGTGAGAATGTGTGTGAGGGAGCGAGGCGAGCCCGGGCGCGATCATTATCGCGCCGGTGTGCGCGCGCACATGCATATGCCTCCTGTCTTCACGGTCATCAGGGCTGATGATGTGTTCAAGGTGGCACGACAGCTCGGGGGATGGCGCGCTGGCCCGAATGCTAAGGGGAATACCAGCCATCGAGACGTTCCAGTTCATGAAGTGTGCAAATCAGGCGGCAAGGGAAGGGGGTGGGTGGGGTGAGGTATGTGGGGGGCGGAGATTAGAAGGGAATGGAATAGCCAGGCCAGGGCCAGACCACCTCATCTGGGAGGAGAGGGAGGAGAGGATTAGAGGGATGGACAGGACGGAGAGGCAGTGGAGGGGAGCAAAGAAGGGAGAGTAGTAAAAGTAGGGATACAAAGACAGAGTGAAATTCAGAGATAATAGCTGAGTGAAAGGATGCTAGATAGGGTGAAGTGTAAAGAGCCAGTGAGTTGATCGCGAGAGTACTTCCCTGTATCTTCAATGGAGCAGACTAGCAAACAGCTTTGCTTTGACTGCCTTCCTTTTTTTTGGAGAGCATGAATTAACAACTGCACAGAGCAAACACGATACATTATAGGCTCTGCCTTGCCTCGGACGTGTTAAACAAGTCTGTGTATTGACTTGTCATGCATGTCATTTTGGCCTTGGGGCATCAAAAGGAGAAAAGAAGGAAAAAAATAAGTCTTCCGTCTAACTGTAGAGACTTTTCCAACATAGTGGCTTCAAATAAGTCTTTGTATACTGATTTCCCACTCCCCCCCCCCTTCGGTTACCATGGCAACAGGAGTTGAGGATTTGGTTAAAAAGAAGAAGAAAAAGCGTTTTAAGAGTTGCCAACATTCATAGACACGTTCTTGGATCCTTTTACACTTTAGTACTTTTTGCAAAGTAAGTGTTTTCTTTTTTTCTTTAAATCGCCCTCCATTTTTTTTCACAGCAGTTCTCCCGTGCTTTTCAAATAACCAGATTAGTCAGGAAAGCAGTGTTAAAGTAGCAAGGGTGCCAACAATAATGTCTGGCAATTCCACTTCTCTGAAACAAGGCACATTTTAATCCGCTTGCATGATACAACTTCTTTTGTAGAAAATACCCGTAAATATATTTATTTTTAGCGCCAAACCAAACCCTGTACATTTGCTCAATGCAGATATCCTGTGAAGAGCTATGCTGCAGTACAACTCATAACCACTTTCTTTATTGGTTAAGCTTTACATGTGTGAAATCATAATGTAAACATCCCTTAAAAAGCACAGCAGATATTGTATATTATAATTGTATCAGCTCTGAGTATATCAATCTAAGCTTAGCTATCACATCTTTTAAAGGTCATGCAATTATGTGTATTATTATCATTTTTTATCATGACTTACTATCTATCCCCACAATTTGAAGGCCTGACTAACATTGTTCATATTTTTGAGCGATGATAATGAGTGACTCCTCCCTATTTTGTTAATAAGAATGTGGAACTAAATGGGCAGATCGGCTGAGTGATTTAGTCAAGGCTAGGGAGTTTAGTGCGAGTGTGTGTGTGTGTGTGTGTGTGTGTGTGTGTGTGTGTGTGTGTGTGTGTGTGTGTGTGCTTGGCGGTGGTTTTGTGTAATGGTGCTTCTCTCTATTAGATCCCATGATGTAATCCATCTTCTGGATAATTAGCAATGAGGGGATGGAAGGGAGGAGGAGGAGGGGCTGGCATGCACCGTTATAGATGAATGCTATTTGCCTTTACCCTGATGGAGGGTGTGTTTAATAGATGTGTGACATGTTAGTCTCCCATGAGTAACACAGTGTCTTCCATATTATCTTAATGCTCTCCTATACTATCCTTCAGTTGAGCAAAGGTTTTGTTTGCATTCATTCATTGACTGGTTAAAACAGTGTTTTGTTATAAGCCACCCGAGTAATGCAGTCTCCTTTCGTGCATCCATCTTCTCTAAACAATGGAAAACATGCTTGAGAAAGGGGAGCACCTTGTAAGATGGAAACAATAATGATAATGAGAGGCGTGGGTAGAATTAAGACAACCTTGTTGCAGTCAAATACTCGGCACGGAAATGTAAAGATTTACACCCACATTGATAAAACATACACCCTGGAATAAAGATACAGTGGGCTAATGGTACAGCATGCATTATACAGTATATGGCTACTATACTCAAAAGTGGGTAACTTTAAGACTCTCTGGAGACTTTGGGGATACCACGTAGACAGGAAGTGGACTGAATGTCAATGCAACGCCTCCGGGGCAATTACCGTATTCAAGCTCCATCGTGGGAGCCCTTGATTGCTCCAAAGCGAGCTCTCTTACTTTCTGATTCGCATGTTGCCTCATGCTCACTTGCACCCAAACTACAAGTGGAGACCGTCCACGTGAAGGAATCAGATGTATTACTGGAGCCTGAGATTAAATAACAGCACACAGAAATGGTGCTGACCAACGCTAGAATAAGGCTGCATGGGGAATTTGCAGTGATTCTCTTCTTTAAACTCACAAATGCCTCACAACAGGTGCACTTCAGGTCATCTATATTTAATTTGAGTGGCCATCGCAGGATGATGAACGTAAACAAGAGTGCGCATGTGTTTGTGCCCATTACAGTTGCCCTCCCCTTTTTGATGTACGTTAAGCTGCTGCTCTGCTTCCTCTTCAGAGAAACACTAATTAAACCCGGCTACAGGACCGCATGTGTATATTCCGACGTACGAGCATTTTTCTGTGTGTCCCCGTGCTTTCGTGGGTGTGTGCACTTTGTGTTTGTGCTTGCGCCTGCTCCAGCGAGGTGCTTGTCAGGACTCACGGGAGGGGTCAAAAGGGAGAGGTCGTTAATCAAGACGGACAGGAGCAACACACTGCCGTTCCCGGGATGACAGTGTTGCTGGGAGCTGCCGGTCCCTCAGCCCAGATCCCTCTCTGATCAGAGCAGCAATTAAGAACCGTGCTGCTCCACTCCTCAGCAGAGGCAAGGAAGACAACCTTTTGTTCCCTGCCTTACATCACACAATCAGCCGAGAGCGCAGGAGCAGGTCCTGCTGGGTTTTTAGTACAGCAGGAACACAAGGATGTTCGGTGCACACTGATGTGCTCCAGAGAACGGGCTCATGTTTTACTTTGGGTGAAAAGCGTCGTCATAATGTATGAAATGACAAATAAGGCAGAGAATGAACAAGATATACAGACCAAAATGCAAGAAAAGTCCAATTACAATTCGTATTTTAAAACACAGACATTTGTGCAGCAGCTTTTTTTTTTCCAGTAATTAGACCGCACTGGCCAAAACTAGCTAAGTGTCATCACTGACTATAGAAAGCTTCTCTTGAGGATCTTCCCATGCTTCGATAGCACTCATCAAATTGCAGGACCTCTATTCATCCTTTTTTTTTGGATTTTTTTTTTGCCTCACCCAGACAGCACTAATGATCAATTCCAGCCCTCGGCATGTTTATTCATGTTGTATTACACCTGGTTCCTCTTTGTTGTCGATGCATTTCCTCAAGTATTATGTGACGCCTTACCTCCCACGCTTCGGGCTTAGATGGCATTTCTCTCTTCTCACGATTGGGCTTTGTTGAACCTGCTGCGCCCGCGCACACACACACACACACACACACACACACACACACACACACACACACACACACACACACACACACACACACACACACACACACACACACACACAGCTATTCCTTACTGGATAATCTGAGCCCTTTTATTTAAATGTTTGTCCATCACAAGTTCCTAGAGCCAAACATTTTCAAAATCCTTCTCTACTCCAGTAAATTTCAGTTATCAATGATAAAACACAAAAGCATTTTTTCCCTAAAAAATGACTCAAACGCTTAGTCAACCATTACGATCCTTGCGGTTTATTTTCTTTTTGACTGACTAATTGATTCAAAATATAACTTCACTTATAACACAAGTAAATTAGCTTTTAACTTTCTGTTACTGCCTGAAAACTTCTCTTGATTCAAAAATCTTTCTGGTCGCTAATGTTTTAGATCATTCTAAAATCTCATTCATGTAGTAGGGCCACTCTGGCTCAGTGGTGAGCAGGGTCGTCCTTCAATCAGAGGCTCGATCCCTGGCTCCGCTAGCCCATGTCGATGTGTCCTTGAGCAAGACACTTAACCCTAAATTGCTCCCGTAGCTGCGCCTACGATGTATGAATGGTTGATAACCTTGCATAGTAGCTCCTCTCATCAGTGTATGAATGGGTGAATGATGTCATGTAGTGTTAAAGCGCTTTGAGTGGTCGGAAGACTAGAAAAGCGCGATACAAGTACGGGTCCATTTAAGTTTGGATGTTAATTTCTCTTATTTATCTTCATGGTCTTGAACAGGTCTTGGTTAAGGTTGTTTTTTTAATTCCGTAATCATAGTCTGTTTAATATTTTTGGTGTTATCTTCCTCATGTTGTTTGTCTGTATCTTGGCCAGAAAACTCCTGAAAGTTGTTTTTCTCCCAGTTAGAATGCTTTTCTAATCAATCATACAAATAGTGTTTCATAAATAAGCCAAAAACAACTCACTGATTCAGAAACTCAAAACACAAATGCAGTCATTTATTCATCCATCCATCCACTCACTCTCTCAGTGTTGGTGTAATGTCCTCCACGTGGCCAATGGAAGGCATTGCATTGTTTACAGACAGCAGAACCGATCTAGCATTATTAATTCACTCGCCTTATCTATGCAATATCGCTGGACGGTGTAGGCTGCATCACATCTGTGACTTGGTGCGTGTAAACACAGCCAGTATGTTTGTCTGCCTGTTTCATCTCCTCGCAAACGCTTCAGTGAGAGTTTCTCATCTCTCCATCGCTCTCCCTGTTTATCTCAAAGTCTCGCCCCCTCCTCACCTTTTCTTTTTCGTTATTCTCCTTGCCAGACTGATGCGATGCACCATTTCGGGGCAAGCTCGGTGGTTTGAGTTTCCACCCACTGATATGATTAGGTGTCATTAGCCGGTTCAGCCCGTCAGGCAAGGCTGACACTCAGCAAGTGAGAGAGGTCTGGGGTATTGATTGCTTCTACTTTAGAGATCTTGACCCCATTCTTTAGCCTTGCTTCACTGCTAGAAATGAGCAATTCTACTATGGCATCTGCTAGTGAGTTCAAGCTGAAGAGATGCATGTATATGTCTCTATGTATAGAACTATCTTTTCTCCCATCTATCTCCTTTGACTCCTCGTCTGGATGCCCTGCAGCCATCTAGTCCCTTCGCTGTGTGGTCGCTGGAGAATATGAAGTTTTAGCTGTGGCTGTCTCGCTGGGGAAATATAAGTTGACTGTCTATTGCATTACTGTTTCGAAGCCTCACATCAGGAGGTGATCAGATTCCCTGAAGTAGAAGGAACACGGGAAATGGAGAAAGGGAAGAAAGAATCTGTGTGTGTGTGTGTGCGAGTTTGGCTCTCCATGTGTGTGTGTGCCTCGATGTTTGTGGGTGCACTTTTGGACCAGTACTTACTAAATCACATTTGAACAGGCTGTTGTGTTAGTGTATGTGTCTGAGACAGGTAGGGAATCAGTTTAGTTTGAGCTGTGCATACAGTGTGTACACAGTAACCATTTTGTTAGGGTACAGTGCGTGCTTGTTAACTCAAACAGTCAGGCTGTGGCTTACCTCTGTACAAAGCATCCAAACAGACATTGTTTTTTTTAAACAAACATTAGCATGAACAAGAAACGTAACCTAGCTGACAATGCAATTATTTGATTGTTGCTGCCCTGACAAGGTGGATCCAGTACTGCAGGTGCAGCTGCTGTCCTGAGATTTTCAAACACTTTTTTTGTGCGGATGATGGCAGTTAAAAACAAAAAATGCGGTCAGCAGTTTATTGTGGGGAAGAAACAACAACTTCTCACCGAGATATGTCGAAGGAAAATGGCCAGAAGCATGCAAATAATAGCTCAGTGCAAACATCTCTGAACTCATGAAACCTGTGAGTGGGTGACAGAGGCAGCATACACTATTATACATGATCACCAAAACAGGCTCAGATCAGGCATCAATACATGGATTCACCTTGTGTTTTGTCAAAGGTAGTACATTGTGTAATGGTCATCAATATAAACTGACCACAGACTTACATTTTGATGTATTTCAAAGTAATTAGTAAGCAATTAAAAAACGGTATTATTTAGGGGCACTGCTGTGGAATAATATATATGGTAAAAGTATTTGAAAGGCCAAATTGAATATATTTATTTTACTTAAATAGGTAGTTATCAATATTATACACACTTAATGAAAGTGTTTGTTTCAATGAGCAATGTCAACGAATCAATTGTACTCCCATGTGTTCATGCATACAGTATGAATTAGAAGCATACTTATAATTAAAGGCAGGCTTAAAAGTCATGGTTTGTCATGAAAAATATTATATTGTTTTCCAATAAAAGAAGTACTCGGATATTTTACTTCAGGAGAAGTATAAACAACAAAGTAAAAATAAAAGTCCTTCATTATAAATCCTACTCAGTAAAAAAACAGCCTCATCAGCTAAATGTATTATACAATGTATCACAATACAAAGAAGGGGGGGTGGTGAGATTAATGTGCTGACCAAAAAGAAAAAAAGAAAGTTCTGCTCCACAAATTATTTTTTGAGGATTTCTTGCTTTCATTGAAATAGTAGACGTACATTGGTGACGTTAGTGGGGAAGATGTCTCTTTGATGAAAGTGCTTACAACTCATGAACATCTGAAACATTGCGAGGGCACGAGCTTTAATATAAGAGCCACAAGCCAAAAAGATTGATGAAGATTAACGATTGAAGCTCTTTAACTATGTATTGTATATTACAAAAAAACATACTGTTTGTTTTTTAAGTAAAATCTACAAACTCTAACTCTCAGATATGATGATGTGGCGTGGTTCATTCATAAACTAGGTAACCTCTTGCAAGATTGGATTCCACTGCAAAACCACTATCAGCAGTTGACGATGACAAAGCGTCTCTCTGACCCGACCGGAGTTTTCTCACCACTCCTTCAGGTTGATATGCTTTCTCATCTCTGATTGAATATATATCCCCACCAATCACAAATGAGGTCTTCACTATTTGGTTTTTCTAAATCAGGGTAAGCACTTCATCCAGAGCCCTATAAAGGCAAGGACCAGCCTTATCGAGAGTGCCCAAAGCCCTGCTTTGATGCTGAGTAGCAGCTTAACAGGCTTATACCGGAGCAGGGGAGCAAGTCAATCAGCTGCTATTGAGTGACTCTGTAATGGCCAGCCTGACCATCACACTCCCCAGAGAGACAGTTTTGTTTTTCCATTAAGATTGTTATTGCACAGGGAGGCACGACACAACCTCCAAGTGAGTGTGTCTGTACGCGGGAAAGATAGAGAAAGGACTTCTTATGGATGAAGTTGGGACCACCGCTGTGTTAAAGATGGTAATATCCATGAACTCAATGCTGAAGAAAAACTAGGCATCTAATCAACAGTGCTAGAAACTAGATGTATTGTATGCCACGCATGCTTGAGATTTGCATTCAAAAGTGAAATGAATGATTACATCATTACTGAGCTAAAGAAAACTAAAGTTTTCATTTAATCTCGCCGAGTGTCCCGTGCCAGCCAAAGGGGAATTTGATGCTGTCCCCGTTAGCCAGCTCACAGGCCCAGGAAGGAGAGCCATTAGTTTTAATCAAACGCCACTCTAATCGAGAGCCCTCCCATCTTCATAAAGATAATTACTAGAAATGTCAGGCTCTACAAGTGCTCCCCTCCTCCCCTTGACCCACACCATGAATAGCGATAAACCACGAGGCTGGACATGTATCTTTATAAGAGGGTAAATCCATGGCATCTACTTGACTGGGACAATTACTCAGCATTAGCCGCAGATGGCCTCCATAACAGAATTATATCCCGGTGAGTAACTCTAAATCATCCCTATTGAACTTTTATGGACCAATCAGTAGAGTTACTAAGTAATAGAGCACAAATGGGAGAATGAATAAACGATCTTCTGAAGAGGATACACTGTGTTTATTGAGTAGTTTGTATTCTCCTTAAAACGGTAACATGAGGACAAGAATATTTAAATTACTGTGCTCAGGATAATATTTTCACTTGATATTATCTGTATGCAAAACGAGTTCATGGAGCCCAGCAAGGCTTTCATGTGATAAAACCTGGAGGGTAGTCTGGGTGCGATGTCTTTAAATATTACAGAGACATTAAAATTTAATTAAATATACTGCATGTTGGTAATGGCAATGGCCGGACAGCCGCTACCATTTTTTATTTTTTATTACTAATTATTTATGAGCATTTGTACTTGTGAGGAAGAGGAAATAATTGAGCTGAAAATTATTTTGAACTTAAGTTGGCATTTAATTTATGTAATGTGCTTTTGGGTGTAAGTCCATGTAATGCGCAGTGATGGGAGTGGAATGACAGCACATCTAAGTATATTAAAACAGTGATGCCCAAGTGACAGCAGTGTCATGTGAACAGGGTCAAACACAGGTTAAACCACACAGAGCGGGTCAAAAGAGTTTGAACTATCACCAAATATAGACATTTAGGCAGATTAGAGATTGCTTTCAAATACCTTCAAATCAAACTTCAATGAGTCTGTTCATACTTTACAGGCTATCATCAAACGTATTAGCAACACCTGTATAAGTAGTGATGGGAGAAGCACTGAGATCCTGCTCGAGTAAACACAGTATAACCCCAGTGTCAAAATACAAGTTCATTAAAGTCATGCCCTACTTTACTAACGTTTAATGTCAAGAAGTTGATATTATTATTACATCTACTTCTACATTCTACTATCAAAAGTAAAAGTAGTTAGTATGCATATGTGAGTGTCCCTTTGTGTTTTATTATTCTAATTATATATTATATCATTGAATAATTATTACTGATGGACTCAAATTTAAAGTATCTTGCAGTTGGTCAATGTAGTTTGAATTTATAATCACTTTTTATACTGTTGAGTAGTTTATTGTACAGTAATGCAATGTATTTTATACATGGATCGTTATATATTATGTTAAATAGTAATCTGAAAAGTAACTATAGCTGCCAAATACATTTTGCAAACCATTTCCCTCCAGATGGACAAAGAAGTATGAGCTGGAAGCACCTCAAATACTCAAACGTGTACTTCAGGAGCTGAACAGCCATTGCAACCATTATGAAATAAAGACCAAACTTGATACAGAGTCCCAAGATTCCAAAGTCTCATCAGCTCTTTGATGTGGCATCCCTGTCTCCTGAACTTTGACTGATCGCTCTCTCTGGGCTCTTGCAGAGTGTCAGGAGAATGGATGAGGTGGCAGAGAGTGACTGACAGCTACCGGGCAGCGGCTTCTCCCCAAGCAACCACACTTCAGGCAGCCTATCTAAAAATAAAAGCTGCTGGTAATTGAATCATACGTACGTTTTAGGATGCAGGCAATGTTTGGTAAATGCCTTTATCAATTTGAAAAATGTATTTTGCCACTTAAAGCGAAATAAAGGGTTTTATTTTAGTTATAGGAGGAACCGTTACAAGTTAGAACTATGCCTTTAAATTCCCACCACTGTATTATTAACATGTATATTATGCATAATGGGAGTGCACTAGGGACAGCTGTCATGAATACGGCTTTTAATTTGTTAAATACTCGTCAATTCTCTGTCTACCAACACACCCGGCATATCACGCGTCTGGTACCGAACACAAGTGAATTGTTATGGATCTATCATATTCCCCAGCACAAGCGTTAATTTGGTCCGACCCACGCACAGGATATCAAGAAATCAATATAGCTTCCCCGTGTCTGTGGCGGCGCTAGGTGGGCCTAATTGAAATGTATGAGGGAGCCTGCTAAATGATCTGTGTAGGCAAGGGAGCCAGAGTGATTACAAACATATGGAACGATTCCTTAGACAAGAGAAACATTTGTACAATGATGAGTTAGAAACAGAGCAAAAGAGTTGAAATGAAGGACAGAGGAAGAAAGAAAGAGAGAAAGAAAGAAAGAAAGGAAAGTGACAGAGAGACACAGCAGAAGAATGATGTTTCTGGACTCAGGAGAGATGTTTCATTAGACTTTGTCAGCTTTTCAGTTGAATGCTCGAGTTAGTTTGAGAGCGTGAGATGAAGGTAGAAAAAGCTCAGAATGATGTGGAGGTTGGCACATTATTAAACCATTAAAAATAAATGACAGCACAAACATGGGACTGAGCATCAATTGCTTTCACATGCAAGCTGAAACAATGAGTCTGACCTGGATGGCTTTGTTTTGTAACATTGTAGTGACAAATGACGGTTAATTTTCATGCTTCCTTCTTTCCTCCTCCTCCCTTCTTGTTTCCTCCCTCCTCCCTCCTCCGGCTCTCTCGCCATGTCTCTCTCTAATAAGCTATTGACATTTTGCTTAGTAATGACTGCAAGACTAATCGGTTTGGCATCGTCCAGAATCAGCAATGAGTAGAAGTGTCATTTTCTAACCTCCACGACAGGTAGACCACTAGGCTCACTCAATTCCAATTGGTCAGTTTAATTATCTCCTCTGGGTAAGGGCCACCATCTCCTGTGTGCTGAACTGGCTCTACCGCTCCATGATGCAGTGATTAGTCAGGTCCATCTTGCTTTAATGTGACGAACACAAGTGACTCATGTCTGTTAAATTAAATGCAAGAATACGCATACAGTACAGCAAATGTGTGGAGGCGTCAGTGTTGGACATAAATTAGGGAGGATGAAATGAGGATCGTCTAATACATCATGAAATTCTGGACAAACAATATGTCTTATGTCATTTGTATTTCAGCTAACATATTCGATTCTGTGAAATAACATATTTGAAGCCATACAGTCAAACAGCAGCTCTCACTTCAGCAAAGTTAGAAAAAGAGTCGCTGTTTGGTGACAAACATCTTTTTTTCCAAGTGGCCCTCAAGTCCTTTACTAATGCTCGGCTATTGAGAGTTTACACCATTTCCTAACTGGCAGAGAAGGGATTTCATGACAGCCAACTGGCAATAATGTTTCTTGACAAATATAGCTTGAGGCTAGAAAACAAAGCTCGAGCCGCATGCTCACAGCCTCAGGAAGGTCCATGAGCGAGTGTCAAGTGTGCTGATATAACTCTTAAGTTATCTACACCTTGCACATTGCAAATGGAAAGTAGAAAAGTGCACTCCATCGATGGCAGATCTTCACCAATTGTGCTTTGATGTTAGATTGAATGATTTCAACTACAATTGCCCGCCGTCGCCACCGCGAGCGTATCGCTTTTTTCACACTTGTGACGCAACAGACACGCTCCCAGTTTGTTTTCTTCTTCTATGCAGCTTACTGCAGCGGCTCTGTGCAGCTGAACAGCAGCTCACTATTCAGCGCTTCATGATGACTGTTTAATGCTTCCTCTGAAAAGTAAAGGTCAGCCCTGCTGTGGGTTTTGTTCGGTTAGCTGTTAGCTCTGTTAGCCAAACATACCGGAGGACTCCCACTGACTGCTAACAATAGCTCTCCTACTTCTGACAGGAGAGGACACATGCAATTGTAGTCTGAGCTTGGTTCGGTTTGTCATTTGCTCAGCAACTGTTAGACAAAAATACATACACACATACATACATACATACATACATACATACATACATACATACATACATACATTCATAAAAGTAACTGTCTCACCTCGGCATGCAAATCAACTGGGGTCGTTGTTTTACCACGCGGTTAAGAATAGTGAGGACTCAGCAGTTTAAGATGGTATAAATCAGTCAATACAATACGTTTTGAACCATTGCAACCACCAGGTCCTTGCTCATACAGTCATAAATTACACCAAAAAAATATTAGGTTGATGGGTCCAGCATGCAGCTCAAGACGTTAGCGTTTCCTCTATGCATTAAGTTTGGCAGGAAGACAAGGTCAAATGACGATAGTGTTTTGAGTATTTTAGGGTGACAATTGTGTCAGCTTTTCTGCCAAATAACACACATTACACACACATATGAGCCTCTCAATCAGAGACGGCGCCTTCGCAAAAGAATGCCACAAAAGAGCATTGATTATCCATGTATTGACGTGCACAGCTCCAATGAGCACCCGGATAATGTCAGGATAAAAATACACAGGAAATGGAATCTGGGAACAACACAGTTTGGAAAAGAAATAGCAGGTACCAGGATGAAATGTCTCAGTTAGCTTCTTTGTTTTGAACACGGCCATTAAACATTGAATAAAGGCCTTTTCTGTTATGCTTTAAACGTTCTGACATTCAGTTTTAATGCAAATGTATGGCATTTCATATGTACATCCTCTTAAGAGCAGTTATATAAGATAACATATAGATGTATATGTAATAGCAAGAGTTGAGTGACATCCAGAATTGCTCTGGTACAGATCTTATTTCCTTTTTATGCACACATGGAGGAGTCTTCCATATCCGACTGCATATCTCCAGCAAATGTCTTTTTCATTCATCCTTCAACTCCAGACTGTTAAGTGTTTTGGAGCAAGCGCAATCCAGCCGAGTGTGTACAGATGTGGTAATCCATTTGTTTAAATACATCTGACATGTTCATTAAGCTGCTAAGCCACACATCCTCAATTTTTGTTCCCCTTTTTCCCTCTCAATCCTTCTACCAAAAGCTGCTTTTTCTTACCGCATTGGGATGGTAATTACCATGCAGTCAAATGAGAGGATGGCAAGCAGAAACACTGTGCTGTCTGTGGCTGCCTGCCAGCCAAGCTACTTACACTGTGGAGCACACAGTGCCCAGACTCTACAGGCCAGAGTCGGGCTGGGTAAAACTCTGGCATCCTGAGCTAATAAAGATCATCTCTCAGGCTGAGGATTTTCAAATGTGATATAGCACGTCAACAATCTTCGACAGATGATATGCTTGTAGAGGCATCACACAACAAATCCAGAGCCAAAACACACAAAAAGATATTTCTAAACAATGCAAGACGGAGGCATGGCACAGGGTACTAAGCTCCTCTAAGTAAGATGATAAAACATACATCATGGTACACAGAGCATGATGTACCACCACCACTACCCCTGACACCGACAAGTCAAAGAAATCCGACAGGCCTTGCACCAGGCTGTGCCATTTTCAAGAATTCTGAAAGGAAAATGAAAGGTTCACCACAATTTCTCTACTCCAGGAGTGTCAGAGACTCTCTGCCTGCGTGCCTGCCTGCTTTTCAGGCATGTCGCTGCCAACTTGGCATATTACCCGGGCACTCCACTAGTGTCGGCATTGAGCCATCTCTGCCAGCTCCGTGATTGCCATGATCTGGGTCGGCAAGAGTATTACATGGCCACCTGGAAAGAGGCGAACACCTGGACGCAGCTTAACGCCCGGCTCAGCCATAATACAGGTCTTTTCTCTGCCAGTATACACACACCTCCCTTCTCTCTCATATGGTGCACACAAATGATTCAAGTGATTAGGCATTGTGTAGGCCTGCTGTTGGTCTACTGTAGGAAACATTTTGCAAAATCAAACTGCAATCAATGAGAAGGTTTGATGCCGCCAAAGGATGCATTGTGTGATACACAGCAGGCTATACTCTGCACCTAACAGGGACTTTCTGCATAATGAGTTCAAATTATCAATAGTGCATTGTACAGCAGGTTAGCCTCGGGAGGGACCTTTTGTGTAGCAGGGAGTTGGGCACTGCCTCTCTACTTGCGTTGAATATTTTTCTATTTCTCCTCCAGCTTTGTGAAAACCAGTTGTGTCCTCGACTGTTTTCATGACATCACTGTCATCCCACATTGTGCCACAACAATCCTCTTGACATTTGTCACTACATTTCATTGTACTTTGATCAAATCATCATTGTGTATTTACTCTTTTTAGGATTATTATTTTTTGCAGAGACTTAACCTTTGCTTCCCTACTGTTGGCACTCAACTGAGACTGGGAGTATCCACTTGTTGCATCATTAAAATAAATCATCATTTTGCTACCATTCACCAACCTTGCTATACATTTATTGCCACAAAGCAGGTTCTGTCCTCTATTGGAGCATACTTAAATTATATCACATAATCATTTATTGTTTTACTATTCACCTTTGTTGGAGAACCAGTATTTAAACTTGATTCCACTTTAGTAAGAATATGAGTCACAACTCACAAACAGCAGGATATAAAATCATGCCTCAGAGAGCCTGAAAAAGGTATACATGTCTTTGTGAACTTGACAATGGGTCTCGCTGTGGGCTATCAAATCCAGATAGCTCTCTCACAGAGGTATTGAGCAAAGTCCCAACAAGTCCTCCCAAATCATCAGAACTATTGTGAATGTTCGGGAAAAGAAAGAAGAAAAGATTTGAATGCTGATTGAACACAGACGCTCGGGGGTGATGGTGGCAGTCAAAGGAGAGGGATGGTATGCAACACAATAGGAACAACATGAAAAGGCCACATAAGCAAAGAGCGTTGTTACAAAAAATATATATATATATCCATCCACAGCAAATTAGGTGAGAGAAACAATGACTGAGTTAACGATACCATATAATTTGTGCTAATTAGCGGTCCTGCGGGTGGTTGTTAGTGGGGAATGTCCACTGCTCATGTGTGCTTATATAAGCAATCAATGGCTTTAATTAGACTATTAGGTGGAATTGGGTCCCAGCAGACTACTTCCAAGCCTTAAGCAGCCTCATTGTTTACCTTCCTGGTTTCTGAATGTGCAGCACATTGGGAGGTTGGGGTTGTGTAACTGTTGATGCCATGGTTGGCTTTTTGTTAAAGAGGTTGCTGGTGTTGGATTAGTTATGGCTAGTGTGCTAACAACTGGCAGATCTACAGCCATGTTGGTGGCGTGGCTTTAGGGTCGGCATTGTTGATATGCTTTCCACCACTTCGGTCCATAGTGAAATATCTTCATAATCACTGGATGGATTGCAGTGACATTTTGAACAGACTTGCATGCCCCTCCAGTCAATTATGCAAATTTCCGTCGGTGTTTCTCTCACTTTTCATCTCGCATCACCATAAGGTTAATATTATTGGGGTATTTTGCACTACAACTACTCAATGGGATGCTATTAAATTGGAACAGATGGCCAGAATATGAATCCTAATGTGATCCACAGAATTGTCATCTAGTGCCACTTGTGATTAATATCCCCAATGTTATGTCAGCATTCTGTTTTTGAGTGGTGAACCTCTGCTGTCTATTCTCTCATAAGGCACGATTTACCGTCCCCTAAATTGTTCTCCATTATCCCCTCAATTTCTTTCTGAGGTGTAGTGTAAGTCAACGGCGGCCTTTTCTCTGAACCTGCTATAGCAGCCAAGTAGATCCAATAACACTGCATTTACTGAGCAAACATGCTGAACACTATGCAGCTTCCCCATCATCATATTTAATATTCCACATCAGGCACATTCACTGACCCCTCAGAACTGAAACGTTGTGAAATAGGAAACCCTAATGCTGGTATTATTTTCAGAAGCCTTTTATCTTGAAGAGTTGGATTTTTATATAAGCAACCAGGGTGACATGAAGAGGGAGTTTTATTGCTGCCTTTTATCCTGGAGGGATAAACAGAGATATATAAAGAAAAAAAGGGACACTAGTGATGCAGGGTAAGTAATGAAGGGGAAAAGAGGAACAGGAGAGAAAAAAGTTAGGTTGAGCTCATAAAGACACAAAGGCAGAAAGTAACAGAGAAAGATCCAGTTGAGAGAGCAAATGAGAGAGCAGTCAGAGCTGGGAGGTGGTTGGGAGTACTGTCATAACTTCATGCATGTTTAAGCAGAGAGGTAACACAAGTTAAATGCCCCGAGGATGTGGGTACCAGCGCCCAGCCGGAGAGATGATACCAGGTGCAATGCATCTCATGATGTGGGGTAGTGAAGCCAAGTCACACTGGGGATGGGACAAACTTAGCACTCATATGATACATAGCAAGGAAATATGCTAAGGTGTTCCAAAATGTGATAATTTGCTACATTTCTCTTTTTTTTCAACATTTTTAGCCTCACTTGCAGGATGCCTTCTAGAATAGCAATGTTGGTCTATTAGCCGGTCCGACACATTGTTCCAGACTGAAATATCTTAACAGCTATTGCATGGGTTGTCAGTTTTGTACAGACAGTCATGGAGCCCAGAACTTCTCTTATAATGCGCCATCATCCAGTCAACTTTTTTATTTTCCTAATACTTACTGGTTTATGCCTTCTATACCTTCTTCGACTTAAAACTGCTAGCATGATGAGGAACTACACTTAGGTGGTGAACATGGAACATTATGCCTGCTAAATATCAGCATGTAAGCATTAGGGGTGGAAGAAAATATTGAAACACTTTTTCGCAATATTATGTTTTGCGGATATTGTCCGCAGTGTGTTAGCTAGCAACTTCAAAGAGGAATTTGAAGTTGTCACTAAGGTATAGTTCACCACTTTCTATAAACGCAACCATTAATTGATTGATCATGAAAATGGTCTCTCGTTGGAGCTATACCATATACTATCAGACACCTGGGTTGTACAGTTCCTATTCACAATATGTTTGAGAGACTGTGCTCTGTGCCCACAGTGTTCTGTCCTTCACCATTTTTGCTGTCCACACCCACACGCACACACACACACACACACGCACACACACACACACACACACACACACACACACACACACACACACACACACACACACACACACATACACACACACACACACACACACACACACAATTGCACACAGACTCCTCTCATCTCACCAGGGAAAATATCCACTGTCAGAGCGAAAAATAGAGTGAAACAGATGGCATCAGAGTGATTGAAACAACCTACAATGGTTCCCACAACTTCCCTGTCTCTCTGCCCCGCTCTCCCCCATTTGCTTACTACTTCTCTCTCTCCACCCTCCTGTTCCCATGTTCCTGCCCAACAACACCCAGCATCCCAGTCTCTTTAATGCTATCCAGACTCACAGGTCTTGCCAAAGAGGCTCAGGCCCACTGGAAGCCCCATGGCGTGACACAAAGTCAGCCAACAGGAGAAAGAGAGGAGGGAGTATACTGTAGAAAGAAAGGTGGAGGAAACTGATTTTAAATTGCTGGGGGAACATGGCAGAAGCTTCCTTTTATTTTATGTTTTTGTACGTTACACATTTTAATGAAAAATATCAATGGTTTTGCATCAAACTATTTTGAATCATAGCTTGACATGCTAAAACGTAAACGTGTTGGTATGATTCTTTACTCCTCGATCAGCAATCCTCTTTTTTTCTAAACTACTTTCACTCTCCACCTTTTCTTTTTTCTCACCTCCATCAGCCACTCCCCCCACCCCACCTTTTCGTCATCACACCTCCCCGGCCCTGTTGCTGAGTGCCAGTCATGCAAATTAGATCGTTAGCAGATCAAAAAGCACTGAGAGGTATTTTTTAATAGCAGTAGAGGTGTTGATTAGTGTCAGAGAAGGAGAGACGGGAAAGTGCAGGCAGCCTATATTACACCCCAATACTTTGAGTGTGTGTGTGTGTGTGTATAGATGTGAGGAAGAAAAAAAGCAGGGAAATGCGTGTCTATGTGTGTGCACCCTGGTATGCATTTACAGTATACCCACAAACGCTTGTCTATGAGAGGGTGTGAGTGTGTGTATGTGTGTGTGTCTTCAAAGTGTGTGTACCTTCCCTCCAGGGGATCAACGTTAATGCATAATACATAGCTCCATATTTCTGACTATAACAGCAATAATGTTGGCGCTCTGAGTTTATGAAGAGGAGATCAGGTGTAGGAGAAAGTGATTACAGGGCATAAACACTGCAACTGATATTGCTTTATTGTGAGAAATGACTGGCATGAAGATGGCAGTAGCGGAAGACAGCCCCGAAGAAGAGTGCCAGCAACGTTGTTAATCAGGTGCTTTACTGCAGTGATTGTCGGTAGTTATGGAGGAGTCACACGGATAACGAGTTGTCCTGGCAAATTAAATTGAAGCTCAAATCAGCCAAGTGTCGGGACGTTGAGGCATAAAGGCTCCAAATGTGTGTTCACTCATTAAGCTCCGGTATATGATGATGGTCTGGCTCGGCTCTGTTTATTTGTATATGTGATTTACATCAACAATGGAGATTTATTAGTATAATCGGGCAGCCCTCTTCCTCTGGTAATACACTCTATGTAATTATGGAGTTAATCGCATTTTTAGCTCAAGACTATGCATTGTGTGTTGCATTTTAAATTAGACCTCCGAGGGATTGTTTTCTTCCCTTTTTATTATTTTATTTCCGTCATGGTCGCTTGACGTTTGTCTTTCAAATTTCATTCAGAGCAAGACGTGACCCCACAAGTCTTTAACTCCGAATCCACAGTTGAATGCAACCTTAGATGAGGTCTAGGAATAAATAAATCGCAGTTCAAAGCTGGCATATCAGTGGCTCTTCATTCTGTGTCCAGGGGCTTGCCCGCTTGCTTTTGCCTGTGTCAGAATTTTCATCTTCCCGCTCTCCCCAGCTGCTTCCCTCGCACGGGCCTCCCCCCCCCCCGCTCACACAGATGGCAGAGGGGTCGAAGCACTTTAATGAATTTTCAAAGGAGCTGCATTGGCAATATTAAAAGGAGCTCAAAAACTTAAACACTTCTGACACTGGAGTCACACGCATGCGCACAACGACATGGCCGTGGACATATAAAGGCACAAAATGCGTAAATGCGCTCTAGCGCACATGAATGGCTGCACACACACACACACACACAAATACTGTACACACATGAACACCATTATTACTTTCTTCAAAAACCAATAACATCCACAAACACGGAGAGAAAATATCACATCCTACACACCGTCGACATTTTTAATTAACTCCATTAGAATGACTGACACCCTCTGGAAGGTCAAAAGTCAATTTTAATGATGAGCCTACATATGGCAGCCACCGTGTTGCCTTGCAAGGGAAACGAGCACCACTTCTGCTGATCCATCTGTCCCGTGGTAATGACTGCACCTGGCCTCACATGGGCCAACGCACACAGGTACCAGAGCTCTCAGAACCAGCTCGGTGCACAGAGGGAAACACAATTAAAAAGCAATGAGCACGCTCACATCTTGCGGCCACACTGTTTACTCATTATGTCTAATTATCTATTTGAGTCAGAGATATAAAAGGCGAGCTTTTCAGACAGTCGGCGTGAGCGTTTACAGTGCACTGAGGCCATAAATGACTGTGATCTTGGACCCGATGAATTTCACCTGGATTTGCGATAAATTGTCAGCCGTGTCCTCGTGACCTGTGTTAATGGTTTTCTTGTTGCGAGAGGCCAATGTTTGGGAACCTGATTTGTGAGTAGAGAGTGTCAAACATCATTAGAGCCTTTCTCTTTTTGCTTCTCCGACACACACTAGAGCCTGGAGCAACCACTCCAATCTAGGCCTCCTTTAGCTGGCCTTGATCGTGCCAGTCGACGTGCGGCTGCCTGTAGGGTTCCCTCGCTCCCGTCTTCACAAGTGGCTGATATGAAGGGCCAAGCCAGTGCTGCGCTGCCATAGGCAACACGGCTATTGCCTCTCCCTCTTTTTTATTTCTTCCTTTCTACTCTGTCTTACCGTCTACTTCTCCCCAGGCAAAAGAATCTTTATCCCACCTCCACGTAGCTGAACTCAGGGTCAGAACTCAGCATCAAGCCCACAGGCCTCTGATCTCCCCAACTTCTGATCACTCATCAAGGTCTGTCAGGCAGAACTCTTTAAAATGCTGCATTTGAAAAAGTCCCTTAAATCCTTTCATTTTGTTTTAAACACAAGAGGATGGACAAGGCCCCTGGGTAGATACATCAGACCAGGGTTGCATTTGATTTAGCCCTGTTCTTTCCTTTTTTCCCCATCTCTTCACCATTGTATAGCATAGCAGATGGGATTAGTGCAAGAACACATTAACTCTTTAGTTTTAATATACTCAATAAATGTTTCTTAATTAAATTAAGATTGCATTTGTTTGAGCAAAAAGCGTGGACAATTATACATACTTGTATATAGAAAAACAATGAGTTATTAACTTGTCTGTCATCTAATTTGACTCAAGGTCTGATATGAGGGAAAACAAGATATAGAAATAAAAGGGGAGTTTTGAGGATATTGGGATTGAGTGATGCAGAGCGTTGTCGTGGCGCTTCTGTTTTCAAACGGGAGACAGCTGCAGCAGAAAGAGAACATCTGCCGCGGTGCGAACACAAGCATACCTCGTTTCCGTACTGTCATGCCTGAGCGGCCTTTAAACTGGACAGCGCCGAATCTGACAACCGCCTGATGAAGTTTGGAGTTTCTATATCTGCGTTCATCAGACTGTCACTCACAAAGTACTTATTCACACCTCGACTTGAAAAGAGATTAAAAACAAGTGAGCAATTCCTTCTTCTTTTTTTTACCCCTCAAAGAACAGCCTCAGCTTTGGAGCCAATCTGGCTCCTTGTCTGACTTGTGTAAACTTCTAGATACTTCTGCAGTCTGTGTGAGCCCAGGCCATCTGTAGCCTCCGTCAGTGCTTCTCTAATTCTTTGTTGCAACAGGGAAAAAAAGAGGTAATGTTTATATCAGCTCAGATGGAAGGGTGCAAGCTCTCTCAGTATCACTGATAACACGGCAGCACTGTTCTGTCTTCTGCAATGTCTGTTTCACACATTCTCCCTTCTCTCCCTGCATTGAGGCCTTTTTTGCAGCTAACTGGAGCTTGGCCAGCCAGAGCCATTTTGTCCCATTTTGTCGTACTGCAAAAAAAAGAGAAATAAAACAGCTGCTACCATTCCACACTGGTGAACAGGTTAAATAGTGACACGAGGAACAGGGCCTTTTTCGTCATGGTCTAAATTGACTGACAACAGGCGCTGGAGGTTCCACTGTTCCCTCTCGGGCTGCCTTCCAGCTCCATTGCTTTTGATTTGCAATTAGTGGCCACTCAGTCCTGCAGACATTTAGAGACAGAACTCTCGCTCTCTCTTTCTGCGTGTGTGTGTGTGCCTTCATTGACATGTTTTCATGTGCCACTGTGAGGAAAATGGCGGACCCACTGATTGACTTAAATTAATCTGCACAGTGTAGAGGAATAGATGCCCATTGCAGTGGATCGGTTGAGTGCGTATCGGCCTTGTTCGAGTAATGATTGTGCCATCTAGAATGTAAGCTGCTCTATCATTTATTTAACTTTGATTTGATCGTTGTGTTTGTTTGTTTTTCGTCCTTCAAAAGAAGTCTACACTTTAAAAAAATAAGTGGTTGGATTCATAAAATAATAATGTAGCAAATGTATTGGCATCTTTTCTTTCTTTTTTTTAAAGAGGAATACAGTTGCAGTGTATGTGGGTTGTAAGTGCACTTATAAATCAAGTGTTAAATAGCATGGCATAATACACCGAACCATAAATGTCACATTGTCTAGGACATTTCCCTATTAAAACCGAAAAGAGCCCAGCAATTACATACTTATAGATCTTGTAGAAAGATAAATTTAGAAGAAAAGAAAAGATAATAGCTACTTAAGATACTTATCAAATGCAAAGTAATACAGCTTTCTCTTTTCCCTCCACTGACCTCAAAGCTAAATTTGCTGCCACTCTGATCACCTTCAGTCCTTCATCTCTAAGGAGTTGAAGATTGTAGGGCTGGATGAGGGTAAAATGGAATATGGGTCGAGAAAAGTTTCGACAGGATTTCCAATAGCTGGCGAAGAACAGTTGAGGAAATTCAATTCAATTCAGTTTATTTTATACAACCCACAATCACAAATACAATTTTTTCGCGGAGGGCTTTATAATCTGTACACATAACACCCCTGTCCCGGGACCTCACATCGGCTCAGGAAAAACTCCCCCAAATAAAGATAGTAAAAACCATTTCACTGGGGAAAAAGGGAAGATATGATGATTAACAACCCCATCAAACCCTCAAAGATATACTGCGTTCATTTGTGTAATGGGACCTACAAGTCAGAATCATTATGGACATTTAAGGCCATATTAATAAGATGGTGAATTATATCTCAGGTAATTATTAAAGTAATATAGTTTGTGATCACGGCATCGAAAAACCTGCAAATCCTGAGCACATTCTTCATCATCAGACACTGCATACCATTAAGCAAACACCAGTTATTATCAATTTGTTTGTAGTGTTTGTGGAGATCTCAGTTAACACATAGAAATCATATATTTAAGTAAAAACAGGCACAATAGCGCTGCAAACGGGATATTAATTTGTCAGCAAGTGTGGCTGGGACCAAGCAAAACAGCTCCTCAGACTCCCTTAAAATGCAGAGTTTTCCCCGCCGTGGTGCACTGACTGTTATGTGATGAATGAGGAAAGTCAAGACCGGCTGTGTCAAAAAGAATCTCCCTTGAGGAAACTGATGTCCTTGTCCTCGAGCCGCAGAGTCTCAGAGGACTGAAGATACAGGACTGCAAATATCCCACCAAGGGCAGATGATGTCTCTCTACGTTTAATCCAAATTTCTGGACAAAATGTAATGTCTGTCGCCATGTTTTCTTTACACATCAATAGCTTTTTGGTGAAAAAACATTGTGTAAATACTGAATTCCGAACATGTTGATGCATTTAGCAAGATGCACTGCTGGCAGTTGCATAGCATGCTGCTTGAATCCCAAGTTAACTCAGTCCTGTACAGACTCGGCCACATGTGCAACTTCATATTTCAGGATGTGACTACAATCAATGTCTATGTATTATTGTGCTAATTTGATTTTGTAAATGGGGCTACAAATGATGATATTTGATGATGAATGTGAAAGTCTTTTAAACTACAGCAACCTTCCAGTGTACTATTTCCCCAATATATTACTGCAGAAGATATTTCATGAGCAATGATATATGAAGGGAAAATTGACTAATCCCAGTCACATCACATACAAGAAAGTAGCCCATTTAATCTGGAAGGAAACTCCAAGGGTTCATGGTGTGGCCGCCAGTTACTCATCTTGGCATAGGCACTTCTGCCTTATTGCAAAGGCTAGCCAAAGCAAAACTTGAGCCCATGCCTTCACTAAAACCCATGCCTGAGCAGTGATATGCTGCTCAATATGTTGCATCACAGAGGCTTTTTGTAATTCCCCAGCACTGACCACTCCAAACATCCCCAAATCCCTCTTGTCA